>NC_044032.1:481191578-481791578 GCF_901765095.1 Microcaecilia unicolor | reverse complement strand
TGGATGGACCGTGCAGGTCTTTTTCTGCCGTCATCTACTGTGTTTACTATGTTCATGTTCAAGTGTACAGCGCTGCGTACGTCTAGTAGCGCTTTAGAAATGATAAGTAGTAGTAGTAAACCAAGAAAAGTCGGGGGAGGAAAAACCCTAAAAAAGATAACCTATAGTAGACTGTTGAGTAACACTGATGTTAACTGTAATTTGGCACATGCATAAAACTTCAGGGCTGATGTACTACCTCTTGCACAGTAATACCTCTTAGTTGATTAGTGTATAGTAATCCACGTTAGCCCTTACAATGCTGTTCTGCTGGTGAGATAAATGTTTTAATAACTTGATTGGCTACATCACCAGGAGAAACTGCTACTTTATGAAAATCATGTCTGGATCAGAATTTCAAGGTTGATCCGATTCTTGTAGCAAATGGAGTCTCAACTTCAGCCTCACTGAAATAAACCATACATTTCAAAGTAACAGATGTTTGTATAGGTCAGTTAAATATTGCTGAATTTAGTTTCTAATCTTCAGGCATTTTCTCCCCCCCTAATTTTAAATGCCTTTTGTCAGCAATCTGATTAGCTGAGAGAAAAATGAAATGCAGATTTGCATTTGAAAGGTAGAGCTTTCAGTTCTATTACTTCCTGGTTCACTACTCTGAAATTAGTCTTGGAGCTACATTGTATAGCAAGAATTTGGTTTTGTTTATTTGCAGAAAAAGACTAGGGAATAACTATTTTTCCTGCTGTAGTGCAGCAAACAAAATTAAAATGTTTCTAGTTAAAAAAAAAAAAAAAAAGAGGACATTTCTTTTCAAAGAGATTTATAGCTTCAACTCCAGCTCAGAAAAGTGGTTAGGCCTACAAGTGCACCGCCATTATAGAACTTAATTGTATTCATGATAAATCCCTTTAGCATACAGTTTAGTGTGTACTGGTTATGTGAAGTCAGCTGACTGCCAGCCTAAGGAATAAAATGTTTTGTTTGACATCACCCTCCAAGGCTCCTTTTCCCGAGGGAGGCAGTGTCCTTTGCTGATAATGACCATTCATTTTTATGATTGACCCCACATATGTTGTAAACATGGCATCTTGAAGAATTTGTAGAATGTGTGCTTAATGCAGTATTTCAGGACATTTCTTCTTTTAACTTGATCCTAATTTCCTTTGCATGTTAATACATTATTCATAACGGAAATCAAGCGCGCATGATTCAGATTTTACAGTGGGGTTACTTTGACTGCCCTATAATTGTTTGTATTGTTAAAATAAAATTCAGTTTGTTTTTATCCTTCTGTTGCTGACAATGAACTATGCTTTGCTTGCATGTTGACGGTTGCTGAAGACACATGAATGCAGTTAGAATAGTAAATAAGGGCAGATAAAAAGATATGTGATCCATCCTGTCTGCTGAGACTTTAAAGTCCAGCCTGGTGGCAAATTCTGTGCACTGCCATGTGGAAGGTTCCTGGTTCAGTCCCTACATCAGGTCCTTCTGTTTCCTTGTTTGGCTGGGGCTGATGAGGAGGCAGTATTTACAGCCTTTAGAGAGTAGGAAGTCATGGTCATTGATAAATGGTGACACGAATAGAGTTGCCAAGGGGGCCTGATTTTGAGAAGGAGATTTCAGCCCCACCCACTCCACCTCCTGGCTACACACCCCTTGGCAAACCTCAGTGCCACAGCACCATCAAGCTGCTGCCCCCTCCGGCAGCAGGAGATGCCTTAACAAAACGTCATCTCCTGATGCTGCAGGACCAGTCTCACAATTAGAACTGTGAGATTTTGCAGCTCTTATTGTGAGACTGATCCTGCAGTAGCAGGAGATGATGTCCTATTAATGAATCTCCTGCTGCCGATGGAGAGGGCCCGCTGAGCGGGAGTTCTTGGCTCTCCAGCTGGAGTGAGGGAGATGACCCGCAAAAATTGGTAGTCCCTTGCTGAATGCATGAAACTTGCAGATCTGCACAAGTAGTCGGCTTCAGTGTCCATGATTGTGGGCTTCCAGAAGGAGCCTTGGTGCATGACTCTCAGCCCAAGGCCATCACTATAATGATCAGAATAGGTGTGTTGTGGTGGGTGGGTGGGCAGATATCTAGGGAAACATCCTTGGGTAGTTGCAAATGGAGTTGAGGAGTAGCCTAGTGGTTAGAACAGGCCCAAGGAAGACAGGGTTCAAATTCCGGTTCTTGTGACTTTGGGCAAGTCATCTACTCCCTTCCACCCCCAATTGTCTCAGGTAAAAATTTAGATTAGGAGCCCTTCAGGGACAGGAAAACACCTAGAGGCTCATTTTCAAAGCACTTAGACTTACAAAGTTCCATAGGTTCCTATGGAACTTTGTAAGTCTAAGTGCTTTGAAAATATGCCTCCTAGTGTACCTAAATGTAACTCAGCTTCCATAGCATCACACAGATCAATCCAGAGACTTGTGGGTTATGTCCCTCTACCAGCAGGTGGAGATAGAGAGAACTTCAGAGGTTTACTAGATGTGGTCATGTGCAGTCACCGTAACTTCAGTATTCTCTCTATGTAGCAGGTGGATGGTCATATCTGTGCAGCTCTGGATTGATTGGCTCCTGGCCTGGTCCCCTGGGTCTAGTCGAGCTTCTGGGGTCTGAGGTGTCCAAGTCCTGGGACTTCGATGCACACCTTGTGGTGCCAGGTCCCTCCTTCCCCCATCAACCCCTACTCTCTGCCTGACTGAGGTTTGTGGTTCTCATTCTCCTGACTTTAAAAGGAGTCTGAGGTTTCTTTTGCTCCGGCGTCCTTTCCTGCCTTTAAAAAAAGAAAACAAAAAAGCCGTTTGAGCACTGTTTAAAAAAAAAAAAAAAATCTTCTCAGTCTGATTTGTCCAGCGTGACAGTACAGGCTGAATGTTGTGAGGACCGACTTGGCATGCGACAGCTGTTCCCGAGGGGGTGAGTAGTGATTATCCTATCTGCGCCGGTGGAGCAGAGCAAAAGCGGCTGCCAGTGTGGGAGCCACTGAGCTGCTTCAGTTTCCCGTGGTACAGATCCACTGTACAGCCCAACTCCATGGAGCGGTGTGTTCCTTCCCTCCCAGCTCGTTTTGGCGGGCGCAGGGCAGTTGTTGGGTGTGCATGTGTGCTTGAGGGCACCATTTTCTTGTTGCCCCACATGGTAATGCTGAAGCCTTGGCGCTCCCCTGGGGCCTGATTTGCTTGCAATTCAGACAGTTTTATATGTAGGCTTTTCAGAAATGTGACTGGGGAACTGGGGTGGATCATTCCCATTTTCTTCGTATTTGGTATTTAAGGGCTTCTGAGAAAGGAGGCCTGGGGCGCTTTGCAGACTCATGTGGGAGCCCTCGGGTCTCCCACAGCTTTGAGTCTCCCACAACTTTCCAGGGTGAGATCAGAGACCCATTAGACCCTTGCGGCTGTTCTGTGGCAGCGAGAGCCTGCAGCTTGGAAAGTACTGACTATCTGAAAGTCTTCTGGTAGAGATGCCTGTGCTTCACTAGGTGATTTACACTAATAATATTTCTGGACCCTCCTTGAGGAGGTTCAGGGTGTGTGTACATCATTAATGGAGGAAGAAAAGGGATCAGGATTAGGGGCCCTACTCTAGGTTTTTCACTCTTTCCCTCTTCCCCTTTCTCAGAGCATGGCAGTACAGTTTGTTTACTTAGTCAGGCTTAGGGCTGTTGACTCCATGTTTCTGTGAGAAATGTTACATTTTGAGGCTAGTGCAGGCCTCTCAGATTTCTCTCGGTTTCCATGGTAATCTTGCACCCTCTGTGCTGCCCTGGTGACATTTGCTCTGTGTGTACTGTTTACATCAAACTAGTTTTATTGAGGGTGTCTGGCCTTTCAGCCTGAAGGTTACAGGTTCAAGGCTGTTTTATCCATCCTATTTGAAACTGTGGACTCAGCTAGGTTTCCAATGGGGCATATTTTGTTTCATTCTCTCTTACTGCTTGCCTGACCAAGCACTTCTTGCATGATTGGAACAGTTATCAGAACTCTGCTAAAGATTGCCCTTCTCTCTCTCTCTCTCTCTCTCTCTCTCTTTGCACACTGATACTGGCCACACCTTTGCATACTAGCCTCAGCTACCACGGTATCTGCAGCGTACCCGGTACCTCTAATTGCTTCTATGGTATTTTGGCATTTTTTTTTGTTACATTTGTACCCTGCACTTTCCCACTCATGGCAGGCTCAATGCGACTTACATATTATATACAAGTACTTATTTGTACCTGGGGCAATGGAGGGTTAAGTGACTTGCCCAGAGTCACAAGGAGCTGTCTGTGCCTGAAGTGGGAATCGAACTCAGTTTCCCAGGACCAGAGTCCACCACCCTAACCACTAGGCCACTCCTCCACTAATTTTGTCATGGTATGGGGTACCTACAATTCATGAGGAGTGGTCCAGGAGCTACTTCAGTGTAGAGGTAGCTTAATAGTTGTTGCAATCAGCTGAGAGTAAGCACAGAGCTCTAGGGGTGCTGCTTCACGACCCACTGCAGCTTGCTATCTGTAGTGTGCAATGGTGCAACAGCCATATTCTGCTATGCCATGTGGCTCTGATTCTCAGCCGCACTTGTTAGCTCCAATGTGCAGCAGTTATAGTGCACAGTCACACCAGCCAATTCTTATCCCTATGTGCAAGAAGTTAGCACTGGCTTAGGCATGAGACCACTGATGTGGCTTCCAAGTCACATTTGGCAACCTGCCTTTTGGGAGTAATCTTGGGACTGGAGAAGATCTAGGGCAGTTGGGTAAAGACCTGAGGGACTTCCAAGTCTCGGAGATTGCCAAGGGATGAGTTTAAGGATGATTTTTAGTCCTTTTGGTTTTCTTGTAGGTTTTGTGGGGCCAGGAAAACCACTTTCAGGGTTTCCACTTCCATTATGACAAACCACCTGGCTGCTGGTAGAATGAGCTCTGTTTCAACTCCAGGTCTACCTATGCATCTTTCAATGATGGAGTCTCAATTACTACTACTACTACTACTACTATTTAGCATTTCTATAGCGCTACAAGGCGTACGCAGCGCTGCACAAACATAGAAGAAAGACAGTCCCTGCTCAAAGAGCTTACAATCTAATAGACAAAAAAAATAAAGTAATCAAATCAATTAATGTGAACGGGAAGGAAGAGAGGAGGGTAGGTGGAGGCGAGTGGTTACGAGTCAAAAGCAATGTTAGAGGTGGGCTTTCAGTCTAGATTTAAAGGTGGCCAAGGATGGGGCAAGACGTAGGGGCTCAGGAAGTTTATTCCAAGCGTAGGGTGCAGCGAGACAGAAGGCGTGAAGTCTGGAGTTGGCAGTAGTGGAGAAGGGAACAGATAAGAAGGATTTATCCATGGAGCGGAGTGCACGGGAAGGGGTGTAGGGAAGGACGAGTGTGGAGAGATACTGGGGAGCAGCAGAGTGAGTACATTTATAGGTTAGTAGAAGAAGTTTGAACAGGATACGAAAACGAATAGGGAGCCAGTGAAGCGACTTGAGGAGAGGGGTAGTATGAGTAAAGCGACCCTGGCGGAAGACGAGACGGGCAGCAGAGTTTTGAACCGACTGGAGAGGGGAGAGGTGACTAAGTGGGAGGCCAGCAAGAAGCAGATTGCAGTAGTCTAAACGAGAGGTGACAAGGGTGTGGATGAGGGTTTTGGTGGAGTGCTCGGAAAGAAAGGGGCGGATTTTACGGATGTTGTAAAGAAAGAAACGACAGGTCTTGGCAATCTGCTGGATATGAGCAGAGAAGGAGAGAGAAGAGTCAAAGAGAGAGAAGAGTCAAAGATGACCCCAAGGTTTCGAGCTGAGGAGACAGGGAGAATGAGAGAGCCATCAACAGAAATAGAAAATGGGGGGAGCGGGGAGGTGGGTTTGGGGGGGGGGGGAAATGAGAAGCTCGGTTTTGGTCATATTTAATTTCAGGTGGCGTTGAGACATCCAGACAGCAATGTCAGACAAGCACGCTGAAACTTTGGTTTGGATGCAAGGTGAGATATCAGGGGTAGAAAGGTAGATTTGGGAGTCATCAGCATAGAGATGGTAGGAAAAGCCATGGGATGAGATTAATGAACCAAGGGAAGAAGTGTAGATAGAAAAGAGGAGGGTACCAAGAACAGAACCCTGAGGTACGCCGACAGGCAGAGGGATAGAAGTAGAAGAGGATCCACCAGAGTGAACACTAAAGGTGCGGAGGGAGAGGTAGGAAGAGAACCAGGAAAGGACAGAGCCCTGGAATCCTGGAATTCACACCTCAGGCAGGACTCCTGTACTGGTTTCAGGAGGAGTGGACCAAGATTACCTCAGCTCAAATGTGTCTTAGTTTTTCTATTGCATGGTTACAACCTGGACTTCACTACAGATTTTTCTTGGAGTCTATATGCAAGCTCAAACACTGTCAGGTAGTTCTTGCCACCTTGCTAACGTTTCTTCCTTTAGGCACAGTCAAGTCTATCCCCAGTTGTGATTGGGGAATGGGAAGTTGTTCCCTTTGCTTTGTAGTTCCAACCAGGGAGCTTCCTTCCAGCTGAGTTTGGACATCCTAAGAGTCTAGGGTGTTTACGGTTCAACTTTTCACAATGGGAACCTTCAGTGTGTAATAGTTCTGTCTGGTGGGGAGAGTTTCTAGCCTCCCTGGACCTCAAGGAAACCTACGTTCTTACTTTCATATTCCCAGTGTTCCTTGCTGCAGAGGGATCTTAGCGATTTATGACCATGTTATTCAGCCTTTCCAAGTTGCCGAAGACATTTTTGCAAGGTCATGGGTGTAGTGGCAGCTTTCCTTCATGAGGATGGATTGCAGGTTCATCCATACCTCGTGACTGGCTGATTTGTGGCTCTCTCTATCGCGAGGCTCTGCAAATTTCATCCAAGATACCTACTCGTCTTCAGTCCTTAGGATTGGTAATCAGTGTCACCAAGAGTCAGTTGTTTCCAGCACAAATCTTGGCTTATCGGGGAGTGCTGTTCCAGATAGGTTTGGGAAATCCTTTCCTCCTTTTGCGCCTCAGCAACAGGTGCCAACCCAAATCAGGTTTTACTTTCCCTACCAGGTCCAGGATATGGGAATAGGTTCAAGTTATGGGCACAAGGTTCTCTTTCTTGGACATTCCCCCTTGGGCCTGATTCTGTATCAGACCACTTCAGGGGTTCCTTCTCTGCTTTGGTCCCCATTGCTATGGTTCCCTTCAAGCCAACTTAGTCTCAATGGGTGATTTCAACACCGCTTTCCGCTGATATTTCAGAAGTTCTCTCTCCCTGGAGGTGGCTATCTGCAGCTTGTAAGCACTAGGGTGTGCCATAGCTGGTGGCAACAGATTTCGGATTTTTTCCAGAAGGCAGACAGTTGACTGCCTCCTCACTTGCTAAATGTAGAGTCGAGGCCAGCTTAGTTGCCAGTTTTCGTCTATGATTTGTTTCGGGTGTCAAATAAGCAGACATTTTTGGCGGTTATAGCCTGTCATTTCATGTGGTTGCGCTGCTGGGTGGTGAATGCAGCTTCTAACGGTGGCCGGTTCAGCTCCCTTTTCAGGGCCATTATTGTTTGAGGACTCCATGAAGTTGGTGGGAAGATCTGGGTGACTTATAGACTTGGCGTCTTCCTGAGGACATGCCAACAAGTTCTTTTCGGTTGGGTTAGGCTCACCCTTATCTTTACGACACCAGGACTATCATCCAGGCCAGCCTAGTTTTCTTTAGCAATCCAGTCCAGGCAGGTTCTCAGAACTCCCAACATCCATTTGAGATCCTCTGGATTTCTACTAGTGACTGGTGTACACAGTCCTGTCTTTTCTGCAAACGGTGGTTTCTGCCTTCCATCCCATTCCACCTTTTTCTCTTCCCTCTTCTTGGATTTTCACCATATACTCCTATACTATTTGGAAGAGACCAGCGAGTTCCGTTGGTTAACTAGCATACCCTTTCCAAAGCCATGCTGGCTCGCCATTTTTAGATTGGCAGATGTGGGCATAGCGGTTTTGATGTCAGGAGGAGCAGACCTTTTGTAGAATATGTGTCAGTGTGAAGCTGAAGAGCTGTTCCACGTGCCATTTTATTCAAAGCCCTTTTAGAAGAGCAGCTGCTCCCCTTGCACCCCACCTAGGTACGCCTCTGCATAGTGGGGCATGACCTGGGATGACCTACTGAGCAGAAGTGACTTCCTAGATAGCCTTATTCACTGCTGAAGACTGTAGCAGTCTTCTAGTGCTCACCATTTTAAGATTAGCAGATTCAGCAGTGGCAGGATCAGAAGCGGACATATTCAGAACCTGGAGAGCCTTAGGTATATAGGAAGGTGGTGACTCCTTATGAAACACTCACTTCAGTAGGATCATCAGATTCCTGACCCGCTGAGCAGAAGTCCCCCGGCATACCCTCATGCTGTCCTCTGGCTGGTCGCAAGAAAGGGGATCTGGCTTCAAGAGCCGCAGTGGCCGTTGGCTGAGAGAGGCAATTTCTTCAGCTGGCCTCTGTATGAGTCAAGCTGTCTCGTTGCGGGTGGCAGCACTTTCTTCCACAGCGCAGTTGACTTCCTTTTCTGAGTCCCGACTGGCTTCCGTGGCTGCCCTTTGCAGTTTGGCCACTTGGTCCTCTGTCCTGCCGTGGATGGCTTTTGCAGATCACCCACTTGATCTGCTGTCCTTCCCTTACCAGACTTTTCAGGCTTGGCATGGCAGTGCTAGGCATTACAGATTTGACGTGGCAGCGCATGTAACTGCGGCCTGTGGAGCATTGCTGCAGTGTGCTGAGGTTGTAGTACCCCGCCCCACTTGAGGATTGCTTTGGTACATCCCAGAAGTCTCTGGTTTGATCTGTGGGATGCTATGGAAGGGACTAATGGAAAGAAAATTATCAGGTAAGAGCTAATTTTACCTTACTACTGAAAAGGCATGAGCTGAATCCTTAAACACAAAAATGAAAGCAAAACAAGGTGTGTAAATGAGCTGAAGAAAGCTGCTAGATCAATTAGAGAGAGAGAACACAAATAACAGACTGGGAGACTGGGCATCCAAATAGCAGATGATATTCAGTGTGATCAAGTGTGAAGTGATGCATATAGGAAAGTGGAACCCAAACCATAACTACGTGATGCAGGGTTCCACATTAGGAGTCACCACCCAGGAAATGGATCTAGGTATAATTTTATTTATTTATTTATTTATTTATTGCATTTGTATCCCACATTTTCCCACCTTTTTGCGGGCTCAGTGTGGCTTACAATACATTATGAATGATGGAAATACAATTTGTTACAATTCAGGTTATGGATTACATTGTGATCATTGTGATAATACAGTGAAACCCTCTGCTCTGTATGCAGCAGTGTCTAAGAAAGCAAATAGAATTTTAGGAATTATTAGGAAAGTAATGGAGAACAAAACTGAGAATATTATAATGCCTTTGTATCGCTCCATGGTGTGACTGTACCTTGAATATTGTGTCAGTTTTGGTCACCGCATCTCGAAAAACAGCAGAACTAGAAATGGTTCAGAGAAAGGTAACAAAAACGATTAGGGGATGGGACAATTTTGAGGAAAAGCTAAAGAGGCTAAGGCTCTTCAGCTTGGAGAAGAGACAACTGAGGGGAGATATGATAGAAGTCTATAAAGTACTGAGTGGAACAGGTAGACATGAATCACTTGTTTATCTGTTCCATAAATACAACGGCTAGGGGGCACGCAATGAAGCTACTAAGTAGTAAATTTAGAACAAGTTGTAGAAAATATTTCTTCACTCAACGTGTAATTAAACTCTGGAATTCGTGGCCAGAGAATGTGTTTAAAAGCAGTTAGCTTAGTAGGGTTTAAAAAAAGGTTTGGGTAATTTCCTAAAAGACAAGTCCATAAGCCATTATTAAGATGGATTTGGGAAAATTCATTTTTTTCTAGGATAAGTAGCATAAAATCTATAGAAACCTATGGAACTTAGCCTCCCAAAGTGCTTTGAAAATATGCCTGAGAGGCTCTGTCCAGATTGTGCTGCTGAATATCCCAGTCATATATTGCTATGGGTATCTCTAGTATTGGCGCATGCTAAAAATGCTAGCATGCCAACAGCACGTATTAGTAAACAGGGCCCTAAGTTTAGTATCTCTTTATAGCATACAGTACTGTGTGCCCTTAGGCCTAGTCAGTTTTTATGCTGGCTAGTTTGGCGAACTTCTTGTCCATGGTTTTGTTTATGTGGTAGTGTGCAGTTATGCAATTAGTTATTTACAAATGCTAATAATAATAATAATTACTACTACTGCTAAAAATAATTTCTATAGCACTGCTTGCCATATGCAGTGCTGTGTACATTCTTGTAAGGCTTAAGTAATTGTAGCAAGATCACTACAAATGTGTCTTCTCTGTCCACAACGAGGACCATTCTGAAGTCCTTGCTTTTAGTGTGAAGGCCTTATTTCACCTTAGCAAGCTGGGTTGCTGTTCTATTTTCCCTCTAGTTGCAGCATCCGTCACCCTTTTAAATAGAAGTGCCTCGCTTCACAGATTCCAAGAAACATCAAGAATTTGTAATTGCTAAAGAAAGTATGAGAGATCCCCCCTGTAGTAGCTAATCAGATTAATGCAGCTGTCTGATTGTAACTCTAGATATCACTTCCGCTCTAGGATAACATATTGAGTTGTACCATTTTTTTTTTCTATGTTAAAAAAAAAATTTCCTGAATCTTGGATCAAGTATTGTTGAAAATAAGTATTCAAAAGTTTTCAAATTACTGTATTTCTTTAAAATTTAGAATTTTTCAGAGATTTCTGATTTTATGTTCATTTTCTGAATGGCACAATAATAACTTTAATAAAGAGATTTAAATAAATAGGAGTGCCTTTACCTTCTGAGCCTTGAACTCCTCTTCAGCCCTTTGCCATCTGCACCTCCTGGTTTGAGAATAGGCTTCTCTTCTGCCTTCCAGCTGAGTTTGTGAACGCACCTGGAAGACATCTGGGCCCGCCTCCTGCTGACGTAATTGGGGAGCGTAGTGCCTTCAAAATCAGTCGTGTGGATTTGGCGTTTTGCTGGTTGATGTATTTGGAGTAAATAGGCTTTAGTTGTGTTTTATGTATTAAATCTGCTAATTTATGTGTTTCTGTAATAGTCTACTTGTTATTGGGAGAGGGAGGTTTGGGGACTGAGTATTTCTAGTTTTGGTAATAAAAGGCCTAGGGAATTACTTGATATTTCATTAAACAGTTTTAGAATTTTAATTTAGGAAATTAAAAATGCCATTAGTTAATGCCAGTTCTGTTAGGTATAAGATGCGTCCTATAGCCACCTACACGGTTAGCGTGCATGCTAATTGTAGGCGTGTTAAAAATGCTAATGTGCCTTAGTAAACAGGGCCCTGGGTTAGTAATATAATGCTGTACTAGGGATTCAATTATGTCTTCTGAATTATGTGGCATTTTTAAAATTTGGGGTGGGGAAGGGGGAATAATGGTGATTTTTAGGGATTGGATTAATTTAACTAAAAAAATTGTGTTGTTTTAGAAGATATTGAAATGTTAGTACTGGCATATAAAATGGTGAGCGTTGTTTTATGTTATGCAGCTTCTATCAGAATTAGGCCCCATTGGAGTTTTTAGCTAATTTGGGGCCCTGCTTACTAAGGTGCGTTAGTGTTTTTAGTGCGCCTACATTTAGTGTGTGGGTTAACTATGTGAGCCTATAGGGATATTGTAGGCATATACATGGTTAACGCACATTAAAAACATTAATGCACCTATAACGCTGCTTAATAAACAGGACCCTTGAATTGGTCCTCTGAAAAAACTGTTGTCTTGGGAGATTTGAATATGCAGATTGATAGCAGGGATACAGATGACACCATCAATAACTTTTATCTGTGGTAGATACCTTAGGTTGGAGTTTAATGAAAGATTCTTCCACTTATGTTCGAGGTCACTCTTTAGATCTTATTTTTATTGGCAAAAATCTGATGCTTTGTTCATTAATGAGTTAATGCTTGTTCCGTGGTCGGTTCATGTGGTGATTGAATTTCAATTAAGATTTGGACAAATTCCTGGAGTTCATAGTCTGCTGTTGAGACGGACATGGGAAGCAACTGCTTGCCCTGGGATTTATAAGTATGGAGTGTTGTCACGATTTGGGTTTCTGCCAGATACTTGTGACCTGGCTTGGCCACTGTTTGGAAAACAGGATACTGGGCTAGATGGACCATTGGTCTGACCCAGTATGGCTACTCTTATGTTCTATGTTTTTATGATTAGAAAGTGAGAAAGTTCATGTGAATGCTTCAAAGAACTATTGTGTTTGTAAATCTTGAGGATTCAAAGTAAAAAAAAATATTATCTGGTAAACTCGGAGATTTGGAATCTTTAGATGTGGAAACTGCTGTCACTGTCTGGAATGGTTTATTATGTGACTCTTTGAGCTCAGTTTGCTAAGCCACGCTGTAGACGTGCAATCTTTTTAGCATGCTAAAAATTAGCACATGCTAATGATAGAGACACCCATAGGTTTATAATGGGTATCTCTATCATTAGAACTCACTAATTTTTAGCATGCACTAAGAAGTTTGCGTGCCTACAGCACGGCCTAGTAAATAGGGCCCTTTGAATAAAATTGCACCCACGAAGGAAAAATGTCCAAAACATTTTCGTAGGGTGCCTTGGTTTACAGATGATCTTATACTTTTGAAATGAGTTTTAAGGAAATGTGAGAGAGAATGGAGTAACTCTTGACCAATATAATACAAAATTTTCAGTTTATAGAAAGCTATCTGCTAAATGTTCATATTTTAATGATGATATTGAGTCAGCTCCATTGGGATCAAAAGAGCTATTTGGAGTAGTTAACAAATTGTTTAAGGATTCTGCTAAGTCTGGCAAGCTTGGTTTGTCCATCTCTATTCATGATTTTGCTGTAGGTTTCTCTACTAAAACTGAGAATATTGTTAAGCAGTTTGATTCTGTGAAGTTACCAACTGCAATTATGATTTGTCTACTACCTACAGATGACATTTGGTCAACATTTCAGTAGGTTCTTTCTTCACAGCTGGAGAAAGTGTTTTTTTTTTTTTAAGAAGAGTTAATAACTCTTTTTGTAGTTTGGATGTTTGTAATTCTTTACTTATAAAAGCTGTGAAGGATTTTTCTGTACCTGTGATTTTGGTAGAGCGATTGAAATCTATTGGTATGAGTTGATGTGTCTTAAAATGGTTTTCATCTTTTCTTCATGACTGATTTTGTGTCAAAAGAGATGTTGACATTTCAAGTGATTTGCCTAATTCTCAAGGATCATGCTTCTCAGCTATTTTAATATTTCATTTTGCTGTTATGCAGATTGCTGAACTGTTTGAATTTGCAGTTCGGAATCTACACTGATGACCTTCAGTTTATAATTCTTATTGAGAAATCGGTAGAGGCAACATTTAGGGAACTGACCTTGTATTTTAATTCAGTCAGACAATGGATGAGAGTTAATCACTTGAAATTTAGTATTATGAAAACTCAGATCTTATTTCTATTGAGTTATCCCCACTTTGATATTCCAATTTCCTTTAAGTTTGAAAATGACATTTGTGGACAAAATTCAGAATTTGGGGATAATTATTGATTCATTGCTTAGTATGAAATTTCAGGTTCTTAAAATCATTAAAGATGTCTTTTTAAAATTATGATTGTTAAGACGATTAAAAGATTTACTTAGTCCTGAGAACTTTCGTGTGGTGTTCCAAAGTATTGTTTCTCCTTGTTTTGACTATTTTAATAGTCTTTTTGTGGGAATACGTAAGAGTCAGTTGAAAACTCTTCAGCAAGCACAGAATTCAATAGCAAGGGTCTTAATAAGTTGTAGCCGGTTTATTCATATCTCCCTATTTTAAAGTAACTTCATTGGCTCCCTATACCGTATGGGATTAGATTTAAGATTTTATTGCGTGGTTTCTGAAGCAGGTCTCTGTGATTATTGCTACTAGTTTACAGATTTATCAGCCATTGCAAGTGTTAAGGTCCACAAATAGAGCATGTTGGAAGTTCCATCATATTAAAAAAATAAGCTGGAAGAATATTGGTCATCATCATTTTATGTGACTGGACCACAACTTTGGAATAATTTGCCTCAGGAAATGAGAGAGATACAAACCTGGGCATTAAAAAGGAACTTAAAACTTTTTTTGTTTTATCAGGCATATTTAGGAGTTTGACATGAGGCAATTTCAGTAAATGATGGTATAAGATCTATTTAATTGAGAAGAGGGAGATTTGATGTTGAATATTGTAATGTGTCTATTTTATGTGTGTCAGTGACCGTAATTCACTTAGAATGCTTGAGATGTGGACTATAAGGGTTTCTTTTTTCTTTTACAGTGGTAAGACCAGTGTGGGTTTACTGCTTGCTAATCCGAAACTATCGCCAGCCCAACGCGGCTGCTGGAAGTAGTTCTTGCTGGAGTGTGTGCGCCATTTATGGCACTCCAGAGATTTCTTTCTGTAGCGCAGAGCTAACCCGGAGGTAATCGGGCATTGCCGTGCGCCTGGTTACTGCTGGGTTACCACAGGAGCCCTTACCGCACCTCAGTGGGTGGCGATAAGTGCTCCCCACCACATGGCCACACAGTAAGGGTTATCTTACTGCATGGCCATTTTTTTTTGTGGGGGGGGGGGGGTATTTTACCCACTGTGGTAAAAAGGGCCCTGGCATATGGGAAAAACGGCCCCATAAGTACGTAAGTATTGCCATACTGGGACAGACCAAAGGTCCATCAAGCCCAGCATCCCATTTCCAACAGTGGCCAATCCAGGTCACAAATACTTGGCAAGATCCCCCCAAAAGTACATGCTTATCCTTTATGCTGCTTATCCCATAGCTACCGCAGAGCCCTTCTTCCTTCAGCTTAGTAACCGGACCCCTAAATGTTTTAAATAAATAAATCTGTTGTGTAGGACCTCCAGGCCTACCCTCACCCCCCCTAATGAGATGCTAGCTACATTTATTTAGGACAGACAATGCATCTCACAGGGATTTTCTCAGCCAAATGGAAGTGAATTCACAGAATGTGTTATAATTTAAGCAAGAATCTTTGTTGTGATTATGTTGTAGAATTTGGAATAGTTTAATTAATAGTTAACATAAAATTACAATTTCAGCTTGACGGACAGAATATAGTTTGTGCATTTGGCAAATTTCTCCATAATTATGAGCCTTGAATAAAGTTTAGAATCAACGCGTTGCTGAGAGAAATTGTATCACAGTGTGCTAACAAAGGGTCTGCTGTAATAAACTATGTTGATTTTCAGTTCAGCTGTTTTGTTTTGTTTCATTTTAATCTTTATTAACACACGGTTCAACATAAAACAAAGAATCATCTCACACAACCCCATCAATGCAAGTCCAGAGTTGATGGTGCTCTTTTCAATGCGCTTCAGTATAATTTTCATTTTTCTTCCTTTCCCCCCTAAACTTTTCTCCCAATATCCCACACCCATTCCATTTCAAGGGTCATATTGCCAATAATCCTATACGGTGGAGATAAAATTCTTATAGTAGGAAAAGCCTTATTCCATATGACTAAGTGCTTGTCTAAATAAAGATGTGAACCATATATATAACAATATGAATAAATAGACTCACTCTATACCATGGGTATTACTATGATATTCTAATAAGAAGCCAGTACCCTATTATGCCTCAAGTCTGCCTAGTCAACTGTATCTTAGATCATTGGTTCTGATACTGGTTCTGTATCCTGTAGCTCAATATTTATTTATTACATTTGTACCCCACTTTTCCCCACCTATTTGCAGGCTCAATGTGGCTTACATAGTACCATGAGGCGTTAGCCACCACCAGTGATGAAACAAATACATGGAGGTGTATTTTCAAAGCACTTTCTCATATAGCTGAATTTCTTTGCAAACCTGTTATAAACAGCCCACAGATAACCTGAGAACCTATACCAAAAAGGATTTACAAAATCAGATTGGTGAAGCAACTCTTAATTAGTTTATTATTTCAAAAATACACTCTTACAAGAATGGGTGTCTCTGAAAGCAAGCAGGCACACATAATCCTTAAGGTTTACAGGTTATATAGTCTTTCTTCTCGGTTACATTTAAGTGTCTGCCCCTAAATTTCTCATTGGATATTAATCACATTCCCCCCCCCCCCCAAGTACATCATTGCTAATTATCATATGATAGCCCTCTTTGAAGATTTTCCATCGACCAAGTCTGATCCTCTGTCCATTGTTAGTCAGTGGTGTAGCCAGACCTGACATTTTGGGTGGGCCCAGAGCTAATATGGGTAGGCACTATGTATACAGGTATGAGTAGTGTTTCATGGGATATTACAAAATAATGCCTTAGAGTGCACCTGATGAAGGATTTCTAACTAAATAATCTGCCCAGCAGTTGTCCTGTGTCAACATTAACTGCGTACATACTTTATGGAACACCACCATTTTAAAATTTATTTTAAAAATTTCTATCCTGCACTATCCCACAATTTAGGCAATTACTAGACAAACAGAACTTAAACCTGACCAGACATAATGGCAAACATCTTAACACACATCACAGTATCCTGCAAAATAATTATAACAATGGCACGTATCCGTCAAACTTTGCTTTATAACAAATTTTAATGCCTGATTAAACTGTGTTAAAACCACCTTTTCTAAAACTTTACATAAAAATGGCAAATTGGCCTAAAACTATTTAGCAGATCTATCATAGTCCACAGCTAAGATATTTTCTCTTACAGTTTTCCATTGAAAAAAAGGTGTATTAAAATTCTGGTAGATCCTCAGTAATAGCAACATTGTAAAAATCCCTTCCCTGCCAGATTCTTTCTGAAGGTACATTAAATCTTATGAAGCTTCTTAATGTTGCAGTACATCTGATTTATACTTTGAAAAAATATGACAGGATAACACCTTTCTTTATATGTGCTCCCAGTTGAGGCTAAAATACTGTAAATTGTATTGTTTGATATTCAAATTTTGAAATGGTTCAGTACCCCAATACATGAGTCAATTTATCTGTAGGCCATTTGTCTGTCAGTATTATAATGTTCGAAACTGAATGACTGTCATTCCCAAGTCCCAGGGGGGTTTCATCAAAGAGAATGTTTACGTCTTTATTCTGTTATCAGGCAGCAGGCGTCTGATCTATTCTCCCTAATGAAGTTAGTTTTATCAAGTTTTACTAAAAAAGCTTTAAAAACAATTCTGTTTACAAAATATATTCTTCATTAGTAAACATGCATGATAAAGTTTTTTATGATTATACTGTCACATCCTAGATTACTAATCTAGCACCTTTAGTTGTTATCTGCAAAGAACTCTTTTGTTGGCTACAGCGGGCTATAAATGATGTAACTATAGCTGTATTGACCATTTGTGATGTTTCCTCCCAGTCATTTTATGTTGTTGTTATTTACATTTGTGCTGTTTCTATGAATGTTTTATAGCGATCCGCCTAGTATTTAGACAGAATGTAAATTAATACAATAAAAAATGAGGGCTGTACATGCTGGGGGTGCTGTGGGGGGGGGGGGGGGGGGGGGGGGAGAGAAGGGTCTGTCAAAATAGAGTGGAGGTATTTGAGTATGCTAGAGAAATGGGGTGGGGTGGGCTTGTATGGAGGGAGTTTGAGGTGGTGTGTTGGTGTTTGTATTTAGCTGATCAGGCAACTGTCTGTGTTTGCTCTTTTCATTGTATCATATAACCCATATAATTTTCCATGAGTAAGAAAACTACATATATGATATTTTGCATGTGTGCAGAAGAAACATTGCCTAGACAACTGGAATGTATGGGGGTAAACTGCATGGGACATTAGGTAAAACCCTATCTGCCTTACTGGGCAAACTAGATAGAATGTCTTGGTATTTAGCTGTTGTCTAGTATGTTAAATAAAGTACTCCTAAGTTATTTTATTTAGCCACTGTCGTATTATATCTCTGTTAATTTGAATTTCAGTGTTGTTAAATGTATATATTTTTGATCCTGTTTAATGGTAATTCAATTTGCCGTTTTGAAGTGTACCTCATTCATTGCATTTATCTTTATACTTGGTCATTTTACTATTGTGATGCTGTTAACAAAATTGTAAGTTTTATGTTAAACTGTACTTCTGTACACCTCTTTGGGTGGATCTCTTCATAAAGGCGGTTAATAAATCCCAATCAATAAATAAAATAATGGCCCTTTTACAGTGGGTTTCTTCAGAAGGTACACTAAAAAATAATCATCATAAATGAAAATAGAGGTTCTGGTAAACAGGGGAGACAGAATGTACCTAGACCTTCACTGGTGGATTCCAAAAACGTTCCCAAAAAACATTCGGAAAATCCCAGAAAGTTATGATCACACCAAACACCAAGCCTACTTTTATTAAGAGTCACCTTTATTAGGCATAGCCCAACTGATATATGTACAGGGGAAAAAAGGAAAAGCAAAAAAAACTATTTTTAAAGCCCCAAATATTCCTTAAGTTAACTGATACACAGTGAGTTCCTCTGCCTCCTTCCTCTCTATACCTCTTCTGGGATCCTTTAGTTCTTCATGAGACAAGGGTAACCAACTGTACAGTCTGGACCAAATATTTCCAATTTTCCAGCTGATTGTTCAGTGTCTGGTTAAAGGAGTAAATGAACACTGTAAAGTGCAGTCAGATGGCAGTAAAGTAACATCTGCATACAGCAAACACATGCACAAGTGTGGCAATCAGAGTGAGCTTTAGCGTTGTGGGGCGTGATGGGGAATTTTTTTAGATCAGTTGAGGGTTTGAGAGAGAGAGTGAAATATAGATGTGTGTTGGACAGAAGAGCAGCTAAAAAAATGGGTAGGACTGAGAAAGGGTATGAATGACCTAGAATGTTGGACAGTGAGCGAAAGAGGAAAAAGGTGTAACATAGTAAATGTTAGCAGATAAATAGTTGCACAATCCATCCAGTCTGCCCAACATGGTGGACAGAGTTCTAGTTGGCACTCTGTGTAAGTTCTACTACTTAATGATTAAACACTGGCATTTATCTCTCCCTGCCAATTTTGGGGCACAGACCTTAGAAGTCTGCCTGGCACTGATTCTACTTCTAGCTACTGGAGTTGCCATCAAAGCCCACTTCAACTTTGATCTTGATATATGATTGCCAATTATGGGACCCAGAATGTCAAAGTCTGCCGGGCATTGTCTTACTTCCCAACCTTTGGCTTATAATGAGAGGTTGGAAATGGGGTTGGGGAGATAGTGAAAAGGTATGGTAAGCTAGGTAGCGGCTTAGAGCCAGAAGAAGCTGAAGCTATGTGCTGCTTGCATGGCACCGGAATCTGACACTGCATTAAGCATCGATCCTCCTGCAGTCATAAAGGTAAGGCGAGGATGGAACAGATAGGCATGCTGGCCAGAATACAGTGTGAATTGGGGAGGGGAGACCAGACACCATTGAAAATCTAAGGAGGGGGAGTACAGGAGAGAGAACCATTTGGGGTAGAGCTTATTAGAGATTTTTGTGAATTGGAGATAGCTTTCTAGGGAAAAGGGATGTGAAGGTGCTTTCTGGGGCAGAGTGGAGATACAGACTGTGAGTAGAGCTTTCTGGGAGGAAAGCAAAGACTAAACTAGGAGAGGGAGCAGAGAAAGAGGGTAGGATATGGAGGAAGTGAAGGGAGGGTCCAGATTATGGTGGAGGGGTGCAGGGACATTAAGAAGAAGAGAAAGAAGGTGCCAGGGATTAGATGAGGGCGCAAAGTGCCTTGGGTAGGGAGGAGGGGGTGAGAGAAAGGTGGGGAAGGCAAGAAGACCCATTATGGAAAAATGGAGGTGATAGAGAAAACACAGTAGATAGGGAGGGAGAGAGCAATCCAGGAAAGTGATGTAGGAGGCAAAGAGCATAAGAGAGGGAAGAAAGGAAGAATGGGAAAGCAAATAAGATTAAGCTGATGTCAATAACATTCGCCCAACCAAAACCACCACCATTTTTTTCATGATGGTAGCAGTATGAAGAGGATGGCCAACATTTTTCCCAGAGATCAGACAAGTAGTATTGGTCTATCTGGGAGGGAAGGTGCTGGAGATTTGGGAGCTTTCTAGTTGATAGCCTCCTAGGGAAAATGGGGGCATGGGAGTGGGGTCATCTGACCTTGGGTGATGTTAACATGGTAGTAAAATTTACTCCCAACAAAAAAACAGCACAATGGACCTCAAGAACTGGTGTGAAGTGCTAAAATTTATTGGATCACCTGACAGACCATGTTTCCACAAGATGCCTGTGTCAGGGGTCAGTATGATGAAAGCTTCCAACACACGTAAATATTCTGATCTGTCAAAAATAAATCAATCCAACATGTGAACAGTGAGGACTGAGGGCTTATTCCTTTGGTTCACAATCTGAAAAAAAAGACCTGGGAACCCTCAATGAAATAGCATGAAAATACTTTTAAAACAAATAGGAGGAAATATTTTTTTACTCAAAGACTAGTTAAGCTCTGGAACTCGCTGCCAGAGGATGTGGTAACATCAGTTAGCGTATCTGGGATTAAAAAAGGTTTTGGACAAGTTCCTGGAGGAAAAGTCCATAGTCTGTTATTGAGATGGACATGGGGGAATCCACTGCCTGCCCTGGGATTGGTAGCATGGAATGTTGCTGCTAATTGGGTTTCTGCCAGGTATTTGTGACTCGGATTGGCCACTGCTGGAAGCAGGATACTGGGCTAGATGGACCATTGGTCTGACCCAGTATGCCTATTCTTATATTAAGCTTGCAGTACTCACTGTTCACATGTTGGATTGATTTGTTAGAAGATCTGCTTATACCTTAATAGGTAATACCTGTATACCCTTTTAATGCTCATAGTGAAATCAACTTTGCCTGGGAATTAAAATATGGCTTTTATTTAACTCACCAGTTAGATTAATTACAAAATTTAATTAAGGTCTGATTTAAGAAATATGTAGAAACTTACAATCTCTGTGTCTCAGTAAGATGTTTTTATTTTATTTTTATAATTATAACAATTTTATCCCAAGACAGTACATCTTGATACAGAAACAAGAAGGGTTAACACAAATAAACTATATACAGTGGGGGAAATAAGTATTTGATCCCTTGCTGATTTTGTAAGTTTGCCCACTGACAAAGACATGAGCAGCCCATAATTGAAGGGTAGGTTATTGGTAACAGTGAGAGATAGCACATCACAAATTAAATCCGGAAAATCACATTGTGGAAAGTATATGAATTTATTTGCATTCTGCAGAGGGAAATAAGTATTTAATCCCTCTGGCAAACAAGACCTAATACTTGGTGGCAAAACCCTTGTTGACAAGCACAGCGGTCAGACGTCTTCTGTAGTTAATGATGAGGTTTGCACACATGTCAGGAGGAATTTTGGTCCACTCCTCTTTGCAGATCATCTCTAAATCATTAAGAGTTCTGGGCTGTCGCTTGGCAACTCGCAGCTTCAGCTCCCTCCATAAGTTTTCAATGGGATTAAGGTCTGGTGACTGGCTAGGCCACTCCATGACCCTAATGTGCTTCTTCCTGAGCCACTCCTTTGTTGCCTTGGCTGTATGTTTTGGGTCATTGTCGTGCTGGAAGACCCAGCCACGACCCATTTTTAAGGCCCTGGCGGAGGGAAGGAGGTTGTCACTCAGAATTGTACGGTACATGGCCCCATCCATTCTCCCATTGATGCGGTGAAGTAGTCCTGTGCCCTTAGCAGAGAAACACCCCCAAAACATAACATTTCCACCTCCATGCTTGACAGTGGGGACGGTGTTCTTTGGGTCATAGGCAGCATTTCTCTTCCTCCAAACACGGCGAGTTGAGTTCATGCCAAAGAGCTCAATTTTTGTCTCATCTGACCACAGCACCTTCTCCCAATCACTCTCGGCATCATCCAGGTGTTCACTGGCAAACTTCAGACGGGCCGTCACATGTGCCTTCCGGAGCAGGGGGACCTTGCGGGCACTGCAGGATTGCAATCTGTTATGTCGTAATGTGTTACCAATGGTTTTCGTGGTGACAGTGGTCCCAGCTGCCTTGAGATCATTGACAAGTTCCCCCCTTGTAGTTGTAGGCTGATTTCTAACCTTCCTCATGATCAAGGATACCCCACGAGGTGAGATTTTGCGTGGAGCCCCAGATCTTTGTCGATTGACAGTCATTTTGTACTTCTTCCATTTTCTTACTATGGCACCAACAGTTGTCTCCTTCTCGCCCAGCGTCTTACTGATGGTTTTGTAGCCCATTCCAGCCTTGTGCAGGTGTATGATCTTGTCCCTGACATCCTTAGACAGCTCCTTGCTCTTGGCCATTTTGTAGAGGTTAGAGTCTGACTGATTCACTGAGTCTGTGGACAGGTGTCTTTCATACAGGTGACCATTGCCGACAGCTGTCTGTCATGCAGGTAACGAGTTGATTTGGAGCATCTACCTGGTCTGTAGGGGCCAGATCTCTTACTGGTTGGTGGGGGATCAAATACTTATTTCCCTCTGCAGAATGCAAATAAATTCATATACTTTCCACAATGTGATTTTCCGGATTTAATTTGTGATGTGCTATCTCTCACTGTTACCAATAACCTACCCTTCAATTATGGGCTGCTCATGTCTTTGTCAGTGGGCAAACTTACAAAATCAGCAAGGGATCAAATACTTATTTCCCCCACTGTACATGGAGAATATCACCACAAAAATTATTATATAAACCCTTCACACCCAGTCCACAAAAAGAAAGGGGGACAAGGAAAAATTCCAGGAAAACTTTACCAATAGTAAACAGTAATCCTAATGGAAGTTACATGGCGTTCATTACTATGGAGTGGAAGTCTTAGGTAGCTCAGAGGGATGAGGCGAGGACTCCCTGCTCATGGAGTCCCAAAAAAGAGGACAAGTGCTCGGGTTCAAAAAATATATACCTCCAAGACTGATATTTAATGACACATATACAAGGAAAATTCAACTAGAATAGTGCTCAAAGCTGATGCACTCTAGGTCCATAAATTGTCTCCTCTTTTGCATGGGACGTGAAACATCAGGGAAAACCTGTACTTTGCAGTTTAAATATTAAGTCCCCTTGTTTCAAAAAAGCAATTTTAACACCCAATCTCTATCTGGTTCCAGAATAAATTGGGCTATCAATGTAGGTGGAACTGCAGATTCATCACCACTTTCCAAAATCTGTGTAACATTCAATGAATCTGAAGAAAGTTCAAAGCTCAAACTTTCCTGTTGACGTCCTTGTTTCCAAGCAAAAGGAGGAATATAATAAAACCTAAATAATGGAGGACAGGAATTTTAAGAATTTCCATAAAATATCGTTTAAAAGTTAATGAAGCTGCTACAGATTGAACTTTTGGAAAATTAATAAAACACTTTGAGGCTCATTTTCAAAGCACTTAGCCTCCCAAAGTTCCATAGAAACCTATGGAACTTAGCCTCCCAAAGTGCTTTGAAAATATGCCTCAGAGTCTTCTTACAAATAACATTTTCAGGGGCTTCGACAGTAGCTTCAGAACTTTTAGTACAAGAACAGTGCTGGGCAGACTTCTACGGTCTGTGCCCTGATAATGGCAAGGACAAATCAAATTTGGGTATACATATAAAGTATCCCATACCATGTAAAATTAGTTTATCTTGTTGGGCAGACTGGATGGACCATTCAGGTTTTTATCTGCCATCATTTACTATGTTACTGTGTATGTTGATGATGAAAGTGACTGAAGGGAAGTGGTCTGTGGCATCGAAGTTAGCCATGTTGCCCTGGAAGGCCTAGGTGGTAGTAGGGAAGGTAATATAGTCTGATGTGAGGGTGAAAAGGGCATCAAGGGTCTGGGCAAGGAAGTTGGAGATGGCAGGCTGGATGAGGCCTTCATTGACTGCTAGCACTGACTGAAAAATGCCGGTGGCAAGAAAAGTGAGGGAGGCAGAGACCTTAAGGTGGACTTGCACTAGATTATTCCTGCATGTCTTGGCCTGGAGGAGAGGCTGTAGCTGGTCACAGAGGGTACTGTATGGCAGCCCTATCAAAGTGGCACCTAGTAAGGCATTACTTGTCGGTGAGGTCCATGAAGCAGATCATGGGTCTATATACTCTGGGATTGGGGTAGCTCCTCTTGGGCCTCCCCTCCAAACACACATCCACATTCAGCAAAGTATCAGCCATAATAGCATTCAGCACATCCATGATTGACATTCAGGTGTCCCACCACCACAGGTTCAAACCAACTAAGCCCTGTAACACCACTGTGCATTCCTCCACCTACTGTACCCAGTGAGATCCAACACTCATTGTCCCAGCACCAGCAAACAGACCTCACACAAATGGCAGGAACACACCGCACACCAGCACCAGGCCTCAGACAAAAAGCAGCAACACAAAGCACAGTAACAAACTGGGAGTGGACAAACACTGGAACATTGAGAGACAAGACAAGCAGCTAGAAGGGTTGAATGGGAGGTGGGGGGGGGGGGTTTGGGGACAGTGAGGGTTTGATGGGGGAAGGAGGTGAGGTACAGTGCAAGAGATGGGTGGGGCTGGGGGGTTGGCAGGTGTGGGCAATGACTTGAGGAGGCGAAACACAGAGTAGGCAAGGCAGGAAATGTGAGGGTCCAGAGGTTCAGACAGGTGCAAAGAAACTATAGACCACTCAGCAACTCTCCACTCTTTTTTTCACAAACCAACAATTCCACTTCTCTATTCTCCAACTCAGCAAAATCACAAATGGGTTCAAAGACAAGTTTGGTTTTGAGTAGTCGCTTTTTAAAGCAGGTCTATTTCATTATGTTTTTCTTTCTGGCATCCGTTATCGGGAAAAAAGCGTACATCACGTAAGACCGTCCAACTCACGCCCACAACAAACCGACTTTCAAAATGTTTTTCTTTTGGTGAATATTGAACTTAAAACATTTTATTTTTGTTTAAACGTTTTTGTGGTAGAAACACGTCCATCTGCCTCTTATGCCACTATGTTCACTATATTTTCTTTTGGAAACTAGGTAAAAATGCCCGTTTCTGACCCAAATGAAACGGGCGCTAGCAAGGTTTTCCTCGGAGTGTGTATGTTTGAGAGAGTGTGTGTGAGAGTGACTGTGTGAGAGAGAGAGTGAATGTGCGAGTGTGTGTATGACAGAGAGAGAGACTGGGTGCGAGTGTGTCTGTGTGAGAGAGAGAGAGAGTGTGTGTGTGTGTGAATATGAGAGTGTGTGCCATGGCCCCCCTCCCTCCCTTCCTCCCAGTTCCAGGGTCCCCCCTCCCTCCAAGTTCCAGGGTCGTCCCCTCCCTCTGAGTTCCAGGGTCGTCCCCCCTCCCTCCCTCCTAGATCCAGGGTCGTCCTCCCCCTCCCTCCCTCCGAGTTCCAGGGTCGTCCTCCCCCCTCCCTACCTCTGAGTTCCAGGGTTGTCCTCCCCCATTCCTTCCCTCTGAGTTCCAGGGTCATCCTCCCTCTCCCTCCCTCCGAGTTCCAGGGTCGACCTCCCCCTACCTCCCTCCGAGTTCCAGGGTCGACCTCCCCCTACCTCCCTCCGAGTTCCAGGGTCGACCTCCCCCTACCTCCCTCCGAGTTCCAGGATCAACCTCCCCCTCCCTCCCTCCGAGCTCCAGGGTCATCCCCACTCCCTCCCTTCCAGCTCCAGGGTCATCCCCTCCTGAGTTCCAGGGTCGTCCCCTCCCTCCCTCCCTCCGAGTTGCAGGGTCGTCCCCTCCCTCCCTTCCTCCGAGTTGCAGGGTCATCCCCTCCCTCTGAGTTCCAGGGGACCGAGTTTCAGGTTCCCCCCTCCCTCCTTCTGAGTTTTAGGGTCCCCCCTCCCTCCCAGTTCCAGGGTCATCATCCCTCCCTCCCTCCCTTCCAGTTCCAGGCCCCCTCCCTCCGAATTTTAGACGTCATCTTCACTTACCAAGTCGAGGTTACGGCGGCCGTCAGCAGCGGTGAAAGGCATGCAGGCTTGGCCCTTTTCTCTCTCTCAGCTCTGGTCCCGCCCTCATTTCCTGTTTCCGCAAGGGCGGGATCAGAGCTGAGAGAGAGAGAAGGGCCGAGCCTGCATGCCTTTTACCGCTACTGTCGTCCACCGTAAACCCGACTTGGTAAGTGAAGATGACTTTTAAAATTCGGAGGGAGAGGGCCTGGAACTGGAAGGGAGGAAGGGAGGGACGACGACACCCTCATGCGTGTGACGTCGCGTTCCTTTGCCTGGCAACTCTGCAGCGTTCGCTTCCAGTGATTGGCCACTGCTGCTTGTGCCAAACCAGGAAGCACGCAATCGTCAGGACAGGAGATGGATACAGCAGGCAGCACGAACCCTTCAAACCCTTCACTGCCACGGAGTCAGCTTCAGAACCTTGGAGGTGCTTTTTATTATAGTAGATAAGCCCCCTTTATGTAATTCTCTAATGAGTTTATTATGACTTTTTGGTGCTTATTTAGATATATAGTCTTGCATAACTGAAAGTTTTATGACCGTAACATTGAAAAGAATAGCTAAAGACTAATTTTGTTATATTTGCTCCTCAGGACTTGGGGTGCCCTTTTACTTAAGCTTAGCACATGCTAAATGCTTAGAAGCCCATATATATAAAATGGGCTTCTTACAGGTAGTGCATACTCATTTTGTTAGCACATGCTAACCTTTAGTAAAAGGACCCCTAAATGATTTTTTTTTTTTTGGTTAGAAAGTATAATAAGGAAGTGGAGGGGGAGGAAAACAATCTAGTAAGCAGGAATTTAAACTATCTCCTAGCATGGATATATTTAGGGATGTGTTTACTAAAGTGCGCTAAGCAGTTAGCACATGCTGTTAGCACATGAGCACAGTAACTGTTATGACACTGGCATGACAGCACCTGCTAATTGCACATTGACCGAGGACAAGCAGGCTATAATTCTCACAATTGGGTAATGCGGTTCTACATTGCCCGGAGCTTATGACAAGCTTTAGAAAGCTTTGTGGAACACGAGATATGCTCCACCGTGCATGTGCGAGTGCCTTCCCACCCGCTGCAAGAGTGTGGTTAACCCAGTTCATTTTCTGCAACGTTGAAGAGAGGCTGCTTTTGTGGTGTCTCTTCACATTCCGATCTGGTAGATTGATAAGTTCCGTCATGCAATCTGGTGCAAGTTCGTAGATAATTCTGTGGACTATTGTGCATATTTTGAAAGTTATGCGAGCATTAATAGGAAGCCAATGTAAGCTTCTTAGGAGGGGTTTCACGCTTTCGAAGCGTATTTTTCTGAAGATGAGTCAGGCAGCCGTGTTTTGTGCTGTCTGTAGTTTTCTTATGATTTGATTTTTTTTCAGCCTACATAAATACTGTTGCAGACTTGGAAAGATGTGGGTGTTTGGTTAGACTCCAGTCTATACTTTGAGGTACATATATCCCATTTGCTGCACAGAGTGGTGGGCGCGGTGCTAGCCACCTTGTTGGGCAGAGTGGATGGACTGTTCGGGTCTTTACCTGCCATCATTTATAGTGTTACTATGTTTGAGTCAAGAAAATGGGATTAGTGTAGTTCATGTTATGATTCTTTTGTGTCTTGATTATGGCAATGCTTTGTTGGTTGGAGTCCAATTACTACAAAACACGGCAGCTCGATTTGATTTGGGGGGGAGGGGATTAAAAATAACTGATTATGTTTCTCCATTGTTGAATTGCTTTCAATGGCTCCCGGTAGAACAGCAAAGAAATTTTTTTTCAAATATCGATTATGGTTTGAGATTGCTGTATTTTTTTTATCTTCAGTTGAACAGCCATAGTTATGGTTTATGGTTACAGGTTACCAGACAGATACAGAGAGAAATTGATTCCTTACATTTCCAGAAGGAGATTAAAACCTGGATATGAGGGTTTAGCATATGGTTATGAGTAAGATGAGGTAATGTATGTTGAAAATGTTTTACTATATTATCATTTGTATAGTGTTTTGTAAATCGTCTCATGTAATTAATAAATTGATATAAATGCTGGAGGTAAGTTTGAATGAAGAGGCTCTAATGCCTATTTGTCAGAAACTCTTTGTAATCAGGTATATTCTGAGATTAGGGTCACATCTTTGTTACAGTTAGGCCTAGTTTATATTTATCAGTTTGTAAACTACATTTCATTTTGGGTCTACAAGCAAATACACAGAAACCCATCTTCATTGGTTAGGCTTGGGAGTACCATAATTAGTGTGAATTGCACCAATACAAAGCCTGTGTTTCCTTCACAGGCTCCCTTTCTAGCTACTCCTTCAGTGGCAAATGCTGATGGGAGAGAGGAAGTAGAGCCAGACACTGGAAAGGGAGAGGCAGAGGGCTAGATGCTGGGAAAGAGGGAGAGGTAGGTAGAAACATGATGGCAGATAAAGGCCATATGACCCATCCAGTCTGGCCATCCTCTGTAACCCCTAATTCTTCCTGTTCCTAAGCGATCCCACATGCTTATCCCATGCCTTTTTAAATTCTGGAACAGTCCTCGACTCCACCACCTCCACCGGGAGGCCATTCCACGCCTCCACCACCCTTTCTGTGAAATAATACTTCCTTAGGTTACTCCTAAGCCTGTTCCCTCTTAACTTTGTCTTATGCCCCCTCATTTCAGAGTTCTCCTTCATTTGGAAAAGGCTCTCTTCCTGTACATAAATGCCCTTGAGATATTTAAACGTCTCTATCATGTCTCCTCACTCCCTCCTCTCTTCCAGTGTATACATGTTGAGGTTCATAAGCCTGTTCCTATAATTTTTGAGTTCAAGACTGCTTACTAATTTTGTATCCGCCCTCTGGAACGACTCCATCCTGTTTATATCTTTCCTTAGGAACGATCTCCAGAACTGCAGGCAGTACTCCAAATGGGGCCTCACCCTCACCAGAGACTTATACAGTGGTACTATCACCTCCATTTTCCTGCAGGTCATGCCTCTCTTTATGCATCCAAGCATCCTTCTGGCTTTGACCATTGCTTTTTCTACCTGTTTGGAAGCTTTAAGGTCATCAGACACAATCACCCCCATGTCCCACTCTTCTTTCATACATTTCACCCCCTATACTGTACTGTTCCCTCAGATTCTTGCGACCCAAGTGCATGACCCTGCATTTTTTGGGATTAAACCTTAGTTGCCAAATATCGGTCCATTGCTCCAGCTTCGTTAGGTCCTTCCTATGTCATTCACACCCTCCATGGTGTCCACCCTGTTGCAGAGTTTAATATCATCCGCAACGAGAGAAACCTTACCAGACAGCCCTTCCGCAATATTGCTCACAAAGATGTTAAAAAGAGCCGGCCCTAGGACCGATCCCTGCGGTACTCCACTGACTACATCCTTTTCTTCAGAGCAAGCTCCATTTACCACTACCCTCTGTCTCCTACCATTCAACCAATTTTTAACCTAATCAGTTACTCTAGGTCCCATACCGAGGGCACTCAATTTATTTATCAGTCACCTGTGTGGAACCGTATCAAAGGCTTTGCTGAAATCCAAGTATTTATTTATTTATTTATTACTTATATCCCACATTTTCCCACTCATGCAGGCACAATGTGGCTTACAAACATTAAATAAAATACAGAATAGGAAAACTTAGAAGAATATACAAGGAGTATGCAGGGGGAGAAGCTTCTAACAGGGCGAACTAGCAGTATACCATAAATCCAAGTATACCATATCAAGCGCCCCTCCCACATCCAGCTGTTTGGATGAGTGCTGGAGAAAATGGGATAAAGACCGGAAAGCAGGGTCTGAGTTAATTAAGGGCTTGGTGACTGAGTGGGAGAGGAGCACAGACAATGGACTTGGCTGGATACTGGGCCGTAGTGGGGTGGTTGGGGAAAATTGGATGCACGGGTGTTGGGATCTGAGCAAGGAGAGGAATTGAAGCAAAGGGAGATTGGGGTGGGGTGGGGGCTAGGATCAGAGTAAAGGTGGAATTGAGACAGGAGAGATCAGGAGAAGCTGAGCAAGGGGGTTTGGAAGATTGGATTGTGGGGGGCGAGGAACAGATGGTTCCACTGTGGGTATCCATCATGTTGACTGTTAGTGCCAGAGCTGTCATACTTGCCTGGGCCAATTGTGCAGAGAGCCCGCACTATCTGCCCAGTCATGTAAAGTGGTGTTTGTGTGGAGACTGTTGACCCACCATCTGCATTTACCACGTAGGCTTTGCACTTACCTTGCTAAATTTAATGTTTGCTGTTAACGCACAGTAAGTGCACCACTACTAGCTCTGCCTGTTCCGCCCCCTCTAATGTACACCTCCTGTTTCAGAAGAGTGGGGCTGACAGAGCTAGCTGTGGCATCCATGAAGCAATGTTTCCATGCATCTTTTCAGTTTTTTTTGCTGTCAGGGGCTGGGCAGAGGTGACATCAAGTGAGCAGGTGAGAGGAAGGGAGGGGAAAGTTATAGCCGGTGCTGGGGCCTTCCCAAGCTTTGCTCTGCAAATGACCTTTCGTGGTAATTTTTGCGCAGTACTAAATTTGGGTGATGAGAAGATCTCTGAACGACTACTTTCTTACGTAGCGAGAGAACAGAAAACATTTTTGCAATCTGAAGTGTGTTTATTCTGTTGATTAAAAAATCGGTTTTCTGACTTGCACGTATTTCCCCCCGCCTAGAAAAGACACTTCAGAGCTCTGTTCTTTCTTGTTTCCATTCTCGCTGTTTTGCCCTCTTACTCCGTTCTAGCTGCTTTCGGAGCCTCGAAACAGGAAATTAATTTCCAGTGGCCAAGCTCCGCCCGTCTGCCTCGCCCACTTTCAGAGGACGCAGCACTTGGGCCTTGCTTGCTTGCTTGTCTGTGTGTGTGTGTATGTATGTGTGTGCGCGCAAATGCGTGCCTCTGTGTGTTACTTCGGGGAAAAATTGAAGTGGCCGCCATATGCTTAGGATTTTTGTTTTTAATATTTTGCTGAAGTTCTCATTAAAGAGAGAGACTGGACACATATTTCAATGGGAAGTTCTCACTTACTAAACAAGGGGTTGCCTCTAGGTAATGATTTTCACTGTATTTTATCCAGATTTCCTGTTTTGAGACAGCTTTGGAAGCTACATTGATGTATGTGTACATAAAGGCTTTTTCTGCTTTTCCCCTCCCATCCCCCTCCTTTGGCTGCTTGCTTGCTTTGTGTGTGAGTGAGACTGCATTTTTTTGGGGAGGGAGACGGTAGCGAATGTATGGTTAGATATAAACAAGCTGTACTGATGGCCAAATATCGTATGCAGAGCAACTTACTTTGCAGAGCAATGACTATGAGACGGGGAATTTTTGTTTTCTAAATTTTTGAAATTTAAGCCTTGCTGTTCAGATAGTTACGAGACCCCGAATGTCTGCAACCATTGTTCTTTTTGTGTGTGTGCGTGTGTGTATACACATCTAAAAAATGGATTGAAATATGTGGCCACCTTTTCCTAGTTCCTGATGTGCACACTTGTTTTTCTGGATTTTTACTGGAGCGGAATGCAGGTAAAAAAAAAAAAAGTGCTACTTGTTTGTAGAGAAAACCATATGTTTGTGTTTGGTTAACATGCAAAGTTCTGAAGCACCATTTTATTTTTAAACCTTAAAGCAGGGTTTATACGTCACGGTGGAGGATTTGAATGTTGTGACCATGTTGCTGAAATGAAAAGGGGAGCTTTAGGGATTTTGGGCTCAGAAACGTTAATGCATTTTTTTTTTGTTTGTGATGGTATTTTGTTTGATTTTCAAATTAAATTTTGCAAACAGACATTTGAACTATAGCTGGGTACAGCTGAACTGTATGATTAGGCTCATGTTGGCATCGCTTGTGATTTATATCTATCTAAACACATAAATACAGATATATAATTTTTATGTTTATAGTGTGAAGCCTGAAATGCAGCCTGCAAAATATCTGATAAGAGCCAGTGACCTTGGAAAGGGGAAATCTGGATCAGAAAAATATTTCAGAACGTTAATTTTGGTGTGAATTTTTTTGTTCTTACTGTTATTTACAAAAAAGTGGATTGTGAATAGAAGGTGCTTGACAACTGAACTATGGGGTTTGTAAATATTGGACTTGTGAATACGTTTCTAATAAATAATGTATAGCAGAAGAAAGACAGGTGTAATGATTGAAAGGAAATCTTGTATTTTAAAACTAGATGTGCATTTTGGTTGCCTTTTGAAAAGATGTTTGCTTATATTTTGGTGGTGCGGCAGCCACGAGGTTGTTATGAGGCCTAATCATGTAGCTTCATAGAGGAAATATGCCTTTATATTCAGTGAATTGAAAGGAGGTATCTGCGTTGAGAGATGTGTACTTAGAGCCGGATTAATCAGTTGCTGGGATTCATTTTTCTTAGTCTCAGGGAAATGAAGTAGTCTTATTTTAAGAACGTGGCTTTCAGGCAGTCAAATCTAGTTAGTTATTGATGGTATCAAAGCTGTGTACGGTATGTAGTTAAAAATGATAAATGTGAAAGAAATACAATTGAGCTGTGGTTGAGATCGCTGATTAGCCTTGCTAAATGTCTTGTTTTACAAATACTAAACACAGGGTAAACATAATTTTATGTTCCAGTAAGCTTTTAATTTACTGTAGCACTAAAAGGATATTTTGTGAGGATGTATTTGGTAGTCGTGGGATTCAGATTTAATTAAGTGGTGCATCTGTGTCCTGATCAAGAAACCCTGGCATTGCAGTAACTGCTAAAAGTGCAGTTTCTCATTTGGAAGGTAATCTTATAACTGTACTGTACACACTTATACAAAGTATGTACATACTTTCTTCTGTGCTGACCTGGGTGAATTTTCAAAGCTAAAGTGTGTATGTGTATATTAAAAAATGAGGAAAATTGTGCTTGTGTGTACATCTGCTCTTTTACATGCATATGCATTTTTACATGCATATGTGCATTTTTTGAAGTCCGTGTAAATTCTAACCCCATACCACCTCCGTTTCTAGAAATACCTCCACTTAGTCTGGGTACGCTTATACATGTACAAGCTATGTACACATAAGTTTACCTGCATGAATTGCTGCAAAGAGCTGTTTCTGTGCATAAATCACTACTTTACACACAGAAATGCTTTGGAATATTATCATCATATTTTAAAAATTTGACCTGTATATGACATCATACTTTGTAGCACAGGACTTCTTGCTGCAGTGCTGTCTTAGAAGTAAAATTATGAAACCCACTAAATCTGAGTCTACTACCAAGGAGCAAAAAATACCATAGGGCTTCTTTCACTAAAGTGCATTAAAATTTGGACTTAGTGTGTTTGTTAATGGGACTTTCCTGCATGCCAAGCCCAGATTTAACATAGCATTCTTTAGGGCTCTTTCTTTTTTTTTTTGCAGGTCGTGCGCTAATGTTCACATTGGCGTGCGAGACCTGCAAAAAATTTAGCACAGGAACACTTAATGCTCCCTATTTAGGAGGCGCAAAGAGTTGTTGTGTTAACCCTGTGCTATCCAGTTAGCACTCGCTAGTCATAACATGCTAGCCAGGAACACCCACTCTGTGCCCATGTCGCACCCCCCTCAAAATTAAAAAAAATAGTTGGCATGTGAAAACACTTTAAAACGTTTTACGGTAAGATTTTCTTGCCCATGTCACAACCCCCTCAAAATTATTTAAAAAAAATAGTTGGCTTGTGAAAACAGGGAAATGACTGCAAAGCACTTTAAAACATTTTACGGTAAGATTTTCTTGTGCGTTAACAGCACATTAGGGTTTACATCCTTTAGTAAAAGGGCCCCATCGTTTCCTACCATGCCAGTGTAAATATTTTTTCATATACATATTTACATTTGGGGCCTCTTTTACTATACTGCGCTAGCGATTCCCGGCGTGGCAATGCCGACAAAGCCCATTCACTTTGGGCTTCGTTGGCACTTCCGTGCAAGATCACTTGCGTGGTTTGGTAAGAGGCCTTTAGAGACTTTATTTTGATTTAGCTTATACCCTTCTATTGGTAGCTCAAGATGAATTGCATTTGTTGTTTTCATAATAAATAAAAATAAATAACAGATGAGAATTAGAGGTGCAGAGGTTAGATCTCAGGGCTCACAGCCACCGGCTGCACGTACTGTGCAGCAGGACATGATTATCCACACCAACCTTAGCTGAGATAATATTTAAGCACCTCTCTGACTTCATGTGCAACTTCCTTTAAATTAGTCCCCTTATTTTCTGATTCCTTACTCTTAATACATACATATGTTCCATCTTGCCTACGCTGTCTATTAAAATGTTTTATTATGTATTGTGTTGACATTGTAGTGTAGTATACTATCACATATTTTGTAGTTAATTGAATGTTTTTACTGCTGTAAGTGTCTATTGCTTACGTTTCAGTTATTCTTGCTGTACACCGCTTTGAGAGAATTCTTCAACAGGGCGGTAAATAAATCCTAATAAATAAATAAACCAGGGAAGCCTAGTTCAAATCCTCCTGCTCTTTGTGATCTTAGACAAGCCACTTTAACCCTCCATGCCCTTCAGTACAAAGATTGTGAGCCCTCCAAGGACAGAAATACCTAGTACACCTGAAAAAAGATGCGGGTTAAATCCAAATAAATAAAATGCTGTATGGTTTTCTATAGGACACCAAGGCCCCCTTTTGCTAAGGCTCTCACGTTTTTAGCACGCTAAATGTTAGACGCACCCATAAGAATGCATTGGTGTCTCAAACGTTTAGCGTGCCCACAATTTTAGCGCACGCTAAAAACGTGAGCGTGCCTTAGTAAAAGATGCCCCAAGAGAGCATTCAAGGCAAGGAGGCCAGATATCTCTTTTTGAGAGAGGTACTTGATTTTGAACTGCAGAATGTAGTCCTAGGGTATAATAATATAGTCATACATTCTTAATGACAGTATTAAAACATGTCTCTGTGTATAAAAAAAAGGAAATATCTGCTGTTATATAATTATGATTGTGTCCTTCAGGAAAACTTGGACATTTGCCTGAAATATGTATTTGTCCAGAGAAAAAATGGAGCATTAGTTTGTTAATTATATGTATTATGTGATTGAAAAATATAAAGTAAGGCAGCTTAATGTGTATTCAGTCTGACACATTTTGATTGGTAAGTAATGTGATTTCTATATGTATCTGTTTCTATGGCAATGTCAGAAATATATCTTTACAGTATGGTCTGTATTTAAACACACTAAGCCACTTTTCAGTTTTTGGCTAGAACTGCAAATAGCCATCTTGCCTCTTATTGCCTGATGCTGCTAGCTACTAAACCTTCATATTCATGACTTTGAAAGAAATAAAGAATAAGGGCTGGTCTAATGTCCAACTGAATAGCTCTTGAACACCACCGAATTCTTACCAGCAGTGGGCCTCAAGAATGTCACCTCAGCTATTTTTGTACACTGTACTTGATATATGACTGAATTCCTTATCCGATGATTTCAGTTGCCTGTTGGTTATTTCCTGGATCTTATTCCAGGTAACATAACTAATACATATAGCGTATAACTCAAGACTACCTCTACATCAGGAAGCAGGTGAAAGCTTGGCTCTTCTCCCAAGCCTTTAATACATAGGGTGACTGACTATACACACCCATTCTGCATCTGGACTAGCTTGCCTACACATACAGTAACTTAGATCAGTTTCTTATCTCTTGCTTAACTATACAAAGAACTTTCCTGGATGTTTAGCTAACCATCAAATTATCCCCAACTGACTCTGTACCACGCATCTTGTTCCCATCATATATCTGCTCTTGGTCCCTCAGCTATATGGTAAGTCGTATTGTAGAAAAGCTTTAGCATCATATCTATGTTAGTTGAATGTTCTAATGCATGTTTATTAGGTGTATCATTAGTATTGTGCTAACATTGTATTATATCTCTGGTATTTGAATTTCAGTGCTGTTAAATGTGTATATTTTGATACTGTTTCACAGTAGTTCTATTATTAGGTTTCAATGTACTGTTCTCAAGTTTACCTCATTTTCAGGGGGATGATCAGAAGCAAATGCTGGCGCTAGAGGCTGTTAGCGCCATACTAGCGCCGGCGTTTGCTAACGTTCCATGATCAGAGCCATCGAGCGCATGAAACAACATGCTTGAGGGCTCTGAACTCAACTAACATGCAAAATTGCATGCTGGCAGGCCCCCATTTCTCCCAATAGCAAACCTTCCAGTGACAGGTGGCTGGAGGTCCGGTGGACCTCCGGTCCCCCCGATGATTCCCCCCCCCCCCCCCCCCCCCAGATTCAGGGAGGGCTGGAGATCCGGTGGGTCTCCAGCCCCCCTAACTCCCCCAGCAAAAGCTCCCTGGTGGCCTAGTAGGCGACCAACCAACCCCCCCCCCCCAAGCGACAGGGGGGCTGGAGGTTTGCTGGAGCTCAAGTCCCTCCCGACAATCCCCCCCCCCAAGGTTCAGGGAGGGCTGGAGATCCGGTGGGTCTCCAGCCCCCCTAGTCCTCCAGCAAGGGGTCCCTGGTGATCAAGTCCCCCTACCCCCCTACCTTGTGTGTTGGAGGAGGGAGGGTAGCCTGCCTCCATCCTCTTCCTGCGACGCTGAAAAATGGCGGCGCCCAGCCCTGCCCAGTGTATCCTGGGATGCGCTGGGCAGGGCTATACACCATTTCTCCCTTATATGGTATATAGCCCCGCCAGCACATCCCAGGATACAGTGGGCAGGGCTGGGCGCCGCCATTTTGCGGCATCACAGGAACAGGAGGGAGGCAGGCAGGCTACCCACCCTCCTCCAACACACAAGGTAGGGGGTTAGGGGGGACTGGACCACCAGGGACCCCTTGCTGGGGGAGTTAGGGGGGGCTGGAGACCCACCGGATCTCCAGCCCTCCCTGAACCTGGGGGGGATCGTCGGGGGGACTGGAGGTCTGCCGGACCTCCAGCCCCCGTTGCTCGGGGTAGTTGTGGCCTGGTGGACCCATGGACCTCCAGCCCCTGTGTTTGACAGATTTGGGCTTTTGACAGCCCAGACCTGTCAAACAAGTGCGGGAGGATTGTGCTGAGCGCATGCTCAGGCACAATTCTCCCGCACTTCCACCCCATGATCAGAGATAATTGTGTGTTTAAATTTGCATGCAGTTATCTCTGATCATAGGTCTAATAGCGCCCCGCGCTGTTCCAGCGCTATTTTTGGAGCACTGTTTGGAACAGCGCGGGGTTTTGATAATCTGTTATTGTATTTATGTTTATTTTTCATTATTTTACTATTATGCTGTCTTATGTTAAACTGTACCTGCTGTACATCACCTTGGGTGAATCTCTTCATAAAGGCGGTTAAATAAGTCCCAATAAATAAAAATAAATATAGGATGTCCAATTTAAGAATGACCTTGGGAATATTGTTTGTCCAGGCCAGGGGCGTAGCCAGACTTCCGTGGGAGGGGGGTCCAAAGCCCGAGGGGAGGGGGCACATTTTAGCCCTCCCCCCGGCGCTGCCCCCCCCCCCCCGCCGCCATTGCCGCCCCTCCCCACGTATTTTCCGACCCCCCCTCTCGCCGCGAACCCGCCGCCGCCGCCTACCTTCACTTTTGCTGGCGGGGGACCCCACTCCCCGCCAGCCGACGTCCTCTCTGTCCTGCTCCTGCTCTTGTTGCATGCATTGCTGACGTCCTGCACGTTGTACGTTCTCTGTTCTGTTCTCTGAGTCTGACGTCGCACGTACAACGTGCAGAACGTCAACAATGCATGCAGGAGCAGGCTGGAGAGGACGTCGGCTGGTGGGGAGTGGGGTCCCCCGCCAGCAAAAGTGAAGGTAGGCGGGGGCGGGTTCGCCGGGAGGGGGGGTTCAGGCTGGAATCTACGGGGGCCCAGGCCCCCTCAGGCCCCATGTAGCTACGCCACTGGTCCAGGCCAATTGGGGCAGGAGCTTCATAGCTAATATTTGCCTTAAAGAGAGCATACAACAATGCATATCTTATCTCCTTTTTTATTTCTGTATGAAACTGCATTGTATGTTTAGACATGCTGTCTCCCCAACTGGAACTGAATGCAGTGAGCACAGCTGCTATCCTGAGGGTCAGCAAAGAAGCTTCAGCAAGGGGGAGGAGATGATTTAGATTATATACTGAGGTGGGCTAGAATGAAGAGTAGTTTCAGTCTACAGGCAGCAGCACAGTAAAAGCAAAATTCTTAAAAATGATCATTTTGGTAGTAGAGTAATGCTTATTTTCAGTGCCTAGGAATTTATTTTTGTAGTGGCAGGGTTTGAAGGATTATTTAAAAATAAAACAAAGCAAAAGAAAAGCTAGAGATTGTAGGGTCCCCAGAAATGTGCGTTTCTAGATGTTCTAACATTCAATCTGAGCACATTTTGGAGGTTCTAATATCTAGAAAAGGGCTGGATGTGTATCATTTTAATATGTAATTAACAGAACATGATCTATTAGTCATCAAATCACTTTGAACAGCGTTTTTTAATAGGAACACGTCAAACAGTTTTAGTATCTCATAGGGAAGGTTTATTAACACAACAGATCAAAGCAGTGCGACACTAGCAGTTCTTAAAATTCATCCTCCAAATATGGAGTTTCTTTAATCTGGACAGCAATTTTTTTATCTTGTTTATTAACACCTCCAACCACTGTCATATTTCAACTCAAAAATACACTTTGATACATCGAGATGTTCCGAACCTTTTCATTGTTTACCTTCCTAACCCCTCCCCCTCTCTCCCCTCCTTCCCCTTCCTCCCCCTTCATCCTCCCTCCCTCACCCATCCCTCAACCCACATCCAACCCAAAACCTTTAACAGTTAAGTATGTTGCTTCTAGCCACTGGAGTGAGAGTGTCCCAAAATGGAGACCTGGACAGCAATTTTTTATAAACAAAATATCAGAAACAGGATAGACAATGAACTTGCACTTGGAAGAAAAGCCTCTTATTTTGCTTTAAAAAAACAAAGTCTTGCAAAATTAAAACTAATCGAATCCAAAGTATTTTAGTGGGGCTTAGTTATGTCCTAGATCAGGAATGTCAAACTGCAGTCCTGGAGGGCTGCAAGCCAGTCAGGATATCACTAATGAATATTTCTAAGGTATATTTGTGGTCACTAACTCAGCTGTATGCATACATATTCATTAAGGGTATCCAGAAAATTTGACTGGTTTGCAGCCCTTCAGGATTGCAGTTTTAACATGCTGCCTTAGATCTACATATATTTCAACATATTCCTCAGAACATGTTAGAAGTTATATCATTCCAGTGATATAAAACAACTTCAGGGTTAGTAGTAATATTTGTGTAACCAATTGTGGGTAATTCTATAATGTTTTCTCAGCATGTAAAGTTTTTTTTGTTAGCATACAAAAAAGGCCTTTTATGAAATTTTCCCCTGGTGTGTGTATGAATAAATACATGCACTGCCAAGATGGTGCGTACATGTACAGGTACCGTATATAAGCATTCTCAGGGCATAGTTGAGGCTAAGTAGGGATATTGGTGCAGTCTACCCACATATTTTATAAAATACCTGAGTACACATGTAGAGCACATGTGCATGTATTTATACCTGCTTTGGCGCAGGTATAAACACGTGCATTGGCGTTCGCCTGCTGTTGAGACCAGTTATGGCTTCCTGTTGTATAAAGGCATGAAGACATTTATGTTGCTTTAATAAAATAGGAGCCTTTTTGGACTTCTCAAGTAGACATTCTGTTACAAAATCAGATTGTTAATATGCGTTACTGCAGCATGATGTTAACCTGGAGGTATAGCCATTAATCCATATGAAGAACTTTATTTTGAAATACTGTATATACTCGACTATAAGCCAAGATCTTTGGACCAAAAAAATGGCCAAAAATTGGGATCTCGGCTTATAATTGAGTTGGAAGAAATTTCTGAGCTTCCCTCCCCCCGCCTCTCACTGTGATCGGCACTTCTCTCTCGTTTCCTGACACCCCCCCCCCCCCCCTCCTACTGACAGACATTTTTTACTACTCCCTCCTGGCTGCTGCCGCTGACAGGGAAGTGAAAGCAAGCTTGGGCAGTGCGGGGTGTCAAGCATCTGTGTATGCTCAAGACTGCCTGGTTTCTGCTCCCTCAGAGTCTCTTAAACTGAGGCTTCCTGTGCCTGTTAGCTGTGCTTTATACTGATACTACAGTAAATGTAGAATAGCCTCCTTAAATACTAACCTATGGAACTGTAACAGAGACTTTGTGCAAAGAAAAACTACCATAATTTCCTCTGCTAAACGAGCAGAGTAACTTAAAATAAAGTCCCTGAGGTTACATATTTAATTCTAAATCTTGCTTTCCCCAAGTTCAAAAGCAATTTCCCAGTGAATAATTACCAATGAAGATCTCTCCCTCTCTTGAATTCTTCTCATAACACCTCTTCTGGACTGAGGGAACTCAACCCTGCCTTACTTATGTGTTTGTGTGGTACTACTACTACTTATCATATCTGTAGCGCTACTCGACTGCAATCATTGTGCCAGTAGGGCCCTTTGAACTTTTTTCTTTAATCAGCTACTGTGTTTTGATTGACAGATAACTGAACACAGTGTTTATCTTGCTGCCTAAAAGGAAAACTTTCAAAAGGTTCTCTGTAAAGTTTTTTTTTTCTCTAGCAAATAATTTTACTAGATATTCACAAGTATGAGCCTACCTTTCTTTCTGTTTGAATTGATAGGGATGTCTTTGAAATGGCTAAAGTTAAAAAGTCTAAACTGAGGCTTCCTGTGCTTACTAGCTGTGTTTTATACTGATACTGTAGTAACTATAGGATAGCCTACTTAAATGCTAGCCTATGGAACGGTAACAGACTTTATATGTTAACAAAAACTATTCCTTAAACTCCTTGGCTAAGTGAACAGTGTAACTTAAAATAAAGTCCCTGAGGTTACCTATTTAATTCTATGTCTATCTTTCCCAAGTTTAAAAACAATTTTCAAGCAAATTCTTACCAGTGGAGATCTCTTCCTTTCTGGAAGTCATCTCTCAGCACCTCTCTTTGTAAAAGTACTTTTTCACAGGGGATGAAGTAATATACCTGAATATAACCTCCCCAGCTTATATGTGAGTTAAATTTTCCCCCCCTTTTTCAGGGGAAAACTGCCTATACTCACTCATATTTGAGTGTATGGTATATCCATGTGTATGTCGCATAGATGTGCAGATACTGATTCAGAAAGCTGCTATTTGTATGTGGAGGTCCATATCATAAGGAGTTTTCAATGGGGCATAGCTTGGGCAGGTCTAAAATCTACACTTTTGTTCCTCATTTTACAAAGGGAGCACACATTTATGGGGAAAACTTAAATGTCAGTTTTAAACTATTCAGCTCCAAAGTACACAGGTTTTTAATCAGTGCTCGTTTTGGTTAAAGGTTTACATGAGAGATTGAGGGCGTCATTGTCCTTAATCTGATGTAGTTTATTTCCTTCTCCAAAACAAAACCAAAAGAAAATTGTAGCCTTATTTACATGTCTGGTAGCATTTACACCTGTAGTTTTGTAAAATGGGGGCAGTTACACTTGGAAGTAGTGCCAGTTACACATAGAACTTCTCTGGTCTGTGCCATTCATATTTTTCTACAAACCTATTTAAAATTGCTGCTCCCGCTGCACATGCTGGCAAATAAACATGTCCTCTTACAGGTAATTTAGAAAAGGCTCTGAGCTTCGTTATCTCTTCATAAAACGGGACTCAAAGTATGTTAAAAGACCTGTTTACTAAGCTATGTAATGGTAGTTGTGTACTATACTATCACGCACCGTAGTTTGCATATAAACAGGCAACACAGAATAGAAAGCTCCGTGTTTGGGTAGTGCCATGAGGAAAGACTGCCTCTCAGTTATTGCGATTACCATGTGTAAACTGTTAATGAGGCAGATAACATGGTGCAGTTAGCTACACTTCAAGGTATGGGTACTTGCATTCTGTGTTATCTGTCAGGCCATTAGTGCGCAGTAGTGAACTTTGCCATGCAGTTAATGCAGAGCAGCTTTCCAAAAATTGCTGGGAATGCGCCTAGCAGTTTCTGTAAGGATTTTCATCTAATATGCCTTAATCTTTGCAGTTAATGCATATTAGGAAGAATACCTTAATGTACTTTAGTAAATATGCCTGTAAACATGCTGCAATAAGTTTTTGGGCCTAGGTATCCAGTGTGAAGTAAGTCTCATGCATGAAGTGCATGTGAAAGTCGGAGGTTTTATCTGCCACTCTGCTTAAGTGTAAAAGGGAGCAGTGAATTAGGAGCTTGAGCTGCAAAGCAAAAGATGAGGGAATACTATCAAACTGCTTAATGACATAGAGATAGCATTCCCTTGTGAAAAGAATATGTGTGGAACAGCATCCCTTGGAGGAGAGAAAAGCCCTTGTGGGGTTCAGTCAAGCTGAAGCAGGTTTGCCCGGCACTCGGGGAGACCCATGTTATAAAGAATTGACAAGCAGTGAAAGGGGTTTAAAAAAGGTTTGGATAGCTTCCTAAAAGAAAAGTCCATAAGCCATTATTCAGATTACTAAATCCACTGCTTATTTCTAGGATAAGCAGCATAAAATGTATTGTAATGTTTTGGGATCTTGCCAGGTACTTGTGACCTGGATTGACCACTGTTGGAAACAGGATGTTGGGCTTGATGGACCTTCAGTCTGTCCCAGTATGGTAGTACTTATGTACTTATGTAGGGATCACAGACACAGATGGAGTTGTATGGTGTAATGCTGTACTGAAATAGTGTTTATTTGTGCTGTTCAAGCTCCGGAAAGAGAGTACTTCAGAGTGGTGGGGAGTGTACCTGTATATGTTTCACTTATTGGGTCCATACCTGGATTTTCAGTGGCATTATCAGGTTAATGCCAATGAAAAACTGGTCAGACTGCTTGTGCAATATCCTGATAGTGCTGGAGTGGTTAAGGGGTGGAGCCAGGAGTTACCCAGTTTGCGGTGATATTCAGACTGCTAACCTGCTATCTAGCCGGATAAAGATAGGACAGCAGAAAGGCTGTCCTAACTTTATCTGGGTAGTTCTCCATATACTCTCTGAATATCGCTGGTAGATATTTAGATAAGTTGCCTGCAGCCACTTGAATATCCTGGTATAAAAAGCCCGCAGATCTAAAGAAATGCTGGCTGTCACAGTATGGTTATTGCCCCAGTATGTTTTGCTTAAATCATCAGTAAAGCTGGTTTCCATAGCGTCCCCCCAGATAATCCAGAAACGAATGGGTTATGTCTGCTTACCAGCAGGTGGAGAGATAGAACACCAGAGCTCTGCTATATATGACCCTATGCAGCAGCTTCCATTTCATATTCTCTCTAACAGGTGGACAGACATTTTCTGTGCAGCTCTGAATTGGTACTGGCTCCTGCCCTTCCCTGGGTTGGTGAGCGCGGGATTGAGGTTGCCAGGTGGGCTATAGGGTACACCTTGTGGTGCCAGGTCCCTTCCTCACCTTCCCTGCCGCCCTTGGTGCTGAGCTCTCCTGGTGGGCTTTTGAATCTCCTGCCTCCTCGCATTAAAAAAACAAAACAAAAAAAACCCCATGGTAAACAGTGGTTTCCCTGTGCAGGTACAGCTGATTACTGTGGGAGACAGTGGGGTGTCTGGGCCATCTTGTTACTGCACCTGATTGTGTCCTGAGAGAGAGAGATGCATTTTTAGTGGAGAAGCGCCCAGCTGAGTCAACGAGTGCAGCTGGGAGCATGCGAGATTTGGGCGTCTCATCGGTCCCATTGTCTCCTGAATTTGTGCTCCTGATGCATCGGGCCTTTCTGTTGACAAGGCCTTTGGCTCAGCCTTCCTCTCCTTTTCCTTCTGAGGTGTGTGGGGAGGGAGTTCTCATGTTCCCTCTGTGTTGGCCTCCGCTGGAACTTCAGGCTCTCCAATGTCTAAGCGGCCGCGGATGGAGGCCCCCAGAAATTTGGATGAGCTCTCTGTGATTTCTGGGCAGGGTTGTGATGGACCCCTTTCCGGTTATTCAGCCCGCTCCCTGGTGGAGGGTGAGCTTCCCCTGGAGGAGGGAGACAACCATACAGCTGCACAGCTGATCCGCCGCGACCAGCTGCCTGCGTTGATAGCGTGGGCGTTGGATGTTTTCAAGAATCGTCTCCAGAGGTCCTTGCCTCTGAGGCAGCCGAACACTCTTTTCTGTCAGGCGTTAAGCGGCTCCCTAAGACCTTTCACATCCTCCCAGCTATGAGGGTCTTCATTTCGGCACAGTGGGATGCTCCTGCAGCTAGTCTGCGGGTGGCCTAGGCCATGGCCAGACTATCCGCTCTTGGCTGTGAACCTCGAGTCTTTGTGCTTGCCGCAGGTAGATTTTTTAGGTATGGCTGTGACTAAGAAGAACACTTTGCCAGTGGAGGGAGCCACAATCCTCAAGGATGCACAGGTTCGCAAGTTGGAATCTTCTTTTAAGAGCTCTTTTGAGGTGGCAGCACTGGGTTTGCAGGCTTCAGTTTGCAGTTCCTTTGTGGCCCGGGCTTGCCTTAGCTGGGTGCAGGGAGCATCTTCAGACGAGGACTTCTTCATAGCCCGTCCTTCTTTGGAGCTGAGCTTGGCCTTTTTGGCAGATTTGCTGTATGATCTTCTCTGGACTTTGTCTAAGGAGATGTGGCGGTGGTGACCATACAATGGCTCTAGCTGCGTCACTGGGCAATGGATTCGACCTCTAAGGACCTCTTGGCTCTACCTTTTGGGGTGGCCTTCTGTTTGGGGATAACTTGTCTAGAATTGTGAAGGATTTGAGCGATTCCAAGGGGCAATGGCTCCATGAAGATAAGTCTGTCATCCTCTCATGCCTCAGTCTCGTTCTTGGTTTCGGGAGGCTAGGCATTACTGATTAGGGAGATCTGGGTACTTTCCGAGGTTGTGGTCCCAGACCAAGCAGCAGTCCTTTCGTGGGGACAGAACAGCTCCGAATCCCTCCTGGCAGGACGGCTTCGGATTACCATTCCTCCCAATGAATGGGGTCTTGGTTATTTCCTACGGGCCTATCATTGAAGGGCGTTTGTCTCTCTCTCTCTCTCTCTCTCTCTCTCTCTCTCTCTCTCTCTCTCTCTCTCTCTGGTGGAGTGGACCAAAGTTTCGTCCAACTAGTGGGTCTTGGAGATCATGCAAGATGGCTACAAGTTGGAGTTTGCTTGAGAGCTGCAGAATTGCTTTCTGGAATCCCCATGTAAGGCCCTCGCCAAGGTCTGAGTGGTTTGGGTTTCTCTGAGGGTCCTAATACAAAAAAACTGAAAAATAGCCAAACACAATCTCAAAGGGTCATATTAAAAGAGATTGCACAGCAATAGCTGAGTAGTGGGAAATACCCTCAGAAACCAAGGTCTTTGCCATGGTCTGAACACCAGGACACTGATATCTACATGAGATTTTTTTGTGCCTGTGATCTTGTCTAATTCATAGGGTATAATATCCCACCTGTTTTCCTGGTCTCCTGAGAAGTTCAGTTGGCTGAAAGTAAGTGCTATAGTTTTGGGTGGGTCTTTGTGTTTTGTATTTTTGTATCAAGAAGTAATGGTGAATGTGAATTTGTAAATGGTTTGTCAGCATATTGTGAGTGATTAAATGGTTTGACTGTTCACAATTTGATACATATCTTTCTAATTTTAGATTTATACCCCTGTAACCATGTAAAAACTGTGGTTCCTGATGAAGCCATGTGGGTGAAACGATTTGGGCCCCGTTGAACAAATGAAAGTTAACAGTTGGATTGTGGGGTTACCAAGCCAGCCTTGAAAAAGCTAAGTTTATTCATGCTAAGCTTGGAATGTTTAATTTTTCATTTTTGATTATGCTTTTCAAATCATTAGTTTTGTTGTGAATAGTTTTGTTGGAAAACAGGTGGGATATTATACCCTATGAATGAGACAAGATCACAGGCACAAAAAATCTCATGTAGATATCAGTGTCCTGGTGTTCAGACCTTGGTTTCTGAGGGTATTTTCCACTAGTCAGCTATTGCTGTGCAATCTCTTTTCATATGACCCTTTGAGATTGTGTTTGGCTGTTTTTCAGTTTTTTTGTATGAGATTACCTTAGCAGGATTAACAGTCCATACTGGCTATTGACTTAGTTATCTTACTCTGAGGGTCCTCGTGCAGCTTGGGGCTGTGTTTCTGGTATCTCCGGTGGAGGTTGGTCAGAGGCGTTACTTCATTTATTTTGTGGTGCCCAAGAAGGACAGCTCATCCTGCCCGATGTTCAACCTCAAAGGGGTCAACAGGGCTCTGCAGGTTTGGCACTTTTGTATGGAGATTTTGCACTTGGTCCATCGTGTCTGTTCAGCCTGGGGATTTCTGATGTACTTGGACCTTAAAAAGGTGTACCTGCATATTTCCATCTGGCTGTGCCACCAGCGCTTTCTGCGCTTTGCAATTCTGGGCGGTCACTACTAATTCCGGGCCATGCTTTTCGGGCTGGCCACTGCATCACGGCTCTTCTTCAAGGTGATGGTGGTGGTTATGGCCTTCTGTGGAGGAAGGGCGTTCAGGTGCACCCTTACTTGGACAGCTGGCTGATCAGGGCGTCCTCTTACGAGGAGAGCATGCAAGCTACTGCCCGGGTGGTGGGCCTGCTGCAGTCCCTGGATTGAGCGTAGTCCTGAGCACGAGTCGAGGTTGGGTGTTTCTTCCAGAGCCTGCAAGCAGAAGCTTGAGGACGCAGGTGTCGAGCCTGCTGCGTGCGCTGTCTCGGGCCTTGGACTACATGCAGTTCTTGGGTTCCATGGCAACCACACTTGAGGTTCTGGCACAGACTCACATGCGGCCCCTTCAGCTTTTGTTGTTCTGTCGGTGATCTCCATTGGTGGACAGGTATTATCACAGGCTGCCCTGGATGGCGCGGGCTTGCCTCTGTGTCCACTAGTGGCTCAGTTCAACCACCCTGGCTTGGGGTGCCTCCCTGCAGTCCCAAACTGGGTGGTAAGGACCATGAACACCAGTCTTTGCGGTTGGGAGGCCCACTGCTTGGGTCTTATGGCGCAAGGCATGTGGTTTCCCCTGGAAGCACAATGGTCAATCAACTGATTGGAGCTGAGGGTGGTGTGGAATGCATTGCGGGTATTCCTCCTCATCCGGGACCACGAGGTTAGAGTGCTGTCCAACATTGTGTCCGCCGTGGCATATATCAACTGGCAGGGGGAACAGAGGCGGCTCTTCTCTTGCAGTGGGTGGAGGCTCATGTGGCTTTCCTGTCGGCTCAAATTGCGGGCGATCTCAACGTTCAAGCGGATTTCCTCAGCTGGATCTGGGGGAATGGGAGCTCTCCTGGGCAGTGTTCTCCTTGGTGATTGATTGGTGGGATTTTCTGATTCTCAATCTGATGGCGTCCATGTTCAATGCTAACATTCCCCGCTTTTTCAGCAGATGAAGAGAGAAGGAGGCGGAGGCGCTGGATGCTTTTGTCCAGCCATGGCCGTCTGGGCTCTTATATGCCTTTCCACCTTGGCCGATGATTGGCAGGCTCCTGGGGCACATTTCTCATCATCTGGGGGTGGTGGTCTTGGTGGCCCTGGACTGGCCTCAGCACCCGTGGTACGTGGACTAGGTCTGTCTTCTCGTCGACGACCCTGTTTGCCTGCCTGGGGGTCCATACTTATAACATTTTACTATTGTTTAAAAATTTGTAAATTTTATGCCAAGCTGTACCTGCTACACACAGCCTTGAGAAAATCTCTTTAAAAATATGGTTAATAAATAAGTCTCGCCTAGGAAGGCAGAAAAGGGGACCCTGGCTTGATACACAGTCATTCACTTTCTCGTCCTATTGTGATCTGAGTAGGAAGGAAAGCAACAGCTTGAGGTAAGGAGCACTGAGTTGGAGGGGGACTGGCGCAAGCAGTGGGGAGATTTGCAGCAGGGTAGGTTGTAATAGGATGAGGGGGTATGCAGCTGGAACAAGCAGGAAGATGTACTGTGGAGGTAGGGGTTACTGGAGTAAGCTAGGTGTGATGTGCCATGGGAATAGGAGTTACTGGAGAAAGCTGGCTGTGGGGGGAGGGGAGGCGGTGCCATGTTAGGGGATGGTGGAGCAAGGTGGGGATGTGTGCTCTGGTTGTGGGGGTTGCTTGAGAAAGTTAGGGATAGGAGTTACAGGAGTAAGGGGACAGAGGGCAAGAGAGAGAGTTGGTCTGGAGCAAACTGGGGTTTGTGTGCCACGAGGATGGGGAGTCGTTTGAACCAGCTGGGGAGGGTATGCCATGGGGATGGGCGTCATTGGAGCAAGCTAGATATGGTAAACAAAGGAGATGTTGGGGTAACTGTGAGGGGGGTATGTTGGGAGAAGACGGAAAAGTGGGCTATATTCCTGGGGGTTGGGGAGAAGGAGAGGGGATATGAGAATGGGGGGAACCTTGGTGATATACAGGATTGGGGTTCATGCTGGGAATTAGAGAAATGGGAGGGGATCAGGGAAGGCTAAGGAGTGGGAAGAGAGAAGTGCAGTTGGAGCAAGAGAGAGTTGAGGGGGGGATGTCAGACCTTATGCAAAATAATTCTCAAAGTGTACAGAATTTTGCAGAACTTCCTCAGGAGTAATTTTAGGGAAGAGGGGACAGCAGTTACTGGGTTTTTTTTGTTTTGGAGAGTGGGGCGACTATTCTCTTTTTCCATTCTGTTTGTATAGTCTCTTGACTGGTGCTATACAAGAACAGTGATCAAATCAGCCATCTCTGGATTATAACTGCCCACAAGGATATACAAAATTCTAATAGAACTAGTGGTTTTGGAGGAAACTAGCTAGATTTTGAGACTCTGTAAAGACTAACAACAACAAAAGAGTTGTACTTGAGCTTTTCAGACTTCAGAGGCCGTTTCTTGAGATGAAACAGTCTGTGAAACTTTGGAAGCTCCTATACTACAACATCCTTTTTGTTTCCTCTAAAGACTCCCACTAAAAGCAATGCATTGCAAATATATAGTGAATGACATATTAAGGATAGCTTTCAACCAACTAGGTGAAGATCAAATATCTCACTTAAAACCAATGCATTTCAGGTTAAATAGCATTAAGACTGGTTGATCGTGAGCAGGAGCAGAAAAACACTTGTATTTAACAAGAATGGCCATGACCCCAACAAAAAATAAAGGATAATAAATCTGCAGCAAGTTAACTTATTCTTGGGTAGGTCCGAAATAGAGTGGAAAACCACTTCCTTCCTTCTGAAGTAGATCATATTCATGATCTTCTGCAAAACAACAAAGATGCATTTCCATAGGAGGGTTTAGAAGCAAAATGAAGTTGTCTGCAATCAATTTTACTGCAAATTGGAATCTTTGTATTGTAATTTGTGTGTAAGAATAACCTCTTGCAGCGCATAGCTTTTCCAAGTCCACAACCTCAATGTATTTTTACTTTATTTGTCACTCCAATGTCCATCCTACCAAAACACTTTTATCATATAATGTTTTGTACCAGACTGTTGAAAACTTATCTGAAAAATTGTATATCCCAAAAATTCCAAAAAGTATCAAAGTGGAAACTTAGCTGGTGAAGAAAACATAGTTCTGACTTGGTTTCAACACCTGACGCCCACTGATCCTTAACGGTGTTTTGGCTTACAAAGCCTGCTTCCAGGTTTGCACAACAGCCTAAAACTGCCAATATTGCCTTAAAGTAGCATATGTTTCCTTATATGGACATATGAACCCTAATGGTAGATGTGCGTGATTACCGGTAGAAATGCCATTTTGCCAGAACAGCAGGGAGAGGTGGGAGCGACCGGGCACCGCTCCTGACGATGACCACCCCTCAGGAAGATAAGGATGACCACCTGGACCACCTCCGCTTGACCACCGATGAGCTTCAAAGGTAGTCCTTGTGGGGGGCTCCTTGCGGAGGGGGGATGGCCCAAACCAACCATCTCAGGCTCAGAAGCATTGGCCCTTGGCTTGGCAGCCCAATGCTCCCAGACGGTAAAATAACCCTAGCTGAAAGCTGGGGTTATTTTACTGTGGCTCTGTGGCCCTAATGCGACTTGCAATGTATCACTACAAATTGCATCCATTTGCATATTTTGCATCTCATTAATCAGTAACTTGCAGAGACTTACATTTTATCACCGCAGTATTTTTGGGACAGCAGCTTTGGGGCCAAATAATGTGCTCTGTGGTCCTTTCGCTACTTGATGAATGCCCCCCCCCCCCCCAAATAAATGTTCATTTTTTAGGCCCATCGTATTCCCGCCCGGTCCGTGCTCCCTTGCCATTTGTGCATTCTTCAGTTTTCTATGTATATGTATCCCATGTGAATGGCACTTCTAAATAAGCACTCAAGTGTAAAAATAGTGGGGTTTTTTCTTTGTTGGTTAGTATTACCTCACACTTGCATGTTTTCAATGTTTTTTTTCAGTGTCAGTTTATTTAAGCGAAAATAAAAATAGCCTAATACACATTAGATACAGCAATGTAGAAACAAATCAAGAAAATTTATGGTTTGTAAAATAGTAAAGGTAAATACTATATGGAGAACATACTAGGTTATTTTGTACACATACACTAAAATTTTGTTTGCATGTGATGTTCCTTCATTTGCAAGTGGGTATTCACTTATTTTAGTGTATTCCCACTAAACTTGAAGGACTGGTTTAGTTTTCATATTAGATTAGGATGCACCATATTTTTAACACCTGCTTAATAGCCTTTTTTTAAAATTTGCATTATAATTTTAATATTCAAGTACCAAGCTTGAAAGAAAAGTACTTCTAGCAACAATATCAAATCTGTAGATCACCATTACATAGGAAATAGTGTGCTATGAAATCCACAAAATAAGGGAGAAGACCAGCTAATAATTAGCCTCTGATGCCTACAAGAAGTTCTCACATTCAAAGAAGAAAATAGAAAAAGAGAGGTAGTCTAACCCCCCTGTTTACAAAGCTGTGTTGACATTAACGCACCGGCAACTGCTAGTGCGGCTTTGTAAATGTGGAGTGGGGGATAAGAGAGCAGAAAATCAAAATCCAGTTCTAAGCTTTAATCTTCAACATCAACAGCATTGCTTCTTAAAATCTATGAAAAATTGTAGTAGCTGAGCATCGAGGAATACATGCCTTATAGAAGAAGTATCACACATTTACATGGAAAACGCAAATGAAATGTTCTACCAAGAGTTTTCTTCTTTCATCGCTAAAAGCTTTCTCCACCTTTCTTGAGTAGCTTTAGCTAAATCTAGAAAAATCCATAATTTTTGTCTCATGAAGAGAGTATTTTTATATTTGAAATATAAATGCAGAATGTGATCACGATCCTGAGGAAAAGCAAATGTAAGGTGTTACGTCCCATTAACAGCTTTGTCTAAAGATATTGATCACTCTATGCCTGTTGAATGTATTTTAATGCCCGCTCTTTAGATAACAAATCATTATTAATTCAGGAATTGATAGGGGATACTCAGGTTGGATTACTTTTTGTGGTTGAAACTTGGTTTCCGGATTTAAGTATTTGTCCATTAGGATATAAGGTAACAAATTGTCCACGACATAGGTGGAGGGGAGGGTTAGCACTTATTTAGAAGAATTTTTTTCAATCACATTACTAAATAGGTTTTTTGATTCTAATTTAGAATTTATGGTATGAAAATGTCAGAATTCATGAAGGGCCTCTTTTACAAAGCCGTGCTGCCGATTCTTGGTGCGGCAAATGAGAGGAAGCCCATTCAATTCCTATGGGCTTCCTCTCATTTGCCATGTGGGAATCGCTAGCGTGGCTTTGTAAAAGAAGCCCTAAATGTTTCTTCTTTGGGAATATCTCTATATATAAAAGGCACCACCAATGTTCTAAATGAAGCCTCCAGCCGGAAGTGTGAAGGGGGAGAGATATCTGGTTTCCCCATGAGTGTCTGCCCTGCCCTCACTCTCTCTGTAACACAAAGTGAAGGAAAACACAGCAAAGCACAAAATCAAATCGCTCTCTCTGTAACAGTGAGGGACTCAGAGGGGGGAGGGGAGAGAGGGCAGAAGCCCTCACTATCTCTGTAACACAAACACAGCAGGAAACTTAACACTGAAGGACTCGACTCCGAGGGGGGAGGGGACAGACAGCACAGGGGAAGGGAGAGAGGGCAGGGACACACACACTCCCACATGCACACAGAAGAAAACCTTGCTAGCCCCCGTTTCATTTGCATCAGAAACGGGGCTTTTTTACTAGTTATTAATATAATAGACCACCAGGAAAATGGGTTTTAGCTCAGCAGCAGTTGTTTGAAGTTACATTATATTATACTTTCTTTTTTAAGGAGTTAATACTTTTGGGTGATTTAAATCTTCATTTAGAAGACCATAATGATCCTAATGCTGGTCAGTTTTCCCCAATTTTTAGACTCCTTAAAATTGAATCAGTGTATGACAGCTGTTGGGAGACGGATGTGTTCAAATGGATTAGCCTTAAATGTCAATAAATCTGAATTGATGCTTTTTGGGAAGGAAGATGATCTTCAGTGTCAGTTGGTGAAGTTGGGTGAGTTTGAGTTGCTAACTAAGGATAAGATGTGAGTGTTGGGTGTTATTTTGGACCAGTAATTGTCTATGCAGGACCAGTATTACCCGTAGTTAAATCTGCTTTTTTTCAACTTCATTTATTAGTGAGGTTAAAACCAATGCTATTAAAGTGTGATTTTTAGGTCAGTGGTCCAGAGCTTAGTGGTTTCTTGAATTGATTTTTAAAATGCACTGTGTCTGGGTATTGCAAAATGTAGGATTCAGGCATTGCAGATGATCCAAAATGCTGCAGTCCGATTGCTAGCTGGCACGTCTCAGTTTGAACATGTCTCTGATACTTTGTTCATTGCATTGGCTACCCATTTAGTGTCGAATGCAATATAAGATTGCATGTTTCATCCATCAAGTACTGTATTCTGACTGTGTTCCATGGTATTTTAAAGAGGCAATTCATGTGTATCATCCTTTAAGAATTTTGCGGTCAGAAAATGTGATGCTACTTGCAAATGATAAACGGCATATCGTGAGGTATACTGGTACTCAGAATGCAGCCTTTTCAATTGCTGGCCCACAAATTTGGAACAATTTACCTGGCTATCTTAAGATTGAGTAGCAGCATGGATCAGTTTTGCAAACAGTTGAAGACGTACCTGTTTGTGAAAGCATAGGGCTGATACTTTGTGAATGAAGAGCTTTTGTCTGACTATGATTTATGTTTGACAAGCTTTTATTTGTTAGGATTTTATTATGTATGATGTTTTGTGATCTGCTTAGTTGTAGGCAGAATAGAAAATTTTAAATAGGTTTGAGACCCACTCTGTTTATAGCTTATTTGTCCTGGTGTCAGCAAACAACCGTTCCATATCATCATGCTGATCAATCCATAGACTGGTGGGTTGTGTCCATCTACCAGCAGGTGGAGATAGAGAGCAATCCTTTTGCTTCCCTATATGTGGTCATGTGCTGCCGGAAACTCCTCAGTATGTTCTCTATCTCAGCAGGTGGTGGTCACACACAGCAGCAGCTGTGGCTAGGCCTCCAAGCCTAATTTTTAGGTTTTGTTGAGTGCCTGGGGTTGAGGGCTCTTCTTGAGCAAGTGCAAACCTGGTGGTGCCAGGTCCCTCCTTTTCTCCCCCCTCCCGCTGGCTCCGTTTAAAAAATAAAGAAAAATAAAAAAAAAATTTTGGACGTCCTTAAGGGCGTTTATTTTGACGTTTATTTAGACGTTTATTGCAGCTACTCACTGGGACACCAGGTCGTTACAGCTCGGAGCGGAAAGCAGGTAATTTTACCTTTTTGTAGCGGGCAGGGGGTTCCCCGATTGATCTCCACATGGCCTATGGCGTCGGAGGGCGAGGGCGCGAAGAATCGCTCCCCGGACCGCGTGTGCGCTCCTAGCGGAGATGCGGGGGTTTTAAAGTCTGATTCGCCCTTGTTGGGTGTCAGTTTGGAGGCCGGTCAGTGTCCCGGGTCTTCCTCCGGGGCGGCGGTTTTTCCCGCCATAAACGCCCAACCCCCGCTGCTCGCCTCCGCCATCTTGGCCGGCCACTCTGCTCGGACGGCTTCTTCTTGGGCCGCCCTTGAGCTGGGAGACGTTCATGCCATGGTCGCCCTTGATTTGGGCGACGGCAAAAAAGCGGCTAAAGTTAAGCGCCGTTCTTCCCGCGCGGCTCCTTCGCGGAGTGTCGCGCCGGACGCCATCTTGGATGCGCAGCATGTTGCTCCCCCGCTCTTGCGAGCGCCGGTTGAGGGTGCGTCTAGGGCTGTGGCCCAGGCTGCTGAAATACACAGTCTGGGGGGTTTCTCCCCCGAGTTTATTTTGCTGCTGTATCAGGCCTTCCTTATGCAAAACGCTGCCCCTTCTCCCTTGTCCGATAACGGGGTTGAGGCACCCGGAAGTAAACGCCCTCGGGTGGATTCCCAGGCCTTAGAGGACGCTGTTTCCTCTGATGTAGATGAGGGCAGCGTATCTGAGTTCTCCCAACGATCCTTTGGGGATTCCTTGGAGGAGACGGATTCCCGCTCGGATGGAGCGGATGACCCCTCTGTAGCGCGGATCTTTCGCTCAGAGGATTTGCCCAACCTGTTACTGCAGGCCATGAGCATTTTGAAGATTTCCTCGCCAGAGGACGTCTCTCCCTCAGCCCCTGTTGGCTCTGCCATTATGCTGGGGACGAAGCGCCCGCCTAGAACCTTCCATGTGCATGATGCCATGCACACCTTAATTTCGGCTCAATGGGATGTCCCGGAAGCGAGCATCAAAGTGGCTAGGGCTATGTCCCGCCTCTATCCTTTGCCTGAAAGTGAACGTGAGGCTTTTATTTGGCCTACCGTGGATTCTTTAATCACTGCGGTGACTAAGAAAACGGCGTTGCCGGTGGAAGGTGGCACGGCCCTAAAGGACGCCCAAGACAGAAGATTGGAAGCGGCTTTAAGGTCGTCCTTCGAGGCGGCTGCCTTAAGTTTACAGGCCTCAGTTTGCGTCTCCTATGTGGCCAGGGCGTGCCTGACGATGGTGCAGCGGGCTTCCCCCTCGGATCCTTCCTTGAGGGCTGATTGGCCGGCCCTGGAATCGGGCTTGGCTTATTTGGCAGACTTACTGTATGATGTCTTGAGAGCCTCGGCTAAAGGTATGGCTCAGACAGTCTCTGCGCGGCGCTGGCTTTGGCTGAAACATTGGTCTGCGGACCACGCCTCTAAGTCCCGCCTGGCTAAGTTGCCTTTTAAAGGCAAGCTGCTCTTTGGGGTCGAGCTGGACAAAATCGTGACCGATCTCGGCACGTCTAAGGGAAAGAGGTTACTAGAGGTCAGGGCTCGGGCCAGTGCTCGCCCCGGTATCTCCAGAGGACGGTTTCAGGAAGCCTGTCAGTACTGCCCGGGCAAGTCGGGCTCCTCTGCCCCCTCTTCCTTCAAGAGGAACTTCTCCCCCAAGCAGCATTCCTTTCGCAGAGACCGCCGTCCCGGAGGTGCGCCCTCCGGTCCTCCCCCAGGGTCTCGTACCCAATGACGGGTCCTGGTCCATGGCCCAGTGCAGATTGGAGGACGCCTGTCCTCGTTTCTGGGCGAGTGGACCAGAGTCACTTCAGACGCTTGGGTGCTGGAAGTCATCAGAGACGGCTACAAGTTAGAGTTCTGCCGACCCTTAAGAGACGGGTTTGTACTCTCTCCCTGCAAGTCTCCGGTCAAAGCTGTGGCAGTGCAGCAGACCTTGGACAATCTGATCCGCCTGGGTGTGGTCGTTCCGGTGCCAGAAAATCAGCTTGGCAAGGGACGTTACTCCATTTACTTTGTGGTACCAAAGAAAGGAGGTTCTGTACGGCCTATACTCGACCTCAAAGGGGTCAATCGGGCCTTGAAAGTTCGGCACTTTTGCATGGAGACTCTCCGCTCTGTTATAGCGGCAGTGAAGGCAGGGGAGTTCCTGGCATCCTTGGACATCAAGGAAGCGTACTTGCATATTCCCATCTGGCCTCCTCATCAACGCTTTCTGCGTTTTGCAGTCCTGGGCCGACACTTCCAGTTCAGAGCCCTCCCGTTCGGGTTGGCTACTGCTCCGCGGACCTTCTCCAAAGTAATGGTGGTCATCGCGGCCTTCCTGCGAAAGGAAGGAGTACAAGTCCATCCTTATCTGGACGACTGGTTGATCCGAGCCCCCTCTTATGCAGAGTGCGGCAAAGCTGTGGACCGGGTGATTGCTCTTTTGAGCTCCCTGGGGTGGATCATCACTGGGAGAAGAGCCAGCTGCGCCGACTCAGTCCCTGGAGTATCTGGGAGTTCGATTCGACACCCAAGTGGGCAGAGTGTTCCTGCCAGACAATCGGATTGTCAAACTTCAGGCTCAGGTGGACCAGTTCCTAGTAGCCTCTCCTCTTCGGGCTTGGGACTATGTGCAGCTGTTGGGCTCTATGACGGCCACGATGGAAGTAGTGCCCTGGGCCAGGGCTCATATGAGACCACTACAACACTCCCTGCTGCAGCGCTGGACTCCGGTGTCGGAGGATTATGCTGTGCGCCTTCCCTTGGACCCAGCAGTGCGCAAGGCGCTCAGCTGGTGGCTGCAGACAGACAAGTTGTCTGCAGGAATGCCTCTGGTGACCCCGGAGTGGATTGTCGTCACGACGGACGCCTCTTTGTCGGGCTGGGGAGCCCACTGCTTGGGAAGGACAGCGCAGGGGCTCTGGTCTCCTGCAGAGGCAAAGTGGTCTATCAACCTCCTGGAACTGAGCCATTCGGTTGGCGCTTTTTGAGTTCATCCTGGTACTGGCGTTGAAGCCAGTACGGGTCCTGTCGGACAATGCCACGGCTGTGGCCTATGTCAACCGCCAGGGAGGTACCAAGAGCGCCCCTCTAGCCAAGGAGGCCATGAATCTATGCCAGTGGGCAGAAGCGAACCTGGAACAGCTGTCAGCGGCCCACATTGCCGGAGTCATGAATGTCAAGGCGGACTTTCTCAGTCACCATACCTTGGATCCCGGAGAGTGGCAGCTATCTGCTCAGGCGTTCTTGGACATCACGAAGCGCTGGGGCCAGCCGAGCCTAGATCTGATGGCGTCATCGGCCAATTGCCAAGTGCCGCGCTTTTTCAGCAGAGGACGGGACCTCGATCCCTGGGAGTAGATGCTTTTCTCCAACAGTGGCCGACACAGGATCTTCTCTATGTGTTCCCGCCCTGGCCCATGTTGGGCAGGGTGCTAGACCGGGTGGCAAAGCATCCGGGCCGGATAATCCTGGTGGGTCCGGACTGGCCCAGACGTCCCTGGTATGCGGACTTGATCAGGCTCTCAGTGGACGTTCCTCTGCGGCTGCCAGTGGAGCAGGGCCTGTTACATCAGGGTCCCGTGGTGATGGAGGATCCCTCCCCCTTTGGTCTTACGGCCTGGCTATTGAGCGGCAGCGTCTGAGAAAGAAGGGCTTCTCAGACAAGGTCATCGCCACTATGCTGAGAGCGAGGAAGCGCTCTACTTCTACTGCTTACGCCAGGGTTTGGCGTACCTTTGCAGCGTGGTGTGAAGCAGGCTCACTTTCTCCCTTCACTGCTCCAATTTCTTCAGTGTTGGCGTTCCTGCAAGAAGGTCTGGAGAAAGGCCTGTCGCTCAGTTCCCTTAAAGTCCAGGTAGCGGCTCTGGGTTGCTTCAGGGGCCGCTGGAAGGGTGCTTCCCTGGCTTCGCAGCCAGATGTGGTACGTTTTCTCAAGGGAGTTAATCACCTGCGCCCTCCTCTGCGCTCAGTGCTGCCTGCGTGGAATCTCAACCTGGTGCTAAGAGCCTTGCAGAAGCCGCCTTTTGAACCCTTGTCGAGGGCATCTCTGAAAGACCTGACGTTGAAAGCAGTCTTTTTGGTGGCTATCACTTCAGCCAGAAGAGTTTCCGAGCTCCAGGCGCTCTCATGTCGAGAGCCTTTTCTGCAGTTCACTGAGGCAGGAGTGACTATTCGCACAGTGCCTTCCTTCCTGCCCAAGATTGTTTCTCACTTCCATGTGAATCAGCAGCTCTGTCTCCCTTCCTTTCGTAGGGAGGACTACCCAGAGGAATACTCTGCTCTCAAGTATCTGGATGTGAGACGAGTCATCATCAGATATTTGGAATTGACCAATGATTTCCGGAAATCGGATCATCTGTTTGTCCTGTTTGCAGGTCCTCGTAAGGGTCTGCAGGCTGCTAAGCCTACAGTGGCAAGATGGGTCAAGGAAGCCATTGCAGCGGATTATGTGGCCGCGGGGAAGGTGCCGCCTATCCAGCTGAAGGCTCACTCCACTAGAGCTCAGGCGGCCTCGATGGCAGAGGCCGGGTCCGTCTCCTTGGAAGAGATTTGCAAGGCGGCAACTTGAGCATCGGCCCATACCTTCTCCAGGCATTACCGCTTGACTGTGGCTGCTCGGGCGGAGGCCCGGTTTGGAGCTTCAGTGTTGCGGTCAGGGATTTCTTTGTCCCGCCCTGGGTGAGTACTGCTTCGGTACATCCCACCAGTCTATGGATTGATCAGCATGATGATATGGAAGGTAAAATTATGTATCATACCTGATAATTTTCTTTCCATTAATCATAGCTGATCAATCCATAGCCCCTCTCAGATATCTGTATTGTTTATATTCTGGTTGCATTTCAGGTTCAAGTTTAGTCTTCAGTTCCTGTTCAGGAGGACTTCGTGTTCAAGTTTTTCAATGGATTCTTCAAGAGTTGAGACGAATTTGTGTTACAGTGAGCTGCTGCATGCCTCTCCCTTCCGTTTTACGGGGCTGGATTGAGACTTAAATTCTGCCGGCGCTCCCTCCCGCTTCGTGCGGCAGTTGGGCAGCTTTGTACCCCTCCCGCTTCGGCGGTGTTAGGGTCAGTCAGCTCCTCCCGCGGTTGCGGTTGCAGGATAAGCCAGATCCCTCCGCATCGGCGGGTGTGGTGTCCTCCCCCGCTCCGCGGGGATGAGCTGGACGGATTCCCCTCCCCCACTTGTGTGGGGATGAGCTGGGTTAATTCCCCTCCCCCGTTTCGGCGGTGGTGAGCTGGGCAGAGTGTCCCTTTGTGGGTGTAATTCTCTAAGTGCTGAGTCCTGCGGATGGAGCTTGGATATCGACATACTGAGGAGTTTCCGGCAGCACATGACCACATATAGGGAGGCAAAAGGATTGCTCTCTATCTCTACCTGCTGGTAGATGGACACAACCCACCAGTCTATGGATTGATCAGCTATGATTAATGGAAAGAAAATTATCAGGTATGATACATAATTTTACCTTAATTCACCACTTAGAATGGAAACCGATTGGTCAGATCATTATCTTTTAACTTTCTACCTCAGACTGCCAAGTGTGCTAAGTCAAGTTGATGTCAACTGCACTCTTTATTATAAACGTGGCAAGTTTGATCCATCTTTGTTCTGGCAGGAATTGGGGGCAAATTTTGGATTTTCAGACAAATCGAGTTGATTTAATGCTTGATTCCTGGAATTCTAATGTGACCATTGTTCTGTCAGAATTATCTACTTTAAAAAGTTTGACCATAAATGCAGATTAACCAGTTATGTGTTCTCTCCGCAAACCGGTCACTCCCAGGGTTGCTGGTCCCCAGTAATCATAACCGCTCCTGTGTGTAGATCTTTCATATGCAGTCGAGTCTGTCCGGCACATAAGTGACCCTTATACGGCATTCATATTGCAGCCCAGTTACGACTTCAGATAGTTCCATCCCAATTCTAAATTCGCAGAATTGCCAACATGGCAACTCTCAAACATGCTTTCCCAAGCACAAGGGAACGTGTAATCCAAGGCAACAACCTTGTGTCTGACTCTGTTCAAGTATCCGGTTGGTTAAGCCATTACAATTCTGCTTCAGGCATTAGAAAGGATTTCCGTTGCCATTTATAAGAACTTTCAGGGTGGCCGGGTACTGCAGAATAAAGCAGAGTTGTTTTTCAACCAGTTTCGCACAGGTTACAGAGAAAGCACGGCGCTTAAATGTCAAGGCCGCAGAGTAGTCCTGAAAAACTTTTACCAGTTCACCAGCAAGTTTTATAGAGCCGCACCAGTGCTGCTCTCTCAGAGTAGCTGTGAAATTTAGTGATCACAATCTAAAGCCTTAGATCTCGCGTGGGCTTTTGGCCGATACAATGGGCCCGTTCAAGGTGGATCGCCCTTCCCTCCTCCGCTTCCAGGAAAGTTGCTAAAAGCCATGTTTCCAGTGTTTGTTTAAGTTTCGTATCAGCAATAGATTCTGGAAATCCAACAAACCTCAAATTATTGCAGCGGGCGCGATTCTCCAGGTCCTCCATTTTCTGATGGTATTCTTGGGTCAAGCTCTCCAGTTTTTTTAGTTCTCCTGCGTGGGCCTGTTGTACATCTCCACCTCAGACACTCGCGTCTCCAGCTCTCCAATCCTGCGTGTTAGCTCAGAAGTTAGAGCTGTTAATCCTGTAAGTTGTTCCGACAGTTGTGTGAATCTAGGGTCCAGGGCGCGTACCACCGAATCTGTAAGTTCTAAGGCCATGTCTGTGGGCGAGCGGGGCGGCAGCCGCCATTTTGGAATCCAGAGGTTTCTGCTACTTCTCTTTCCGTTTCGAGCTTTTAGGTGCTTGCACCATCGTGGCTCACATTTGGTATTTGTCCATATGTTGTTACCATAGATCCAAAATCCAGGTTTTAAAGTCCAGGAGAGGGGTGGAATAGCCGAACTGCGGATGGGGCCCTGAGCAGCCGATGTGACTCTCATCTTTCACCGCTCACAGCATCACGTGACCTCGTGATACTTCATATGTATACTTGATCTTAATGTGTCCTTGCCGTTTCAGGGCATAGACTGTGGAAGTCTGCCCAGCCCTGCCTTGTTTTAAAATTTCTGAAGTTGTTGTTGAAGCCCCTGAAAAGCTCCACTCCAGCCCATCCAAGTCTATTCAGCCATGATTAGGACACAGACCGTAGAGGTCTTCCCAGCATTGACCTTGTTCTCCAACTTCTGAAGCTAAATCTGTCCAGCCACTATCAGAGCACAGACTGTAGAGGTCTGCCCAGTACTGGCTTTGTTTCCCAGTTACCTGTGGTGCTACCTAATCTCTGCTAAGCTTCTTTGGAGCCATTCCTTCTAAACAGGATTTCTTTGTGTTTATACCACACGTTTTTAAAATTCCGTTACCGTTTGCATTTTTACCACCTCCCGCAGGAGGGCATTCCAAGTATCTACCACACTGTCAGTGAAAAAATACTTTCTGACATCATTCCCAAGTCGGCCCCCTTTCAATCTTAATTCATGTCCTCTAGTTCTATTGCCTTCCCATCTCTGGAAAATGTTTGTTTGTGAATTAATACCTTTCAAATATTTGAATGTATTATATCACCCCTGTTTCTCCTTTCCTCCAGGTTATACATGTTCAAGTCAGCAAGTCTCTCCTTGTACATCTTGCTACGCATACCATTTTTGTCGCTTTTTTTTAAAAACTGCTTCCAAGTCTTTTACATCCTTAGTAAGATATAGCCTCCAAAACTGAACACAATACTCCAAGCAGGGCTTCACCAACGACTTATACAGGGCATCAAGACCTCCCTGCTTCTGCTGGTTATACCCCTCTCTATGCAGCCTAGCATCCTTGTAACTAAGGTTCCTCAGGAATGCCCGATGGCACCAAGGGAGTGCGGTGAGGCTGCACTGAGCTGTTGGTTTAAGTGGGCAGCAGACTGTGTCCGTATGCCACAAGTGGGCCCGCATCACCTCGTGCCAGTGGGTGTTGGTGATTTAGGGCTGTGGATTGATCTGGCATGTCCCATTTCGGGGGCCTATATGATCGCCCCTTGAGCTTATCAACAAAATGCCAGGTGGTGGCAGATGCTGCTTCATCTGCTCCAGCTGAGGGTTGGGGAAGGCAGTGCCTGATGAAGAGCAGAGCAATGGACGTACTTCCTGTTTTTGTTTTTTTTAAGTTCAGTTAATGTTTAGTGATATTTAAAGTACCAAACAAGAGAACAACCAAAAATATAACAAGACAAAATCGGATTCATGTGTATAGAATGCAGCATGGATGGAAGATGAAGAAACATGAAGCATGGTATTTACACAAATGTATAGGGAACACTTAATGTGCTGAATTTAAAAAACCTAGCAGATGATGCCCTTATTGTTACATGTTTATATGAATAGTTTCATTTTTCAGCCATCTTAGGATGGTATTTGTCTTATTCATAAATATGAATCTATCTAGCCTTAACAGGAGTCCAGTAAACCTCACGCATGAGAAAATATAAAGATTTTTTATTCCATATTTATTCAATTTCACATAACGCCAATCACAGAGATCATGACAAAAAGAAATATCTCAAATTTCAGAAGGAAATACACTGTAAGGAAAAGAAAATATTTCGTCCACAATAACAAGAATAATATGGGATCAAGTAATGGAAAATAAAACTTATTTCATCATTGAAAGGTAAAAGAAAAACACAGATACATCCTGAATCCAACACCCACCAAGTCAGCCAGCAAAGATCTAATACATCATGTCAGAACCCTCAATTCCTCCTTGGAAATAATACAATTCATTAAATGTTTTGGATCAAAGAACATATAAACCTTACTCTCAAAATTTACCACACAGGTACAAGGAAATAGCAAAACAAACCCAGCTTCTGAGCTCAAACATGCATACCGAGGAACTTTTACCACCGTTTTTGAGTTGCTCTTGACAAATCAGGAAAAATTCTAATTTTGGATCCCAAAAACAACTGAGGTATTGATTGAAAATAGAATCTTAGAACAGCATTCCGGTCATTCTCCAGATCAAATGTCGCCACAAGAGTAGATCTGGATGTGATGACATCTAATGATGTCTCCAAAATCTTAGTTGAATTCATACTGGATGCATCAGGCGGTTCAGATGGAATTTGCCCAGATATAGTCAAATACTGGGCACAAAACCATAGGAGGAATAGCCTTGGGTGGCAATTTCAATATTTTCCTCATATACTTCCAGACCATGTCCAGGGATGCCACTAAAGGTGATTTAGGGAAATTTATGAAACTGAGGGTATTCTTCCTAACCTGGTTCTCCAAGTATTCCAATTTTCTATGGAGAACAAATTTATCTTTGGCCAAAGAGCCATACGAATCTTGCAGGCCCCTAACTACCTTCTCTAAGGTTTCCATTGTCTTAGCTGGTAGCAGCAACGCTGAACAGGTTGATTGAGGGTGTGCTTTGTGTTCCATAATACTTCCATAGTTACCACATTAGTCCTCTGCAGCATTGAAATCAAGGCACCCAGACTTTGTTCCACCCTCTTTTCCTCAAGACCAGCTTTATGCCACTGAAGCTGCTGTTCCTGGCCAGGAGTTACTTGCTCTCTCCCAGGATGAAACACTTTGTCCGGGTTTTCCTCTAGCAATGCTCACAACCCCTGCAATGGGGTCCACTTCCAGTCTGCCTGGGTCTCACAGCCTGATTGGGATTGAGCGAAACACTGCTTGTGCTGCTGCCAGAGAACAATGTGGCACGGCTGAAGGCGGGAGAGGACTCAAACCGGCCAGCGCACAAAACCCTTGGATTAGGGCAGCATGTTTACAAACAGTACATGAACTAAATTTTTTTTTGTGTCCTAAAAAGGGCTGTGCTGGTGTGAGAGACAGCTGGCAACATTGAAGGTAGTATTCTTTCCTTTAGGTTTCTCTCTCTGGTGTAGGCCACAATAAGACTTTTATCTCGCTGCACCCCACGCCTGGAATAGACTTCCCGAGCTTGTACGTCTAGCCCCGTCTTTGGCCGTTTTCAAATCCAGGCTAAAAGCCCACCTCTTTAATGCTTTTAACCCCTAACCACTGCTCACTTGCCCTGTACCCTTTTATCCTCATTAATTCCCTTACCTCTTTGTTGTTCTGTCTGTTTGCATGTCCTATTTAGAGTGTAAGCTCTTTGAGCAGGGACTGTCTTTTCGTGTATGGTGTACAGCGCTGCGTATGCCTTGTAGCGCTATAGAAGTGATGATTAGTAGTAGTAGTAGTAGTACTTCATTACCAGCACCGGAGTGGATGCTGGGGGTTGCTGCCGCACTCTTACCTCTCCTCTTCTCCATGTAAAACTGGGGGAGAGACTCTCAAAGCAGCCAACACAGCCAGTTGTGAGGAACAATCCAGCTGGGCATCTGTTTAGGATGCCATCTTGATCCCAAATATAGAAGTGAATCGTTTTTTTTCACTCTTTCAAAAAGGTCAAAGACTAGGGAACACTCAATGAAATTACATGAAAATACTTTAAAAACAAACAGGAGGAAATATTTTTTCACTCAAACAATAGTTAAGCTCTAGAACTTGCTGCAGGAGCATGTGGTAACAGCTGTTAGTATATCTGGGTTTAAAAAAGATTTGGGCAAGTTCCTGGAGGAAAAGTCCATAGCCTGTTATTGAGATGGACATGGAAGAAACCACTGCTTGCCCCAGGATTGGTAGCATGGAATGTTGCTACTAATTGGGTTTCTGCCAGGTACTTATGACCTGGATTGGCCACTGTTGGAAGCAGGATACTGGGCTAGATGAGTCATTGGTCTGAGCCAGTATGGCTGTTCTTATGATCACACCCCGTTGGATGGAACTGTATGACTTCCAGGAGGAGACTAAGGATAAGCAGTCATCACTTAATAATAGTCCGTTGCAAGATGAGAACTAGTAAAGGCCCCAAGTTATATGTTGGTTTTAGTTAAACTTTCAACTTGTAATGCTGTACTAGGTGCTAGAGATTATTCGCTCCTTCATTTTACAAGTTGTAAAAACATGGTTTACAAATCAGTTTTCTCTGCAGGATTTGCCTTTCAGGGAACAAGTTGGTGGAATTCTCTCCCTCCAGACATTTTTATGTTGTTATGATGATTTTATTTACCACGTTTTTGAAGGAATTCACTCGGGCTGTTTTACAAAGGCACTGCGGTAGTGTGGGCTCTTGGTGTTGGATGCGCACTGGACCATTTCTCCACCATGTCTGTAAAAATGGGGGGGGGGGGGGGGGGGGGTTGGAGCTGGAAATGGACATGTGGCAAAATTAAAACCAGCGCATGTCTGTTTATAGCCTGAGCCCTTAACGCCACCCATTGACTTACCAGTAAGGACTCACGCGTTACCTGCGCGGTACCCGTCCATTGCACACCAACTGCCAGTTACCGCTGGGAATGCCCCCACGGTAGAAAATATAAAATGTGGACAGTAATGTAGATTTGCACACGTTGCACGTGCATAGGCCCTTACATACCTTTTTAAAAGGGCCCCTCAAAGCAGTGTACAAAACATAAGCAATTGACAATTACAGCAGTAAAAACATACACATAACAATACAAAGTATGGCAAAGTACAGTGGTTCCCATGCTTGGTCCCAGCTAGTCAGGTTTTTAGGATATCTACAATGAATATTCATGAGTGATTTGTATGTAGTGGAGGCTGTGCATGCAAATCTCTCTCATGAATATTGATTGTGGGTATCCTGAAAACCTGACTGGCTGGGGTGCCTCCAGGACCAGGTTTGGGAACCACTGGCACAGTATACTACATTACAGTGTCAACACAATACATAATGAAACATTTTAATAGCATAGGCTATTTTGGATAATGTGGGATACAAGTATTATTAAATGAAATGAAATGGTTTCCAGAAAATCACCAGGATTGGGTGGTTTCTCAGTTGAATATTACAAGAAATTCACTTCACAAATTTCCCTGCTTTTGGCAAAGGTTATGAATAGAGTTTGTGCAGGAGAACCTGTCCTCCCTCCGTGTTAGAGGCTTGGATCTCAGTGATCTCTAAAAAGGGGAAAGATAATTCAGAGTGTCATTCCTTTTGACCTATTTCTGTTTTTAATATTGATGTGAAGCGTTTTCCTAAGGTATTGGCTATAAGAATGGGGGCAGTCCTACTTTTGCCGGTTTGTCCTGATCAAGTGGGGTTTGTCCTAGGTTGGCAAGCAGTGGATGATAATCGTAGCATAATTGTTTTAATGTATGTGGCCATATGGAGGGGAGAGCCAGCATTTTTACTTGGGATAGACATGAGAAGGTCTCTGAATCTAGTCGAAGGCTGTCTAGAGTGTGTATCCAGTACTGTGGGGTTGGGTGATGTTTTTTGGGAGTATATCCATGAGTTGTATTCAAAACTGAAGGTGTGTACACAGCTTAATGGGGGTATTTCCTCCGTGTTTACTTTGATCAGAGGCAGTAGGCAAGAATGCCCACTTTCTCCCATTTTGCTTGCTTTATCAATGGAAACTTTTGCTTCAGTAGTTCAAAGTAATCCCAATATTAAGTGAATTTGGCTAGATCCTGTAGATAGTACATAAGTTTATAGAAATAAAATACATTGTCCCACACAGGATCAGTAAAACTGGTCTGTTTAGTAGAGCTGCATAATATCTTATTGCAAAAAGAGGGAAGACTGTTAGAATTTATTTATGAATCATCCCCCCTTTACATCTGATGTCATATACTGAGATATGGCGGTAACACTAAAGAATGGGGAATGCAGTGTAAATGTTAGACACTAAGGCAGCCTTTAGCTGCTTAACCAGCATAAGGAGTGCCAGCAACTTTGAGTTGTTCATAGTGCTCTTTATAGAGATCATATGAACAAGGGTAGGGAATTGTGGAACTGGTAAAGATTGAGTTAACTGTATGTCTTTAAAAGAAATGCAAGAAATTATGCTAAGTGAGCTATTGATAAATTGTGGCTTAGTTGACCTAGGGGAACGCCAGTGAGTATAAATAGAGATGTCTCTTTTCTTTATTGACTAAGAAAGGCCATTTGATAAGTGAGAGGTTACAGAAGGTCTGAAATTCACCAATATTTGTGATAGATGTCTTCTTTTGGAAAGGTAAAACATACCAAACATGCTTAACTAAAGAAAACAGGTTATAAATGTCAGTTTATTATTAAAAGTAGTTGAGAAATACTGTTAAATTAAGAGAGCTTGTCCAGGAGTTTGATTAGGCTCTTAGCAGATGATGTCTTGTTATCTTTGACATCCTCTATACTCTCCCTGACTTGGCTGAAATCAAGGGGAAAATGGAATTGTTAAATATTAATTTGGACAGAGTGGCTCAGGGTTATTTGAGGTTTTCATTTCCATTCCATTGGGTGACTGATAGCGTTAAGTATTTAGGTGTTAGGCTAACCACATAATCTTGGAGGCGTTTTGAGACTAATTACCCTAGGCTGTTAAATGAGGTTAAGAAGGACAGAGAGAGGTGGAAGGGGGTTATCTTTTCCCTGGTTTATTAGAATTGCAGCCATAAACATGAATGTGCTTCCTAGGTTTCTTTACCTCTTTCAGGTTTTGCCCCCAGCAGTATCCAAATACTTTTTTCATCTCTTAAGGAGCTTTTCTGAAAATTTATTTGGTGTGATAAAAAGCTTAGGTTTTCATGTAAAATGATTGGGCTGAAGGTTTCAAATATGGTCTTCTGTTATAAAGCAGCACAAGCTAGAGCAGCCATTGAGTGGTTTTAGAATCTTTGGATAGAATGTGGACCCTGTTAAGTTGAACTACATGGGATTGACACTTGTCCAACCACATTGCATACTTTCAAAGTATGGCATACAATGAGCTCTGTTCCCAAGTTCCAGTGGTCCAGACATACTCCTATTTTAAACCTGGCTTGGAGTCTCCTAACTGTACATTCTTGGGAAGGGTAGGGCCTGCCATAGTTGAGACAAGTTTTTGAAGATTATACGCTGTTATCCTTTGATACCCTTGCAAGCATTTTTATGCTTACTTTCAAATTAGATATTTTTTTATTGGTAAAGATATTGAATCACTTTGTAATAAAAGATACCTTTCTGGAGGAATAGACTTTCGAATTACTTAACTTAAAGTTTTGTAACAATCTTTTATATAAGTACTTATGAGACCTGAAGCCGTCTGAGTTACAACATAGGTTAAATGGGAGCGGGAGCTTGGAGTACATTATGAAATACATTATGAATGGGAGACCATGGAATCCTACATACTGGAAAACAATGTTTATAATTGGAGGATTTTTATTTATTTTTTTACCTCTGTATTGAAGTTTTCTTCTGTTGTAATCTGCTTAGAATTTTAAAGAAAATAAGCAGAGTATAAGACTAAAGGTAGTATAGTATAGTATTTACGTTTTAAGATCATTAATACTATAAATTAAGGATAAAGAAAAGAATGAAGAAAATATAAAGAAATCAAATTTTCATGTCAGTAATTCCTAACTCCACATCATGAGACACACACTAATTTTAGAGAGCTATCAGGAACCCAATCCAATCATACTTCCAACCAGCTGAGAAAACTATCATACTGAAACTGCTGTCTCTGCCAAAACATTTTCCAAATGAACTGGATCAATAAAGACATAACTATTATTGTCTAATGTGGCCAGACATTTACAGGGAAATCTTAAACAGAATGTAGCCCCAAAAGCTAAAACTCTAGGTTTTAAAACCAAGAAAGCCTTTCTAGGTAGTTGAGTTGGTCTAGTCAAATGAAGGAAAACATTGACCTGCTGTCCACAAAAAAGAACATTATTCTTAGCAAAATACAGGTTTAGAATATACTTTTTTTTTGTATTTCTGTTTGAAAAGTAACAAAGTTGCACACATTTCAGTATTGTCTTGAGATGACTCAAGAAATTCCAAAATATCAAACTAGGAACAGCAGTAGTGTCCATAGTCCCTTCATGAGCATGTGTATGTCTAGCTCCTTTAGGTCTACAGGAAAACAATGTTAAGGTTATATATCGGTGGTATTTGGTAAATCTGTCCAGGATCATTGATACCCGTGGGTTGCTTCGGCCTTTTGGAGGGGTTTTGGGAGTAGAATTAAATGGGCCATATTTGGTGGGTATGCCCTGAGGCTAAGGTTATACAGGACTTCAGGTCCCATGGGATCTAGAGATTTTCCTATTAAGTAGGCAAATACCAGATTTCACTGTAGCACAAACCATTCTGGTTAGGTATTGTCTGAATGCAGCCAAATTTAACTTTGGCATTTGCTTGGGAGGAGGTGAAAACATCTTCTTTTCGTGCATGACTTACCAAACTTCATTATGTGATGGAGATGCTGACAGCTTTGTGGTACAATGTGATGAAAAAATAGGCAAACGTTTGGGGTTCTTAAGGATTGGTGATAAAAGTTATCATAGATGAGCCTTGCTGATCTTTTGTACTATGCCTGTAAATTGGATGTCTTGTTAATGGGTAAAGCAACAACAAGAGAGGGTAGGTTGCAATGGATTATTGGGAATGTAAGAACTACTTAGGGGGTCATTTACTAAAGCGTAGCTCAAGTTATATTCAGCAGGGCCATAGGAATAAAATGGATCCTGCTGCAGATAACTTGAGCTAAGTTTAAGTAAAAGACCCCCTTAGTAAACTTTGTTCTTCTCTTTCCTCATTCCCCCTTTTTTTCTTTTTCTTTCTCTTTGTTGGGCTCTGGTATTAGCGTGTAGGGGGTGAGAGATAAAACAACAAAAGTGGAGGTTGTTTTCGCTGTCTTGTTTTAACAAATGTTATTATGCCAAATTTTATTGTATGGAAATCACAATACTAGTATTTCAGTGTAAGTTGTTACGTTATGTTTTTTGTTGATGCATATTTAATAAAGACCTCCTTGAAATAAAAAAAAAAAAAATAATAAAATAAACTGCCACCAACATTCTTGGCAAAATACCCCCTCCCCCCTTCTCTCTCATATACCTTTCCCTGCCTTCAGCCTCTCTCTGTCTCTGAGCCTTACACCACCTGCAGAAGAATGCACTTTTCCTATTTCTCCACTGCTCATTGCAGTAAAGGAAATTTGTACTTGTCTTTCTGTTTCAGTTCTTGTGTTATGTGGTAGCACAAAGATATTCAGAAGCAAGAAATTTCAGGTTCAATTTCTAGGGGCCTTGGTGACCTCGTGCCTGGGATTTGTCAAGCTGTAGCATAAGTTATGTACTACTGCTTTAAATAGTTTGACTTGTAGTTACTTTCCTCTCAGGGACTGTTAACCTGTTCTTACTAGTGCTCTTCTTCCTAGGGGCTGTTATCTGTTTCTACTAGTACTGCGATCTGTAAAACCTCAACGAGGCAATGTACATTTTCAGTACAAGATTCACAGGTGTGGAACAGTTTGTCCTGGAATTTCGAGGTTGACAGACTGACTTTTCAGAAGAAGATCAAGACTTGGCTGTTTGGTGTTGCACATGTATGTTATTTTAATTTGTATGATTTTATTTTTGTTATTGTTTTGTCTTGCATTATTGTGTATGTTTCTTGTAAATTGTCTAGAAATAGTTTGATAGATGGGTGTAAATATTATTAAATCAGTGACATCCCCAAAGTCACAGGGCACATCAATAAGATTTGAACCCTGGTTGTCAGCCTGTTGCTTTAAACACTAGACTGACTCTCCACCCCAAAAAGAAAATCAGTTTCCCACGCTCGGGGTTGAACCCTGGTTACATGGTAAAATCCAAGAATCCTAACAAAAAAACCCCACAAATGAAAGTTTTCATCATTTCCTTATCCTTTCTCCTAAATTAATATCTTCAGGCAGGTAGAATGCTGCAGGCAACTTCCACCTCATTAGAGTCTGAACTCTGGAAGCAAGTTCAGTCCAAATTATGGAATGGTAGTGTTAGTAACACAAATTTAATTTAACCAAATTTAGGAATATTTTTAGTGATTTTAGATGCTACAGTTTTGCACAGCAGAAGTTTGGACGGGCAATGGTTTAGGAATAACAGCAAAGATAACTGTTTCTAATCAAAATCCATTCTCTGACACATCTGGCAAAGTTCATCAACATATACTGAGACTTCAAATCAACGTGATTTTCCTTTCTGTCCCAAAGATCCTACTGGTGGATCCTCAGATAAGAAAAAAAAAAGGCCAAAAGCCTAGGAGCCAAGGGATCGATATTTAGTAAGAGTTAACTGGGCAGGAGCTACTTATGCCTGGTTAACCCCCGTTGACCAGCTCACCACATGATATTCATCAGCAATTAACAGGATAATGCCGCAGAATATCAGTGCCCAGTTTTACAGACCTCCCCTTTGACTGTATAGTGCTGAGGTGGTCACACATAACAGTTACACATCCATTGCAAATGTAAATGTTTAGAATATTAGCAAATGTGCTACCTAGATGTTATTCTGGAAATACCCACTTAACTTACATAGCACATTGTACACAGTGGCAGAGCATGGGTAGGACATAGGCAGGGCTCCCACTTAAGTAGGTAACTTAGAGATTACTGAAGTTTCATGTGTGCCTGCCACATTTGGGTGCCTGTGATTGTACCAACTCTATGACTGACTTAAGTGCGGGCACCGAAACATTAGGCACATCAGTACATGCTAGTATTCTATAGTGAAACCTGTTTAAAATAAATTCTTACTGCCAGCCCTTGGGGCACCTAATTGGAAGCACTCATTTATAGTATTGCTCCCTTATGGGCCGATGGTCAGAAGCAAACGAAGGCGCTAGAGGCTGTTAGCGCCATACTAGTGCCTGTGTTTACCACCCCATGATCAGCACGCTCGGGGGCTCTGAACGCAACTAGCATGCAAATGCATGTAAAACAGGGCTAAATATATTCATCCCCAATGATCAGCGACCAGCACGCCAAAGATTGGCGTGCTAGCCACGGCAGACCGTTGGGGAGGAATGGTGAGCCCTGTCCAGCATGCATTTGCATGCTAGCAGGCCCCCATTCCCACCAGTGCAGCAGGAACCCTGTACCAAGCTGACCCGACTGACAGCCCCCCCCCCCCCCCCGTGGACCTCCGGTCCCCTTGACACCCTCAACCGACCCAGGTTCACCAACTGCCCCCCCAGCGTTCCTGAAATGTCCCTGGTGGCCCAATGGGTCGTGGTCAAGCCCCCCACCCCCCTACCTTAAGTTGGAGGAGGGAAGTGGCTTCCCTCCTCTTTCATCAACACTGCCTGCAAAATGGCAGCTCCTAGCCCTGCCCAGTGCTTCCTGGGATGCGCAGAGCGGGGTTTCATGTCATATAAGGGCTGAGCGCCACCATTTTGCAGGCAGCGCCGATGCAAGAGGAGGGAGGCCACCTCCCTCCTCCAACAAGGTAGGGAGTGGGGGGATTGACCACGACCCACTGGGCCACCAGGGACATTTCAGGAACGCTTGGGTGGGGGCTAGAGACCCCTCGGATCTCCAGCCTCCCCTGAACCTGGGTCGGTGGACTGGAGGTCCGCAGGACCTCCAGCCCCCCTTTCACGGGAGGGGTCATTGGTCACCCACTGGGCCACCAGGGACCTCTGATGGATGTTGAAAGGGGGGGGCTGGAGACCCACTGGATTTCCAGCCTCCCCTGAACTAGGGTTGGGGGGGGGGGACTAGAGATCCGCTGGACCTCCAGCCCCTTTCGCCTAACTCGGGATGGGGGTAGTTGCGGTCTGGTGGTCTGGACCTCCAGCCCCTGTGTTTGACAGGTCTGAGCTTTTGATAGCCCAGACCTGTCAAACAAGTGCGGAGGATTGCGCTCAGGCACAATCCTCCCGCGCTTCTACCCCATGATCAGAGAGAATTGCGTGCTTAAATTTGCATGTAATTATCTCCGATCATAAGTCTAGTAATGCCCCGCGCTGTTCTGGCACTATTTTTACAGCGCTGTTTGGAACAGCACGGGGCTTTTGATCATTTACCCGTTAGTGATGGGGAAAGCAGAGAAGGAGCCAGAAGATATCATGGCACTGCTGATCTTAAAGTGGATGTTCCATGTTAGATGAGAACACTTTCTTCAAATTTAATTTAAACATCTAAAAATATACCTTAAATGCGCATCCTGCACTTATTAAAAAAAGAATTTGGTGTTAATATTTGACTAAAAATGTAGGAATGATTGTGGTTAAGTTAAATCAGAAGGATATTTGACTTTTCAGTCTATTTTCATATAGTAAAGAGTGAGAGAGTGTAGTATATAAGAATGTATATACTGTACATGCAAAAAAAAGGAATAGAAATAAAAAGAGAGAGCTTTTCTTCTAATTGTAATGTGAAATTTCTACAGTTTTTTCAGGTCAATGATAAAAAAGAAATTAAGGAATATTTTATTCTATGAAAGTGAATTTTCAGAATTCTTTCTTCCCATAAAAACTTGAATGTAAAAGTTGATAATTTTTTTTACATATGCTTTCTACAGTAAAACGGCAGAGTTGATGCAAAGTTAGATGCAAAGCATTGATAAAGAAGTCTAAAAGAGAATATGAAGAGAAATTTGCCGCAGAGGCAAAAATAGAGAAAACTTTTTCAGGTACATCAGAAGCAGAAAGCCTGTGAGGGAATCTGTGGAACCCATTAGATCATGACCTGGAAACAGGATACTGGGCTAGATGGACCATTGGTCTGACCCAGTATGGCTGTTCTTATGTTCTTATTCAGTGTGGTGTTGTAACAGTTCCTCTGCAGCCCAAAACATTTTGTAATTTAACTTTGTCATTATCTATTTTATTTACCTAAGTGTCAGTCAGCTCCTTCCAAACTTCAAAAAAATCAAAATAAGATAGTTATTTCCCTGCACTTTGTTGTTCAAGATAGTCTGCATACGTTAGATGTTTCTCTTTGTTTCATTGTTGAGAACTTGGCAATGTCAGCTCTTGATATAGTGCTCAAGATTCGGCTAATGCATGCCATCCAATGTCTGGTGGAATATATAGTGGCTCTTTTTTAATAAATTGCAATAGGATTTGTACTTAACGTTAACATTAAAAATTAAATGATGGCAAATGTAAAGCCTGTGTGGTAAATGCAGAGGGTATCCCCTGCTTCTGCCCTGTATTTACAACACAAGCCCCACATTAAATGGCTGGGTTGATAATGTGAGCCCTCCACCCTGTCGACCTGGGCATGTCTTGCAGTGCCGACGCATTAACTTAATTTTCAATTATACAGATACCTGTGGCAAGTGCCACCTGTTCCAAACCTTCCCTCATTCATCACCCGATCAACTCTCCCTCCTGACACCTCCCCCCCCCCCCCCCCAATCACATCTGAGCTCTCCTTCCTCACAGGTCTACTGTCCCTGGCAAGGTCCTCTCACTAAGTACTGCCCTTTTATTTCACCCCACCCCAATCCTCCAGGAACTCCTCCAGACCCTCCCAGAACTCCCAACGACCCCTGGGACTTACCCAGAGGCAGGGGCCTAATGGTTAAGTGTCAAGGAACAAGAACAGATCCCCTCTGCTCCTGCTCAGTCTGGCTCTGGGCTCAAGATGGTGTTGTCAACCCCTAGCAGTAGTCTTGCAGTACTACCATTAGAGGTTCTCCTTCCCTATATGGGCAATTCCACTTTCATTCCTTGGCACTGGACCACCAGACCTTGCCTTCAGGTAAATCCGGGAGGTGAATGAGGGTTGGAGAGGGGGTCTGGTGTTGACAGGTAGAAGTGGCGGTACTTGTGATTGGGGGAATTGGGGGCAGCGGACTTGTGATGTAGAGGGGTGGAGGAGCATTAGCCTTGTGATCTGTGTTGAACTATGGCACTGTTTGCATGTACCACCTCCTCTTGAGATGGCAGTAAGTCCAGCTGTGCGCTATTGGCAGTGGTGACAACTATTGCATGCTACTGAGCCATTTGCTAGCTGTCACAGCCACCCACTCTTCTGTCTGCCCATGTCACGCCCACTCCCATATTAGGTAGTTACTGTGCTGGTTCCTCCTTGTTTTGTGTGTGTGTGTGTGTATGTGTGTGTGTGCAATAGACGTTAGTATGGGCCTGCGTGAGTATCAACCACGCAGTAAAACTGCTCTGGTTGCTTAATGCAGCTTACTAAAGGACCTCTTAGGTTCTTCTTGTGTGCTTCATAGTGGCTTTTGCAAAATGGTTGTTGTAGAAGTATTTTGCAGTTTGAACAATATTAGTTTTTATTTTGGAGTACTTTTTTGCTAGGAGATGTAACAAATGAGCACTGCAACAGTATATTTTTAGTTTGTGACTTCCTTCTCTTTTTTCTAAATCTGTACTTGTCTTGGACACATTTGCAATATCTGTGACAAACCGGCATTATTAGGCATTCAAAATAACTTTCACAGTTGGTTTTAGTAGTTTCTTGAAAGTATTCAACAGTCTATGCATTTCCTAATGTATCAATTGTTACATTAAAGAAGTTGCTCCCCCTTTCTGTTGGTTAAGGTTATACGTTGCCGTAAAATTTTAATCGTGCGATCAATCACGTGACCAAATGTAAGAGAGTTGACATCAATTTATTATATACACACAGATTTGTTTAGCAAAACTTTATTATTGGCCATTACCATTTTCTCTCTTCACAGTTGCGAATACTCTAAGGTTCTTAGTGCAGTAGTGCAGGTCGTATTGAGTTGGAAATGCATAAGGAGCAGGACAAAACTGCCAGAATAAAAGCAAAAAACAAAACAAACTCAAATTTCCAGGCCATGACCTGTCATCATTCTAGCAAAAAGTGCACAGCTACATTGTTAAGGAGGGAAGGGGGAGAGAAGTGCTGCATTTTTTTTGTGCTTGTGCCACAAAAAAATACCACCTCCCTCATTTCCTTTTCCTGCCCTAACAATACAGCCCATCTCTTCTCTCCACCCCCACCCCCCCTAACAGTGTAACACCCTCCCTCACTCCTCTTCCAAACAGTGCAACATCAACCTACCCCCCTCCTTCCTCAACAATGGAGCTCACAAATTTCTCCTCTCCACAATATTGGGGTGACGGTAGCAAACTTCAGCATCTCAAAGAATCAACAATTTGCGTAAATTATTCTCTTAAGATACTGCTGAGGGCTGTGTCTGATTCCAGCTCCCTTTTACTTCCAGCTTATTCTTCATCTAGGAGCCAATAGTGGGAGGGAGAGGAAGGTGGCACCAGTAAGCAAGCTAAACTCCACAAACAAGTATTTTCTGCTAGCATAAGGTTTTACTCTTGGGAGAATTCTGCTTGCAGACACAAAAAAAACCCTGCAAATGTTTGAAAATTCTGCACACTATTTTAAAATTCTGCAAAGTGCTGCATAGTTTGCAGTAAGGATTTTTTTGTGCAGAATTTCCCTATCATAGGGCCTAAACTACCTCCAGCAAGACCCCTAATTCTATCTGCCCCTAATGTTTTCTGCTGCGTACAGTACCCATACCTCTCATTATAACTTCCCCTAAGCACACACTCCTACCTCTCATTCTTTCTCCTCCCCCCACCACGGGATCACCCCCACACCAGTGTTGCTCTCATTCCCATGGCATATACTCAGCTTTCTCTGCCAGCACTCTCATCCCCATGGTGCACAATCACTTTGCTCAGTCCTCCCCATCCGTATGGCACACAATCACCTTGCCTTGCGCAGCCCCCTATATCCCCATGGTACACAGCTTACTCAGCCCCACCCCACACCATGACACACAATTAGCTTGCACAGTCCCCCGCCATCCCCGTGACACACAATCACCTACCTTGTTACCCACAGCCATATGCAGCAGCTGTGCTGTTCACTGTCTTTCCTTCTAAATCATACTGCAAGAGGGAGGAGAGAGTGAATAGCTGTATATCTGGCTGCTTCCTTTCCCTATACCTGCCTAGAGCCAACTGCGGGGCTGTGTAGAGGACTCCTTGGTTCACATGAGCAGTCAGGTCCAGGCAGATACACGAGAAGGAAGAAGCCTGGTATGCAGCCATTCACTCTCTCCTCCTCTTGCATTATGATTTCAGTGAGGGAGAGAGAGTGAACAGTGCAGCTGCTAGTGTCTGATGAGTTTCCAACTCTTTACCAGCAGCTCTGAGGGGGACCCAGCAGCGATGCCTGCTTTCAAGAGGGTACCAGCAGCGATCTCTGCTTTCAAGGGGGTCCCAGCAATACCAAAAGCTCTCATGGGGGAGGGGGATCAGAGGCACTAGCAGCTCTGGGGAGGAGAGGGTCAGAGGCACCAGCAGCTGGGGGGGGGGGGGGTCAGTGGCACCAGAAGTTCTGGGGAGGTGGAGGTCAGTGGCTCCAGCAGCTCTGGGGTGGGTGGAGGTCAGTGGCGCCAGCAGCTCTGGGGTGGGTTGGGGTCAGCGGTACCAACAGCTCTGGGGGAGGGGGGGGTTAGCAGCAGCAGCAATAACTCTGAGGGGGGGAGGGAGTCAGAGGCAGCAGCAGCAGCTCTGAAGAGGGCCGGAAGCACAGGTGGCTCTGTGGGAGGATCAGCAGCTCTACCAGGGTCAATGACAGAAGATGTTCTTTCCAAAGTTTTCAGTAAACCAGAGTAAGGTTTGGAATGCCAAGAGAGGCTATTGGAGCACTAGAATGAGGCTTGGAATACACAGAGGTAGCCAATAGAAGGAGTTAAGGTGCGCCCCCGGCGTTAATCATGTTAATTTAACGCTAGTTAATGCGTTAATTATGCAGCCCTAGTTGATATACAAGCACATATAATTGGGTCATTGTGAATATTGTTCCACCCATCAAGAATCGGGTTAGCAGTATTTTCCCTCTATATTATTTGTATACTTTTGTTTTCTCTTTATACATTTTATGCAACAGCTTGCAATGGATATCTCCTTTGTTGGGTTGACAGAATCCTGGATGAAGTAATTGATCATGTCAATGTTTGTCAATGTATCTCTTATATACTGCTGTATCCCCTCACTGGTTCACTTTGGTTTACAGGACAGGTTATAATACAAGCATTAAAATAAAGAATAATTAATGAAATTTAAAATATAAAATTAACAATTATCAATAATGTCTTCAGTTTATTACAAACATATAAATAATTAGTTCTACTCTAACCCATGAAGGTAATACATTCCAGTTGCTGCAAAAAGAAAATGATGATCTAAAATTTCTTAAAACTAACAGCCCTAGAACTTCAAAGTTGAAAAATTAGCATGACCCTTAGGCAAGACTAGTGACCAAAAAGATGTGTCTGAACAAACGAATAATAGTTCAGAGGTGAAACTGTAAATCGTTTGAAATAATAACAGGTTGATGTGAAGAGAATTCTTTTGGCAACTGAAAGCTATTGAAGCTCTGCCAGGCACAGAGAAACACTTTCAAACTTTTTCATCTTATAAATTAGATGCACTGCGGTATTCTAAATTAGTTGTAACTTATTCAACAGCTTTGAAGATAGGCCCAAATACAACATATTGCAATAATCTATGTGAGACAAGATCAGCAATCTGAACCAAGATCGCGAATGAAGCTTGATCGAAAAGCACTAGTCTTATCATGTGTAACATGTCTAAGCGTAAAGAAGTCTTTTTCCAAAGATGGATTTACTTGAATTCTGTGGACAAAGATGAGTATAGGATAACCCCTAAAACCTCTAGATTTATCCTCAAATGGAAATGAATTGCCAGATGAAAGAGCTATACTTTTTAGGAACATTGGTTCCAGGGTTCTTAAAACCACAAAAGTTTGGTTTTGCTTACATTCAGCTTCAGTCTGTTCATCATGGCCCACTGCTGAATCTTGTCCATTCATGAGGACAGTTTAACATTTGTGTCTCCTAGATCATCAAATGCAGAGATCAGCATCAGAAAACTGTCCACAAAGGACAGTAGCAACTCATCAATGTTCAGTTTAATAGCGCCTAAAGTTGGCATGAAATTAAAAAGTAAAGGAGATAAAGAGGATCCCTGTGGTGACACCACAGGCTGGGGACCAAAACTGAGAACTGACATTATTTTTATGAAAAACTCTAGACAGATACCCAAGCAAAAAAGATGATGATGATGATGTGATAAAAATAATTTTATTTTATGCGGAGGAAAAGCTTCAAATGTGAAGGGAGCACTCTGTCATTGATGATTCCAACATAAGGGCGGTCCCTTTAATCATTACAGGCATAAAAACCTCCTTTAAGAAAAGTTGAGCTATTAGAACCTAAACATACCCTTAACGGTTCTAAATGGTACACTTATCTCTCAATGTTGCAGTGGTTTGAACACCTTCCACGGGCCAACTTCGGCCCAAGTTTCGAATTCTGCCTCGGTCTGTGGTGTCCGACCAGGGAAATAGATAAATGTAGCCGCTGCCTCTAACTCTCCAGAAATTGATTTGGTGATATTCCAAGAGCTCTAGTTTGATATTTAGATTAATTTTATGAACACAGCAACTTCTGTAAATAAGAAATTCCCAAAACCATTTAAAGACTGGTGCTGCTAGGCCAATCTCACTCAGTTTTTTCCAGAAGCAAATCATGATCCAAGGCATTAAAAGCTGTGGAAGTGTCAAATTCCAACAAAATTATCTGCCTCCCTGTACATAGCTGTTTCTTAATATAGGATGTTAATACTAGAAGTAAAGTTTCTGTGCTATGACCTGGTCTAAATCCAAACTGAGAAATGTGTCAACATGTCCCTGAAATTTGCATTCTCAGCTATATGGAAAAATCTATTGCATAAACCAAGCAATTAAAACAAATGTTCACGCATTATTGCTTGTTCAAGTGATAGCAAAAACAACATAAGAATACATATAAAATAACAAAACAAAATTTTAAAAACAGAACAACTAAAATCAATATATTCCAAACTATACATTACTTAATCGTTAAGCACATTATTTCTAGAAGAGTAAAATTAAAATGCCCCTTATCGAGTTAGCCCCAAAGTTTATTTCAATCATAAATAGATTTATAACTGTCATGATAGCTCAGTTCAGCTGCTGGCAGATCAAAAACCTGGGGATACAGTCAGGCCTTTACTTTTGCAGTACTAGAGGTAATCCTTCAGTAGTCAGATCACAGGAGGAAGACTGTTCTAGAGGGTACAGTTATTGGAAATTCTCTTTCTTGGCCTTGGCAAACAAACTTCTCTGTGTGAATGAATATATACGAAATAACCCTGTATGAGCTGGGATTATGGTGTACTGGCATCTCAAATATACAAGGCCTAACGCATGTCTCATCTTGAAAATAAATATTAATGGGTGAATATTTAAATTCATAAGTACATAAGTATTGCCATACTGGGACAGACCAAAGGTCCATCAAGCCCAGCATCCTGTTTCAACAGTGGCCAATCCAGGTCACAAATACCTGGCAAGATCCCGAAAAAGTTCAATACATTTTATGCTGCTTATCCCAGAAATAGCAGTGGATTTTCCATAAGTCAATTTAATAATGGTCTATGGACTTTTCCTTTAGGAAGCCGTCCAGACCTGTTTTAAACCCCGCTAAGCTAACCGCCGTTACCACATTCTCTGGCAACGAATTCCAGAGTTTAATTACACGTTGAGTGAAGAAACATTTTCTCTGATATTTTATTAAATATACTGCTTTGTATCTTCATCACATGCCCTCTAGTCTTGTATTTTTGGAAAGAGTAAACAAATGATTCATGTCTACCCGTTCCACTCCACTCATTATTTATAGACCTCTATCATATCTCCCCTCAGCCGTCTTTTCTCCAAGCTGAAGAGCCCTAGACGCTTCAGCCTTTCCTCATAGGGAAGTCATCCCATCCTCTTTATCATTTTCGTCGCCCTTCTCTGTACCTTTTCTAATTCCACTATATCTTTTTTGAGATGCGACCAGAATTGAATGTTTGAGGTGCAGTTGCACCATGGACCGATACAAAGGCATTATAATATCCTCACTTTTGTTTTCCATTCCTTTCCTAATAATACCTAACATTCTATTTGCTTTCTTAGCCACCACAGCACACTGAGCAGAGGATTTCAACGGGGTCAACAATGACGCCGAGATCCCTTTTTTGGTCGGTGACTCCTAATGTGGAACCTTGCATTGCGTAGCTATAGTTCAGGTTCCTCTTTCCCTCGTGCATCACTTTGCACTTGTTCACATTAAATGTCATCTGCCATTTAGATGCCCAGTCTCGTAAGGTCCTCTCGTAATTTTTCACAATCCTCACGCGATTTAACAACTTTGAATAACATTGTGTCATCAGCAAATTTAATTACCTCACTAGTTACTCCCATCTCTAGGTCATTTATAAATATGTTTAAAAGCAGTGGTCCCAGCACAGAGCCCTGGGGAACCCCATTATCTACTCTTTCTCCATTGAGAATACTGACCACTTAACCCTACTCTCTGTTTTCTATCCTTTAACCAGTTTTTAATCCAGAATAGGACACTACCTCCTATCCCATGACTCTCCAATTTCTTCTGGAATCTTTCATGAGGTACTTTGTCAAATGCCTTTTGAAAATCCAGATACACAGTATCAACCGGCTCACCGTTATCCACATGTTTGTTCACCCCTTCAAAGAAATGTAATAGATTGGTGAGGCAAGATTTTCCTTCACTAAATCTATGTTGGCATTGTGTCATTAATCCATTCTTTTGAATATGCTCTGTAATTTTGTTCTTTATAATAGTCTCTACCATTTTGCCAAGTCTATTATGTGACCCTTTTCATGGGTTTGGGAATTGATCACCTAGTACTGTTGTCGTGTCCAGAAAGGCAGCTCTGGTGGTATCTGGGGATTCGATGTGTAGATTGAAATAGTCTCCCATAATCACCATCCTAGGGTAATTCAGGGTCACTTGAACAATCCGGTCTAGGAGTTCTTGCACAGATAGTGTTGTTACGAGGTGCTCGTTATACCATAAGCAACCAGATTGGTTTCTCCTCTTCAAGATGGATTAAAAGAGATTCTGATTCATTTAGCCTGCGTAGTTTGATTGTTTCCCAAATCCAGACGGCTACCCCTCCACCCCTTCTTCCTGGATAAAGCTGCTGAAGTTTGATGGATGTCCCTGGTCAGCAGCACTTATCCGGATAGGAGGCACTTTTACCCAGATGTGCTTTTGAATATTGGGCTGTACCACTTTAAATCTTCAAGATTCAAACTGCAGCTACTGTAATCTTTTAAGAACCAGAGTTACATGATCTCTGTGATTATCTCATGCTGTAATATAGTAGTTTATATTACAGACTTATGCATGCCTATTTCTAGATGACGGAGGTTTTCTTTTTGCTGACATAAGTGATATACTAGGTCTTTGTGGCATACATGGTGTGGCTGGAACATTGCTTTCAGATAACTCAGAAGTGCTAGACAGTGCCAATGACATTGACGCTGGTGTGGTGGACAGCAGTCAGATCCTGTATTTTGAGGATGGATCCTCCTAAATTAAAGAAGTCTACATAGTTAATTACTGCTAGTTTAGTTAGTTGCTGGATACACTGATAAAAATGAAACTGAATAAGGAGTCTGCCTGTTTTTGTTTTATTTTACTTACATTATAATTTATAAATGATGACATAAAGTGACAGCTATTTTGTTAAAATACTACAATTTCAAGTAGTAAATTGAAACCACCCAAAAGCTATGACCAGGTAACACCTTAAGAAATAAGACATTAGAATTAAGATCCTGCATATTCAGATGTGTTCCCGTAAGTATTTCCAAAACGGGAACAATTCACATCATGCTGTTTTGTTTAGTTAACCAAGCTTTGTATTTCTTTATTATGTTAGCGTATTGTATTCCTATCTGTCTTACTCATAGGTACAGAAACTTCATTAAAATATTCTGAGAGTCTTTTTATTTTTATTTTTTTGATAGAGTGCTACTGTGAAAGGTTTTCTGTTTTCCAGTTTCTTTAGTAGGCCTCAAAAATGAATGGAGGGTAAATCCAGAATCAGAAACTTATTTTTCAGAAATACAGGGATATGTTCTGCTCTCAGTTTTGGCTCACTTTCTGTTCCTGTCCCCTGTATATATATATCTAAAGTTTTCCTCCTCTTACAGATCTATTCCATCACCTGAAATCCTTTGTTCATTGACTTCCTTTTGTCTTTGCACTTTTAGAGGGAACGATAAGGGTTTGAACTCGAGGTTAATATTATGAAGCTTTATTGGCATGTAAAGCAGTGTTACTTATCTGTAACAGATGATATCTGTAGACAGGGTTGATGAGGCATACAAGTTTGTGGCATAATCAAATGGCGCCAAGAGAGAACTACTCTCCCAGAGCTCAGAACTTAGCAGAAAGTACTGAGCATGCATGGTTCTTCTGTCACGTAGAAAGTCTCCTTAGCTCCTCCTCCTTCTCTTTCTAAAGCTTTAGAAAGAAAGAAACAATTCTAAGGGAGGTAGGTGGCATTGTGTGCCTTATCAATCCTGCTGTCTACAGAAAATACCTGTTAATACATAAGCAGTATTATTTTTCTGTTACCGAGTCTAATTAGTGCCGCTCAGTTTTTATATTTTTTAGACTGTTATACTTTTAGAGTAGCCGTCATCAGATCACTGGGAGAGTAGTTGGTTGTTAGGTCATTGTGTCAGATTGACGAGGATTACCTAACCCAAGGCAGTCTTCTTTACTGAAGATTGAATGAAATAATAAGAGGGGGTAAGGCAAGAAATGATGACAATGTAAGGGTTGTGCAGATGGTATAAAGCACAGCAAGATAGAAAGGTCTTCTTTTGCTGTAGTAGATTAATTCATATTAAATTAAATCATGGAGCTGAGACGACCATGCATTGTCAGTAACAGAATAGTGCCTTATCCTGTTCCATGAAACTGATTGTCAAAATGAGCTCACCATGCTCTGAACGAAACATCTGTATACCGAAGTAAATGATAGAAGTAAAAGGCGGATCAACTGATAAGAGGGGTATCTGCAATCACTACTACAATACAGGTATAGAAGAAGAGTAGACATGCTGATTGAGGTAGACTTCAAAACACTGACTTGTTTGCCACCCCTTAATCTGGCAAGGGAGGACGTGAACAACCATTGTGCTGTGGAGCAAGGTTTGTAAATGTCACAACTCGGGGTAGGTGAGCCCTTGAGCCGTAGTCAAGTTCACGCTGTTTACCCTACCCAGAGGTTGAGTGGGTCCTGGCTAGTGGCAGGCAAGTCTCACCCCAGTAAAGACCAGAGAAGGGCTCTTTAGACTTGACCAAAGTATGGCTCTTAAAAGAGCCCTTGAGGAGTGCCCCGACAAGTCAGAGCTTAGTTCTTAAGAAAGCCTTTTGGGGCCGTCCCAACGGAGTCGAGGCCAGGGAGTAGCTGAACCTGAAGACCAGGAGATCCGAAGACCTGGGGGACATCTTGGAGGACCGAGGGCTGGACGGCCAGGTTGGAATTCTGGAGGAACAAAGTTGAAGCCTCAAACTGAAGCAGGGCTGGAATGAGGCTGGAGACAAAGACTGGAATGAAGACTGGAACAAGTCTGCAACTCCACCTGACAAAGATGACCCATTGCAAAGGTTCTCATTGGGAGTCAGGAACTTCCTTAAATACTGCTAAACTGGAAGTGATGTCCACTGCAGGTGTCCTAGCGCTACTGCTGCTGGCCCTTTAAATATACATCTTTGCTGTGTGCGTGCGCCTAGTAGGGCTGGCACTGACCAGCACCAGAGTCCAGTGTGGGAGCGACCCCCACCCCTAGTGGGGCACCTGGCACATTGGGAACTGCAGCGCAGATGGCCTGCCGCTGCAAAGAGGCAGCCTGGAACCCCCAAGAAGAGCTGTGGAGACCGACCCTGAGGACCGGAGGTGAGGCAGTTCGTGGCTGCACCTGTGACAGTATTTTCTGGTTGTGACTCTGAGCGCTAAGTGAATGGCAGAAATTTTCACCACAGTAGTGTGAATTCTGTATCTTAGAGCATAAGAGTAGCCATATTTGATCAGACCAATGGTCCATTTAGCCCAGTATCCTGTTTCCAACAGTAGCCAAGCCAGTTCACAGGTACCTGGCAGAAACCTTTTCATGATAGATAAGGTGGTAAATATAATAGTGAAGGCAATTAAGCCATGGAATTTGTTGTCAGAGAATATGGAAAAAGTGCGGTTAGCATAACAGAGTTTAAAAAAGGTTTGGACAAATTCGTAAAAGAAGACTCCATAAACCATTATAAAGGTGGGCATGGGGAAATCTACTGTTTAATCCTACGATAAGCAGCATGACATCTTTTCTACTATTTTGGGATCCTTGTAACTACTTGTGACCTGGATTGGCCACTGTTGGAAACAGGTTGCTAGGTTTCATTGACCTTTGGTCTGTCCCAGTATAGGGATGCTTAAAAAATTAGGCTTTATACCAGAACCGGGTTAATGTAGGGTAAGCTGAATATTGCTTACTCTTGGAACACTGTGAGGCATATTTTCAAAGCACTTAGCCTCCCAAAGTTCCATAGAAAGCTATGGAACGTAGCCTCCCAAAGTGCTTTGAAAATATGCCTCTGTGTCTGTCAAAATTAGATGAAAGTGCATACATAATTCAAATTAATGAACCAATGAGGAAGAATGAAGGGGATAGTGACATAGTTTCTTGTGAAGGAATCAGTGACAATGTACGAGGTTGTGTATGAAGCATAAACATCTTGTACTTAGTGTGAAGCAGAATGTATGTGGACTAGAAGCATTGATTTAGCCTCTGTCCTGGTTTGGTGTTAACCAGAGTTTGGAGGTAGATTCTTCATCTGATAGACTGAGATTCAGGAGGGAAACCAGGACTGTGATAAAGGGATACCTGGGGAATAGACTGCTAGAACTTAGGGGTAGCCATTCAGTGACTTTGAAGAGGAGACATAGATGTCCTCCAGCATCAAGAAGGCATCACTTCATCTGAGTTCACCATATACAAGGCAGGTTAAGTATTATGCTGGATCTAAAGTTTGAAACAGAGAATAAAACAGATATGGTGAATAGATGGAGAACGTAAGAGTAGCCATACTGGCTCAGACCAATGGTCCATCTAGCCCAGTATCCTGTTTTCCAAACAGTGGCCAAGCCAGGTCACAAGTACCTGGTAGAAACCCAATTAGTAGCAACATTCCATGCTACCAGCCCCAGGGCAAGCAATTGCTTCCCCATGTCTGTCTCAAGAGCAGACTGTGGACTTTTCCTCCAGGAATTTGTCCAAACCTTTTTTAAACCCAGATACGCTAACTGCTGTCCTCTGGCAAAGCGTTCCAGAGCGTAACTATTCATTGAGTGAAAAAATATTTCCTCCTATTTGTTTTGGAAGTATTTCCATGTAACTTCCTTGAGTGACCCCCTAGTCTTTGTACTTTTGAACGAGTAAAAAAAATCAATTTACTTTTACTCATTCTACATCACTCAGGATTTTGTAGACCTCAGTCTTATTCACTTGTTTTGTCACTGATATGAATAAAGTTGTTCTTTGTAGAGACACTTTTCTTGATAGAAAAGGTGGTAAAGATAATAGTGAAGGCAGAAGATCAAGGAGATCATATAGGCTGTGTGGCATCTCTTGCAATTACATTTCTCTTGCACTCCTCCTCCCTTTTTTTAAAAGGGTGTGTGGCCTTCTAGAATCGATAATTTCCTGAAAGATTGAAGTTCCCCACCAGGGAGAAATGCATTGTTGGGATTATTGAGGGTTTGAAGGTATCTCTCTTTTATGGCTCAATGAATTCTATAGTCATCAATGTGTAGTAGCATGTCCAATTGGTATTGATGGGTAGCATAAGAGTAGCAATTACTGTTGCCTAGAAGAGGCCTACATGTGGATGATCCAATATAGATACATAGAAAATGAAGGCATTCTGCCCGTCCACACCATCTACCATCGCTTCCTCTCCCTTAGAGATCTGATGTTCGTTTCTCAAGCTTTTTTTAAATTCAGCTATTTTTTTACCACCTCCACCAGGAGGCTGTTACACAAATTTACCACTCTTTCCGAGAAGAAGTATTTCCTTAAGTAACTCCTGAGTCTGTTCCTTTTCACCTTCATCCTATGCCCCACTCATTCCAGCACTTCCTTTCAACTGAAAAAGATTTGCCTCCTGTGCATTTATGCCACAAAGGTATTTAAATGTCTCTGTCATATCTCCCCTCTCCCGCCTTTCTTCCAAAGTATACATATTGAGATATTGAAATCTGTGCCTATACGCTTAATGACGAAGACCACCGCCCATTTTAATAGCTGCCTTCTGGACTTACTCTATCCTGGTAATATCTTTGTGAAGGTGCAGTCTGCAGAGGGGGCTATCTTCACCAAAGACATGATATGAAAGTTATTGGACTTCTCTCTCATTTTCATTCTGCTAGGTACTTGTGACCTGGCTTGGCCACTGTTTGGAAAACAGGATACTGGGCTAGATGGACCATTGGTCTAAGCCAGTATGCCTACTCTTATGTTCTCCATTTTTTTTCCAAAATAATTGGGCTTGATTAATTCAGGAAAGAATAGCCTAATAGAGCAGATTGATAGGGACTGGAAGGCCCAGGTTCTTATCCCATGGTGGCTCCTTGTGGCCTTGGGTAAGCCACTTAATACTTTATTCCCTTGGGAGGCTGGGGAGAATGCTGGCAACCTCCTCCGCTTAAGGGCCTGCCATGGAAGTCATCACATTTGTGGTGTCCCCCATAAGTCATTTGAGGCTTAGTGTTTGTGTGCAGGAAGGACAGACCACAGCATTCCAATCCAGGAAACTATAGATCTGGAGGTCAATGCTTTGGAAGAAAAAAAGAAGAGGAAGGGAACTCTAGGAAATAACACCATTGCTAAACAATGAGCAAGCTATGAATTCAGAAGACAGCCATTCCAGGAATTTATTGACATAATGCAACAAAATCAGCCCCTGATCCCCTTTTTTGATGAAGTGGAAAAGGGGAACTTTATTACCCCCCACTTTCTGTCTAAATCTTTATCCACAGGGGAGAGGTTGGACATGGAGCTGCATAATAAATTTGAAAATCACTGTTTAGAGAGAATTGAGATTGTTGCCTAGAAAAAAAAATCATTATAATACTTGAAAATATGGCAGGTTCAATAGTGCAAAGGAACTGGAGGAATACCCACTAAACAGGTATCTGGCTATAGTGAAAATTCTAGATAGGGGATGTACTGGAGCCCTGGTCATACCATGAGCCTGTTGAAGAACATTAAGAAAATTCTCCCCCTCTCTCCTCCCCCCCCCCCCCCCCAAAAAAAAAAACCCAAACGTTTGGGGTCGGAGCTAGATAGGATTGTTAGGTACATGTAACTGAAAAGGCTCATGGTAGAACATGCAAAAGGCCAGTAAAGATTGCAGATGGTTTTAAATTGAAAATCAGGCTGAGATGATAGTTCTATAAAAAGGGTGTGGACTATTTAAAGGATAAAATCTGTGCGGCCTGCTTGGATGCCCACACAAGATCTAGGTAAATGAAGGATGTTAACTGATCAATTCCAGCTTGTTATAATTCTTGCCTTTTTTTTTTAGGTGCAGTGTTGAATAGCTGATGGAACCCAATGAAATGCTGGAAAAACTAATGATTTCCTGTAAGAACTTTCAGAAATTGGAACTATCCATTACATAGGGATCTAGAGGAAGCAATATTCAGGCCTCTTTCTTTTAAAATTATTTAGTAAAACATTTTCACATAACTTGGTTACTGATGTATATACAAGCACATTAGGAAGGTGGACAGAATATAATGACCCTGTACAATTTACGGAATGGTCAGTACTGGGGTGTATTCGAGATTTCTCTTTTTGGTTTTGAATAATAAAATGAAGAAGCCAAAGTCAAATGCCAGATTTATTCAGTTCACATCATTTAATTGCAGGCAATATATTGTAACGTGATAAGTGAAACATAAGCCATCACTATATCACGTCAGTGAAAGTGAACAGGAGAATCCACAGCTTATTAGAAGACACTAATTAGGCAGTAAACAATATATCGAGGAAAGATACCAATATGTGGTTTATGGAACTCCACCTTAAGGTGCATAACAAGGCAAAGAATATTTCCTTAGCATCCCTCCAGACCGGACCAGAATGTGACTGAAGGGCTCACCACCTTCCACCTGCAGGTGGAAGGTGGTGAGCCCTTCAGTCACATTCTGGTCTGGTCCGGAGGGACTAAAGGAAAGCAAATTAGCAGGTAAGGTCTAATTTCTCCATATTCAGCAGAAACTGAAACAAAGCGGGGTGGAGGAGTAGTCTGATGGTTAGAGCAGCGGTCTGAGAACCAGGACACCCAGTTCAAATCCTGCTGCACCTCCTTGTGATCTTGGACAAGTCAGTTAACACCCTGTTATCTCAGGTACAAACTTAGGGACCTGTTTACGTAGGCATGCAAACCTTTTAGCGCATGCTAAAAATTAGCGAGCGCTAATGCTAGAGACACCCATAGGAATATAATGGGTGTCTCTATTGTTAGCACGCCTACAGCACAGCTTAGTAAACAGGGCCCCTAGATTGTAAGTCCTCCAGGGACAGGAAAATACCTACTGTACCTGAATATAATTCAACTTTGGCTACTGCTAAAAAAAAAAAAAAAGGTGTTGATGGAGTCCAAAATTTGTTCCTTTCTTCCTTCCGTCAATGTTCATATTACAGAAACAAAATGACTGAAGCCAACAAAGAAAATCACATGGTGTCCATGCAGTCATCAGAATCACAGTAGGCGTGGAGGTTCTCCTTTAAGTGAATCCTTCCCACAGTGCTTTAGAATTTCCTGGAAGAAGAGGTAAGCTGAAAGCATCTCTACTGAATGAGACCAGTGAGTGTGCTCATGAGGCACAGACTTGGAAGGAATAGTGTGATCTTGCAGTGAGATGTTGGCAGCAACTGTTCAGCAGAAAATTGCAAGGACTGCACAACAGAAGCTTTCAGAGACTGCGCAAGAGAAGGCTACGGTGGTTCAGCTTAGGTCCAGTTTGCCTGCGCACAGGGAAAACTATGCACAATCATGGCAGTCAGCTTGTTCTTTCTGGCAGACTTTCCTGGACATGCACAAGGCCACTGCTTTGAGAATGCACAGAGACTGGAGGAACTCATGCATATGAGGCCATCTGTTGAAGCACTGTGCCACCTTGTATAAGGGAAGTTTAGATTGAATCGAGTACCTGTAAATAAGTAGAGCAAAAAGGAAATAGACTTCATACAATGCTCTTCTGTGTTCAGACTTCTTAAGCCTCAGTGCAGAAGTGAAGTATTTGCTTCAGGTGGCAGTCCAAACTGCATAAGAGGGAGAGGAGATTCTCTAATGAATTGAGTTGTCTAATTTCCACCGCAGAGGGGAAATCATGAAGGTGGTTCCAGAGATGGTCTACCAGTGTTGTATAGTAACTAAGTAAATGTAACTAGTTACTGTACTTAAGTAAAAGTTTTGTCACTTTAATTTGTAAAGAAGTACAAAAAACATTTGTTACTTTTACCGAACTAATAATTTTACTACTTTTACTCAGTTACATCTGATGCTTGCAGTTAAAAGTAAAAAGTCTTTAGAGAAGAGGTTTGTTTGTCTGACCTGAAGATCGAGGGTTCCCACACATTTGATGTTCTTGCAGATATTCAGAGTTTGCCATAAAATAAAATAATTGGTAGGACAACAAGAGACAATGATTTCAACTTTGTGAAAGCCTTCTCTGTAATTGGACAGCATAATGATGATAACGAAGATGAAGATGTAAGTGATGCAGATGATGATGAAATATTTTTTGCTATATCGAAGTCAAATGTTTGCAACAGAAATTCCCTTGATCAATACCTGGAGACCCATTCAGAAGACATCAGTAATATTGCAGCCTGGCCTGATTTGAAGGAACTTTTTATCAGACTGAACAGTCTACTTCCTATTAGTGTAGTTGTTGAGCACCTTTTTAGCTGTGCTGGATTTAGGGATTCACAAGCGCACTCACATGAGTGATAGTCATTTTCAAAATATTGTTTTACTTAAAGCAAAGTGCATTGAATCGTAGAGCGATAAAAATGTTAACAGTCTTTGCAGTTGCGTTGCTTTTATTTTTTTTACTCAAGAAGTATTATATTAGGTAATAACTTTACATTCACTTAAGTACATTTTTTGTGTGTTCCTTAGTAGTATTAAAATATATGTTAGTTTTACTTAAGTACTTTAACCTAGTATTTTGAATAACACTGTGCTCTACCTTGGTATTTCATTGGGCTATTGACGTGACCATGCAGAACATGAAGCTTTCTAAGTGATATTGAGGACCCCTACAGCAGAAGCACTTCAAGATGGAGGATTCCTGCACAAAGCAGGCACAAGCAAATAGGCAACTTTCTAAAACAATTGAAGTTATCCACAATACACAAAAGGGTGACTGTGTTGAACTTTGGCAGTATACCGAAAAAAGTAAAGAAAAACAACAAAAGCAAACTTTTTTTTTTTTTTTGGGGGGGGGACTTTGTCACATGTCTGTTAGGTAGAGCAAAAGGAACTAGATTAGAAGTTTATTTATTTATTTATTTGCATTGTTTGATATACCACCCTTCTGGTTTGATGCCAGTCATGGTGGCTTACAGTGTGTCAGCACATCATAATAAAACCATTAAAATTAGCATTGAACATATAAACAACCTCAACATTTCAATGCTTCATATATGTTTTGCAAAACATTGTAAAAATCCAATTTAAATAGAAAAAAAATGTTTTGTTTTTTAATTGCTAAGCCATGCCTGATCTGGCTTTAGCAAATAACTTTTTATTGAAAATTCACCTTGCAGAGAATTATCGATGTGAATTTTGTATTAGGTCACAGATAGGTTTGATTTTCAGGATATCCCTATTGAATATTCAAAAATTTTATTATTTTCAATTAAACAATAGACTCCTATTTCACATTTTTAACATATATCTTATAGAAAATCTCTATCTTACCTTCATACATACCCACACTCACTCATAACTCAAGCCTTGTGTATTGACTGTACTATATTTCTAACAAGATTATTCCCTTGCACATTTCCTTGTGCTTCGATATCTATGCACAATAAATTTCTTTTGTTTTTACGTTCATCATCATCTTATCATCATGTAACTCAATAGCATATGCTGATATTTCCACTTTGTGTCATAGATCTTGAAACTACATTCTCTGGTTGGTTTCTCGTCTCCTTCTCTGTACCGTCAAGTCCAAAGCTTGTTTCATGCACAAAAGCACAAGTCCTGCTCTTTGCGTTTTTCTGTTCTATTATGAACTCTTAGAGGTAGATGCACTAAACGTTTTTCATCGTTAAATGAGCCCTCAGGGAAGAATTTCCTATCCTTTCCATGCACTTAAGCCTATTTTCCGACGACAGTAGCAGCTAACGAAAACGGAATGGAGATGAGCAATTAGTGTGAAAACCCCATTGAAACGACATGCACTAACCTTTTCCGATTGCCTTTACGCAGGAAAAAGGCAGGAAAACTAACGAGAGGTCTGGACCTCTCGTTAGGACAGCTCCGTGGCAGGAAAAAGTGTTAAGTGAAAAAATAAACAAACTTTGAGCCAATCCCAGCGCATTAGCAGAGCTAAAAGCGCTGTGATTGGTCCAAAGGACCTCAGAAAACACATAAAAAAATAAAAATAAAAAAAGGATCGGGAGGGGGCAAGGGCGCTCATCAGGAGCGTCCTGTACAGACGGCCTTGCCCCCCCCCCCCCGCTGCTCCCCACTTTCCGCCGCTCCCCCCACCCCGAAAAAGCAAACTTCTAGAAGCCCCTGCCCCCTCCCTTCCTCACTACTCTCTCACCTCAGCTCCGCCTCCCGACATCCTCCATCCGTGCCCCGCCCCCTTTTGGGGTCGTCGCCGCCATTCCCTCCTCCATCGGGCCCCCCTTCCTCTTACCGGGCCCGTGCAGCGCCTCTCTCCTCTGTCCGAAGGCGCTGCACGGGCAAGAAGAAAGCTGAATCAGCTGATGCCTGCCTTCGCGATGGCGCGTCTTTCTTCTGCTGCGCCCGCCCCTGTCTGACGTCAGTAACCTACGTAGGTTACTGACGTCAGACAGGGGCGGGCCCAGGAGGAGAAAGACGCTCTATCGAAGCTAGGCGAAGGCAGGCATCAGCTGATTCAGCTTTCTTCTTGCCCGTGCAGCGCCTTCGGACAGAGGAGAGAGGCGCTGCACGGGCCCGGTAAGAGGAAGGGGGGCCCGATGGAGGAGGGGAATGGCGGCGACGACCCCAAAAGGGGGCGGGGCACGGACGGAGGATGTCGGGAGGCGGAGCTGAGGTGAGAGAGTAGTGAGGAAGGGAGGGGGGCAGGGGCTTCTAGAAGTTTGCTTTTTCGGGGTGGGGGGAGCGGCGGAAAGTGGGGAGGGGGCAGGGGCTGCTAGAATTTTGCTTTTTCGGGGTGGGGGGAGCGGTGGAAAGTGGGGAGCAGCGGGGGGGGGGGGGCAAGGCCGTCTGTACAGGACGCTCCTGATGAGCGCCCTTGCCCCCTCCCGACCCTTTTTTTTTATTTTTGTTTTTATTTGGGAGCCATGTGCTTGCGATTTGACTGTGTTTTGACTGTTTGTGGCATGCGCAGAGCAGCTAACATAACGCTTGGCTGCTCTGCGCATGATTTGGGGGCCGATTAACGATGTGTATTGTGATTCTTTGATACATTGTACGTTTCACTACCGATCTCAGCATGTGTGACTTTTTTTTTTGGTGCATTTTTCGTTATTTAAAATCGTTAGGGACTTTAACGATTTAGATTTTTTTACGTTTGGTTGCTGCATCTGCCTCTTAATTCCTCTTTTCCCAAAGTCTTGAACCTTTCAGGGCACTTGTTAGTTCTCGCCATTCACCTCCCTTCGGAGGTATGGGCTGTATCTTCTGTCACACCCTACACAATTGTGTTTCGCAATTGAGCGTCATCAGGGGTTTTGACTGTAACATAATGATCATGTAAGGAAGTTAAAATATCTCATTTCTCACTCAATATACACATCTACACCATATTTTCAATTCTCTCTTACCTTATATTTTATGTGTTGTTCTTATTATCCCTCTGGCTCACCCCTGAGGGAACTCGCTTCAGGAATTGTGTATTTGTGCATGAAACAAGCTTTGGACTTGACGGTTCAGAGAAGGAGACGAGAAACCAAACAGAGAATGTAGTTTCAAGATCTATGACACAAAGGGGAAAGATCAGCATATGTTGTTGAGTTAAATGATGATAAGATGATGATGAATGTAAAAATGAAAGAAATTTATTGTGCATAGATATCGAAGCACAAGGAATTGTGCAAGGGAATAATCTTGTTAGAAATATAGTACAGTCAATACACAAGGCTTGAGTTATGAGTGAGTGTGGGTATGTATGAAGGTAAGGTAGAGATTTTTTATAAGATAAATGCAAAAATGTGAAATAGGAGTCTATTATTTAATTGAAAATAATAAAATTTAAAGCCTATAGTGATTATAGTCTGTAAACAATTAGGTATATATAATCAGAGTGAAATTAAGAAAGCTCGGAGTAGTAAGTAGAATTGAATATGCAAGAGTGAGATTTATATGCCCACTGCATTCATTGTATGTAAGAGAGGTCTCAGCCAATGGTTCCTAAGTTTCTGGGCTGTTTTTAGATTTAATGAAAATTCTTCACCTCCTCTCTCTAACATCACTGTTCCGAAATCCTTATGCAAATTATGGACAAACTAATTAATAAGTACATAAGTATTGCCATATGGACAGACCAAAGATCCATCAAGCCCAGCATCCTGTTTCCAACAGTGGCCAATCCAGGTCACAAATACCTGGCAAGATCCCAAAAAACTACAAAACATTTTATAATGCTTATCCCAGAAATAGTGGATTTTCCCCAAGTCCAATTTAATAATGGTCTATGGACTTTTCCTTTAGGAAGCAGTCAGACCTTTTTAAAACTCTGCTAAGCAAATAGCCTTTACCACATTCTCTGGCAACAAATTCCAGAGTTTAATTACACGTTTAGTGAAGAAAAGGTTTCTCCAATTCGTATTAAATATACTGCTTTGTATCTTTATCACACGCCCCCTGGTCCTAGTATTTTTGGAAAGCGTAAACAGACGCTTCATGCCTACCCGTTCAACTCACTGTATCATACCTCTATCATATCTCCCCTTAGCTGCCTTTTTTTCCAAGCTGAAGAGCCCTAGCCACTTTATCCTTTCTTAATAGGGAAGGCGTCCCATCCCCTTTATCATTTTCATCTCCCTTCTCTGCATCTTTTCTAATTCCACTCTTATCTTTTTTGAGATGCGGCAACCAGAATTGAACACAATATTCGAGGTACAGTCGCACCATGGAGCGATACAAAGGCATTATGTCCTCATTTTTGTTTTCCATTCCTTTCCTAATAATGCCTAACATTCTTTTTGCTTTCTTAGTCGCAGCAGCACACTGAGCAGAAGGTTTCAACGTATTATGAACGACGACACGTAGATCCCTTTCTTGTTCGGTGGAACCTTGGATGATGTACCTATAATTCAGGTTCTCCTTTCTCACATGCATCACTTTGCACTTGCTCACATTAACCCTAGAACGCATGACGTTAAAAATATACATATTAACGTCATGGGGGCCTTTTAGGCCCCCATACACATAATGTAGAAAAACACACTTAAATAACTTTCACAAGTTTATTTCAAAATTGCTCAATAAAATATGAATAGTGGACAACATTTTAATTATAATTTTTCACAGAAAACACCAAAAAATCTTTTTTTTCCCAAATTTCACGCAAAGACATGAAAACACACAAAAATGCATAGAAATCTATAGCAAATTAGCTGCAGCTACATTTTTATTCTAACTTTCTTTTCTATTATATTAGTCTTCCAAACAATTCTGACATGTTATTTTTTCAGAACAGTGTTCTTTGCAAACAGTTTCCTTACAAGTGGAACAATATCGCTCAGTTTTCCTCTCTATGTTTCTTGGACACATGAAACAACGCTTTCGTTTTCTTTCTCCTGGCTCTGGAGTAATCTGAAACTGTACGCCACACCGTTTCATTGATTCTTTAGTTTTCTTTGGCAAGCATTTCAAGTCGCTTCGCTCTATCATGTGAGGTATTACAAGTTCATGACAAAGGTCCTTCAAGAATAAGCGTCTCCTGTCCTTCCTCTGTGCATGAAATTCAGGATGAGTTTCTGTATAAATAATGAATGAATTTAGGGCTGCTACATCAAGCATATTTGAAAATAGTACTACAGGCCATCGTTTTGTTTGCCTCTTACACGAATATTCTCCCACCATCTCATCCATTTTATCTACACCTCCTTTTGTTGCATTGTAATGCAGGATGATTTCTGGTTTCAATTTTTGGTTATTGCTGTCAACACTGCAATCGTGATGCATGGTACTGAGTAAAATTACAGATTTCTCCTTCTTTGCCTTGTAAGATACCAAAGTCGCTTTGTTATTGAATCCAAAGACACTCTCATAAAGTGCTCGCTGACGATTGTGTTTGAGTGCTGCTGGAATTTCTCGTCTGTTTTGCTTTATAGTACCAACAAGTGTAATAACTTTTGCAAGCAGAAAATTGCCTAGTTCAACATTGGTGAAATAATTGTCCATGGTGATGTTTCTACCTGAATTGAATATTGGAACAGCAAGAGTTTTGACTATTTCAGACCCCAGATCCTTCTGTACTGGTGCACCAACCTCTTTGCCACAGTAGATTACGCCATTTATGCCATAATAATTTGCAGAATCACACATCCAGAAGATTTTTATACCGTACTTGGCTGGCTTGCTGGGCATGTATTGTATGAATTTGCAGCGTCCTCTGAACGGTACAAGTTGCTCATCTACAGTAACATTAGTACTAGGATTGTAAAGTTTTGTGCAATTTTTGATAAATATGTTCCAGATATAACTGATAGGGGCTAATTTGTCTGTTTCAAACCTCGCTGCACGAGTTCGCTTATCATCAAAGCGAATGATCCTTCTAATTTCCTCATATCTGCCCACTGACATTGTCGCCTTATAGTGTGGATCAGAAAGTGGGTCCAGAAATAATTCTCGTATTGGGACATCATACGATTTTTGACTCCCTGCCAGCAGGAAAAGTCCAATATATGCATAAAGTTCCTCTTTTGAGATATTTTTCCAGGACTTATTTTTTGCTGAAGCGATACATCTTCCTTCTAGGTTTGAACATAATAGGACCTCTTCTGCAATATTGTCAGAAAAATAAGTACAGAATACATCTTTAGGGGTAAAGTAACTGGGACTTCCCACAGCTCCTTGAGCCTGTCTCACAATATTGTGTATTGGAGTACGTCCGACTAATGTAGGATTACTGTCCCAAAAAACATTCGTTTTGGATGTTCTACTTATCACTTCTTGAGGATCCACTAGATTCACTTCTTCATCATCAGAAGAATCACTGGATGAGGATGTTTGATTAGCTGGTGGCAGATATTCTTCATCAGACAAAGATAGTTCACTTTCATCATCGCTTTGAAACATAATCGCTTCAATCTCTTGGTCAGTCAGACACTTGGAGGAAGACTGTGCCATTGCTGACTAGATGTTAGAAAATGAAACAGATTTCCTCTCAGCTTATCTTATCACAGGTCCTTCAGCAATTAGCTCACAGTGTATACTGTCCTCAGTGTTCAGAGGACCTGAGGTGATGTCATGGCCTTATCACTCCCTCCAAAAATCACATGACATCCTCACATGTTATTATCCACACCCTGGCCCCTCCACCAGCATTACTGAGTACAAATAAAGTAACTTGAGACACAAACACTTCTGAGAACATGATAAAAACAGCGGGGGCCTAAAAGGCCCCCAATTCGTACAGATGTAGTTTTCACCAAACAAGCATTGTTACACCATAATGCCTATGAAAAAAAATTATATGAACAACTGGATATTATCAACAATGACATACTTGAGGAATACCTTGAGTTTCAAAATTCTAACTAAAGTAATTTTGCAGATAATAGCAAAAATGTAAGCATGGGGGCCTAAAAGGCCCCCAATATGCGTTCTAGGGTTAAACGTCATCTGCCATTTAGACGCCCAGTCTCGTGAGGTCCTCTTGTAATTTTTCACAGTCCTTCCGCGATTTAACAACTTTGAATAACTTTGTGTCATCAGCAAATTTAATTACTTCACTAGTTACTCCCATCTCTAGGTTATTTATAAATATGTTAAAAAGCAGCGATCCCAACACAGACCCCTGGGGAACCCCACTAACTACCTTTCTCCATTGAGAATACTGACCATTTAACCATACTCTCTGTTTTCTATCTTTTAACCAGTTTTTAATCCACAATAGGACAGTACCTCCTATTCCATGACTCTTCAATTTCCTCTGGAGTCTTTCATGAGGTACTTCGTCAACTGCCTTCTGAAAATCCAGATACACAATATCAACCGGCTCACCGTTATCCACATGTATGTTCACCCCTTCAAAGAAATGTAATAGATTGGTGAGGCAAGATTTCCCTTCATTAAATCCATGTTGGCTTTATCTCATTAATCCATGCTTTTGAATATGCTCTGTAATTTTGTTCTTTATAATAGTCTGTACCATTTTGCCCAGCATGGACTTCAGGCTCACTGGTCTATAATTTCCCGGAGCTCCTCTGGGACCTTTTTTTAAAAAGAGGCGTTACATTGGCCACCCTCCAATCTTCTAGTACCACGCTCGATTTTAAGGATAAATTACATATTACTAACAATAGCTCTGCAAGTTCTTTTTTCAGTTCTATCAGTACTCTGGGTTTAGGTTTAAATTGATACAGGTTGGAAATGAGTACTTATTTATTAGGATTTATTTACTGCCTTTTTGAAGGAATTCACTCAAGGCGGTGTACAGTAAGCATAGATCAAACATGAGCCATAGGCAATTACATTAGCACTTGGTTTGCGTTTTGAAATATTCCACAATATATAGATGATTCAGATTTCTCTTTATGCCCAAGAGATGGGCTGTTTCATTTAACATTATTGTGAGTCTGCTTTTAACTCCTAACCCATTATTCACTTGTTCAGTACTCAGGTTTGTTTTAATTATTCCCATAATAAATAAATAATACAATAAATAAAAACAGAAAAATGTAAGGCAAGAAACGGAACACCAAATCAAAGACAGGAAAGGCAATTAATCACAACACAGTCACACTGGAGCCCTTTTACTAAAGGGTTGGCACGCAGCAATGGGCTCACGTTCCAATTCGGAACTAGCGCAGGAGCCCAGCGGTAGTTCCCATCCCCAGCGGGCATCATTGTAGCACCGATGCTTACCTGGCGGTAATCCTGTTTACCGCCGAGTTAGCGTGGGAGCCCTGGTAAGTGCTCCCTCCCCCAAAATGGCTATGCGGTAAGTGCTTTCCTTACTGCACAGCTATTTCTTTAAAAAAAAAAAAAAAAGCTGCCTTTTACCCACTGCTGTAAAAGGGGGCCTCAGCACACGCTGATCAGCTTAGTAAAAGGACCCCACAGAGCACCAAGAAAAAATTCACATAATCCAAATTTTCAGAGGTAGGCAAATATTCAACAATTGTGTATGGAGAAAACAGGCTCATCCCTTGCACTGAAGATAATCTTTAAATTGATCTTTGTTATGAATACTTCTTTATTTTGGGTTTAAAACTTTTTGTTAGAAGAGGATTTTTGAAGTTCTTCTTGGAATAAATATTAGCATGATTTGGATTAGCATTTACAGTTGTGTTAGAATTAGAGTTAGAATCTGTTTGTATAACGTGATGTATGAGACACCCTTCTGGTCTCCCTGTTGTCTCTTCATATCTTATTGCCATGTAAATACTATAAGAAGGGAGAGGAATTTTACCTGGATAGCTGGCAGTGCGTCACTGGAAGGCATGGAGCAGGAGAGGGGTGAGTATAATTACAGAGAGGGCAGATTTCCCCAAGTTCTAAACCCATCCTAGTAGTGCTTAGTGAGGTCTTTTCTTAGGACAGGCACAGAACCCTGGAAGGGAGAAAACCTGGCATGGTCTCAGGAAGGGAGTTGCTCCACACCTGTAGTGCTTTCCTGGAGGGAAAGGAATCTGTCCTTAGGGACATGCCAGGGATTGGATCCAGCCCTTTGCACCTGACTTACTAAGCAGTATACTCTGGGAGCCACTGTGAGGCTGGGAAACAAGTAAAAAGCCTGCTGGGACAAGGACGGGGAGAAAAGGAGAAAGAGTAGGACAGCAACCTGCCTGAGGGCAGGAGGAGCCTTCCTCACATAGAATCGGCTGCAGGGCATAAACGGGCTACCTAACCCAGGGCAGGAGGACCTTAAAGTTAATGTAGTGACTGGTTAGTGAGAGAAGGGGAAATGTTACTGACCTGCCTGGAAATTGAGAGGGGGTCAGGGTCAGCCATATGAAGGGTGCAGAGACTTTTTTAACAGTCCTACCCGTGAGTGGAAGAAAGAAGGGGTGTCAAGTCTTCACTGGGGAAATGTTACTGACCTACCTGAAGAGAGGGGGTGGGGTCAGGGTCAGTCACATGAAGGGTGCAGAGACTGTGTATTCCTAGCCTGTGGCTGGAAGAAAGAATTGGTGTCCAGTTCTCACTGGGGAAATGTTACTGACCTTGAAGAAAGAGGGGGTCAGAGTCAGCCATGTGAAGGGTGCAGAGACTGTTATTGAGCAGTCCAAGACTATGGCTGGGATTAGGTGAGGAATTAACCCGGTCAGGGAGAAGTTCATTAAGGGGCACAGCTCTAGATTGTGTCTTGGAAACGCTGACTCAAACTTATGAGAAACTTAGGATCTGTTATGGACTTAAAAATGCAAGCTGGGTTAGGGAAGAAAAGAGAAACCCTTCCTGTGCTGTTTTTTGCATTAATTATTTTTGGGTTGATTTTTCCTTTGAATCCTGAAGAACATGTCAGGGGGACTTGTGCTGTGTTTTGGGAACTGAACTTTGCTAATGGAATCTACTTCTTTGTGCTAAATAAAAGCTCTTTATGATTTGGAACCTGGTTGCTGTGTGTTAGTGTATGAGCTGGAGAGGTGGAAAGCTTGAACTGGAGCAGGAGCTGGATCAGGGGGATTTTTCCTGACCTCTTCCCAGGAAAGTGTATATGTATACATGTGTGCATATGAATGCTTACATAAATTGAGGGTGCTTTGGTGTATTAAAAAAATATTTTAGGAGTTCCACCATAGTAAAAAAAAAAAAAGTTTGGGCATCAATATTCAAGTGTCATGTCTGTTAGGGCTGGGATATGGAGAAAGGAGTGAATTTATTGTGCAAGTGATATGTTGAGTAGAGAATGACACGGGGACAAAGTTAGTCCCTGTCCTGTCCCCGCAGTTTCTGTCTCCATCCCCACCCTGTCCCCGCAGGTTCTGTTCCCGTCCCCGTGGGCTCTGTTCTTATCTACAGAAGCCTTGAACACTTATGATTTTATATTTAAATCTTTTTATTAAAGTATAAAAAGGAACAATATGCTGTGCAACTGTTGTGTATAAAATACAAATAGAAAACAATAATAACAATGGGCAGCTATAATAATCCTCTTTCCCACCACCACCCTCTACCCTTCCAACTAGAAAATGAGACGGGGAAAAAGTTTGTCCCCGTCCCCATCCCTGCGGTTACTGCAGTTCCCCGTCCCATGTCATTCTCTAATGTTGAGGCCCTTGGAGATCTAAAGGCCATAGAAACTACACCGGATTACAAACAAATAATAATAAAAGGTTTTAATATTGGAGCAGGGTTTTCTTCTGTCCTTTATGGAGTAGGTTATCTCAGTCAACAGCAACCAGCATGCTCATCCAATAAATGCTAAAAACAATTCAGAGGATTCTCTTCGTATTAAAATAGTCTTTGATAGTTGTTGAAATCTATACACTAGCTAACAAGAACCCCCCCCCCCCAACCTTTTATTTGTTTTCTTTTGAAAAGATATTTATAATGTGTGTCAAAAATTATAGCCCCACCCCTCCCCCATGGTTTACATCACAGCTGCTTAGTATTGTGATTGCACAAAGACCTTTTTATTATGAGAAAAAAAAAACCTACAGAAATGCATTGTGTTGGAATGTGGTTCAGATTTTTGTTTTTAGTTGCAGATGTCTTTTCTGGCACTGATGAATCCAGTGTCAAATTATAGATTTGGAAAGAGTGGAACCTGTTAGACAAGATGATACAAAAGCTGACTTCATAAAGTTAGTCCATTATATGCAAAGAATATAATCTAATAAGTATTTTTTTATAAAACTTAATAAAGTTGGCATAGAGAATCTGAATAAAAAAGGGAAAAATAAAGAATATATTTTCTAACAGATGTTATGAGTTTAAGGCTAGATTCTGTATATGGTGCTTGAAAATTCTGCACAGAAAACCGGTACACCTAGGCGTATTCTCTAAAGCAGGGCCGTCGAGAGACTGAACCAGGCCCGGGGCAGGGCCGCTTCCGCCCCCCACAATCGTCGCTGCTGCCGCCCCCTTCCCCCACAGTCATCATCTGCTGCTGCCACCCCCCACCACCACAATCGTCGCTGCTGCCGCAATTCAAATACCTTGGCTGGTGGGGATCCTGAGGTCCCACTAGCAGAAGACGAGTTCCTCCAACGCCGACTCTTCACTCTGCCGATTACCTGCCCCTGCGGCTCTCTTTTCTCTCAGGGCATGTTCAGTTTCAAAACCAAGCATGCGTGCCTGAGAGGAAAAGCAGCTGCTCAGCAAGCAGTGGGCAGAAGAGCAGCGCTGGAGGAAGACCTGCAGTGTCTGCTCCTCCGGGTCCTCCCCAGCCTCCAGGGGGGGCCTGCCGCCAGAAATGTTTCTCTCCTGCGCCTGTTGGGATGCGATCACTCAAGTCCCGTCAGGAGCAGGAGAGAGAGAGACCCCGGCGCCCCCCTCTCAGCGGCCCTGCTCTAAAGCATGCCTATATTTTATAGAATAGGCTTAAATTTCTGCGCAGTATATAGAATACACTGCGTGCCTCTCCATGTGACTAAATTTGGTTGTGGCCATTTATGCCATATTTACTTGGCGTAAATCCCAACACCTAAATTAGGCCCATAGTGGGTGTATTCTATAACAAAAGTGCATGGATTTTAGAAGCGCCCACTCCCCAACCCATGGCAATTTCCATGCAGAAATTAAGGCACGATATATAGAATCCCGGGAATAGTTGCTATGTGTGCCGACTTTGGTTGATAGCTGAAACACCCTGTCTAGTCCAAATTGAGCGTTTCTTATAAAACAAGTTCAGTTGTTGGCTTTGCATAAAGGATTTTGTGTTGGACATGTGTTTGCAAGAGAAAGGTATGCGGAAATATCTGAAATAAGCCATTTTAATGATCATCACCAGAAATGGAAGTCAACATGCATTATCAGAAAAGTACAGAAATAGAAGCTTCCTGGAGCATTGCAGAGGATGCTGCTGTCAAAGTCAACTGGTTAGCTCCATTATGCAGCTCTGCCTGTTTTTCTCTCCTTCCTTTCTCGCCTGCCTCTGATGCCTCCGCTATTCTGCCCTTTTTAGCAGATTATTGTAGTAGCTACTTTCCCATTTGAGACAGGTTGACAGAGTACACGTGCTATAAAATAGTTTTGAGACATTATTTTAAAAATGACTGATGTAAATTCTCCCTGTTTTAGTGTAAGACATTCTTTTGTATTCAAACAAGTAGAGAAAGCATGCAGAGCATGGCTTATATATAAAGCAGTAACTTGATCTTAATAAATTAATGATGTCTATCTGGCTGTGTGTGGATTGGTATATCTATTTGTATGTAGGGACATGTATATGTGTGCTTTGGTGCATATGTTGATTCTCTGTGATTGGGAGGAGAGAGAAAAAGAGAGGGCTCTTTTGAAAGGTGCAATGTCTTAATAGCTGTATTACAGTGAATCAGTGTTTGCAACTATTGGAATTGCTTCTCCCATAGAAAAGCATTGGGGCAATTTTTGGGGTGGCTTCATTTCTCTTCTCTCCCACCACCACCACATGTAGAAACCTCACTTTTGCATCATAAGAACTTCCTTCACCTCACTTTCCCTGCCTATGACTAGAGCAGCCTTCTAGTGCCCCTCTTCCACAGCCTTGGTTTTGGTTGGATCCTACAAACAACCTCAGTGAGGCTGAATATAGTAACATAGTAAATGACGACAGATAAAGACCTGAACAGTCCATCCAGTCTGCCCAACAAGATAAACTTATTTTACATGGTATGTGCTACTTTAAATGTATAGCGGACTTTGATTTGTCCCTGCCTTTCTCAGGGCACAAACCGTAAAAGTCTGCCCAGCACTGTTCCAGTACTAAAAGTTCTGAAGCTAACGAATAATACAAGAGGGAGAATTAGAAAACTGCAGATACAGTTTTTAAATTCTGAAAAATGTCCAAACTCATTAATCATCCTTCTGCATTCTGGCCATTAATACAAAATTCTGTTAATATTAAAAAGAGCCAGAAAGGTGACAAACCTAATCTCCTCAGCATCTCTCTTTGTGCACACCCCCCTCCCTACACACACACACACACACACACTTTGGCCTAATGTATGTGCCTTGTTTTCAGTATGTTAATGTGTCCCCTCCCCAACACCTGTCCACCCCTAGGACAACTCTTCATTTATAGTCAGTTATTGTAATTAGGATAACAAGCAAGGAGTGCTCTGTTTTAAATACATTTCATCACCATCTAAGAAGGAAACACTAAAATACTCGAATGAGCATGGAAAAAAAACCAAAAGATGAACACACACTCAACACATGGAAGCAATCACAAAGAAAGTACAAATACACTATAAGAAAGTCCAAACAATCTTACTATAAAATGAAAATAGGAACAGATTACAAAGACACGAAGAAATTATACCAACTTGTGAACAAACTCCTAGACACCAACCTGGTCACCACATCGAATACAGACATCCCATCTGCAAATAAATTTGCTAAGTATTTCAATGAAAAAATTGTAAACCTACGTAACACGCTACCTCAGATCAACACTGACATCGAAAAGTTTCTTAATGAATTGGACCCAACCACTGGAAAATACCCGGCTGACTGAACCTGGTTAAACTTTGCCCCCTCACCGTCGATACAGTTGCACAGGCTATCAGGTTCTCAAACACCCACTGTAAACTGGATACCTGCCCCAACTACCTAATGAAATCCGCTTCATAGCAGACTTCACATCCCACCTAAATTATATGCTACGGCAATATCCTACTCACCCCGATACCAAAAGACACCAAGAAAAAAAACCAGTGAAATCACTAACTACCATCCAGTAGCATCCATCCCGTTGTCAGTCAAACTGATTGAAAGCATGGTAACCAAACAACTTACAGATTACATAAACAAATTCTCAATACTACACAAATCACAGTCAGGTTTTCGCCCCCTCCACAGCACAGAAACAGTACTACTCACTCTCCAAATTCAAGCAGGAAATAGCAATAGGCAAAAACATCCTGCTCCTCCAATTCGACATGTCTAGTGCATTTGACATGGTAAACTATAACATATTAATAAGATTACTAGATAAGTTTGGAATTGGTGGAAACATACTTAGCTGGATCAAGGGTTTCCTAACCACAAAAACATATCAAGTAAAATCAAACTCAATCATATCATCACCGTGGAAAGCAGACTGTGGAGTACCACAAGGATCACCACTATCACTGATCCTCTTCAATCTAATGATGACCCCACTAGCCAAGTCCTTATCCAACCAAGGCCTTAACCCCTTCATCTAGGCAGACGATGTCACAATATACATTCCTTACAAATCTAAACTGACCGAAATCACCAACGAAATCAAGAACAGCTTGAGCATCATGGACTATTGGGCAAATGCATTTCAACTAAAACTCAATAAGGAAAAAACACACTGTCTCATCCTCTCATCCCAACATAGCGCGGACAACCCCACAACTATCAACACCCCAGATTACACCCTCCTTATCTCAGACAGCCTGAAAATCCTCGGCGTTACAATAGACCGCAACTTAACATTAGAGAGCCAAGTGACTCGGTTGGACCGCTAAATGACCGAGGTGTAAAAGGGGCGATCGGGGAAGACAAAGCCATAGCGGAGAGATTGAATGAATTCTTTGCTTCGGTCTTCACCGAGGAAGGTTTGGGAGAGAGATCGGTGCCAGAAATGATATTTGAAGCTGATGAGTCAGAGAAACTGAATGAGTTCTCTGTAATCCTGGAGGATGTAATGGGGCAGTTCTACAAATTGAAGAGTAGCAAATCTCCTGGACTGGATGTTATTCATTCCAGAGTACCGATAGAACTGAAAAATGAACTTGCAGAGCTATTAGTAATTTGTAGTTTATCCTTAAAATAGATCATGGTACCGGAAGATTGGAGGGTGGTGAATGTAACACCGATCTTTAAAGTAGGTTCCAAAGGCGATCCGGGATCTGACGTCGGTTCTGGGCAAAATGGTCGAGACTATTACAAAGAACAAAATTACAGAGCATAATCAAAAGCATGGATTAATAAGACAAAGCCAACATGGATTTAGTGAAGAGAAATCTTTGAAGAGGTGAACAAACGTGGATAAAGGTGAGCCGGTTGATATTGTGTATCTGGATTTTCAGAAGGCGTTTGTCAAGGTGTTTCTTCATGAAAGACACCAGAGGAAATTGGAGAGTCATTAAATGGTCAATATTCTCAATGGAGAAGGGTAGTTAGTGGGGTTCCCCAGGGGTCTGTGCTGGGACTGTTGCTTTTTAACATATTTATAAATGACCTAGAGATGGGAGTAACTAGTGAGGTAAGTAAATTTGCTGACGACACAAAGTTATTCAAAGTCATTAAATCGCAGGAGGATTGTGAAAAATTGCAAGAGGACCTTACGAGACTGGGAGACTGGGCTTCTAAATGGCAGATGACGTTTAATGTGAGCAAGTGCAAAGTGATGCATGTGGGAAAGGGGAACCTGAATTATAGCTACGTCATGCAAGGTTCCATGTTAGGAGTCACCGACCAAGAAAGGGATCTAGGTGTCATCGTTGATCATACATTGAAACCTTGTGCTCAGTGTGCTGCTAATAAAGCAAATAGAATGTTAGGTATTATTAAGAAAGGAATGGAAAACAAAAATGAGGACGTTATATTGCCTTTGTATCGCTCCATGGTACGACCGCACCTCGAATATTGTGTTCAATTCTGGTCGCTGCATTTCAAAAAAGGTATAGTGGAATTAGAAAAGGTGCAGAGAAGGGCGACGAAAATGATAAAGGGGATGGGAAGACTTCCCTATGAGGAAAGGCTAAATGGGCTAGGGCTCTTCAGCTTTAAGATGAGGCGACTGAGAGGGAGATATGATAGAGGTCTATAAAATAATGAGTGGAGTTGAACGAGTAGACGTGAAGCATCTGTTTACGCTTTCCAAAAATACTAGGACTAGGGGGCATGCGATGAAGCTACAAAGTAGTACATTTTTAATGAATTGGAGAAAATGGTTCTTCTCTCAACGTGTAATTAAACTCTGGAATTCGTTGCCAGAGAATGTGGTAAAGGTGGTTAGCTTAGCAGAGTTTAAAAAATGTTTGGACGGTTTCCTAAAGGAAAAGTCCATAGACCATTATTAAATTGGGGAAAATCCACTATTGCTGGGATTAGCAGTATAAAATGTTTTGTACTTTTTTGGGATCTTGCCAGGTACTTGTGACCTAGATTGGCCACAGTTGGCAACAGGATGCTGGGCTTGAAGGACCTTTTTGTCCCTGTATGGCAATACTTATGTAAATTGCAAGAGATATTAGTTGGGAATACATATAGCAACCAGTAAGAGAGTTATATGATTGTCAGTACTTTTTGCGGTGGAATTAAGAAAAAGGAAATATAGATCAGAATGACTCAACTGCACTCCCAAGTACAAGAAATTATTTACAATCTGTGAGTGTGTGACTGTGCTATGCATGCGTTGTATCTGTGACAGGTGATAGGTTGGTGTGGTGGTGAAATTGCAGGAAGGTAATTTGAGACAGTTTGGGGCACGCTGAGATAGTTTCGGGAGGCCGTTTTGGGGATGGGTGTGGTTAGGGTGGTGGACAATTGCAGGGGGGCAGTTTTTAGAGAGTGGGTTTTAGGGGTGGGGCAGTTCAGAGATGGAGAGAGTTTGCAGGGTGATGGACTACTTTGTGGGGAAGTTTGAGGTGGCTGGGAGAGTAGAAATCAGGGCGAGGCAATTTAAAAGGAGGTATTCCCTAACTGCTATGGTTCACTGTGTATAGGTTTCTAAGCTGCAGAAGCTGGAACTCCTTTTCCTATAGATATGCGTTGGGGGAGCGGTGGGGCTTATTTATCTGGAACTGTTGGTCCAATCTGGCTCATTTTCATACTCAGTGTTTACCTGTTATTCCCACATGCCAGCTTTCATCCCCTTTTGTTAAATTTTCATAAAATGCTTGTCTCCTGATCTTGACCCTTTTTGTATAATTCTTTTCAACTTCTTTGAATTGGAAAGAATAAAGAGATAACCCCCCTCCCCCAATACAATTTTTTTGCCTTTTCCACAGTTTTAATGGGGTTATCAAATTTGTTTTCTTCCCTATTAAACCATGAACATTGAGGTCCAGGATACTTGACCATGTTATGAGTGACTCCTTGTTATATAAGGTTTCCAGTATAATATATTAAAAAATAAAGGGTCCAACCTTTGTGTTGTAAGTAATTCTGAGTTATATTGAACTGTGTTACTTGAGGTTCAAAGTGTAATCTTGTTAGCTCTGTGTGTGTGTATAGATATATAATTTGGCATATTAATGTAAAGAACAATATGCTGGACCTATCTAAAATTTAGTGTATTAAAGTAGCTTATTTGCTTGTAACTTTGAATTATGTGTAGTATTTAATTTTAGATGGGGAAAAAATAAGAATGACAATTTGTTAGGCTCAGCAGTTTTTCTCTCTTGCGGGCTCTTAGTCCTGCTTGAAATTACCGTGTTATGCAAAGGCACCATGAGCCTTCATTTATAAGTACATGGAGATTTACCTTATTTTTTTCCTCTCTCTAAACCCAGTAGACCAACCACTGCAATTACAGACCTTGTCAGAGCCATAGATTACAGTTCCTCCTAGAACACCTTATATGGACTGGAGAAGTAGCCTAGAGGTTAGTGCAGTGGACTTTGATCTTGGGGACCTGAGTTCGATTCCCACTGCAGCTCCTTGTGACTCTGGGGAAGTCACTTAACCCTCCATTGCCCCTGGTACAAAATAAGTACGCTTTGAATGTAGTTGCAAAAACCTCAGAAAGGCGCTATATCAAGTCCCATTTCCCTTTCCCTTATATGCATGCATCCTGAATCTAGCCTTTACGTGGGTGCTGCTGTGGCCAAGCTGTAACTCCCTGCCCTAAATGACTATGAATATTGCTCCTCCAGCCTTGACTGGCCTATGAGAGACTAGCCAAACTTGGAAACTGAAAGTAAGTCTTCTGCCTGGTAGTATACAACAGACAACTGTCCTACAATATCACTTACAAAAATGTTAAAATTAATAGGACGAATAACCAAGTCCCTTTTCGCACAGTGAGCTCCATTTACCAGAACCCTTTGAGTGGGTTAGGAACCGTTTGAGTGGAAGATGATGTTTACTTTAGGGCCCTTACCAAGGGCACTCAGTTCATTTATAAATTGTGCAGAACTGTGTCAAAGGCTTTGCTAAAATCTAAGGACACCACATCTAGTACTCCCCACGATCCACCTCTATTAATACATAGTCAAAGAAATTGATCAGATTTGTCTGACAAGACATGCCTCTAGTAAAGCCATGTTGCCTCAGTTCGTGCTGTCCATTGGATTCTGTAAACTTCACTATGCTGTTTTAGAAGCTTTCCCATTAATTAACCACAGAGGTCATGCTAACCGGCCTATAGTTCCTAACCACCTCCCTGCTTTTGTGGAGGGGACCACATCTGTCCTCCTCCAGTCCTCTGAGACCACTCTCAACTCTAGAGAAGCATTGAAAAGGTCAAAACTACTAGAACTTCCTTAATTTCCTTCAGTACCCTCAGATGTATGCCATCTGGCCCCTATCACTTTGTCCACCTTTAATTAAGCTAGCTCCTTACAAACACAGTCCTTTGAAAATTGTTCACACTTTAGTTCCTTTTTATGTTTATCTTCTGTGGTCCTCCTTTCCCTTCATCTGTGAACACAGACCAGAAATATTTGTTAAGTAATCCCTTCACCCTTGAGTCACTTTCTTCTATCAGAGGGCTGGGTGGGCTGGAACTGGTTTACAGGCGATAGTTAAAGACTGCATTGTATTAAGCATATCTTTGATGGAAGTCCATGCTGCCACGTGTGGAGGCTGTGTGGCTAGAGCCTTGTTGTGCTGGTTATATAGCAGCTGCCGGAGTCTCCAGAGGTAACCTGGCTAGAATCTGAAGCAGCCTTCCTGGTGGTCTTCTCAGTTTGGTGCTGATGACCTCATACTCTGTGGCTTTGGTTCTGGTAGCCTGAAGGTGGCTCACTACATCACTGGGTGGCGGATATGGCCTCCAAAAACTATCTTGAGTCAGCTGCTTTTCACTGACCATTGTTCTTCAGAGAGAACCTGTAGAAACTGGTCAAGGCCTGGGGGAAGGCTCGTTCTCTCTGTCTCCTCACGTGCTCCCTCAGCCAGGCCCCATCCTAGGGGAGGGGTCTGGTTATGGACTAGTAGGTGTCAGTCTGGGCCTGCTTCATGCCATAGTAGATCCTTTAAGATGAGTTCCTTTCAGGGCCCTAAGAGGCAGGGGACTCTGGGACCCCTGACTTTGTTGGGTGTTCCAGAGGCGCACAATGAGATTGTACCAGGCCCCTTGAAGGCTCAGATAGAGGGAAGACTGACCCTTTTCAGACATAAGTGAGGCTGCATCAACTCGGACCAATGGGTCTTGAGGTGCATTCTGATTTCCTCTAGCAGCTCAGCTTCAAAGCGCTAGGCCATTTATATCACGCTCCAGCATCTGCTAGATTTTTTTCATTTTTTAAATAATTTATATTCTGCTCTTATCCAGAACAGAGTACAAACATATATAATAATAAAAACATACACTAAAACAGACAATAACCTACTATACGTACCAGATGAACCAACAAAACACACTCAAAATATCAATCGCTATGTTCAGTCAAAAAATATACAGAGATTTTACAAACTGTCTGTGTTAACAAATGCTGCTACTTAAGTAATAGTTTGGACACTACAACGTTTTTTTTTGCGTCCTATTGATCTACCCGTGTTAACAGATGCTGCTTCAGTAGTCTTTTAAACATCACAATGTTCTTCTGGTTCCAGCACATCCAGCGTACAGGAGGATTTGGAGCAAAACACTCATGTTGGGTGGTACCAAAGCAAACAGTCAAATAATGAGATGCTTCATGGTATAAGCTCCAATTTACAAGGTTTTAACAGCTTAAAGTTAATCCTCTCCAAAGGCAACTATAACAATGTCTTGCGGAAAGGAGTAACATCATCTGGGGATGCTGATGGCACATTGAGGGGCTTCCTTATTCAGATGTCATGGCAGTTAGGCAGAATGACAAGTGTTTCCACTTCAGCCGCAGGAATGGTGAAGGAGCAGTGAGGATGAATGCACTAGTTCACCCTTAGCTGAGACACTCTGTGGCCTCTACTCAGTCAAGTGATTTGCAGTGTTGAGACATCCCTTTCTAGTGATCTCAGTGGCTCCAGATTGGCCTTGGCAGCTATAGTACACAGACCCTGCAGTTTTCTAGGGGCTTCTGTCATAAGGACAAGTTTCTATCAAGAATCCAGATCACTTTTGGCTTACAACATAAGACCCTTGAGAGGAGCTGCTTGAGATGCAAAGATTGTGTGCCTTTACTGATAGCTACCCTTTTCAAAGCTTGGAAAAGCTCAATGTCTTTAGTATATGTTTGCCAAAGCGTTCAGCATTGGTATAAGGAGTGAGTGCAGCAGTCAGACTTGCCTTTTATCTTGGTCTTTTTGCAGGAGGGTCTATATAGTGGCCTAGCCCTTACTTCTCTTGAGGTGCAAGTTGCGGCTCTCTCTTGCTTCTGGGGCAAGGTGAAAGATCGCTAGCAACTCAAGTGAATGTTGTTCCCTTTCTCCATGAGGTCAAGTTCATTCATCCTCTGGTGTTCCCTGCTGTTGAAGGCACTCTAATCTACTCTTTAAGCCGTTACAGCAGGCTTCCATTAGGAATATTGATATTTTTTTATCCAGAGGTGCCTTATCATGCAGTGACCCTTTCTGTCTTTTTTTGTTTTGTTTCCATTCATATGGTACCTTACTTTGTACTGAAGATGGTATCTTTTCATTTGCATCTATCCATTTCACTTCCAGCATTTCCAGGAAGAGTGAGGGATAGCAACAGCATAAGGGCTTCACGAGGTGGTTGCTTGCAATCCTCTGATATTCAATTTGGAGGTGACCTACTGAAGATTGAATCTGTTTTGTTCAGTGGACCATGCAAAGGGAAGATGACTTCCAAATCGTCAATAGTACACTACATTAAGGCAATAATTGAGTCAGCATATGTACTTAAACCATAAGGTAGTTCCAGAATGTCTTTGTGTGCAATCCACAAGGTTACAAATGTGCTGGGTAAAGACCAAAGAGCAGTTGATCTAGAATATTTTTTTAAAGATGGCCATGTAGTTGTCACTGCATTCTTTAGTCAAGCACTACAGGATTGATTGGGTTAAAGAGGACAGTGCCTTTGGCAGTGCTGTGTTGGAGGGGGTTTTATCGTCCATCCGTCCTGAGAGGAAATGCTTAGGTATATACTATGTCTGCAGTTGTCTAGCAGGATGATAAGCAAGGTTAAATTTGTTCTTACTTGCTTATTTCTTTTCCTTGAGTCCTACTAGATCAGTTCAGCACCACCCAGTAAGATGGCAATTAATTAATTTATTTTTGCCTCCATGCCTGCTTTGCTCTCAATTCTCTCTATTTTTGAAATCATTGGTACTTCAAAGGGTTCATTTGGTGAGGTCCTTGTATTTAGATCTTTTTATATGTTCTTTTTGATTGGTTACCTTTAATTATTTCCACTTATCAAGGATACTGATAAGTTTCATGCTACACCACTTTTTATATCGGTGATCTCACTGGAAAATTTCAGATTCTCTGCCTATCTGCTAGTAGGGTGACACAACCTACTGGTCTAGGCTGGTCTAACATGACTCAAAAAAAAAAAAAAAAACTTAACAGGTGAGAACACATTTCACTTTAAGCAGCTGCAGCTAATCCAAAACACTGTTGCACAGCTGTTGGTTGGAAAGAAGGCAAATTACTTTTCCCCCTATGGCTGGCTATTAGTAGAGAACACAGTTGCATTTAAAATCTTCTCTATGTAGAACGCTATATCATGAGGGGCCACAATATCTTTTAAATTTCTTAAGAGCATAAGCATTGCCATACTGGGATAGAACAAAGGTCCATCAAGCCCAGTATCCTGTTTCCAACAGTGACCAGTTCAGGTCACAAGTACCTGGCAAGATCCCAGAACAATAAAACAGATTTTATGCTGCTTATCCTAGAAATAAGCAGTTGATTTTCCTAAGTTCATCTTAATAATGGTTTGTGGATTTTTCTTTTAGGAAATTATCCAAACTGTTTTTAAACACTGCTAAGCTAACTGCTTTTACCACCTCCTCTATCAGCAAATTCCAGAGTTTAATTACACGCTGAATGAAAAAATATTTTCTCCAGTTTATTTTAAATTTACTACTTAGCTTCATTGCGTGCCCCGTAGCCCTAGTATTTTTTTTAAGGCGTAAACAAGCAATTCACGTTTGCCTGTTCCATTCATTGTTTTATAGACCTCTATCATATCTCCCTTGAGCCATCTCTTCTCCAAGCGGAAGAGCCCCAACCACTTTAGCCTTTTCTCATGGGGAAGTCGTCCCATCCCCTTTATCATTTTTGTCGCTCTTCTCTGTATCTTTTCTTATTCCGCTATATCTTTTTTGAGATGTGGTTTTTCAATAGAATGTTAGGATTGAGTAGATATGATGTCATATTCTATGGAGTGTTTTGTGCATTGCATGGCTTTTTTTCTCCATGAAGTTCTGATAATTTTTGAGTTTCCTATTTAATGTTTCTTTGACCCTTAGTTTTGCTTTTTTTAATGACATCCCTTGACATGTTGAAGCCTTTGTATCAAAAAAGTTTGGGATTCTGATTATTTTTAATTGTTATTCCCTCTTTTTATTAGTTGAAATTTGTGACGTTTGCATAATTTGTTTTACAACCGAATTATTATTTTTTTTGTATTAATATTAGGATTGTACCCACAATTGCTTGTTTCTCTGGTGGTGTGTAACTGCAGTGCACTAAGCAGAAAACCTTTGGGCCTGTGTTAGTTAGTCATTGCCGTTTGCTTTGTGTGTGGAGAATTATCTTGGTTTTCCTAAAAAATATTGGCATTGTTATCTAACCAGGTTTTTAGTTCTTAAGGGTAAAGGATGGTGTGGGGATTAAGTAGTGGTAGAGTAGGAGGATTTGAGTACTGTATATTACTGTTAGTATATTGTTTGTTTTAATTGATCTTTATTGTATGGTTTTAAATTTATCATATTGTAACTGATCTGATCTGGTGAGTTTCAGTTAAACATAATACAACTTGATTAGTGTTAGAAAAGATGTTACAATAGCATGAACTTTAAGCCTCACTGTGGATACTTGATAAATTTACCCATTTTCCATCTAACTTTTCTAAATAGCGAAACTGCTGTAATGTTGAGCAGTGATTAAAATCAGATGACATTCTAGAGACAACAAACAAATGCTATGTTCACTTAGGTGGTCATTTTCAAAGCATATAGACTTACAAAGTTTCATAGTAACCTATGCAACTTTGTAAGTCTAAGTGCTTTGAAAATGAACCTATGCAACTTTGTATGTCTGTGCTTTGCAAATGAGCTTCTTAATCATGCTTTTTTTTAATCAGACGATGTATTTTAATCAGAATTATAATTAGTTGCAGTTATTAGTGTGTATTATATGGTACGGTATGTTTTCCACAACATGTTTGGGACAGTGCGAGATACAAATGTAATTATAAATAAATAAATACATTGTAGCTCAAATATTACACATTTCAGCAGATCTGCAATGAATACTGGGTGTTAAATTCCAAGAATTGTATATTTGCTTGATATGTTATTGAAACTGTGCCCCAGCTGCCCTTTTGCATTGGAAGGAAACCACACCAAATCTTTTCTGTTACGTCGTACATGGTTTTTTTTTTGTTTTTTTTTTTTTAGTATTGTAAAAATGTAATGTGACCATCTGAAGCAAACATTTTCCCTTCAATGGTCTGTATTGCTTGGATACTGTTCTGTTGTTACTGGCCCTGTATCCGAATCAGTTTTTTATACATCCTGTTTTGCTTGCCTTTTGAATGAACATTCTCTTTGAAATGCTGTTTACTCAAGATTACTTGGCTGCACAAGTAGGAAGATAGCGGGCAGAACTTTTACTGCAGCTAGAGGTGAGGCTGGTGCTTCTAGTCCAAAAGCCTTTATTTGTTAGTTTGTGCCTGATGCCCATGATAGGAGAACCTCTTCAGCTGAGAGCACCCTCAGGGAGCATCCATAAGTCCTGCGTTTTGTTAAGCAGTGTGCTTTACTGGTATTGACCGACTTTAGCAAATAGGTCACTGGTGGTAGGAGAGAAATCAGAAAAGAGCTTTGAAGGATTTGCATCCTTTGTATTAAATCATTGTAAGCAGATCAGCTTTGGTATGAGTGAATTAAAAAAATAGTAAAGCTTTGAGTGGTGGTACATTGTAAATGATTATAGCAATATTAGGATTCCTGAATATTTGACCAAGTACTGAGCAAGATGACATTGAATTGTGGAGAGTATAGGACATGAAGATATCATTGTTTATCACTAGAATCCTTGATGTGTTATTTTTGCATGGTTAGGAAATGTGTTTAGTGAAAAAGTCCTATAAAGAGAGAATCAAGAAATAAATCTTGCATTAAACCTGGCAAAATGAAGTGCTTTAACAGTAACCATTAAAAAAAAAAAAAGATTAATCAGGATTTTTATATTGTGCTGTTGAGAAGTTCAGTATGCTAATTCTGTGGAGAGCAGCTTTAAAAACATGGTTTCCTGACATTTAGCTTTCATCTATCCTTAACTGTCTGTTGTTACAGGACTTTCCTTTTGGATGAGACAAACAGGGTGTGCCATTAAGAGATTCTCTGTGTTCTTGGCCAAAGTACAGCTCTGCAGCTGTCCTTGTTGATTAGGTAACGTGAACAAAGAAACAGTTCTTGACAGCAATTACTGTATAGTTGTGCATGCATTATTACAAAGTTCTCTGCACATCATCATTTTCTCTTAACTCATCTGTTACGAGGTAGTGCTTTTGGCTCTGAAATTTCCTAACGTAGTCAAAGTTTATATTTTAACTGCATTGCATAACTGGTAAAATATTGCTTTACAAGAATAATAAAGGAAAAAAGGAGAACATTCATCACCAAAAGTTACCGTGTGTAAGAAAGGATTGTATCCTATAAGTAGGAGTTTTGTAGACAGATTATTGGCTTTGGTGTACTGTATATTTTTCTAATAATTAGGAGTGACCCCCATGGTAATAAGGGGCCCCAGCATTTCAGGGCTAAGGTCCATTATGTTTCCTGTTCATGTGTTTAAACAATGGTATGCTGGGGTTCCTGTTGCCCCAGCAACAGTATAAAAGTATAACCTTTGTGGATTGTTCTATTTGGCTCCCTACATGGAAAGATGGGGGAGGAATTATGGTATCGAGAGATCATAAGGAGGAGTGTTTTGGAGAAATACTCGTTATTCTCTTTTCTTCTAAGTTGGCTGGATAGGGTGCTGAGCTCCGTAGTCAGTGGGGTGCCAGATTCTGGATTAGGGCAAGAACAAAGGTAAAGAGGATTGGTTCCAAGGCCACATTTCTCTCCCCAAAGCCCTCATCTTGCCAATTTAGTAGTGGGGCAAAGGTAACAGGGACGTAAAGTGCAGGAGGACACACCACGCTATTTCATTCTTCTACCTGTGAAAGAAACTCTGTGAGTGAGATTCTGTTTATAAGCTTATGACCAATAGGGGAGATGTTGGTGGGGAGGATGTGCAATCAGAGTGGACCTGATGTGCTTGCAGTGGCTGTAGTATCTATAGCCCTGGAGAATCAAGGAGGAACTCTTTTCTGTGAAAGGGTCAGATCCAAGTATTCTCAGTGGTTCAGTTATTGAGCCCAGACTAGACTGTGACTTCATTAATAGCACCCAGCAAAATCGCTTTTGAAGACATTTGGAAAGCTATTGTGAGCCTTGAGAGAATGGTGTCTAAATATATTGCATCAACTTTGCTGTTATGTGATACAAACTTTTCTGCGTAAACTGAGAATGGGGAAAAATACAGGATCACGATCGGGCATAGACAACTCTGATGCTCAAGCGCCATAAGCTAGATGGATTTTCAAGATACACACAATGAAAATGCATATACATTTACATGCAGTGTCTCCACAATACTCCTAGTTCTATAAAGGTCACAAAAAATTGTAAGCGTCCAATTTTTGCGCATGCAATTTAATTGAATAATCTAATTTGTGCTGATAATTACCAATTATTTTCACTAATCAGATTTAATTGAGATTTACGCACCAAAATTTTACTTGCACGTTCAAAAAGGGGGTGTGGAAATGGAAGGGTCATGGGCAGAACGGGGGCATTCCTAACATTTACGTGTTGGGGGGTGGTACACATCTAATTTAGGTATGTACATCTGTACCACATTTCAGTTAGTGCAAATGGCCACGCCTAAAGTTACGTGTGATTCCCAGGCGTAAGCACTTTTACATAAAGAACGCCAAACTTTAAGCGTGGCTTATAGAAAATTGTTTTCGGCACCATATATAGAATTCACCCCTATATGCTGAAATATCTCATGTATATTCATTGTAGGTATCCTGAAAGCCTAGTTGGTTTGCATCACTCAAGGACTAGAGATGCCCATGTCTGATTAATTTTCACTCAGTACACTCTGCTCTAATAAAGGAAAATCCTATTTTTGGTTGTTGAATAGATAATGTGGAGAGTCTCTTAAAATCATATGTGTGATTAGTTTTCCAGTGGTGGTGAGTGTTTTCCTTTAAAATGATTAAACCCGTATTTCCATATCATCATGCTGATCAATCCATAGACTGGTGGGTTGTGTCCATCTACCAGCAGGTGGAGATAGAGAGCAATCCTTTTGCCTCCCTATATGTGGTCATGTGCTGCCGGAAACTCCTCAGTATGTTCTCTATCTCAGCAGGTGGTGGTCACACACAGCAGCAGCTCTGGCTAGGTCTCCAAGCTTAATTTTTAGGTTTTGTTGAGTACCTGGGGTTGAGGGCTCTTCTTGAGCAAGTTCAAACCTAGTGGTGCCAGGTCCCTCCTTTTCTCCCCCCTCCCGCTGGCTCCGTTTAAAAAAAAAAATTTTTGGACGTCCTTTAAGGGCGTTTATTTCAACGTTTATTTCAACGTTTATTGCAGCTGCTCACTGGGACACCAGTTCGTTACAGCTTGGAGCGAGAAGCAGGTAATTTTACCTTTTTATAGCGGGCAGGGGGTTCCCCGTTCGGTCTCCACGTGGCTTATGGCGTCGGAGGGTGAGGGCGTGAAGATTCGCTCCCCGGGCCGCGTGTGTGCGTCTAGCGGGGATGCGGGGGTTTCAAAGCCTGAATCGCCTTCGTTGAGCATCAGTTTGGAGTTCGGTCAGTGTCCCGGTTCTTCCTCCGGTGCGGCGGTTTTTCCCGCCATAAGTGCCCATCCCCCGCTGCTCGCCCACTCCATGTTGGCCGGCCACTCTGCTCGGTCGGCTTCTTCTTGGGCTGCCCTCGAGCTGGGAGACGTTAACACTATGGTCGCCCTTGAATTATTAAACCCGTGTTTGTCTAACAGTAATCATAATTTATTATCTTTCTTGCCCATGGTTAGCATGCAGTCTGGATTCACCAATTTACAGCCTAGAAAGTGGAATAATGTTGTTCCAGAAAATATAAGGTTCTAACAAAGATGGGGAGGAGGGAGGACTCATTTTAGTTGCAGTGCCTGCACTGCCCAAAAGGTGGCATCTTATCAGAATAAACAATGACACCTTGTGGCCACTGTGAGTATTTTTTCCTGCACAGGTAGATGGACAGCATAAATTACCAAGAAATCTGTATTTTGAAAAGAAAAGTGTCCCTTCTCTGCTATTCCTTTTTTCTTTGTTTCCCCTCATTGTTTGGTGATATGCTGGCATCACTTTGTGCTTTTTACGAGGAGAGACGTGGTCAGCTTGCTAATGATGCTATTTATCTCGGCTTTAAATGGGACACTGATGGCCATTTACATTTTCATGATTTTCAAACAGTCCAGCATGGTTATATAAGTTAGCCTGCTGATTGACAGGATTCTGACAAAGGCCGAGTACATCTTGTCAGCACCTCTTGCATGTTGGATTCAAATAATTAAATATCTTTGCCATTGACTGTCTTGGGACTTGTTTGTGGTGTCTTCCACTCTTGTGTTGTTTCCATTCTGTGTTCTCTCAACATTTGTATCTTGAGTTAAGTGTTAAGGTCCATACATAAAAATAGAACAAAACGTGGCTCTGCTTTATCCTAGAAATTTCATACTTTAGATCATTTCAAAGTTGGCTTTTGCTTTTTGGGGGTTTGGGGGGAATATAAAGAAGTTAAATTAGTTTGCAAGAAGATGGGTATTTAGGTAACAGAGGAGGAGATGATAGATGTTTATAAGGGAATTAAATATATGTGGCCTGACTATTTCAGGTTATCCTACCCGATGCCCAATATATGCTATAACAGTCTTTTGCAGAAAAACTACTGGAAATGCACCCTTGTCTCCAGAAGTGACTTTTCATGGGCAGTAATGCTCTCAGCCTATGGCTTAAAAACTTAAGAAATGCCAAATTCAGTCGTATTAATGGTGCATTGAGACCAAAATCCTATGTGACATTGAGGTTGTGTAATAGAAGTACCCAGCAAAAGGGGAGAACCATTCCAATGTTGTTTGGTTCCAACTTCTCTGATGCTTGCCCTGCTTAAGAGGTATTAATGAATCTGCCCTCCAAAAACTTTTCCAGACCTTCCACAACATATTTATGCAGTGACTCAAAAAAATACTTTCTTAAAATTCTGGTATTATAATCCCATTATGTCTCTTTTAGAATTTATGATTTCTTAATTTTCTTCTGTATTGCTACTACTACTACTACTATTTCTAATCATTTCTGTAGCGCTACTATATGTATGCAGTGCTGTAAACATAATATACAGGTATTTTCTCTGTCCCTAGTGGGCTCAACAATCTTATGTTTTTGTACCTGGGACAATGGCGGGTTAAGTGGCTTGCCTAGGGTCACAAGGAGCTGCAGTGGGAATTGAGCCCAGTTCTCCAGGATCTCAGTCCATTGCATTAACTATTAAGCTACTCCTCCCATATAGGCTGACATCCCATATACTTTTGGTTTGATGCATTACAGCTTGTATTAAAAATATTTTTGCTGCAATTGCTAAAAATATTAACGCATGCCAAAAGTAAATTCAACAGGCAGTGCATTAAAGTTTTTGTATTGTAATGTGTGCTAAAAGAAACTGGTCTTAATAGTACATGAACACTATAAGAATGCATTCTAACTCATAAAACTGTTGCTTCTGTGCGTCAGTATTTGTAAAATTCCAGGAGAGGAAAACAAACCAAAAGTGCATGCCTCGGAATCTGGCATCAGAAGGTGCTTTAGCCAAGTTTGGCACATCACCTCATTGATGCAAAGAGAGAGAAATTGCCTGTGCTAAATCGAAAGGATACTGGCATCCGACGATGCCTCCTTGACAAGCCATGTATTTTATCCCCTTCCCATAAGCTACTTCCTTTACTCTTTATCTCCTGTCTCCACCTTCCTAGGTTTGCAAGTTATCTGCAGCACTCAGAAACAGTCATCTGGTGGCCATAGATAGAACAAAGGGGGGAGAGGATAGAGAGGTGTATCCAACCTTAGGTGGTAAGGTGCTGCCTTGTGAACATTCTTCTGAGTTCCACGATGCGTTCTTTGAAGGACTTACCATTCAAATGTTGCAGCATTCTCTCTAGACAAAGGATTGACTTGCAGATTTTTAATACCATTTGAGACCACTGTTTAGGACATACAACACAAGCAGTGCAACATTTCAACACATAGTTTTCAGTGGAACTGGAAATAGGACAGGACGCCTAGAATTATAATTAAATTAAAAAAAAACCCAAAAAATATTCATTTATATTATTGAACTAAACTGGAAAATTAATTAGCTTGATTATTAACGTAGAGCAAATAAGCCAATCATCCACAATTGGATCTAGGGGCAAAGTCTCTATAATCACTCAACCAAGAAATCAAAGTTCAGTTGAAATAAATTAATGGGACCTCAGATATTAATCTTAGTTAAATGTTGCTCCTTCCTACTCAATTCCAGAATCCCCAATATGCAAGATAAAGAATAGTGATCAGTCCAAGGTAAAGGTACAACAGCAAGTTGTGAAATTAAGTCCCAATCATCTGGGAGGAAAACCAAATATAAGAGGAAAGTACATTTAAGAAAGATAACTCTGTGGGAATTTTTGGAAGGGGATGCCTTAGGCCAAATTTCTGTATCATATTTCCATAAAGAACTTGGCAGCCCCACGCCAGTTAGGAACTTACAAGGAGTTGTAGATTGCTGGGGACAGGATGTGGAACAGCCGGTTTCTGCATAGCTCCTATTGACAACTCTCAAAAGCAGTTCCCAGGTAGTACATAGTGCGAAGCTGCAGAAGCGCCATGTTTGGACGGTACATAGAGCTTATTTCTCCCAGAGACAGGCCTGTCACTCGGGCAGTGGACACTGCCAGTTGTTGGAAATGTGCAATGGCAGATGCCTCTCTTTCTCATGGGATGTGGCAGTGTAGGTAAATTAAATCATTTTGGGCAGCCATTTCCTCCAGTTGGTATTGGGGCGCCGTGTGGTCCTTACATTTGAAAGAGCAATTTTTAGCACCCATAGTCTGTGGGGACCTGGCACTATGGGAGAAAAACTGTTTATAGGCAAGTCATGTACCCTGGGAAAGAAATGCATTCTCAACCATTGGGTGTTAGATCACCCTCCCTCCGTTTGGTATTGGAGGACTAGGCTTCACGAGCTTATGATTTGGGAGTCTCAGGGAGCCCACTTATCCCCTAAGAGGCAGCAGAGATTTCTCGCAATTTGGGAGGCCTACTTACATAAGATTTCTCCATTGGCTCGTAGCCAGATCTTGAATAGATTTTCACTGGGGGCAGTGAGGGTGGCTTTGGTGGACGGGGATCAGGCATTGCACACCAGGGCGGGGGGGGGGGGGGGAAGAGAAGGCTAGGGGCAGAGATATGTACTCAGCGTTGGGTAGGCAGGGACCCAAAGGACGGCAGTCCCGCTTACAATCTAGAGTGACTCAGCAACAGCTTTTCATGGGTTTGTTATGGGTGATTAAGGGTAGGGGGAGAAGTTCACAGAGGTGCAGCTGATTTGGACACTGTAGTCTATTCAAAGGAGAGGTCTTTTTTTCTCTCTGGCTTAGCTGGAGAAGAAGGGTGGGAGGACTGGAAGAGCTGGATGGGGGAACATAGGAAAAACTGCAACAACATTGCACCTGGTCCTCCCAGCAAAAATAACTATTGCTCCTTAGTCCTTTGAATATTGTACTTGAAAATCTGGCTCCTTATCTGTATTCTCCTTGAAATATGTTGGACATAAAAATGAGGACGAGAGGGCTGAGCGGAATATTCTGGGAAAAGCTTGATGACAGGTTATATCTTGCTTATCTTATTGTATGCCTTGACATGGGACATGCTGTATATTTTCATGATTGTTATAGTATCTTTGTTATTTCATCAATAAACAATGTTGCAACTTAAAAAAAAAAAGAAGATAACTCTAAAATCATTTCCTCCTTCAGATAAGTGCAAACTAAAATCCCCTAAAATCCAAGTATTTTTAAAATAATCCAACTGAGAAATTAATGTCTGAACAATGGAATAAGTATCAAGATAAAGTACACCTGGAGAAGTCCATCAACCATTCTGTATTAGTAAGTCCCTCATCCTAAAAACTAAATTACCCTTCATTCTGCTCTTATTAAAACTCACATCAGAAGGTGGACATAATTGTCTAAGATCCCTGTTTACAAATGCGTGCTAGTGTTTTTAGTGCACACTGTGTAGACACCCATAGGAATATTATGGGCATCTACACGGTTAGCGTGTGCTAAACATGCTAGCGCCTTTGTAAACAGGGCCCTAAGAAACATAGCGTCACTAACAACCAAGGATTCAGTAATTGAATGGAATCACTACTGACATTTGGAAGTGGTTCATGGAGCTTTCCGCATTGTTGCATGTGCCTTGAAGGTAAAGGCAGCCACCGCTTTCACAGGGAATGTTTGGATTTCTGGCCCCACCAACTATTGGAATGTACAATACAGGGCTATTTTAGGCCATTTATTCTCCTGGAGGAATTCTACACACACAAAAAATTAAAATTCTTCAAAATTCTGCACACTTTATTTATTTTTTATTTTTTTATGTGCAGAATTCCCCCATTATAAGTGGTAGCATCTCCTACCAGGCATGAGCTATCCCCTCCACCACCACCACCATCATAGAAGTTTCCCATTCACTTTCCTGCAGACCTTCACCCCATTCCCATGGTGCACACATTTACCTCATCAACTTTTTTTTCCACCCTACCATACTCCACACATTCCATCCACCTTTATTCCAGCCCCCCAAACATATACCCCATCCACCTTTAACAGCCTCCTCATCTACATTTTTATCCAGACCCCCGACCCCAAACTCCTTTCCTCCCTCCCTGCATATTCACCAGCACAACCATACATCGGACTTCTTTCTGCTCCTCTTCCATCCTAGGCCCAACTGTTCTTTGGAGCCTTGTGAGCTTCTATATCGCTGTGCAGAATAAAGGAACAGCCAGGGACCAAGGTGACAGGTGGAAACAGCCTGACCTGTGGTCGTGCAGCTCCTCCCCTTGTCACGTTGGAGTGATAAGTTTGCTGGGAGGGAGGGGAGGAAGTCAGAAATGGAATATCTGTGCTGCAAAATAGATTGCACAGAATTTTGTGCAGTCTTCAGAGGTAGGGAATTCGTGCAAATTTTCCATTACGTAGTATTACAGAATTTACCCAGGATTAATTTATATATCTTTATACCTATATATAACCATATATTTCCCAGTGAATTCTTTTATTTTATTAAAAAAATAATAATTTCCCTGTCATTCTTATCAGACCAATCCAAATGAATGGGTAGTTGTGCTCGTCCAATAGCAGATAGAGACAGAAATAGAAATTAGTTCTGTGTGATTTGCCCTTTTGCGCAGCTGTGGAATGTTCAGTATATTCTGTCTCCAACGGATGTGGATGGTACGCACAGCTCCCATCTTGATACCTCTCAGTCAGCTCCTGACCTAGGGAGTTCCTAAGTGCCGGTTGAGCAGAAACTCCTACCAAAAGGAGCACTCCTGGAGTTGGGGTGTCGCAGATGGATGTGGTGCTCCTGTACTTGCTGCTCATGGAAAGTAACTGCAAATAATCTCTACGGTTAGGCTACATCATCCAACTTCCACTTTAAATATTCACCGAGCTCTATTCGAGTCAACCTCTCTGGTGGTATCTCAGTCAAGCTGGGTTGCAGGTTCCCAGCCGAAGATGTTATGTGGGAATCCATTTCCCACAATTGTAGCAGCAGTCTAGTGGCTTTTTGGTTTCCAGCTTGCTTATTTCTGGGTTCCCTAGCCTGGAAGCATAAACAGATGCTGGGTGTTTTTAGTTTCCATTATCGCTAAAAAAAACAAACGCCCAGCTCAAAAACGTCCATTTTTTGAAAATACGGTTCGGCCCGCCCCTTCACGGACCCGTTCTCGGAGATAAACGCCCATGGAGATAGGCTTTTGCGTTCGATTATGCCCCTCCAAGCCATACTTCGTATTTGAATATTTTTACTGCTGTAATTGCCTATTGCTCATGTTTGATCTGTTCTTACTGTACACCGCCTTGAATGAATTCCTTCAAAAAGACGATAAATAAATCCTGATAAAATAAATAAATACACTTATACACCCAGTTATAGGATACCATCTGTGTATCTAACCATAACTGCAAAGGGGACGTTCTCATGGGAGGGGCATGGGCGGGACAGAGGTTTTATGAAAAATTGCACGCAGTATTATAGAATACCACAGATGTATGCCCAACTTGCGCACCAGGATTTACACCTGGTTTCAGTTGGTGGAAGTCTTTGTGCCCATAGTTCGTTGCGGAATTCAGTGCTCAATGCTATTCTGTAGAGAGCGCTCATCCCAGAGCACTCTTTATAGAATGGCGCTGGGCACCATTTACTGAATCTGGCCCTTTGCTGTTATTTATTTATTTACAGTATCTTGATATACCACAGAGGGCCAAAGATGACTTCAGTGCAGTTTACAAACAATAAAAGCTGCAAAGTAGAGAGAGAGAGATGTCAGAGAACAACTGAGTAGGGGGTTATGCAAGGGAGAACAGATGTGGTTTTTTAAGGCTGCCTTAGATTTAGCATAGGAGGGTTCTGAGCGTAAGTGTGTATTCCATTCCTTTTTGAATATCATCTCTGTTATGTCTCCAGCTCCTTCTCCAGAAGGGCATTCCAGACATCTGCTACCCTTCCTATGAAAGATTGTTTCCTGACATTGTTCCCGAGGCTACTCTCCTCACAGCATCATGTCATATGTTGTGGTTATTCTTCTCTCTGTACAGCCCAGCATCCTGAGGACTTTGGCCACAACCTTATCAGTGTTTTGCTACCTTGAAATCATCCAGCACTGTTAGTTCAAGGTGTATGTCTTGGTCTGTGCACACAGCCTCTCACTCTTTAATACATACTGTTTCTTTGAATTTCCGCATCCTTAAATTCACCATAGTTCACTGTTTCCAGTTTTTGTAGATCACTTTCTGGTTTTTCCCTCAGGTGTATCTACTCTGTTTGTAGATCTTAATGTTCTTTCTCTTTGGCAATGTTCAGAAAATATTTAACAAAATTGGGCTTGAGATCCTTGAGGTACTCCAGTAATCATGATTTTCTCCTTGGTGAATTCCGCTTATAACTTCCCTATGTCAGTCAGTTAGTCAGTCAACCAATAATCAATTTGACCACCTTAGGACCCAGCTTCTAGGCAGTTCTGTTTATGTGTGAGCCTCCTATCAGGAACAGTATCAAAGATGTGAAAGCTTTTGTGGGTCTCTGTACACTTAGGACATGGGCTGCCTGTGTCCGTAGATTGATTGATTTATTTTATTTATTTATTACACTTGTACCCCGCGCTTTCCCACATACAGCAGGTTCAATGTGGCTTACATAGTTAAGAAAAAGCTGGATTCTACTCTTCCCTATCTCAATGAAGAATTAATTGGATTGTAAGGGACAATTTTATAAAGGCTTGAGGTTTATTTGTTTATTTTTTAAATATTTTTTGCATGTATATACCTTTTTATAAAATTACCCTATATGGGCAATGACAAGAACGCAATACGACTATGTGATTTTGTTGTAGACGTATTTAGGGAAATATTTTCGGTGGAACATGGGCAGAGTCCTGATTTATGTGCAGTATTTATAAAATATGCATGGTCATGTGTATTGTATGTGCATACATTTTACAGCAGTTCCCAAGTTGGTATGAATGTAAGCAAATCGATTATGGCTGCAATTTTGGATGGATTTCTGCTAGTATTTTATAAAGTCACCTGGAGGCATATTTTCAAAGCACTTAGACTTACAAAGTTACATAGGTTACTGTGGAACTTTGTAAGTCTAAGTGCTTTAAAAATGAGTCTCATAGGCTCCTATATGGCTTTGTAAAATAAGCCCAAAATAGGCTTCCACTTGGCCTCTCCACCTAGGTGATGTTATAAAATTACTCTTTTAGGCATTGATTTTTTTTTTTTGAATGGCTAGATTTGCTTCGTTTAAATATTTTCCACATTATGAATGACAGTTGTCGTTTACTGTGTTGACAGCACAAGGAAAACATTTTTATTGTTTCAGGATTTTTTTTTAAACACTCTAGTTGATATTAAACATGAGACTATTTCATGAACAGCTTAAAACATTGAACTTGCATGACTTTCTGACAGATATGCTGGTGGTTCACACAAGATTTCTTGTCAATGAAGTAAATGGAATGCTTTGTTAGGTGATTGTTATTCTCATTTGCATACCTTTTGTCTGCTTCCCTGGCAGTAATAACTCGAGAATGTGTCAAATAGTTGAGGGAGTTAATTTTTGAGACTGTATCATCTGCTTTTTTTAACTATAGAAAGTGTAGCTATGTTTAAATTACAATGTCAACTTCTTTTATGGAAGCTAATTAAGACAGGCATTCTTCTACATCAGGGCTTCCCATACCCATCTTGAGGGATCCCACAGCCTTTTGGGCTTTCAGGATACCCACAATGAATATGTATATAATGAGTCTCTGTTGTAAGCAAATTTATATGATTTAGGGGCCCTTTTACTAAAAAGTGGCCTGTGCTGCCAACGCGCCTGTAAAATGGCTGCATTTTCCCTTTTTACAATAACGGCCATGCACTAATTGTCCCATTAGCATATGAGCCCTTAACAACACCTATTTTCTAGGCATTAAGGGCTCATGCGCCGATCGGTTAGTGTGCAGTGATGTAGCTGGGCTGCAAATTTCAATTAATTATCCACAGTGAATCCCAGATATTTTACTTGGGTGGCGACTCAGTATTTTATACCTATAACTGGGAATAATTTTCCCTATGTGCATCACCTTGCACTTGTCCACATATGCAAGGTAGTTCTATAACTGCATCTATAAATTGGTGGCCAGAAGGTGCCTCGAAGGACCCTATTCGATACAGGAATATAGGTGCCTATTTTCTTTTACAGAATACTAGAGTAACTGCAAAAATATGTGCCTGTAATATAGGCGTGAGCACTTAACACCAGCCATAGATACTATATAAGTGTATAAATGTGAGCCCTCCTCCCCCCAGACTTTGTCAATGTGTACGCCCATCTGTAAAATACATGCTATATGAGATATGCATGTATATTTAAATGCATATTGTTGTCCCTTCCTGTTGAGTAGGCTGGCAAGGCCGCTCTCCAAGCTGGACACAGGATCCTGTGATGAAATCAGTAACTTTTTATTTACAGTCAGCTTTTATAATTCCTCAGACTTATACATTATAAACTTTTAATAGTAGGCAACTATTTTTGTAAGGATGAACTGGCCATCCTCTAGAGCTCAGTGCAGCAAACAAAACTGCAGCAGGGAACAGCTCCCAGTCGCTCTGCCCTATTTTAAAGTCCGGAGTCAGAAGTAAAAAAGCAAAACTATCCCTGACTCCTAAGACTGACTTGAAACACTTCATATGTGTCTTCATTTACATCCAGCTTAAATTTCCAGCAGGTAGGACCCTTCTTGAGCAGTGAACAAAAACTTCATCTGGCTCTTGGGGCATTTATACACGGGTCCAAGAATTTCCAAAATAAAACCCATCCATTAGGTAAATCTGTAAACAACATCACCATTCCAGTGGGAGAACAATCTTCCTTCCACTCACAGGATTTTCTGTTGTTCAGGATTGCAGGCATCGAACATAAGCTTTCAGTCATAATGCAGCACATGTCCCACAGAACTCCAGCAGTTTCCCGAGCCCCCTTGTAACCGATTGAATCAGCTCTAGCTGTAGCATCCATGGCCTGTAACCAGGGCTGGAAGGAGAACCTGGCAATTTTTACAGTTTGCTTTCTTCATTATCTCTGGTTTCAGACCTTCAGTTTGCAGAGGAACTTCATCATCATAAACAGCCTCTTTTATTATCCATGCTGGCACTACTGCTCAGGAAAGGACTTGCCCTCTGGCTTAGGCTTAGGAGAATTTCTCCCATATGGATTTACCAAATACTGCTTCCAGCCAGTACCTTGCTCCTGCCCTCTGGTTATTGCTCCTGGTCTTGCCCACAAGCTAGGCTTGGCAAAATTCCTGGTTTCGCCATAACTCCATTTTGAAGAATCTCCTTGCCCCGGGAATGGACAAAGCTGTACCTTATTCCTGACCAAGCATCTAATTTGGGTCCTCATTGCCTCTGGTTGGGTAGCCCACTTACTCCTGCTGGCTAGCTATGAGAGAGTTCCTTTTCTCCTCCCCTTTACGTGCCCCAGGAACATTTTCAAGCTTGTTTTCCAGCACACTTATGCTCTGAGTTCCTCCCCTTGTATGGGGAGGAACTGCTTTCTCTAGGGAATTTAAAATAGTTCTACTTTTGGAAACCTGCCTGGTTTTGCCTGGGGTCTCAAGGGACACACCTCTGCACCCTTCCCCCTTTATTCGGTGAGACCTCTTGAAGGGATCACAGTATGTGCCAATATTCTAATGACATAGAATGATTATGTGCCGCAATAAAAATGGCCTTAGCGTACTAGAAAGACCTGCGTAAGGACGTGCTAAGGCCACTTTTGGCCACACTTAGAATGATTTCACAAAGGGGTCTTTTTACTATAACAGCTTCTAGACTTTTGTGATATGCTCTAGTTTCTCCAAATACCACCATCAAAGGTTTCCAGTGCTGATATAGCTCCAGGGTTTTCCTCAGTAAAGACCAAGGCAAAATGATCATTTAAGGAGGTCTTTTACAAAGGTGCTCTAGCGTTTTTATCGCATGCTAAACGCTGAGACATCCATAGGAATATAATGATGAAGAAAAAGCCAATTTGCTAAATAGATACTTTTGTTCTGTTTTCACTGAAGAAAACCCTGGGGAAGGACCGAGAGGGACTGGCAAAAGTACACCTGAGAATGAGGTGGATAGAGCGCCGTTCACGGAAGAGAGTGTGTATCAACAACTTGGAAAGCTAAAGGTGGACAAAGCCATGGGGCCGGACGGGATCCACCCCAGAATACTGAGAGAGCTCAGAGAGGTTCTGGCGGGTCCTCTTAAAGACTTGTTTAATAAATCCTTGGAGACGGGAGAGGTTCCGAGGGATTGGAGAACAGCGGAGGTGGTCCCTCTTCACAAAAGTGGGGATAGGGAAGAAGCTGGAAACTACAGGCCGGTAAGCCTCACTTCGGTTATTGGAAAAGTAATGGAAGCCATGCTGAAGGAAAGGATAGTGAATTTCCTGGAAGCCAATAAGTTGCAAGATCCGAGACAACATGGTTTCACCAAAGGGAAATCGTGCCAAACGAATCTCATTGAATTCTTTGACTGGGTGACAGGAGAATTAAATCAAGGACGTGCTATGGACGTCATCTACTTAGATTTCAGCAAGGCTTTTGACACGGTTCCCCACAGGAGGCTCTTAAATAAACTAGACGGCCTGAAGATAGGACCCGAAGTGGTGAACTGGATTAGGAACTGGTTGACGGACAGACGCCAGAGGGTGGTGGTGAATGGAGTTCGCTCGGAGGAAGGAAAGGTGAGTAGTGGAGTGCCTCAGGGATCGGTGCTGGGGCCGGTTCTGTTCAATATATTTGTGAGTGACATAGCCGAAGGGTTACAAGGTAAAGTTTGCCTTTTTGCGGATGACACCAAGATTTCCAACAGAGTGGACACCCCGGAGGGAGTGGAAAACATGAAAAAAGATCTGAAGAAGCTAGAAGAATGGTCTAACGTTTGGCAATTAAAATTCAATGCGAAGAAATGCAAAGTGATGCACTTAGGGAGTAGAAATCCAAGGGAGACGTATGTGTTAGGCGGGGAGAGTCTGATAGGCACAGACGGGGAGAGGGATCTTGGGGTGATAGTATCTGAGGACCTGAAGGCGACGAAACAGTGCGACAAGGCGGTGGCCGTAGCTAGAAGGTTGCTAGGCTGTATAGAGAGAGGAGTGACCAGCAGAAGGAAGGAGGTTTTAATGCCCCTGTATAAGACGTTGGTGAGGCCCCACCTGGAGTATTGTGTTCAGTTTTGGAGGCCGTATCTTGCGAAGGATGTTAAAAAAAATGGAAGCGGTGCAAAGAAAAGCTACGAGGATGGTATGGGATTTACGTTCCAAGACGTATGAAGAGAGGCTTGCTGACCTGAACATGTACACCCTGGAGGAAAGGAGGAACAGGGGTGATATGATACAGACGTTCAAATATTTGAATGGTATTAATCCGCAAACGAATCTTTTCCGGAGATGGGAAGGCGGTAGAACGAGAGGACATGAAATGAGATTGAAGGGGGGCAGACTCAGGAAAGATGTCAGGAAGTATTTTTTCACAGAGAGGGTGGTGAACGCTTGGAATGCCCTCCCGCGGGAGGTGGTGGAGATGAAAACGGTAACGGAGTTCAAACATGCGTGGGATATGCATAGAGGAATCCTGTGCAGAAGGAGTGGATCCTCAGAAGCTTAGCTGAAATTGGGTGGCGGAGCAGGTGGGGGAAAGAGGAGGTGGTGGTTGGGAAGCGAGGATAGGGGAGGGCAGACTTATACGGTCTGTACCAGAGCCGGTGCTGGGAGGCGGGACTGGTGGTTGGGAGGCAGGAAATACTGCTGGGCAGACTTATATGGTCTGTGCCCTGAAAAGGACAGGTACAAATTCAATTCAAGGTAAGGTATACACATATGAGTTTGTCTTGGGCAGACTGGATGGACCATGCAGGTCTTTTTCTGCCGTCATCTACTATGTTACTATGTAATGGGCGTCTTAGCATTTAGGGCATGCTGATTTTTAGTGTTCACTAAAAGCACTAGCGTTCCTTTGTTTGTGTATTCTGTGTTAGCCTAATTTTCACGCCAAGTTTGAAAACATAATCTGGAAGAACAGACTGTTACCTAGAACAAAATGCAGCTACCTGAATAGTTATGTTTAGTGTTGTTTATCTAGGTATTGACTGTCTGCCAGAAGAGCTATACTTGAATGAGGCCCTTCCCAGGGTCATTGTACTTTGTTTCTGAAACACGATTAGATCACGAGGCGGTCAAGCGCAAGAGCACAGTAGCAATAGCTACAAATTTATCTCTTCAGCTTTATAATGTATTTTAGTTGTTTACATTACATTACACACTGTGCTTCTATACTGCTTCTACCACCCAGTTATAAGCAGTTTACAGAAGCCAAGTTAGTCCCTTGGGAAACTACATTATACAAATCTTCTGAAACACAGTCTTTAGATTTCTCTTAAATAAGAGAACATTTAACTGAAAATTAAGACAAGGGTACAGACTTCCATAATTTTGGTGCTTGCATGGCTAAAAGTCTATTGTATAATTTAAATCTCTTTATTCCCCTTAATACAGGAGACAAAAAATGAACTAAGGCAGGAAAATAATGGCTGTACCTCTGTGGTCTTAGGAATCTTGCATGTGTAACATTTGGGACCAGATCCATGTATATATGATTAGCACAAAGGATTACTGAAGTTCCATAAAAGCATATTTATTGGAAGGTCCCCGTTTGGTGTTTAAAACCTGCTGCGTGGCCTGACACAGGAAGAGAAGAATCAGCATGGCAGGAGGAGTGAAGAAACACACTCCTGCTGTTGGAAGGCATATGCTGGTGAGGCAGGATTTTGGTGCCCATAAGTTTCAGCTCACTGAGCCAGTGCCTCACTGGCTTACTCATTAAGCTGTCCCTGCTCACAGTTTTTGATCAAAGAGAAACTGAGATTGTAAAGTCATCATATTTGTGTGTATTTGCCCATGAAGATACTTTTTGAACCTGTCATCCAATTCCATTTATTATTTTTGTATTATTTTTTTGTATTTCTGTATTGTTTTTATCTGCTACTGCAATTTCCATTTTCTCTGGTATGAATGTAGTTATTCTTTCCTATCTACTAATGGTGTTCTTTTAGTGAATTTTATTGTATTTTGTGTTTTATTATATTATTGTATACCACTTTGATCTTATTTAACATAATAGCAGTATATCGTTTGAATAAACATAAACATTTCTGCCATAGTTGTATTACCCCGTGGCATCCCAGCATGCACTTGTCTTACTGTTTAGTTAGTTTCATATCATCAGTACTTTTTAGTACTTGGTGCACATTAATATATTTCCCCATCATATACGAGAGTGCACTTCTCTGTACTGCAGCTTAGTCATCAATTGTCTAACAACTCTTTGAGCTTACAGAACATATACAAGGAGTTTCTTGGGGTTTCTTAGATGGGGCTTAATGGCACCCAGTCATGTCAGCACTATAAGAGCCCTCATTAATATATGGAGCAGCCAGTTATGCTTTGAAGGGACCACAGAAGCGTAGGGTTTGGTAAGGGCCCATGAAAAGGGTGTGCTGAGGGCCATTGGTTAGTCTGTTTGTGACAAAAACATGAACAGAATAGGGTGTGTGGTCCAAAGGTTAGTTTGGGGTAAGAAATACAGGACCAGAGAAATGCTAGGGTATACAGAGTAATGTAGTAGTGGAAATAGGATATGATTATGCCTCTGCTCACCTTGTTGATGAGACCACAACCAAAGTATTATTTTTAATTCTGGAGGTAGTATCCCTAAAAGTGCTACCAAATAGTTCAGGAATTGCATCAAAAGTCTTATGAGAGAGACATGGGGGCTCATTTGCAAAGCACTTTGACTTACAAAGTTCCACATAGGCTACTATCAGGCTCATTTTCGAAAGAGATGGACGTCCAAAAAGTGACATAAATCGACACTTAGATGTCTTCCTCACAGAGACGTCGAAATCGGTATAATCGAAACTGCATTTTAGACCTCTTTGTCAGAAGGACGTCCAAATCTCAAGGGGGCGTATCGGAGGTGTGTTCGAGGGAGGACTTGGGCGTTCCTAAGATTTGGACGTCTTTGAGCCATAATGGAACAAAGCAAAGACATCCAGGACTAAAACTTGGATGTTTTCACCTAGACCTGTTTTTCTTACGAATAAGGCACAAAAAGGTGCCTGAAATGACCAGATGACCACTGGAGGGAATCAGGGATGACCTCCCGTTACTCCCCCAGTGGTCACTAAACCCTCTCCCAACCTCAAAAAACATGATTAAAAATATTACTTGCCAGCCTCTATGCCAGTCTCAGATGTCATACTCAGATCCATGACAGCGCATGCAGGTCCCTGGAGTAGTTTAGTAGTAGGTGCAGTGCACTTCAGACAGGTGGACCCAGGCCCATACCCCCCCCCCCCCCACCTGTTACATTTGTGGAGGAAACAGTAAGCCCTCCAACACCCACCAGAAACCCTCTGTACCACATATAGGTGCCCCCCTTCACCCGTAAGGGCTATGGTAGTGGTGTACAGTTGGGGGTAGTGGGTTTTGGGTGGCTCAAAACACAAGGTAAGGGAGTTGTGTACCTGGGAGCATTTTATGAAGCCTAATGTAGTTCCCCCTAGGGTGTCCGATTTCTGTCCTGGCATGTCAGGGGTACCAGTCTACTAAAAATTCTGGCTCCTCCCATGTCCAAATGGCTTGAATTTGGACGTTTTAGACTTGGACTTTTTTGTTTTCGAAAATGGCTGAAAATCAAAGACGTCCAAATCCAAGGACGTCCATGGTATTTTCGAACACAAAGATGGACGTCCATCTTTTTTCGAAAATGACCTTTTTCCTACCTCCAAATTTGGACTTTTTACAGAGACATCCAAATTCCAACTTAGACGTTCCTTTCGAAAATGCCCCTCGAAGTAACTTTGTAAGTCTAAGTGCTTTGAACATACACCTCATGATGACCTGTGTATATCCTAGAAACTCCAAATTCCTTGAGGTATATACAGTGCATGAGAAGCAAACTTTTTTCCCAATGGGAAGGAAATCTTAGAACAAAAGATCCTAATATGAGGCTCAGAGAAGCTAGACTTAGCAGTAACATTAGGAAATATTTCTTAATGAAAAGGGTAGTGAATGCATGGAATAGCCTTCAGGCGGAGGTGTTGGAAACAAAAAATGGTTAACAAAATGGCAAAACTTCTCAACCTAGTCCTCAGAGCACATCCAGCTAGTCAGGTTTTCAGGATATCCACAATGCATATGTATAAAGTAGATTTGCATGGACTGCTTGTGTTATGCAAATCTTTCTCATGTAATATTCATTGTGGATATCCTGAAAACCTGACTAGCTGGGTGTGCCCTGAAGGCTGGATTGAGAATACCTGGCATAGTGGATACTCAATGATAGAGTAGAGGGGGAGGCAGAGACGAATATGGGCCCAGTGTAATGCAACAAATTCAGTTGGACATACTTAGATGGTCCTTACCTTCATTTGTATACTCACTGCTAGGCAGAGTAGTTTAGTTCAGCAGGATTATTCAGTGTAGCTCCACTAATGCTTCTGGCTTCCCTTTTTCCAAGACCAAGGCTTAGGGTATTGAGCTTCTTCCAATACTTCTAGTTTCTGAGCAGTAGTAGAATGTAGTAAGTAGATTTCTGCCTCTTTTGTTTGTTCACATGTCTTCTTAGGCAAAGAACCAAGTGTTTTCCTATTTTTATATCGCCAGGACTTTTATTTTAGTGCAAGAACAGTCTTTAAGGGCCATTTTTCAAAATGTCTTACATATAAATAATCTGCACACTTTCTTCATTACAGGCATTCGACCTCCAATAATGAATGGGCCCATGCACCCGCGTCCTTTGGTAGCATTGCTGGATGGCAGGGATTGCACAGTAGAAATGCCTATCCTGAAGGATGTAGCTACTGTGGCGTTTTGTGATGCACAGTCCACACAGGAAATTCATGAAAAGGTAAAGTCCTTTTTGTCCTCTCTTTACATTTTGTCTGCCGAAAAGGTACAAATTGGACAAACATCTTAGCCATTTTCATTGCAAAAGGATCTGCTATGTGAATAGTGTAATGCTGCAAGGTCATATGTGAGCTTTTTATTATGGAGGTAATTTTATAACAGGATGTTCATGTTGAAAGTCCAAGAAAGTGTCTGTTTTAAAACTGATTTATAAAGGCAGCATAGGTGCCCAAGACCAGCTTCATTAGGGGTGAATTAATATCTGCTCTGAATATGGTGTAAATGTGTGTCTGTACTCTATATGCTTGTACCTGTGTTACAGATTAATCACTATTGTACCTGCTTTTCATTCAGAATATACCCCTGGGAACACCTACACACAATCCAAGTAAAGTACTATGATCTTATAACAGACCTTTTTCACATGTAAAACCTGGAAAAAAACTTTGGGGGTCTTTTACTAAAGCTTAGTTTGAGTTATTTATTTGTTACATTTGTATCCCACATTTCCCCACCTATTTACAGGTTCACTGTGGCTTACATATTACCGGAGAGGCTTTGTAGTCTCCAGTGAACTAATACAAGGTAATGTAATGGGATAGAGTTCATGTAGCACTGTCATATTAGGGAGTCTTACAACGGAAGAGCTGAGTAATGTCCATTACATACTTGAGTTTTGTAGTGTAGCAGAGTTCAGGCATTTAAGTTGGGTCGATAAGGTATGCCTTTTGGAACAGGTTAGTCTTTAGTAAAAGACTCCCTTTGTAAATGAACCCCCGTATGGGCAGTAATAACTTCAGAGGGAAGAATATTTAGGTTTCCTGATCATATATGAGTAAAGAAGATCTGATAGAATCAGTAGCAAGTAGTAGTGGCAATGCAGTTTTAAATATTAGTCACATGTTGCTGAAAGGAAGAAATTGAGAACACACTCAATACTGTACTTCATGGTTCGAAAAATGAAGTTTCGATTTACCTTGTGTGATTTTTCGAAGTTTTCTTCTGTTTCTTTATGTGCTGTAATGTTTTGTAGCTAATGTAAAGTTTTATTGATGTTTATGCTATCCAGTTGACTTAGATTATTTTTATATTTTTTTCTGTATAGGGTAGTTGGGCTAGTCCAGTGTAAACTGGGAAGTGGTTTTTCAGTATATATAGTTCTCCAAACAAAGTACATATCACACCTCTCTGGCTTTTAAAAAAATTATTATGGAGCATCTATGATAGAGCTTTTCAACCCAGTTCTCTGGGCACACCCAGCCAGTCGAGGTGTTCAGGATATCCCCCAAACTCCGACTGGCTGGGTATGCCCCAAGGATTGGGTTGAAAACCTCTGATTTATGAATTCATAAATTTTACAATAACCTTCATTTATTTACTTAAACTTATCGTTCACTGATCACTGCAGCTCTAGGCAAGATATAAAAACAGTATAAAATACAGTAACGTTTTATTGATGTCCTCTATATCCACTTCTGTTACATATTAACTGTTCTGTTGTAACTCACCTTGAGCAATCTTAGACATAGAGGCTAAATAAATAAAAATACAATTCAAACATCATGAAGATATGATGAACATTCAACAGCATAACACAATACAAATAAAATCATAATACATATTAAGAACAGTGAAACAATCAAGTCTCATCATACCCTTTTATGGGACAAAGTAAAATTTATGCCAGTGCTCTGTATCCATTAATACATAAATCAGTCGAATGATGTATTAAAAAAATTACCAAACAAGCTTTACTATGTTAAACCAGTGTAATCCCTTTATCAGATTCAGTTGCTTGGCAAGTTTGTTCCAAAGAGTTGGATCAACATTTGAGAAGACCTTCCTTCCAGTCTTTTTATTCATGGAATATAGAGGAAGGCCTCCTAGGAAGAACAAAAAATTCTAGTTGAAATATAAATCTGTGAAGAATTATTCATTAGCTGCTGAATAGTAAATCCCTCAGAACATGGCTTTTTACCCAGGCATTCTGGTAGGCTTCTCTTTAGGTTACAGTGAGAAATGTGGAAGAAAGGTTTTGGCTGGGGTGGAGAGAAAAACTGACAGTGAGCAATTTGGTATTGATTGAAGTCAAAGATGTAATAGGGGTTTATGTTTTGCATGGGTTTTTTTTTCTTTTTTTTTTTTTTTTATGTTTTTTGTTTACAAAATAACAGTACAGCATAAATGTAATGTTTTTATATATTTTTATTGTAAATTGTTATGATGTCTTTTTTTTTCTGTATGCGTTTTCTCTAATTCACTTTTTATCTTAATGGAGGGCCCCTGGTGAAGGACCCAAGACAGGGACCTAGAAGGACATGCTATACAGAACTCAGACTTCTTTTTGAACTTTACCTTCATTAAAACATTGGCTTTGGTGAATAATTTTGCCTATTATCATGGTGAAGCATAAGGGAAAAATGAGGATTTTTCCCTCAGTATCCTCACCTCTCCCAGCCTCTTATATAGAGAAGTTTGTTGTTCCATACCACTTTCTCCTGTTGATCTGGTACTGGCGAACAGGTGGCCTTGCTGGAGCTCAGTGCGTCTTTGAGCCCAGAGGAGAGACTTCTGCTCACTGACCCAGGCTCGGTGTTGCGTTTGGAGCCATTGATGCTGATGCATGTTCCAGGGAATCTGGTGGCATTGGAGTCGTCAAGTGGGGGTTGTCTTTCGGCACTTGAAAGATCCTATGGAGGGGCAACTGAGAAGGCAGAATATGTCTCCTGTGTTCTGGATGCTGCTCCAGGTCAGCATTTGCTAGCTGGGCAAGATCGGGAAACTGTGGTTCATATGGAAAAGGTATTTCTGGCTAAGGAAAGTGATATGGATATTTCTTTACAAGACTGTAAGTCTCACCTGGTCATTCAGGAAGCAAAAAGTTTTGAGATGGAGAGGTAGAACTTCCAGCATGATTTAGAGGATGTTCAGGTGAAGGGAGTAATATCTGGAAAAGGATTTGTGTCAGCTTGATTAATAGAATGAAAACTACACTAGAAGATTGAATTTGTGTTTTGTCAACTTTCCCTAATTAGTGAATATTGGGCCAATAGAGTTGTTTAAAAAATACCTGCTGGAAGTTCTGGGAGTTCCAAAGGAGGCTTTACCACTTACTGCATGAGTATATTATCTTTCTGAGAAAAAGTGACAGAATGTAAGGCAGGAAGACCCCTCCGTGGACAGTTGAAATGTCATACAAATGTTGTAAAGATCTATTGAAGAGGAGTATGTTAGATCAACTTTATTAGTGACTTTTGAGCCAGATAAAGACTGGGTTTTGAAATTTTACTTTAGGAATGTGAATAAGATATTTTTTGGTTGAGAAGATTTGGGTTTTTCTTGATATCTGTGCTGAAACATAGAAGAAGTGAAAACAGTTTTTGTTAATGTGCCCAGAGGTTAGTTCTCTGGGCTCACATTTCTTCTTATATTTTCCTTGGAAGTGCTTAATTCATATGATCCCAAGCAACTTTGTGCTTTTCGTGATAACAAACATCCTGTTCAACTACCAGGTAGTTAGGGGATGTTTAGGTAACTTCAGTTAAACTTGTTTAGAAGTCAAAATATTGAGATAGTGGTTTATCTAGGAAGTTTTTACTTTGTATTTATTTTCAAAGCTGTTTATTTAGAGTTTTAATAACAATTCAACACTAAGCACAAAACAGCAACCCCCCCAACAATTCCCCTCTCCAGTTCCTCCCAGCAAACAGTACAATAAGTGGTCTGTATTAACCTGAAACCTCTCCTCAGTCTGGAGTCTGAGTCCTTTTTCTTTTTATTTCTTTTTTCTTTTGGTATTTTGTTAGTATTGAACTTTAGCCTATATACTGAGTGGAGAATGGCAGTCAGTCAGATGATGTGAAACAAACAAATATGCTGATCTCTTAATTAAGGGCCCTCAAGACCAGAGCTCAAAATTTAAATTCAATCATTGAGAGTCTATATAATGTCTCCAGGACCAATGAAACATAATCATTAACTTAAGTCCCAACAATATGTGAAAAATAATATTCTGCCTAAGCTGTACTATAACTGTTTGTAACTTAGTAAGCCTTTATAGAGAATAAAAGTATTCTAATCACATAATAAGGATATTCCGTGTGGTGCTCACATAGTTAACCAGCACACAGAAATACACAAAAGGCAGTCATGTCTTTGCCTGCTTGGCTGTGTGTGTGCCTGCACTCAATATCGGCTGGCACCTGCATAACTTCCAGGTTGGCGGTTGACCTGGACATTTAGTAATTAGTGCCAGTTCCTGAACATGTCCCTAGCATTGAATTTGTGGGTGTGACTCAGCCTGTGACAGTCAACAGCTTTAAAACTACAGACCGCCATGGGCTGAATATGAGGAGGTCTGATTTTAACTGATATACATTGATAAAATACACCCAAAAAAGAGGAAATGCACCATCACCCTCTAGTACTGTTTTGTTGATTTTCTTTATTAAAAAAAAAAAAAAAAGTAACAGATTGGACCAAGCACAAGGGTGCTTGCTCCAGCAACATGGCCACATGGGACTTGCTTCTAATGTAATGATGATGACAGCCTCACTCATTGGCAGCCCCCATCCTGATACCTCAGGCAGATGTCCACCTTTTCCTCATTGAATACAATATGGGAAACTAGGGTAAACTTGAAAAGTGAATTTACTACATGTACCGGGATAGCAACTATAATAAAATGAGGGAAATGGTTAAAAAGGATTGGCTACAAAGGTTAGGACATTAAATCAAGCATAGACGTTGTTTAAAAATACCATCTTGGAAGCCCAGACCCAGATGCATTCCTCTTATTTACAAAGGTGGAAAGAAGAGAAATGACAGCCAGCATGGTTAAAAGGTGAGGTGAAAGAGGCTATTAGAGCCAAAAGAATGCCCTTCAAAGAATGGAAAAAGGACCCAAATGAAATAAGAAGCAACATAAGCACTGGCAAGTTAGATTCAACACATTGGTAATGAAGGCTAAAAGAGAATATGAAAAGAAACTTGCCGCAGAGGCAAAAGCTCACAGTAGCAACTTTTTCAGGTATATTAGAAGCAGAAAGCCTGCTAGGGACTCCGTTGGACCGTTAGATCATGAAGGAGCAAAAGGGGCACTCAGGTAGGACAAGGCCATCGCGGAGAACCTGAATGAATTCTTTGCTTTGGTCTTTATGGAAGAAGATTTAAGAGATCTACCTGTACCAGAAATGATTTTCAAGGGTGATGATGTGGAGGAAATGAAAGAAATCTTGGTGAACCTGGAAGACATACTGAGCCAAATCGACAAATTAAAGTGTACTAAATCACCTGGACCGGATAACATGCGTCCAAGGGAGTGAAAGAACTCAAACATGAAATTGCTGATCTACTGTTAGTAATCTATAACCTGTCATTAAAATTGTCTGTAGTACCTGAAGACTGGAGGGTGGCCAATGTTGTGCCGACTTTTAAAACGGGTTCTGGGGTGATCCGTGAATTTACCGACTGGCAAGCCTAATGTCAGTGCTGGGTGAAATAGTGGAAACTATGTGTTACGTAATTTTATTCTTTATAATAAACATGGTTTCAGCCAAAGGAAGTCTTGCCTTACTAATTTGCTTCATTTCATTGAAGGCATGAATAAACAAATGGATAAAGGTGAACCAGTTGATGTAGTATATATAGATTTTCAGAAAACGTTTGACAGTTCTTCATGAGAGACTCCTGAGAAAATTAAAGAGTGATGAGATAGGAGATAGTGTTCAGTTGTGGATTAGGAATTGGTTATTGGACAGAAAACAGAGGGTAGCGTAAAATGGCCATTTCTGTCAATGGAGTAGTGGAGTGCCGCAGGGATCTGTTCTGGTACAGGTTCCATAAAAACATATTTATAAATGATCTGGAACAAGTGAGGTGATTAAATTTGCAGATGGCACAAAGCTATTCAGGGTTGTTAAAATGCATGTGAAGTACGAAAAAGGAAGACGTTAGGAACTTGGAAGACTGGGCACCCAAATTGCAGATGAAATTTAATGTGAACTAATGCAAACTAATGCACATTGGAAAGAATAATCTGAATGATAGTTACCTGATGCTAGGGTCCACCTTAGGGGTCAGCACCCAAGAAAAATGTTTAGGTGTCATTGTAGACAACTCGCTGAAGTCTTTTGGCCAGTGTGCAATGGCGACCAAAAAAGCAAACAGGATGCTAGGAAATATTAGGAAAGGGATGGTAAATATGACCGAGAACATTATAATGCCTCTGTATCGTTCCATGATGGGACCTCTCCTTGAGTATTGCGTTCAGTTCTGGATGCTGCATCTCAAAAAGATATAGCAGAATTAGAAAAGGTTCAAAGAAAAGCAAACAATATGATAAAGGGGATGGACCTCTTCTCATATGAGGAAAGGCTAAAGAGATTAGGGCTCTTCAGCTTGGAAAAGAGATGGCTGAGGGGAGATATGATTGAGGTCTACAAAATCCTGAGTGATGTAGAATGAGTAGAAGTGAATCAATTTTTTTTACTCTTTCAAAAAGTACAAAGACTAAGGGACACTCAAGGAAGTTATATGGAAATAATTTTAAAACAAATAGGAGGAAATATTTTTTCACTCAATGGGTTAAACTCTGGAACTCTTTGCTGGAGGATGTAGTAACAGCGATTAGCATATCTGGGTTTAAAAAATGTTTGGACAAGTTCGTGAAGGAAAAGTTCATACTGAGATGGACGTGGAGAAGCCACTGCTTGCCCTGGAATTGGTAGCATGGCATCTTGCTACTGTTTGGGTTTCTGCCAGGTATTGTGACCTGGCATTGCCACTGTTGGCAGCAGGATACTGGGCTAGATGGACCATTGATCTGACCCGTATGGCTATGGCTATTCTTATGTTCCTGCACTACAGCACTGGGTCTTTCAGGAGAGCAGAAAACAGGGAGTTGCATCAGAGGGAAAACTTCGAGCCAGGCTGCAGACAAGTGGGTATTACGTTCTGCCACCGGTGACCTTTATGGGTTGGAAGGTAGACACAGGGCAGGGGGAGGTTAAGAGATACTTCGGATTGCAGTATAGGAGGAAGGGAGTGGCAGAGAGGTACTGGACTGTGACCAGAGGGGAGTGAAAGGAGAGGTGCCAGATCATGGGCAGAGAGGAGGAAGAAAGTTGCTGGAAAACAGGAGGGAGGGAGGAGAGAGATAGAGATGCAGGAGAAAGAGAGAGAGAAGGAGTGATCCTGGACCACTGGGGAGGGGAGGGAGAAGGTTGTTACAAGATTGAGAACCCCTGGCATAGAGGGCAACAAACTAAATGCTTAGAGTTGATGCTGGAGCTAGCGTCTGGCATGGGATTTGGAGGTGGGAGAAGAGAACTGCAGACTGACACACAGCTTGGAATGGCATAATGAGAATGATGTTGGCAGATAGCAGAGTAGCAGAAGGGCACTCATACTAGGGCTGGGAGAAAGGTCTGATGCTTAGTCCTGGGTGAAGGTGGCTTAAAGCTAACATGGCCTGGGGATGGGTGAAGGGTTCTTATGCTGGACATTTAAGAAGGGGACCGAAGGCAGGGGTTGACAGAGGATGGGGGTGATAGGGAGGCAAGTGGGTGGAAGGGTTTGGGGTTGGAGATTGGTTTGGTGCTCTGCTAGAAGAAGAGGGGCTAGGGGCTGGTGCAGAGACTGGGAATGAACAATGGGAGATGACAGGGTCAGAAGGAGCTCAGAGTACAGGTAGGTAGGGAGGGAGAAGAGAGAGATTGGAGTGAACTGAAGGGGAGCGGTCATAATAGAAGGAGGGAAGTGGTGAGAAGGAATCAAAATGGAGGAAGAGGTTAAGATGGAAAAAGTGTGGAAGAAGGGGAATAAAAAGGGGGAAGACTAGAGGGGAAGGGGTGAAAGAGCTGGTGAAGTTGGAAAAGGGTTACGAGGCACTAGAAAGGAACAGATGAAAAGAACAGACCTGAGAAGGGAATGAGGAAACTAGGTATCAGGTAAGAGAAAGAAGGAGATTAAAGGCTAGGAGGGGTTGAATGACAGGTAAATGAGCAGGGGGTGATGAAGAAATGAAAATTGGATGAAGATAAATGGCTGAGGAGAGAGAGGAGAAAGTGAAAGATAGAAAGCTCTTATGTAGGTGAGATGTGAAAAATGGGAAAGGGAAGACTAGAGGGTGGGAGAATGAGGGGTAAAATCGAGCTGCTGATCCATGATGTTTAGAAGATAGAAATAGAGAAGAATGATTAAGGGGAATTATCAATGTCAGAGACAAATGTAGAGAGGAAAGAAAAACAAGAGAATAAATAAAAATGAGACTCTGGAAAAGATGAAGACACTATAAGAAAGGTTGAAAGGAGAGGCTGGGACCAAGAGAATTAGTAAAATACAATGCCCAGACAAAGGTAGAATACATTTTATTTTCAGTAAAGCAAGCTGACATAGTCCATTTAAAATATGCAGCCCTGATAACTGTATATTTTATACAGTACAGAAGGAAATACATATTTGTTTCTCCAATGTTGCATTGCATTCAGACTTCTTGAATTCCTATTTCTAGTTTGTGGTTGCTTATTCTGTGTGACTTCTTCTGCTTTTCCAACCAGAAGTATATTGGTGTTCTAGGGTACTGCATTTTAAAATCTATTTCTATTTGAACATGAATGTTTGTGGTGTTTTATTATGACAGATTTTCTATATAGGTCTGGAATGGATGGTTTGATTACTGAGTCCTCCAACTTCATTTCTGCCAGTAGGGGGTGGAGCTTCTATATTGTGTTTTCAATCACTAGGGACAGGCAGAATCCCTAGAGTCCTGCAGAGCTTGCTTGTCCTCTCACTATTGAAAATGTGACAGTAAAACCACACCCCCACTGGCAGGATTGTTGGTGGAGGACTCCCACTCAGCTTAGAGGGAACAGTTCCTCTTCCCCCCCCCCCCCCCCCCCCCATTCCTGCTACATTGGTAGAGATGGCGTTATAGCAGTCCATCTTAATTTTTCCACTGGAATCCCATTCAGTCCTAGGTACGCCACTGCTAGTGAGCCATCAAGATTATACTCGCCCTGCGTGTGCCTTGACTCCTACAGCCTTTTCTCTCTTTTCCCAGAATCCTTCAGAGGTAGGCAGCTAGGAAGTAAGACCCCTGGCTTCTAAATATCACAGCCTCTAATCTCTCTCTCTCTCTCCAACCTCTATGACGGCACAAAATTCACAGGGATTAACTTTAGACTAGGGCCCAGAATGTTGTTGCATAGAGGATACATTAGTCTGTTCTACTACATTTGTAAATAGATGGAGAAGCCTGGAATAATAAATTTCGTAGGTTTCTCTGTGCTCTAAGAATACTGTTCCATGTTGGCACTGTTGGATAATGTTACCCAGTAGCATGTCTGATTTAGCTTGCTGCTTTGTGTTGATTTTACTGAGATCTCTTGCAGTAATGTGGAAAAGGAAAACCTCTGCCCTAGATTTTATGGCATATAGGGAGCTCTGTCTTCTCCAGCTTTGTTATTTTGCATCCCGTGTTATGCCATCAGTTGCTTTAGATTCAAGTTCAGTCATCAACTTCCACATGTATTGTTGATTTATAAACATGTGTATTTTGTTCAGTGTATCAAGTGTTTAGCAGAGATTTCTAATTAATAAACTAGAAACTCATGCAGTAGGGGCTCAGTGTTATCTTAGATAGGACAGCCTTGACATTAACCCTTTGAAGAGTTTGGAGATGATTTTAAATTCCATTCTTTCTTAAAGAAATGTCTTGATCTAGGTTGTGTTTTAATATGTTCACTTAAGCAATTTTTGACAAGCTTCCTGTAGGTCAGCAGGCACTGGTTCTCTCTCGGGTAGACTTTTTGTAATTCCCTTTTGATGCATCTCCCTGAGAAAAGGCTGTTTGGTCTCCAAAGTGATCCGAAATGGAGCAGTTTGGATGGTTTCTGGCTGCGGTATTAGGGATCAGATATCCCTGTTGTAGCAAATCTGTGCTGGCTGCCTCTAAAATTTAAAGCTTGGTTTAAAATATTATGCCTGAACTTTAATACTCTTCATGTCATGCATGTGGGATAACTAGGAAATAAAGTTAAGAAATACATTCCTGCTCAGTCTCTCCATTCTAGGGATGATTTTCAACTTTGTAGGCTTTCTGTAAAGGAATATATGTTGGTTAGAATGAGAACTCTATCCTTTGCTTTATTGTCCTCAGTCTATGTAGGTACTCTTCACTTGGGGACTTGACATTTGGGGAAAGATTACCTTAGATATAGACTGGCCTTCAGTCATCTTCTTTTTAATTAGGATTTTATCAGTGGCATAGCCAGAAGGCAATTTTTGTGTGGGCCAACAGGTTGGATGGGTGGGCACTAGAGAAAAGCCTGCCACCTGATGTACCCATACCCCGTCTCAGCCCCACCTCTATCCCACTCCCAATAATTTCAGTGAGGGTAGTAGTGCAGGCTTCAGTGGCTGCAGGTCATGTTGAGGGTTAGGAGAAGTACAAGAGGCTGCACTCTTTATCCCCCATTGACCCACTGTCCCCCAGCACACGTTTCCACCAAATATTCTGCATCCATAGAACCCCTGGCCCTTCCCAAAGAGTGGAGCTAGGACATTTCCCCATAAAACTCACCATACAAAAATTCTATTGTTATCTCAATAACAGGCATATTGTAAAGTAATACAAAAATCTATCAAACAAAAAGTCACTCAGAACCTAGAGACCAATCTACCATACCAACACTAACATCTCAAACGAGGATCCTACCTATGATACTTTAGGACTCTAAAATATCGATATATCTATCAAGAAACCTGTACAAACCAAATCACTACAGAATATTATGTAGAAAATTCATGCTAACAGAATACCTCGGTCACACAAAGAACACAAATGCCAAATACAGAATAAGTGACCATAAACAAATTAAATTGAATCCCCAAGAAGCTAGACCTTGCATGTAATGCAACACTAGAGAAATAGAATGAGATGCATTTCTTCCTACACTGTGCAAAATATAAAGATAGCACATGTCTAACACCAGCTTTGGCAGGATGCCCATTTCAAATTTTACCTATTCTAATCACAAAATACAAAAATTATTTTTCTACCTTTTGTTTGATCATTTTATTTTTCAGATGCTAGTCCCAGGCTCTGGTGTCTGCTTCTAGCTGTCTTCTCTTAACTTTCTGACCAAGGTTTCCTGTCCATTTGACATTTCTTCTCTCTCCATGTCCACTATCCATCTTCTTCCATATCTCTTCCATATCTTCCTCTCTGTTCGGCATCTTGCAGGCCCAGCCCCTCCCCCCTTCTCTGCAGCCCCACTCCTCCCACAAGTCCAGCACACCTCTCCCTTCCCTGCAGCCTCCCTCTTCCCACACAAGTCCAGCACACCTCTCCCTTCCTTGCAGCCCCCCTCCTCCCTCAAGTCTAGCACACCTCTCCATTCCCTGCTGCCCCCTCCTCCCACAACAAGTCCAGCACACCTCTCCCATCCCTGCTTCCCCCCTCCTCCCACAGCCCCCCTCCTCCCTCAAGTCTAGCACACCTCTCCATTCCCTGCTGCCCCCTCCTCCCACAAGTCCAGCACACCTCTCCCATCCCTGCTTCCCCCCTCCTCCCACAGCCCCCTCCTCCCTCAAGTCTAGCACACCTCTCCATTCCCTGCTGCCCCCTCCTCCCACAACAAGTCCAGCACACCTCTCCCGTCCCTGCTTCCCCCCCTCCTCCCACAAGTCCAGCACACCTCTCCCTTCCCTGCAGCCTCAGTCCCCCCTCCTCCCACAACATGTCCAGCAAACCTCTCCCTTCCCTGAGTCCAGCTACCTACTCACAATTGAGCATCCCTCACTGGATTCCCTCCCACATGTCCAGGATCACTGCAGCTTCAGCTGGCTTCTCCTAACCCCACCGCCACTGCAGTGCTTGCAGCATTCATTTTCGAGACACCCAGTAGCAATTCACAGAGGTACTCCTGATCCTTCCCTCTGCCGCCTAAAACTATGCTTCTCCATTTACACCAATGAAAATGTGGTGTAAATCCCTGCACACAGATTTACGTGCACTGGGCCATATTCTATAACTGTGTGCAGAACGTCCACGAAGCACCCATTCCCCCATCTTTAACCACGCCTCTTTTGAACTGCGTGCTTTAGAAGTGTATTCATTACAGAATACGCTTAGCGAGTACTGCACATGAATTCTAATTATTGCCAATTAGTGCTCATTTTTGCTGGTTATCAATGCTGATTAGCTTGTTAAACCAATTAAGTTACGTGTGTTATGGCATACGCTTAGATTTCGGCGCGGAACTCTAGATGCGCTATGTCTTAAAATAAAAATACCTTCTGTAGAAAAGGGAGCTGCAAAGTATGTGGAAATATTTATTACCATCATGAACAATTTCTCAAAGAAAAACTGTATGAATAGTTTCACTTTTGAATCCATAGATCTTTTAGGAAATTTCCAAAGCTGATGCGAATATATCTTGCATTAAAATAATCAGAATCTAGTCAACATATTGCTTCTATAGAAGACCATTTAAAAATTTTCTTAAATCTGATGCCACATTGCAATAATATACACCTTTACTTATTGCACACTTTAAAATAGCACCTTAAAATGCATCCCCACAGTATCTCCTTTTTTCATCATCCTGAATCAGTTAAATTTAATTAAAACGTACTATGTTATCCACTGAAATATGCCTTCTAGAAATTTTTGTTATCTATCTTTATAGGTAATGTCCTTGTTAAATCAGATAAAATTACACCATATTTTATTAAGTTGCACTGGCTTCCTGAAGAAGCTAGGGTGCTGTTTAAATTGGGATGTTTTGTTGTTCAAGATTATATTTGGCCTGATTCCGCGATTATATGATTTCTCTTGTATGCCGACCAATGTCAGGACAACATTATAATACTTGAAATTCTCTCTCATTTTCTTTCCCCAGTCCTTGGGGGATTATTTTGAAGAAATTGTTCACTTGCTTATTTGCATATCAAGCAGTTAGCTTATGGAATTCCTCTCCATTTAAACTGAGGTTTATGTCCAGTTACGATATCTTTAAGAAGGAATTAAAGTCAGTGTTGTTTTATAAATATGTGATAGGGAAGTAATATGTTGTTGTACATTAGTGAAGATGTGTTTCTGTAAGGATATTGATGACCATGATATTAATGTCTGTTATAATTTTGGACTATTGTTACATCCTAGATTTATTTTTGATCTAGTATCTTAGTTGTAATCCACTATGAACTATGTTACTGGTATTAAAGGGCTATACATTAACTATAAGCATTTCTTAAAACTTTACTGTTGTGGTTGTTTATCCTCTGATTTCTCAACTACGTGCAAGTTCATTTCTTAGCCACAGGTGTGATTTGACTTGAGTAATCCCTTGTCTATTGTACTGCAAGAGAAGCAGCACTAGGTAACTTCAAGAAAATCCCTTTTTTATTATCCCATGAGTATTTAGAGTCTCAGTTTCTTTTGGAGGACTTTCTTTGCTGCTCATATTACAGTCAACCTTTTCTTTCCATGATGCACTATTTTGTAATCTATAATATGTTCCTAACTATATTCTTCTGCATTTTGGGGCACTCCATAACACTTCTCCTTAGTACACTATAACTATGGAATTTCTTACCAGAAGATGGGGTTAAGTCAGCTAGCATAGCTGAGTTTAAAAAGGGTTCACACAAATTCCAAGAGGAAAAGTCTGTAAAACATTACTGGCAGACTTGGGAAGGCTACCACTTATCCCCTAGGAGAAAATACCAGCTGTACCTGATTGTAACTCAGCTTGAACTACTACTGAAAAGTCATGAGCTAAATCCAAAATACTTTCTTCTTCTCTCCCTAGTGGTTTAAACCAGCATATCACATCTTAATTAACTCACAACTTAAGAAAAAAGCAGAAATCTCGACAGAATGACTGCTGTTGGTAAATGGAATTCAGTCTGAGGATTGAAGTGTGGTTAAGATTCAGTCTTGGAGTGGTAGTGTTTCGTATCTTTGAGAATGATGTAGCAGTGCAATTATTTATTTATTTAAAATTTTATACACTGCTTACAAGCTAACAAAAACTATAGCAGTAGTGTACAATTATAATCACCTTATCTTTCCCTACCCAGGCACCCCAAACTCTTCCAAAACATATTAAAGACCATTTATCTCCCAGCCCCTGCTTCCTACCTATACAGAGCAGCAAATAGAGCCCAAAGTACTAGTAACTACCTTTAACACTGAACAGTAAAATCATTTCCCTTGTCTAATCACAATATTCACCCTCCCTTTAAACAACACTACTACTTATCACTTCTATAGCACTACAAGGCATACGCAGTGCTGTACACCATATATGAAAAAGACAGTCCCTGCTCAAAGAGCTTACAATCTAAATAAGACAGGTAAACAGAACAATTAAGAAGTAAGGAAATTAAAGAGGTAGGGTACAGGGCAAGTGAGTAGTGATTAGGAGTCAAAGGCAGTGTCAAAGAGGTGGGCTTTTAGCCTGGACTTAAAGGCGGCCAAAGAAGGGGCTTCATTTGGCTCCAGTGGGCTTTGTAATATACTTACTACATGGCTATAGCCAGGTTTCTAAAGCTTTTCTGAAACCCCAGCAATGATCTAATTTGCAGAACCCAGGGGCAATTTATTTCATAACACGGGGGGGGGGGGGGGGGGGGCAGCTAAAGAGAAGGCTCTATTCTCAGACTAGTACTTCTAATATGCCATAAAAATAAAACTACTGAAAGTGAATCTTGACTGGACTAGAGGGGGGTAAGTAAGAGAATAATGCCAACATTTTTGAGACAGATATAAAGGACCCTCATTTTGTAAAACCTGAAAAATCAGACGCACAACTTTAAAATGAACCATTGATTCCATCAGGAGTCAGAGTAGCTTCTCCAATAAAGGGCATGCGGAAAACAAGGAATCTTAAAAATGAGGCATGCTGCTGCAGTCGGGACCACCTGGACATGGTGCAATAATTGTCTAGTAAATCCTCAGATAAAGGGGATTACAATAATCCAAAATGAGAAAAACAGACAGCTTCACTACCAGCCAAAATCAATCCATGGTAAAAATGGCCTTAGCCTACTTAGTAATGTCAGTCTAAAGAAAACTGAATCGACAGTATGAGACACTTGACACTTGCCCATGAAGGTATGATCCCAATACCACCTCAGATCTTTGACTTCTGAGGAAACCACACATGGCCTCCTGCATAAGTTAAACATCAGAAGATGTGAAACAAAACCATCGCCAACCAGATGATCACAATTATTTTCTGCTTATTAGGAACCAAGCTATTACAACATTAAACCATCATTTAATGGAAGGCTTGTATTTTGCTTTTTCATAAGCAATTCATCTTCTCCTTTCCAAAGCATGAAAATTCGTATGCCATTTGCATAAAGAAATCCTTCTAAATCCATACACACTATAAATACCCTAATGCTCGTATAAAAATATTTTTAAAAATAAGGGAGACAAAAATGATTCCTATGGCACTCCACAGAATAAAGAGGCATATCTACTTCTAGAAGCATTCACAACCACTTATACCTGACTGTCCTGCAGAAAAGACCTCAGTTCAGCACTATACCATACCTTCAGTGCCAGTTTTACTACAATACTGAACTAAGTCTAAATTGACTAAACCAAATGTCAAAGCAAATCTAGCAGTACCAGTAAACCTCATTCATGTTTGTTTAGAGATTGACGCACTTCATCTTCTAAAACTACCAGAACTGTTTCAGTACTAAAGTGGTGATGAAACCCTGATCGAAGATCTGACAAAACACCCAACTTTTCCACATAATCATGATTTTCCAGTAAGACCATACTTTCAAAGATCTTGGCCGGGGTGGGGGGGGGAGTTTGACACATGTCTATAGTTTTTACAGTTTGCCAGATCTGACCCAGGTTTTTTCAGTAGGGATAAAATAACGGCAAGTTTTCACTGGGTTAGCATAACTCATTCCTGCAATGACTTAGTCACAATAGTACTCGAAGAGCTTAATGTTCATCTGGCAGGGCCTTCCAAACAGAGAAATAGCAAGGATCCAGTAAGCAAAAAGTGGTATGAATTTTTCGAATAATACGGGTAAATATGTCAAAGAAGGAACTAAGAACTCTGATTTCCCCTGACTAGAACCAGTAGGTACCTCTGGGTCTCTTATGGATGCCTAGCGGATATGAACATCACCCTCTTCAGTCTTCAAGTTACTTACTTTAGAGATGAAGAAATCTGATAAATAATCTCCGCTCAATGGGCAGATTTCCCTGTCCCCTTTTGTACCCTGTTTCTCAACAGTGTATTTACAACATTAAAATGGTTGTCTGTCTCATTAGTCAATGAGTGCACCAGATTAGAGAAGAGAGCTTTTTTTAGCGTAGTAAATTGTGTTTCTGTACTTGGTCATTGTTTTTCTCCAGCATAATTTAGCCTGCTCAGAGGGGAACAGTGCCATCAACTTTACAATCTCTGTACTCCTCTTTTTAAAGATTTAAGCTATGGTGTTTCTGTTTATCCCTTACTTTTACTTCTCTCCAAAAATCTATCTTTTCTTCTACTCTGCCACCACATTATCCCGAGCTTCTTTCTTCTCTGCTTTGCCTCCCGCCAGCAAGCACAAAACTGTTCAATGTCTGTCTGTCCCAGTCTCCTCAGGAGAGCAAAATGTTTCTCAACCACCTTTCCCATCTTCTTTTTCCAGTTAAAGGAAAACGAGATACCACAGTGATCAAACCATGGGAAGGCTTTGCTTCCCTTCACTTTCAGCCCATTATTCTCTATACATAGTTTCTTAGACCCACAAATTAGATCAGGAGTTAAAGGGAATTAAAAAAAAAAAATATTTAAGATGACACAACAGTCTGCAACAGAATGGACACCCCTGAGGGAGTAAGATAATTGGGAGATGATCTAAGAAAGCTTAAGGGGTGGTTTACCCTTTGGCAGTTAAGGTCAGTGCCAAAAAGTGCATAGCCATGCCTTTACGTAATAGATGACAGCAGATAAAGACTTGTATGGTCCATCCAGTCTGCCAACAAGATAAACTCATAGCATAAGGTATGATGTGATACTACATATGTATACTTGATCTTTTAGTACTGTGGGAGTCTGTGGAAATGGTATGAGATCGTTGGTAAAAAGCTAATGTGCATTGACCTGAAGAAGGACCTTAGAGTGCTACTGTCTGGTGATCTTGATAGTGAATGAGTAGTAAGTAGGATTTCCCTTGAAAGGTAAATAGTGAATGAGTAGAGCCAGATTTTATTTTTTATTTATTTTTGTTACATTTGTACCCCGCGCTTTCCCACTCATGGCAGGCTCAATGCAGCTTACATGGGGCAATGGAGGGTTAAGTGACTTGCCCAGAGTCACAAGGAGCTGCCTGTGCCTGAAGTGGGAATCAAACTCGGTTCCTCAGTTCCCCAGGACCAAAGTCCACCACCCTAACCACTAGGCCACTCCTCCACTCAGATGGATGCTGAGGTGCTTAAGAAGAGATGTAACTAGTAGAAAAGAGATAACAAACATTTTTACAAAGTAGTGGGTTCATTGCTAGAGGCCATATCTCAGATAGAGATACTAGTGGCAGTCCAGAGAAAGAAAACCCAAAGTGGTGTGAACTGTATCAGAAATCATATAGGAGGGTGTAATATGTATGCCCTAAAGGAAAAAACAAAAGGCGGCACAATAGAGGTATTGAAATATCTGAAAGATATTAATAATGCATAAGAAGCAAAATTTTGCAGTAGGAAAGAAATTCTAGAGCTAGGAATATGAACCTCTAAAGGGTAAGATTGAAGAACATCAGAAAATATTTGTGAGGGAGGCAGTGACGTCATGATATGAGATGGCCGCTTGAGCCAGAGGCTCCGCACTCATCTGAGAAATAATAGTGAATATCTGTCCCATCCTTAACAGCGTAATATCGTCAGAGCCATAAATCAGCTATACCGAGTTTAGAGATCTGGTGGGGATGAGCATTAAGCATCAGCTCCGAACTGATCTGAAGGCATTTTCAGTTCCAAAAATGCTGACCGCCCAGGTACAGGATAGCAATATGGCTTCAGTGTCAGGCGCTCAGACAGATGCGCTGACTCAGCTTTCCTGTGCGGCTTCAGAGTGCATGGGTGCCTGTGTCCAAGCTGTTATATCACTTCTAGAATTCTGTGACTGGATGCAGGAAATAGAAACTGATGTGAAAGTTCTGCATGTCGAATTAACAGCCCTGGGAGCAGACGTGTGCAGCAAAATTACTGAGCTTAGTGGTCACCTAGAGGATGTGGAGATTGGCCTGGATGAACAGTCGGAGGTAATCACCACCCTAGAAAAAGTCATGTTGGAAAACAAACAGCAGGTCATCGCCTTTGCTGATAAGCTGGAGGACTCCAGAGCCACAGTCAACGAAACAACCTGCGGTTCCAGGGTATACTTGAAGTACCTAACTATGCAAACTCTGAAACTACCATGCAGAGGATAGTTAGCACACTACTCTCTGATAACATGATGGCCATACCGCCAGAGAATATCAGGATCAATATCAAAAGAGGGGTTGAGAGTAGTGATAAATCTCTTAGTGTAGGGTATGCTTTAGGAGCTGGCTGAGAAGTGTCTCTTAGTTGTCTGCTCTGTAAAGTATTTTTCTTTCTTTTCTTTTTTTTCCTTACTCATGGATCTTTTTTTCCTTATAATGTGGACAGTGTTTAGAATTTTGTTTCATTCCCTGTATTAGTGTTTTTTTGTGCATTTTGTGTACATACTTCTGAGCTTCTGAGAATAGCATATATTGGTTGTGAAAGCTGCTAATAAAAATGTTTAAAAAAGTGCTTCACTATCCTCATTGGTAATGTGTCCACCGGCAAAGAGATGCTTCTAAGCAGTTTACTTATATCAATTTAAAAAAAAAAGGGGGGGAGGGGAACAAACAAAAAGATCTGTTGTGTTTAAAATATGCGCTGGCGCCTTTGGCAATCTGCTATCCGCTACCCTTGCACCCTCAACCTGGCTACAGACTTTTTAATGAGTTTTTGAGTAAATAAAAAAAAAAAAGATTGTATAGGAGGTTCTTTTTAATGCCAGTGATCGAATCCAAACCCATTTAAAATCTATGAGACTTTCAGTAAGATCTGGGTTCACTGAGGCTTTTTCTTCCTTGTGTTTTTCCTCTTAGATTATTAAAAAATGATTATAAAAAAATAAAGTGCGAGTTTAGTTTGAATTATTAGTGCATTGTATTCCACTACCTTCTGATTGTGTGATCATTGTCAAAATATTTCATCATTTTTACTTCAAAGGTCTTATGTTCCTGGATTGTCTTATAATTTCCTTTTAGTATTCTCACCATAAGATCATTGATGCAGTGTTCTGGTTTTATAAAGTGCTGTCCCACAGAGGTGGCATCCTAGTTGGCATTGTGATGTTTAAAATGTCTGTGTAAATTGATTCTCATCTTTAGTACCTGGCTTGTTTCTTCAGTATAGCATCCCTCTTTGCACTTTTTGCCTTAAATGATATATACCAAATTTGAAGATGAGCATGTGAAGGATCTCCTTATGCTGAATGTGAGTGACTGGGATCCTGTGAAATGTGCTGACACAGTTTGCAGATTGGTATATTGCAGAGACGTATGCCATTCTCTTCTTTTTGAGCTTGTATTGGGTGGGAATAATGTGGGATATAAATGCCATAAATAAATAAATAAATTAGGTGGCTGTCGGAAGGCCAGCGTTGGTGGAGCAGTGAATATCTCTTTCATCCTCCTGGAGTAGTGACTGTAAGTTGTAAAGGTAGAAAGTTACTACAATATTCTGCTGTGTGCGGCCCCCTTAGGCCCATGGAACATTGGGGGCTCCATGTTTGATTTAGGTTCACAGTTTTGTTTGACTCTCACAGAGTGCCTTCAGAGGACGCTCTTGGGTTCTATAGTCTCTGTTCTCAAAGGTTCCACCATTGGCCCAAGGGCCTTCAGAGTGCCCTCTCGCTGTTCAGCTCTCATCTAACATGGATTAGTATTTAAAATGTTAAAATAATAAAAACAGGGGGGGGTCGATAATCAGCCACCAGTGCTCAGCATTTTGCTGACTGTTGGTGCAGCATTATGCCTATAAATTCAATGCTGGGCCATGTCCGTGAGTTTACGGAGCCCTCTACACCATAGCTTGTTAAGTGCGATATTCACCTCTTAATTGGCTATGATGTAGAGAGAGAGAACTGACTTTTATGTAGTTCTTTTATGTGGTGATCTTGGCCAGTTAAGTTCTTCATATTACCAATTAACAAGCCAAGTGCTGACTCCGCCCCTAGAATGTCCCCAAAATAGGGGATATGTTGGGTGCAAGCTTGTGCCGTTGAAAATGACCAGTTAGCCCCAAACAAGCAATTTAACTGTCTAGGATCCATTTCTGGCTGGCTAAAACATTTTAAATATCAACCCCACGGTTAGTGAAAGAGTAAAATTGAAGCCATCCAGAAAAACTAGAAATAAGGCAAACAGAAAATTCTGTTGTCAACCAGAGAGACATAACAGTAAGGGGAACGAAAGATGGAAACATAGAAAGGTATTTATTTGAAAATCCACATTATTGAAAACAGACAAACCGCATCAAGCAGAAAAGAAAGAACAGGGAAAAGAGTTTCCATAAATGTTTTTTCCATCTCCAGTTTTGTTCTTGCTGTTTACACCTCTGTTTGAGTGTGGGATTTCCGGTGCTTGTTATGCTTGGAACTTCAGCTTGATTTATCTCTCACACCACCAAGAGTGTGTATCCTTTTCAGTTAGCTATCCTTTGTGCATAAACTACGCAAATCCTTTTCTTTTTAATTGCTGCTATGAATATTTCATACTGTTTAAAGATATACTGTTAGGTTCATTGAGTCATAAATAGCTTTACTAATGTGAAGCTGTGAAATGACACCTGAAGTGAAAGAAAAACGTAGGCCAAGGAGTTGTAGAAAATAGCATGGGAGTTGCAATTAAAAAAAAAAAAAAACAAGCAATGGTTTTGGTCACTTTTAGAAAGGTGACTTGTTATGAAGAGTTGCTAAGTTACCCACTTCCAGGCATGAGAGTTTTTGGCCAATCCTGCTTTCGAACTTACTCCTAATGCAGTATGATATTTGTAGTCCCTGATTCTGTCTTTTGATATATGTGCTGTTGGTACCATAATACATCACTCAGGATAGGGTAATCTGTCAACTCTATTGTATGCAAATCTTAAAGACTTGGCAAGTTACATCTTGCTAATGAGCATAAAGACTGAACAAGTTTTGGTAGTGAAACCAGCCTGAAATCCATTTTCTGGGCTCTGCTCCCCCTCCCTCTTGCCACTCCCCCCCCCCCCCCCCGGACCTACTTTATAATCTCTGATGGTCATGTGGTGTAATGGGACAGCAGTGATTCCCCCATAATGCCTGCCCATGCCAGCTTCGCTCTCAATATGGCTGCTATGACCTCTACTTGTATTTTCTCAAGATTGCCACTAGAGGTCATGGCAGCTATTTTGAGAGCGAAGCTGGCATGGGCAGGCATTATGGGGGATCACTGCTGTCCCATTACACCACATGACCATCAGAGATTATAAGGTAGATCCGAGGGGGGGGGGGAGTGGCAAGAGGGAGGGGGAGCAGAGCCCAGATTAGGGGCCATCACGCTTGCTTTCAGTTTCAGCCAAAACCAGGTGATTGATTTTGGCCGCAGATTCGGTTTTGGCCAAGACCAAAGAAAGCAGTTTTGGTCACCCTCTAAACAAGCATTCCTTAACTTGTTTTCTGCAGTTGAATCTCGAGGCATGATTCAGTCTCTGCAAAGGATACAAGAGGTTTTTCAATTCCACTGCTTAAAATGTAGCACCTTTCATGAACACCAAAATCACCAGAAAAGGAGAAAAAAACCTAATCTTTTTTTTGTTTCTTGCGCTTTGCTTTTGTATTCAGTAGAAAGAAAAATTGTATGTATTGTTTCTTTTCCATTCATCAACTGTTTCTATTCACCAAACTCAAAGTGGCTTACTGCTTACATAATTTAATCTTACAATGATCCCTACCACACTGTCATAAAACAGGCTGATTAGCATGTTCAGGACTACCTTCTCCAACCAGAGTGATGCCCTCAAATAATTGAAACCCCCCCAAACCCACAACTTGCCACCTACCCACTACCACTTTAGTTGTTATAACCTACATAATGCCTGTACAGCTCAATGTGGATAACAAGTTAGAAGAGGCTGGAAATAGTCCAGGAGATTACATAATAGAGGAGATACATCAAAGTAGAAACTTAAAATGTTAGTTGAAAGATGTTCTTTAAATAATACTGATTTTACTGCCTTCCTAAAAATAAGGTAATTGGAATTAACCGCCTTAATGGATTTATTATTAAATGTTATTTTTATTGCTTTACTCATATTGCACAAGTAATAACTTGTTACATGCAACACAGGGAAATAATACAAATTCAATATGTCTTCACATACAAAGAAAAAGGAAAAAACTTTTTGACTTCATTTTTGTTTCGTATTTAACCCTTCCTTAGACCACAAACTTGGGGAGTGACCAAAACATTTAAGGAAATCAAAGTGGAATACAATAAACAAAGAAAGGCCCAGCCCGCCCTACGTTAAATCTAACAGTTGTTAATTCCCCTGATACCCTCTTCAGGTCTATGAAAGCCCTAAGCTGATCTGGTACAAAAAAAAAACATATTTGTTTCCGAAATATTTAACTATGCATTTACAAGGGTAAGCTAAAAAGAAAGTAGCCCCCAACAATGTCGTTCATCTCTCATATCTAAGAAACTTTTCCGTTTGTCTTGAGTAGATCTAGTGACATCTGGGAATATCCTTAATTTTTGACCACAAAATTTTTGGTTAGCATTCTTAAAGTATAACTTCAAAATGGCTTTAAAGTCTTGTTCAAATACGAATGATACCAATAATGTGGCCCTTTTTGTTACTTCTGATAATGAGTCCTCCAAAATCAAGGAAATATTTCTTAAATCATCCAATTTCTCCTCTTCCTGGACCTGTTCCATTTCTTCATAAGAACCTACTTGTCTCTTCTTTTCCGGAAGAAAGAATATCTTATTTAGAGGAGGAATATTTTGAGCTGAAATTTTCAATAAGGTATTTTTTAAATAGTTCTAAAGGAAGACTTACAACAGGCCTTGGGAAGTTCAATATCCTTATATTTAGACGTCTGTTATAATTTTCAATTTGTTCTATTTTTTGACGTATAAGCATATTATCTTTCATAGCTGCTGAAACATTGTCCTTAATAGTCACATCATCAGATTGATATTTTAGTACCTGATCATTGAAGTTCTGCTTTAATTTATCCATCGATTTGGAGAGCTGCTCCACCGCTAAAACTAGTGTTTTTGTTTCCTGGGTTGATTTTGTAACAGAAAAGTTCAGTTTGTCAATTGCCTGAGGGCATCTAGGGTTACCACCATGGGAGAGTTCAATACACCCTCTTTATCCAAGATCTCCGCTTCCACTGCCAGCCGCTTTGATGAGGAGCCGCTACCATAGGCCCCAACACCAGCGCCCTCCGCGTTTTTGGGACCCGTCATCTCCATCCACGACTCGGCAGGACATGGTGGTATCTCGGCTTCCGGGGGGGGGGGGGGGATAATGTTGTTTCATGATCCAGGGGTGTCGAGGTTCCTCCCTCGGTACACACAGTGGAACTTCCCCTGGTTATATTCCGTGGGCACCGGCGTGCAAAGCTGTCAAGGGTTTGCTTCTTCAGGGAAGACGCAAGGGCTGGAAGCAGTAAGGACCTTACAGTCCCTTTCTTTTAGTATGAGGCATAGCAGCAGCGGTAATCAATTCACTTCAAAAATCTTCAGCAAGCCCTCCTAAACAGCCTCACTCTTCTCAGCGCGTCGGCGCCATCTTGGTCACGCCCCTCCGCTTTTCCACCTTAATGGATTTAATTTTATTAACAAGCGGAAATTTCAGTTTCAACTGGTTCCTAAGACTGTAATCCGTAGTCCTAACAGATGGTTGTAAAAGGTCTATCATATATTGTGGGCCAGTCCATGATAAATTTTAAAAACCAATGTACATATTTTAAATTTAGTCCTGGCTGCAATAGGCAACCAGTGCAAACTGACCAAAAGATGTGTGACATCATCATTTCTTCGAGCAGAGAATATAAGCATTATGAATAATCTATAGTTTCTTCAATAATTATGAATAATCTATAGTTTCTTCAATAAAGTTTTAGAACAACTTGTATAAGTACAATTACAATAGTCCAATTTCGAAAGTAATAGAGCTTGAACTATTGAAATGACGCTTATTATGAGCAAGTGCAAAGTGATGCATGCGGGAAAGAGGAACCCGAACTATAGCTTCGTAATGCAAGGTTCCACGTTAGGAGTCACCGACCAAGAAAGGGATCTCGGCATCATCGTTGATGATATGTTGAAACCTTCTGCTCAGTGTGCTGTGGTGGCTAAGAAAGCAAATAGAATGTTAGGTATTATTAGGAAAGGAATGGAAAACAAAAGTGAGGACATTATAATGCTTTTGTATCGGTCCATGGTGTGACCGCACCTTGAATATTGTGTTCAGTTCTGGTCACCGCATCTCAAAAAAGATATAGTGGAATTAGAAAAGGTACAGAGAAGGGTGACAAAAATAAAGGGAATTGAACGACGTCCCTATGAGGAAAGGCTAAAGCATCTAGGTCGCTTCAGCTTGGAGAAGAGACAGCTGAGGGGGAGATACAGTGGGGGAAATAAGTATTTGATCCCTTGCTGATTTTGTAAGTTTGCCCACTGACAAAGACATGAGCAGCCCATAATTGAAGGGTAGGTTATTGGTAACAGTGAGAGATAGCACATCACAAATTAAATCCGGAAAATCACATTGTGGAAAGTATATGAATTTATTTGCATTCTGCAGAGGGAAATAAGTATTTGATCCCCCACCAACCAGTAAGAGATCTGGCCCCTACAGACCAGGTAGATGCTCCAAATCAACTCGTTACCTGCATGACAGACAGCTGTCGGCAATGGTCACCTGTATGAAAGACACCTGTCCACAGACTCAGTGAATCAGTCAGACTCTAACCTCTACAAAATGGCCAAGAGCAAGGAGCTGTCTAAGGATGTCAGGGACAAGATCATACACCTGCACAAGGCTGGAATGGGCTACAAAACCATCAGTAAGACGCTGGGCGAGAAGGAGACAACTGTTGGTGCCATAGTAAGAAAATGGAAGAAGTACAAAATGACTGTCAATCGACAAAGATCTGGGGCTCCACGCAAAATCTCACCTCGTGGGGTATCCTTGATCATGAGGAAGGTTAGAAATCAGCCTACAACTACAAGGGGGGAACTTGTCAATGATCTCAAGGCAGCTGGGACCACTGTCACCACGAAAACCATTGGTAACACATTACGACATAACGGATTGCAATCCTGCAGTGCCCGCAAGGTCCCCCTGCTCCGGAAGGCACATGTGACGGCCCGTCTGAAGTTTGCCAGTGAACACCTGGATGATGCCGAGAGTGATTGGGAGAAGGTGCTGTGGTCAGATGAGACAAAAATTGAGCTCTTTGGCATGAACTCAACTCGCCGTGTTTGGAGGAAGAGAAATGCTGCCTATGACCCAAAGAACACCGTCCCCACTGTCAAGCATGGAGGTGGAAATGTTATGTTTTGGGGGTGTTTCTCTGCTAAGGGCACAGGACTACTTCACCGCATCAATGGGAGAATGGATGGGACCATGTACCGTACAATTCTGAGTGACAACCTCCTTCCCTCCGCCAGGGCCTTAAAAATGGGTCGTGGCTGGGTCTTCCAGCACGACAATGACCCAAAACATACAGCCAAGGCAACAAAGGAGTGGCTCAGGAAGAAGCACATTAGGGTCATGGAGTGGCCTAGCCAGTCACCAGACCTTAATCCCATTGAAAACTTATGGAGGGAGCTGAAGCTGCGAGTTGCCAAGCGACAGCCCAGAACTCTTAATGATTTAGAGATGATCTGCAAAGAGGAGTGGACCAAAATTCCTCCTGACATGTGTGCAAACCTCATCATCAACTACAGAAGACGTCTGACCGCTGTGCTTGCCAACAAGGGTTTTGCCACCAAGTATTAGGTCTTGTTTGCCAGAGGGATTAAATACTTATTTCCCTCTGCAGAATGCAAATAAATTCATATACTTTCCACAATGTGATTTTCCGGATTTAATTTGTGATGTGCTATCTCTCACTGTTACCAATAACCTACCCTTCAATTATGGGCTGCTCATGTCTTTGTCAGTGGGCAAACTTACAAAATCAGCAAGGGATCAAATACTTATTTCCCCCACTGTATGATAGAGGTCTATAAAATAATGAGTGAAGTGGAACGGGTAGACATGAATCGTTTGTTTACTGTTTCCAAAAATACTAGGACTAGGGGGCATGTGATGAAGCTACAAAGTAGTAAATTTAATACAAATCAGAGAGAACTTTTTTCACTCAACGTGTAATTAAACTCTGGAATTCGTTGCCAGAGAATGTGATAAAGATGGTTAGCTTAACTGAGTTTTAAAAAGGTCTGGATGGATTCCTAAAGGAAAAGTTCGTAGACCATTATTAAATTGACGGGGAAAATCCACTGCTTATTTCTTGGATGAGCAGCATAAAATGTATTGAACTTTTCGGGATCTTGCCAGGTATTTGTGACCTAGATTGGCCACTTTTGGAAACAGGATGCTGGGCTTGATGGACCTTCGGTCTGTCCCAGTGTGGCAATACTTATGTAAAGTTCTGAGAATCAAAACATTTCCTGATTTATCTTAACTTTTTCAGTAAGAAGAATGAACCCTTGACCAAATGATTAACCTGTGACTCTGTTAATAGCTGACTGTCCACTTGTACTCCTAAAATCCTTGTGATGAACTTTAATGAGAACTATTAGCTTTATGAAATTTACGATCAATCCAAGGATTACTTAAATGAGATAACAATAGAAACGTTATGTTTTCTCTATTTAATTTCACACAGGCAGCCATTAGTTCTAATATATTATCCCAGTCTTTAGATATTGGAAGTAAGACTGCAATGTATATTAGACATTTCATACCCATGAAATTCAAGTCAGCCCTCAGTGGTTGTATCAAAACATTGAACTATATGGGGGACAAGGGAAATCCCTGCAGGACTCCACTGCGGGAATCCATTTATCCAGTAGTACACCCTTCATCTTAATCTGATATGATCTGTTAGCTAGAAAGCCACAAAACCAAGACAGAACCCTTCCTGTTACGCCAAAACCATCCGAAATCTGTAATATCAGATTATGATCCACGAGATCAAAAGTGCTTGATAAATCAAATTGTAGCACAACCATTTGCTTTCCCTTACTTAACAACAACTTCCCTGGTGCAACCAGGGAACAAAGAACTGTTGCCATGCTAAAAGCTTTATGAAAACCTGACTGGGTTGTTTGTAAAATATTGAACTTATCCAAGTAACTTTCCAGTAGCCCAGAAACGTATCTTTCCATGTTCTTTATGAGCACAGGAATAGAAGCAACTGACCTGTAATTTGTTACTTCAGGAAAGCTAATATTTTTGTTCTTTGGAATAGGGGTGACAGTTATATCTCCCAGAAATAACGAATACTTCCTTTAAAAAAAAATTATTCAGCCAGTCAGTTATTGCTTGTACAAAAGTTACAAGGGCAGAAATCAATAAGTAAGGAGGACTGGAATTGTTATCAAAAGATTAACCATATTTTGGGGAAAGTAGACCAAATTCTGGATACATCTATTAAACAATTAGTCTCCATCTTCTCATTAGTCAGCTGATTGATCTGTATATGCAATTTCTCTCACTTACCTTCAAAATAGTTAAAGTGACAGTATGTGGTGTGGTCTGGTCAGAGGAAAGTATAAGATCATCCACTGTTAGCTGGTTCAAAACACTAACCACCCTGCTTACTAAGCTGCCTGCTAATGCTGGCACGGGTTAACCATAGCTGTCTGGGATCTGCCTGATAACATATCCCAGATCCTTCTGAATTCCAGGAGAGAATTCACTATACATTCATGTGGTTTTCATGGTAAAGATTTGCTATGACGGATCAGGTTCTTTTTCACGCATCACCCAAACATTGTGTGAATACTTTCTACAGCCCTTTGAATCAGGTTTAAAAACAAACTTCTAGCATTTGCCTTAGTGCAGTAGGCATAAGAACATAAGAATAGCCGTATTGGGTCAGACCAATGGTCCATCTAGCCCAGTATTCTGCCTCCAACAGTGGCCAATCCAGGTCACAAGTACCTGGCAGAAACCCAATTAGTAGCAATGTTCCATGTTACCAATCCCAGGGCAAGCAGTGGCTTCCCCCATGTCCATCTCAATAATAGATTATGGACATTTCCTCCAGGAACTTGTCCAAACCTTTTTTTAAACACTAACCATAGTTACCACATCCTCCGGTGGCGAGATCCAGAGCTCAACTATTCTTTGAGTGAAAAAATATTTCCTCCTATTTGTTTTAAAAGTATTTCCATGTAATTTCATCGTGTCCCTGGTCTTTGTACTTTTTGAAAGAGGCACTTGAAGGGAAACCTATCTCTTTGTAGTTTTTGTTGAAACAGGGCTTACTGCTTCTATTGGAGCCTCTCCTAGACTCCTGCAGTATCTTAGGATCTCAACATTGTTCTGACCTAGATGATAGAAACCACCTTTGAGCTTCTAAAGTCCTGTGAGCTCAAGATTCTGACCTAGATGGTCTCTCTCTCTTTTTTTAATGACCACTTTGGGACATGGAGTTAGTGAACTCCAGGCCTTTAGTGACTGATTCACCTAATGTTCTTAAATAAAATAAATCTACCCTGTGCCATGTTTATCCACACTCATCCAAAGTTCCTTCCTAAGATGGTATCAGATTTCCACATTAGTCAGTCATCCTGCCTTAGGCCACACAGACTCAATAATGAACATATATGTCACAGTAATTTATAAATGCTGTAAATTTTGAACTTGCTTTAACTTGCTTTGAGCTCTTTCATTGGAAAAGCGTGTAGTAAATAAATGAAGGTGGTGAGATTTAATGCAGTTCCTATCATTTTGGACGTTACCAGTTCACTTTAGATAGTTACATAACTCTTAACATTTACTGTGTTAAAGTGCTTTTAAAAACACACTATTGATTTTGCTTTCTTAAAAGGAAGATCTCTTCGTTATGCAGTTCATTTATTAGCTAATCACACTACTTACACCCTTTTCATTTTGCCTTGGGTAATAAGCAGGCACCATTGGCACATTAGTTATCCTTCTGAAAACGGGACATACATTTGTAAAGAGTTTGCTATTGGATAAAAACATGGGCATTTTAACTCTGTATTAGCTGTTGATTTTCTTCTCCAGGTACTTAGTTGCTGTGAATTAAGGATAAATCCTATATTATGCCACAATACTGCTGGACTTTCCGGTCATTTGGAGATGGTGTTGAATCAGTTTGCAAATCTGTTATCAAGTGATAGCTATATTATTTGCCTGAAGGCTTTAGCACTTGTGAGAGTTGCACAGCTGGTATTAATGCTAATTCATTTTATGTACAGTAAGGTTGGGAACTTGAGCTTGTTGCATCATGGGCAATACATTATTTCAGGTATTTAACTGGTTTGTATAGTGATTTTTCACTCACTGTTCACCTCAGAGAATTGATTTAATCTGTAGTGAGAGCTCTATCTGAAATGTATTTTTAGTGCTATATAAAATTATTTCTGTTAAAGGAAATCATTCACAGTAAGGGAAAGCAATTGTACAAGATGAAATTTACAGAAAGAGCATGTTATTCCATAAGTTTTAATGTCAAAATACTGTTTCCTAAAAACGATCAACAGAATACATGTTTGCCTTCTTAGAAGTTTGTGTGTGCACATGTGCTTGCCTCCATGTTACTACAAGTAACCCTCATTGTGTGCAAATAGGTGGGAAAATGTGGGATACAAATGCAACAAATAAATAAAATAAGGAATCTGTACCTCTCATAGTCTGTTGAAATTCTAATTAACTTCCTCCACTCCTCCCTATTCCTTGCAAAACAGGACTACTACACCCAATTGACCAATTCTCTCAGCTCCAACCCTCGTCGTCTCTTCGCCACCCTTAACTCTCTCCTCAAGGTGCCCCCCGCTCCCACTCCCCCCTCACTCTCTCCTCAATCACTGGCTGATTACTTCCACGACAAAGTGCAAAAGATCAACCTTGAATTCACTACCAAGCCATCACCCCCCACCCCCCTCTTCACCCATTAACCCTCTCCCTCAACCAACCAACCCAGGCCTCCTTCTCCTCCTTTCCTGAGATCACCGAGGATGAAACCTCCCGCCTTCTTTCCTCCTCGAAATGCACCACCTGTTCCTCTGATCCCATCCCCACCAACCTACTTAACACCATCGCCCATACTGTCAACCCCTCCATCTGTCGCATCCTTAACCTCTCTCTCTCCACTGCAACTGTCCCTGACACCTTCAAGCACGCCGTAGTCACACCTCTCCTCAAAAAACCATCACTCGACCCTACCTGCCCGTCCAACTATCGCCCCATCTCTCTCCTACCCTTCCTCTCCAAAATACTTGAGCGCGCCAGCCACTGTCTTGATTTTCTCTCCTCTCATGCCATCCTCGACCCACTCCAATCCGGTTTCCGCCCTCTCCACTCGACAGAAACAGCACTCTCTAAAGTCTGCAATGACCTACTCCTGGCCAAATCCAGAGGCCACTACTCCATCCTCATCCTCCTCGATCTTTCTGCCGCTTTTGACACTGTCAATCATGATTTACTTCTCGCCACACTAGCCTCTTTTGGGTTCCAGGGCTCTGTGCTCTCCTGGTTCTCCTCCTATCTCTCCCACCGCACATTCAGAGTGCGCACTCATGGATCTTCCTCCACTCCCATCCCACTATCTGTTGGAGTTCCCCAGGGATCTGTTCTTGGACCCCTTCTCTTCTCTATCTACACCTCTTCCCTAGGCTCACTGATCTCATCTCATGGCTTCCAGTATCATCTTTACGCTGATGACACCCAGCTCTATCTCTCCACACCAGACATCACCGCAGAGACCCAGGCCAAGGTATCGGCCTGCCTATCCGACATTGCTGCCTGGATGTCAAACCGCCACCTGAAGCTGAACATGTCCAAGACCGAGCTCCTCGTCTTTCCACCTAAGCCCACTTCTCCTCTTCCCCCACTCTCTATCTCAGTTGATGGCACCCTCATCCTCCCCGTCTCATCTGCCCGCAACCTCGGGGTCATCTTCGACTCCTCCCTTTCCTTCTCTGCGCATATCCAGCAGACTGCCAAAACCTGTCGCTTCTTCCTTTTCAACATCAACAAAATTCGCCCTTTCCTCTCTGAGCACACCACCTGAACTCTCGTCCACGCTCTCATCACCTCTCGTCTCGACTACTGCAACTTGCTCCTCACTGGCCTCCCACTCAGCCATCTATCCCCCCTTCAATCCATTCAGAACTCTGCTGCACGTCTCATATTCCGCCAGAACCGATATACTCATATCACCCCTCTCCTCAAGTCGCTTCACTGGCTTCCGATCAGATACCGCATCCAATTCAATCCTTACTTACAAATGCACTCACTCTGCTGCTCCACCCTACCTCTCTACCCTCATCTCCCCCTACGTTCCTGCCCGTAACCTCCGCTCACATGACAAATCCCTCCTCTCAGTACCCTTCTCCACCATTGCCAATTCCAGGCTCCGCTCATTTTCCCTAGTTTCACCCTATGCCTGGAACAGTCTTCCTGAATCCCTACGCCAAGCCCCCTCCCTACCCATCTTCAAATCCTTGCTTAAAGCTCACCTCTTCAATGCTGCATTCGGAACCTAACCTTTCGAACATATAGGTTGCCCCAATCTGTCTGACCTATATGATTAACTGTACATTTGTCTTTTTAGATTGTAAGCTCTTCGAGCAGGGACCGTCCTTCCATGTTAAACTGTACAGCGTTGCGTAACCCTGGTAGCGCTTTAGAAATGTTAAGTAGTAGTAATAGTAGTTATTAAGAAGTTATGTCATTTCACTTGATAGTGTATAACTTATTAACCCTCCCCCCCCCCCCCCCCCATTTACTAAGCCACACGGCAATGCTGATACAACCTAGTCAAAGTGAATGGGCTGTGGCGGCATTAGTGCACGGCAGCCGCCAGCGCTGCTTAGTAAACGGGAGTAAGTTACTAGATATGGTGGTAATACATTTCTTTCTTACATTCTAAAGTGATTCACCAGGCACTGACTGAAGGTCACCTCTTCTTGAACAATAGATCAGTAGGCATGATACTTCTTGAAATTTGGCACATTTGTTATAGAGAATTCACCATTTATGGCTGACTAGCAGCACTTTGATTATCTTGTTCAATGACATCTGCAATAGTTTCTCATGTTGCAGTAATGTGGCACCCTTTGAATTCCATTTCCAGCTTAATGTGTAGTGCTGGAGTGAAGGTCTTCTAATGAACTGAACAAGGAGGGTAGTTCTATAACACGACACCCAAGCAGTGAAAGCACGTAGGTACAAATGTTGTGCCCATTTGATAAAGGATTATAAATCTTTTCTGAAGGAAATAACTATCCTCAAAAAATGCGAAGGGTATTGTTCATTTTGATACTCATTAAGTAAAATGGATCTGTGAAGAATTTGGTGATTGCTGGTAACTGAATGTGTTTATCAAGCTCACTGTCACTGAAGTTGATGGGGTTTATGTGCATTTATAAAGAAAAATCTTGATCAACAATACTATGGTCTAAAATAGGTCAATGCTAGACTCAATAAATAAAATGGAGGAAAAGGCCTCAAAAATCTGCTGTACGCAATGAAAATTTCAAAGATTCTTAGTACTGCCATAGACATTTAACTTATTATTAGCTAGAAAAGCCTCCAAAGCCTACATCCATTCTGTGATTTTATTTATCTCTCTGTGCTTTTTACTCGTTTCATTTTTTTTCTCGTTTTTTCAATGTTTGCTTATCAAACTCTGTTCATTGACGTGAGAAGTAATGGAAGGCATATAAAGGTTCTAGCCTGCAGGTGGTTTCCCCTTGAAAAAGCTTTTAAGCGAATTGGGACCCTGTTGGGAAAAATGAGATAAATGCCTTTTGCCTATGATGTGCTGATTTAAATGTTGGTGGACATTGATTTAAATACATTTAGATATCAATGGACAGACGTTGATAAGCAAACATTGAAAAAAAAGGAAAAAAAGTGAAATGAGTGAAATGCACAAAGAGATAAATAAAATCACAGAATGGATGCAGTATTTGGAGGTTTTTCTGGCCAATAATTTTAAGTGTCTGTGGCAGTACTAAGGATCTTTGAAATTTTCATTGAGTACACCAGACATTTGAGGCCTTTTCCGCCATTTTTTAAATTTTAGTTGAGTCTAGCATTGACCTATTTACGACCACATTATTGTTGATCAAGACTGACCTTTATTATCTGTGGAAAAGTCTGATTGTTTTGAAGTTTTATAGAGGAAACACATGTATCTATGTGCCTTTATAAAATTGTCTCTCAGAGAGCTCCGGCACAAAATTATACTTTCTTTGAGGCAGAAGTAATTTTTCCTCATAAGGATGTATGTATATGTGTGTGTATATCACAAGTCCATTCAGTTTTCACTTCTGGGCATGCCTGTGCATAATGTAAAAGTACATACACTGCATCGGTAGCATGCATTTTTGTGTGCACACCTCTAGGTAATTTTAGGCAAAAATGTTAACTTTGCATTGAATAAATGGTTCATTGCCATTCCTCAAAGGTCTCTCTTTGAAGATCAGTGGTTTGCTTTCATATATGCATTCTCTGAAATGCCTCTGTACTAGGCCTGGTCAGCCTCAGTACTTGCTTATCAAAAGTCTCTGGATTAAAAGGATAGCAACCTACACCTTTCACTTGGTTGCAATAGGGAAAAGGGAGCAAGTTTCAAAAAGGTTCCAGGTTAGTGGCTTGACAGACAATAACTCGGTGGTTGTATAAACAGATTATAAAATCCAAATGCTTTAGAGTTTGTGTATAAAGGGAGTCGGGGGGGGGGGGGGAATGGAGAGAAAAACAATCCTATACAGAGACGCATTTCTTGTATTATTTTTTTGTTCTAGGTACTAAATGAAGCAGTGGGTGCACTGATGTATCACACGATCACGTTAACACGAGAAGACTTGGAGAAATTCAAAGCACTTCGAATAATTGTCCGAATCGGCAGTGGTTTCGATAACATTGATATCAAATCAGCTGGAGATTTAGGTACAGTTTTTAATAGTACCGGCTAATTTGAACAATGTAGCTTTGTTGCTAGACATTTATTAGATAGAAACAATACTTAAGCAGTTGGCATGATAAATATAGTAGTAATCTCTCTATTTAGCATGACAAATTGTGTGATTTTATGTTATAATTTATGAAATGTTTTAAGTTATTTTCCTCTTCTATGCATGTTGCCCTGCTGAAAAGGAGAATTACAAATGACGTTCAGTATAGTGACTGATAAGTCCTTCCAATTTGTGTAGTACAGTTTGTTCCCATAGACCAATCAGATGTAGTTTTGTCATGGGGTTTTGGTGATGGTCTTGCCAAAGCAATAAATTGAAGAACATTTTATTCTTTTTTTTTTTTTTTTATTCCCAAAACTTCTGTGGTGCAGATTTCCATAATTGGGGTGCATGTGGTCATGTGCGCCTTGCGAGAGTAAGTGCTCTTCATGCTGATCTGTAATGTAGTGTGTAATTGCATGGAGGATGTGCACATAGGTGGAGCATGGAAGAGGCATGGCATGTCTCCAGCTTACGTGTGTAACTTACAGAATATTATCAGTTACACACAGCATGGAAAGCTAAGTTGAACCCATTTATGCCAGTATAAATGATTTTATCTAACTGTAGGCGTGCCAGTGCCGACTTACGCCAGTAACCTATAATGGCATCCAGGCTCACGGATGTCATTACAGAATTGGGGCTCAGTGTGGCATCGGTGTGGCTAATTGGAGGTGCCCGGTTATAGAATTGTTCCCTGATTGTCCAAAAAAAAGTTCATTCTTACCTTTCATGGTCATATTGAGCTGATGTGAAAAAAAGGACCTTGATTTTGCTGTCTTAACTTTGGAGAAAAAGTTTTATTTGTAGCAAATAAAAGGCTAGACTATACCGTGTCACAAGCCAATATTTCACTCAGAGAAGCTATTAGCTTAATGTATGCCATTGCATTAATGCACATTATTAGTAAATAGAGCACATTTGAAATAATGGAAACAGGGGTAGATAACATGCACATGCTGATATTAATCCAATAGCACACATTTAATAGGTCTATAATATGATATTCTGTGGCAGACTTATTTCAGAGAATAAGTCATCTAGGCTACTTTGGCCAGTCTCTAACTTGAGATGTTATAGCAATTAAAGTTTACAGCATGTGAAACTTTGCTTTGACACTTGGCTTATATAGATCACAGCGGTTTACAATAAAACCAAGAAAATGAAAATAGAAATGATAATCCCCAACCAAACATTACAGCCCACCCATCCAGACATAGCACACTTCCTGTAATCACAGACAACATTCAGTGACCCCCGCCCCCAACGCCTGAGTGCCAAACGCCAGAGGGAAAAAATAGGTTTTTAATAAAACTTTACATTTTTTAGAAGAATCATCTGCCCTGATAAAGTCAGGGTCATTTCATAAAATAGGTGCTAGCCAAAAAATACACTGGTGCAAGTAGACTCCCAGTGAGCAGTTCAGAGATGGGCATGATGTGAACAGAAACTTAAGGCAGAGTTTACACAGCAAGATGAGTAGGAGTGAACTCATAGATAGCCCTATAAGCTAACATTAACAATCTTAATTGTATCTTATAAAAGATAGGCAATCAATGATAACGAACATAGATAGGTGCAACATGATCATACTTACCAGCCCTACCCAGAAGACGTATGGCAACATTTTGCAAGGTCTGCAACAGGTGCAAATTGTCTGATGACATACCCACGTAAACAGTGCTGCCATAGTCCAGTCGAGATACTAAAAGGGCATGTATCAGTGTATGAAGTGTCCCCTCATCAAAAGGTATCGCAATGTATGAAGTCGGCGAAGAACACTAAAACTACTTTGTAATACCTTAGACATCTGATCCTCAAAGGAAAGATGATAATCTTATCAAAATCCTCAAGTACAGGAATGTATCCAATAACTTTACAGGGTACCCCAGTAAGGTTGTAGTTAAAGTGAACCTGACATGACACCCACACATCCAACATGCTGTAGACTTAGCAACATTTAACACCAACCAATGACTTCTCAAACCAAGTTGAAACTACATCCAAACACCATTGCAGTTCAGTAAGTTCCAGAGATAGTGGTGAGTTTTAAGCTACCGTAGAATGACAGCATATAAATAACCACTTATTCCATGATCCTGACTAATCATTGCCAATGGGGACAGGTATACATTGAGTAAGATAGGGGATAGTGCCAGACCTTGATGAACCCTACAAGAAGGGATAGTCCCTTGGCATTTGAATGTTTAGCAGTCACTGCCAAATCATGATCGAATAAGAATGATTTGAACCATTCAAACCTCATTTTGCAAAACCCAATCAAGTGGAGCCGCTGCAATAACAAAGCTTGGTCAACTGAATAAAACACCACCTTCAAATCCAACAAGAAGGAGAATTCCACTTTCTGTTATTAATGCAGTAGCACACTTTAGTGAGTCAGTCTATAATATGATATTCTGTGGCAGATTAATTTCAAAGAATAAGTCATGTGCGTTACTTTTGCCAACCTCTGAGATATAGCAGAATGCTAGTACATAGCATCCATCACTTCATGTTCAATCTGGGCAGTGCTTAATATTTAGTCCAGTGCTTCTCAACTGGGCCCTTAGGACATATGCAACTAGTTGGGTTTTCAGGATGTTCCCAATGCATATGCATGAGCGAGATCTGCATGTGCCGCCTCCTTGGCATGCAGGTCAATCTCATGCATAATCATTGTGGATATCCTGAGAACTTGGGGGTCCTTTTACTAAGCTGTGGTAAAAGGGGTCCTGCGCTACTGTCAGTGCATGTTTTTGACGTGCGCTGAGCTCCTGCAGCGGATAAAAGACTGTCTCTTTTTTTTTTCTCAAAAAGAAATGGCCATGTGGTAAGTGAACCACTTGCTGCACAGCCATTTTTTTTGGGGGGGGGGGGGAGCACTTACTGCCACCCATTGAGGTGGTGGTAAGTGCTCTTGTGCTAACCTGGCACTAACTGTGCAGCACGCAGTGCTACCCGATTACTGCCGGGTAAGCACCGGCACTACAAAAATAGAAAATATTTTTGTAGCGCACGCTGGGGGTGGGAACTACTGCAGGTGGTATTTCCGGATTGGCGCATGAAAAGCCTGTTCAGAGCGCCCACACTTTAGTAAAAAGGTCCCTTAACTAGCTGGGTGTGTCCCAAGGGCTGGATTGGGAACCACTGATTTAGTCCACTTTTTTACTAACGAACCCTGGAGCATTTGAAATCGGAATTTTTGTATTTATTATTCCATGTCATTCATGCGATATTTCATTTTATTCATTGTGGGTTTTTTTATTTGTTTTGGGAACAGTGTAGGCTAGGGTTTCTCAACCCACTCATTGGGGAACCCCAAGCTAGTCTGGTTTTCAAGATATCCACAATGAATATGCATGAGATAAATTTGCTTGCACTGCCTCCATTGTTTGCAAATATATCTCATCATATTCATTGTGGATATCTTGAAAACCAGGCAGGCTTGCGTTCCAAACTTAAAATGTGAGCCCAGTAGGGACAGGGAAAATACCTTCTGTATCTGAATGTAATTCACCTTGGGAAACAGCATGAGCTAAATGCATAAATAATAGTAAAAATAATGGTAACCGACGCCACTGTTAATATAGGTTACCATGCTCATTAATTTCTGCAATTGTATCTAATGATTTGATTTTGATATTATAATTAATTACCTTTTCCAAACTGGAGCTCACAATGAGTTAGTCACGTACAAAAGTTACTTCCCTGCCCAAATGGCTGTACAGTGTAACTTGCACCCCAGGCAGTAGAGGGTAAAGTGATTTGCCCAAAGCCATAAGGAGCATCAATGGGAGAAGCAAAATTTTAACCTGGCTCTCCTGGTTCTCAGCTTGCTGCTTTAATTATAGATCACCCCCTCCTGTTAAAAGCATGTGGGGCTAATTCACATTCAGAGTAGCACAAGTGAATCTGTTCTTCTGTGCTTTATTCACTGATAGCAATTTTTTCCAGCTGTCCTAATAAATCATATGATTTTAACAATTTTATTTGCAAAATGGAGTTTTTCTGGTATGTCAGCAGCCCAGTTAAGGGGTGGAAAAATCTCACATAATCAATGTTGGTTGCCATTAAATATCTCAGGAAAAAAATTGCTTTACTAAAATATCAGAGGAGAAGATTGATTAATAGTAATCCCTGTAATTGATCACTGTCATATTAAACTCCTGATGTCATAAGACAAAAGTGTACGTGATAAATGTAGCATGTCTTCCTTCTTTGTCTTTAAGGAATTGCAGTATGTAATGTGCCAGCTGCATCAGTGGAAGAGACAGCGGATTCTACAATGTGCCACATCTTGAACCTGTATAGGCGAACCACCTGGCTTCATCAGGCTCTACGAGAAGGCACAAGAGTTCAGAGTGTTGAACAGATTAGAGAAGTTGCCTCGGGAGCTGCCAGAATCCGAGGGGAGACCCTGGGAATCATTGGATTAGGTATGTTTATATTTCAACTTTTTTATTGAGATCAAAGATAAACAACCTCGAATTACAATCTTAGCAAGTATATACATTCATATCTTCAAGTTATACAACAACTCAACGTCCAGATCCATTCTCATATTTTTGAACCTTCTCAATTTCCCCCCCCCTTATCCCCCCCCCCCCCCCCCCCCCCCCCCCCCCCCCCCCCCCCCCCGCTTTTATCTCATATTGGTTCTCTACATAAACATCAAAACCCTTACCCCCTATATTCATAATTTGTTAAGGATTAGGCTTCTCCCCTGATGTGATAACTTGGCTAAATAAGGATTCCACAGCTTCAAAAATCGGGTTTTACGTTTAAATGAGCCTCTAACCTCTTGTGCTTCCCATGTAAGTACTTGATGTATTTGGTTACGCCAGTGCCAGAATTCTGGTGCATCCGATGAAGTCCACTGTTGCATTATACATTTTCTTGCAATCAAACATAACTTACGGCACAACAGCACCTCTCCTGCTTTGAGCCTCCCAAAGGAACCTGGGCAATCAAGCACCACTTGAATAGGTGTCCCCTGAACATGGTTTGACGTCAAAAGGGAGAGGAAAGCTGTCACCCTCCTCCAAAAACATCTTATAACCAGACATTCCCAGAGCCCATGGTATAGAGAATTATCAGCAGCTTTACACTTCAGGCAGGTAGGTGTTTCAATTCCCCCCGCCCGAAATAGCTGGACCTGCGAAAAGTAGGCCCTGTGGACAATTCTATATGCACATTCTCGATAACCTGCCCCGCTAATTAATTGGGGAATACCCTTAAGATGAGCTGCAATATCCCAACAGGCAAGATCACATCCCATGTCCAACTCCCATCTTCTCTTAAGCTGGGCCAGCTCCTTCCCAGGTGCCAATGTCCAAATTTTCTGCTGTAACTTGGATATGGCTGGCGCTTCCTCTGAAATTTCTGTTAATAAATCCTGTATTCTCTCTCCCAATTTAAACTTAAGTGCTTCTTTGTCAAGAGAGTGAACATAGTGTTTCAGCTGACAGTAAGCAAACTTGTCTCCCCAGCGAATTGACTCCCGCGGAATCAGCATGTCCAGAGCTCTAGGCACCCCTGTCTGATCTACCACTGTTCCCAAGTTATGGAGACCTTGAGTCTCCCACCGCCTGAACACCAAATTCTCTTGTCCGGGTCTAAACATTGGGTTCCCCCTTATTGTTAGAAGTTCTGTTACCCTCGGGTCACCTCCCAGTTGTTTACCCAGGAATCTCCACGCTTCCCGTACGGGGCTCAGCAATACTGATTTTCTCATCAACTGAGGCAAAGACTTGTTGTCCCCTTGCAATAATGACACCAGCTGATATGGTTTAAATAGTTCTTTTTCTATTTCCAAAGGTGTGTGATAATCCGAGTTATAGATCCAATCACGGACATGTCTCAAATTGCATGCCAGATTATAATATTTAATATTTGACAAGCCTATTCCTCCCTGATTCCACCCCCCCAGTAACAATGACATTCGCACCTTTGCCTTCTTATATGCCCAACAGAACTTCGTAACTATACGGTAAAACATCCTTACATCTTTCTGTAACAACTGTAAAGGCAAAGTTTGCATTACATATAACCACCTGGGGAGAATTACCATGCGAATTAGACATATGCGCCCTGATAATGACAATGTCAGTCCTTTCCAGGCTTCCAGTTGGTGTTTTGTTTTTGGATTAGGTATGTTTATTTTCATTAATATAAATCTAGATAGATGGATGTCTGGAAAAATGGGACCCCCCCAGCATTTTTCCAAATAACTCAAAAACAAATATACTATTATTTAAAGAAAAATTACTATTATTGACAGGTGTTACTGGAAGATGCTGTAAAAACTGGGTGACCCCTGTTGTCAAAATTACATCATTCAGGAAGTGACCATTAAGATTTGTTTTTTTTTTTTTAATGGTGTTAACGTTGAAGATAAAGCTGCAATTGCATTTTTATGACAGAATAAGGCATTCGGCACAAAGTATTTTACAATCCCATTCAACCTTCTTCCACTGCGTAGTCATTATCCTTGATTCTCACCTCACTTTTTTCCCCATAGGTATCTAATCTATCTAAAACAGGATTCTTTGTGCTGAGACAACTGTGTTCAGTCAGAAGAGTTTTTGACTTAGATTCTTTTCACTCTCATCTCTACTAATTACCAGATTAGACTATTGCAACATTGCATATCTAGGATATTCCTGAATGACACTAAAGAAACTTCAATCTCTCCAGAACAGTGCTATTTGCCTCTTATGCTGTGCATATAAATCAGACCACGTCGCCCTTCATCTGCGTAATTATCATTGGCTCCCTGTCAAACAATGCATAATTTATAAACTTCTTACTCTGAAGTTTAAGATTTCTGTCTGGGTCTGCCTCCTTATCTAGCTACACTTACCATTCCTTATTTGACCACTCATTTGCTCTGTTCTGTTAATGATTATTGTGTAGTTCTCCCTGGTCATCAATTGACCCAACTTGAGTCCACCCGACACCGTGTTTTTTTCTTTACAACACCATCTTTCTGGAATTCCCTCATCCCTTTCAATTCATGCTGAACTCTCAGAAATTTTAATCATGAAGGTAAAACCTGTTGTTTTGATCAGGCATTTGGCCTAAACTAGGTAGTCCTGTGCTGACCAGCTGCTAGCCCACATCCATTTCCCTATTCTTACCTTCCTTCCCCTGTTACCTTTCCCTCCCTCACCCCTATTCCCACCCCTATCTTCCTTCCTTGGTGTGTTCACTTGACTGAATATAGTTTCTTTCCTGTCATGATTTGTAGTTCTTCTCAAATTATTGTTGTAGGTTTATGGTCTGTAACCTGCCTGGATCTGCCAGTTACTGTAGGTAAGGTGGCATAGTAAGTCTAAATAAACATAAACAATATAAACATAAATGAGTTTCCTAATAAAAGTTGGGCTAAGTATTTTCAACGGTCATATTAAATGTTTAAACAATTGCACATTTTTAACTATGTAAAGGGTCCTGATTGTTTTTCACACACCGTCATATAAATAGATATATAGAGAGGTTATAGATAGATAGATATGGGTTTGAGAATTAGTTGGTGGTGTGGGGGGAGGGGAAGGATTCACGTTGGGCTGTAGGAGGCAGGAAGGAATACCAGTTATCAATGGAGAAGGGTAGATAGTGAGGTTCCTTAGGGATCTGTGGTAGGATCGTTGCTTTTTAACATATTTATAAATGATCTAGAGATGGGAGTAACTAGTGAGGTAATTAAATTTGCTGATAACACAAAGTTATTCAATTGCAAGAGGATTGTGAAAAATTACAAGAGGACTGTACGAGACTGCGTGTCTAACTGGCAGATGACGTTTAATGTGAGCAAGTGCAAAGTGATTCATGTAGGAAAGAGGAACCCGAACTATAGCTACATTTGCAAGGTTCCACATTAGGAGTCGCTTACCAGGAAAGGGATCTAGGTGTCATCGTTGATGATATGTTGAAACCCTCTGCCCAGTGGGATGCGGCATCTAAGAAAGCAAAAAGAATGTTAGATATTAGGAAAGGAATGGAAAACAAAAATGAGGGTGTTATAATACCTTTTTATTGCTTCATGGTGCGGTCACCGCATCTCAAAAAAGATATAGTGGAATTAGAAAAGGTACAGAGAAAGGCAATTAAAATGATAAAGGGAATGGAATTACTTCCCTATGAGGAAAGGCTAAAGCGGCTTGAGCTCTTTAGCTTGGAGAAGAGCTGGCTGCGGGGAGATATGATAGAGGTTATAAAATAATGAGTGGAGTGAAACGGGTAAACTTGAATCGCTGGTTTACTCTTTCCAAAAATACTAGGACTATGGGGCATGCAATGAAGCTACAAAGTAGTAAATTTAAAATGAATCGGAGAAAATGTTTCTTCACGCAACATGTAATTAAACTCTGGAATTCGTTGCAAGAGAATGTAGTAAAAGCAATTAGCTTAGTGGGATTTAAAAAAGGTTTGGATAGCTTCCTTAAAGAAAATTCCATAAACCATTATTAAAATGACTTGGGGAAAATCCACTGCTTATTTCTAGGATAAGCAGAATAAAATGTGTTGTATTGTTTTGGGATGTTGCCAGGTGCTTGTAACCCAGATTGGCCACTGTTGGAAACAGGATTCTGGGCTTGATGGACCTTCGGTCTGTCCCAGTATGGCAATACTTGTACTTAAGCCTAGATAAAGGTATTTGACATCCACAGATCAATTTTCAAGCAAAGTTATATTCACCAGTGGCTGGTGAATGTATAACTCTACTATCCATATATTTCCAAACACTATATATATAGGAGTTATTTTAGATGCTATCTATATATTTGAGGTACCAGGATGTCTCCAGTGAAATTATACCAGCAAGATTTATAGCATAATTTTATATTTTAGACACCCTATTTGTGATTTAAGCATTTAAATATCTGCATTTACACGTGCATCTCAAATACATGTAGAAAACCCAGTCTTAGAAAACCGGGGTGTAAACGTAATTTTGAATTCCATTCCAAAGATCTCCAAACTAGGTTTTTTCAAGGGGGTTATTCCAGTAAAATAGTAAGAACAGCATACAAACTAGCGGCAATTGTAAATTGCCAGAGGCTTCTCAGTGACAGGTCTAAAGGGTTCAGAGAATACAATCACTTGTCTGTTGCCTTATACTTTACAATCCACATTAATCAGTCGGATTATTTACAAACATTGGCCTCTTCTCTCGTTGCATGGACTTACCACTACTCCACGATTTGCTTTTACCAGAGGTAGGAATTTAGGGGAAATGTTATCAAAACAGAGTGTGATCCATATGGAGAGTCAAGAGAGAGAACATACCATATATGGTAACTGTGTTTATTGTAAGTATGTATTGAGTCACACAAGAAGTGATTAATCCAGGTACAGGAGATCAGTTTTAGTTGAATACTTATACAGATTGCAGCACATCTTAAGTGGTATATGGCATTAGGAACCCCTGCGGCAAATGGTACATAGGGCACACTAAACGCTGAATTAAAGATAAAATAGCAGGGCATTTAAGCAACTTACGTAATCATAAAGCAGAAGCTCCCTTAGTCAGTCACTAGGCTCAGTATCAACATATAGAACAGGATCTGCTCTTTCTAGTGCTTCTCCACATTAGGTTAAGGAGGGGGTAACATAACAGCAGTACTTTTGATAAAAGAGTGACAGCTCATTTTCAGTTGGCAAGCAGTGACCCCTAGGAGTCTTAACAAAGAAATTGAATGGCAGGCATTGATTTAAATACCCCACTTCCCTAAGAGGTGTGATTTGTCTAGCAGCAGAAGCGCATGTGTTGGTTTCTTCCTGGGGTGCCGTTGAAAAGAGGGACGGACACATTGCAGGTTGCCATTTAATGATCTTTTCTAATGAAATTAATGATTTTTCTAAAGTATAAGAGGTTATGAGATTGGGTTATGATATAGGAAGATGATGGAGGCTTGATATTCAACATATTTGTTTTTAGTTTTTGTTTTAGTTTAAGTTCTCCTGAGGACACCTTGTAAGGCGAAACATGGAAGCCATATAGAGAACAAGGCTGAGATTATGAATAGCATTTTGAGATTGTGTTTGGAGAAAGACAGTGAACAGGAGTATTTACACATTTTGGGTCTTTTGGGACACTGAAAGCACATAGGAAAGGGATGGTGAATAAGACCGAAAATACTATAATGCCTTTGCATCGGTCCATGGTGCGTCTGCACCTTAAGTATTGCGTTCATTTCTGGTCGCTGTATCTAAAAAAAAAGATATAGCGGAATTAGAAAAGGTTCAAAGAAGAGCGACCAAAATGATAAAGGGGATGGAACTCCTCTCGTTTGAGGAAAGGCTAAAGAGGTTAGGGCTCTTCAGCTTGAAGAAGAGACAGATGAGGGGAGATATGACTGAAGTCTATAAAATCCTGAGTGGTGTAGAATGAGTAGAAGTGAATCAATTTTTTACTGTTTCAAAAAGTACAAAGATTAGGGGACACTCATGGAAGTTATATGGAAATAATTTTAAAACAAATAGGAGGAAATATTTTTTTACTCAATGGGTTAAACTCTGGAACTCTTTGCTGGAGGATGTGGTAACAGCGGTTAGCGTATCTCGGTTTAAAAAAGGTTTGGACAAATTCCTGAAGGAAAAGTCCATAGTCTACTATTGAGACAGACATGGGAAGCAACTGCTTGCTCTGGGATTTGTAGTATGGAGTGTTGCCACGATTTGGGTTTCTGCCAGGTACTTGCGACCTGGCTTGGCTACTGTTTAGAAAACAGGATACTGAGCTAGATGGACCATTGGTCTGACCCAGTATAGCTATTCTTATGTTCTTATGTGTGGGATCCTTCTGAACAAGCACTGATACATTGAGAATTCCATCCTAGGAGTCTCATCCTTGCAGATAAGTGAAATACATATTCATAAAAATGTTTTATTTAAAGATTCAATAACATTTAGGAAGCAGGGAGGACTCAGAGCAATGATTGTTGGAGGAGTTCATTATGGAGGACATGGATCCTACAGTATGTATGGTGCACTTAGTCTGAGCACTGTTCAAATATTAATATATTTAACACTAAACAGTACTTTTATTATTCTGTACAACATTTTTGGTTGCTATAAGGGCAATATTAGTTAAAATTTGATGCCAAGAAGTGCAGAGTGATACACTTGGGGTGCAGAAATCCAAAGGAGATGTACCAGATATGAGGAGAGAGATTGATAAGCACATCTCAGGAGAGTGACCTCTGGGTGATGGTGTGTGAGGTTCTCAAGGTGATGAAACAATGCGGCAAGGCAGTGGCCATGACCATAAGGATCCTACACTGCATAAGTAGCAGAAGAAAGAAGGTCTTAATGCCCCCTGTACAAATGTTTGATGAGGCTCCACTTGGAGTATTGTCTTTAATTTTGGAGACTGTATCTTGCTAAGGACATAAAGACTTGAAGTGGTTCAGAGAAAAGCGACAAAAATGGTATGGGGTTTGCATCACAAGACGTATGAGGAGAGACTTGAGGACCTGAACATGTATACCCTGGTGGAAAAGGGGGAGAGGGGTGATTTGAAAGGTGTTAATCTACAAACAAACCTTTTCCAGAGACGAGAAGGTTGTAAAACTAGAGGACATGAATTGATGTTGCAGGGGTGCCAACTCAGGAATAATGTCAGGAAGTACTTTTTTCATAGAGAGTGTGGTAGATACCTGGAATGCTCTCCCACAGGATGTGGTGGAGATGAAAACGGTAACGAAATTCAAAAATGTGTGGGATAAACACGAAGGAATCCTGTATAGAAGGCATGGAACCAAACAAGCTTAGCGGTGATTAGATGGCAACACCAGTAATTAGGAAGCAAAGCCAGTGCCAGGTAGACTTCTACAGTCTGTGCCCTTCTACGGTCTGTGGCTGGACAGATGTGGATGGGCTGGAGTAGGGCTTTGGTGGCAACTTCAGTAGTTGGAGAACGAGGCCAGTGCTGGGCTCTGAAAATGCAAGGAGAAATCAAGATCAAGTGTACATATGTAGTATCACATCATACCTTATGCTATGAGTTTACCTTGTTAGGTAGACTGGATGAATCATATAGGTCTTTATCTGCCATTATGTTACTGCCGTAAGGCCAAAAACACGCTTAAATTTAATATGTGAACATTTACACCACCACTGTAGCTATTGTAAATGTCCATGTGAGCTGGAAGATATGTAAACTATAATCTACAAAATATAGACGGCATGCCTACCAGAAAATTATATGCCATCAAATCATCGGGTGCACTTTTCTGTTATTCCTATAACAGGTTGTTTACATGTGTAAGTGGCTAAATCAAAGCCATTTACACGCTTTCTTGCTGCATACAGTTAGGTGGCTCCTGTACATTACCCCCTAATATGTACTGTATATGTGGTGCCGCTGACTATATGATTAGCATCATTGAAAATATGTGTTAATATAAATGGCAGTGCAAATGTTGAAGCCACTCACTGCCACCACCTCCAAACGTTTTATTGTTGTGTAGAGAATTGCTAACAAAGGACTGGATGATGTAAAAAGAAACATTGTAAACCCTGCTACTCCCTCTGTCTTGTAAATGAGTAATGGTGTAGCATTCCCAGCTAATTACCTGTCAGAAATTTTGTGTTCAGTATCTTACATCTGAATCTCAAAATGAATGGTGAAGAAAGGAAAAGAGAGAGAAGTGTTCTTAAATTATGAGAAGCATAATAAATTTCAGCATTATTCATTTGGAAAATTAAGGATAATTTCCTACATTTGTTTTAAGGTTGATGTCAATTTTGCTAAATCTGAAATAATCACTTTTGACTAAAACTAAGTAAGCAGGTGTCAGAGATACTTTGTGGAATGGGTGTTTATGTCTACAGTAGAATAACCGCATGGAGTAATAATTCAGCATATTTGGAGATGAGGAGTGAGGAAGTTTAATGCAGTGCATCAAGAGATGATCATGGTAATTAAATGCTATCCTACTTCAGAAAATGGCATAGTATTTGATATATATGAATGTGTTAGCTGTTTTCCTCAAAGGCATTCATTTTTACTTTGGCTTACTAGCTTCTGTGCATCTTCGCTCTAGTGTACCAAGGGTGAGGTGGTTGGGGCCGTCCGCCCCGGGTGCAGGTAACAAGGGTATGCGCGGAGCTGGTGCCCGGCTGCCAGTCCCCTGCCCCCTCTGACGTCAACTTTCTGTCTCAGAGCAGGAGACCAGCAGAGCTGACAGCCATGCGCCTGCTCCATGCGCAATCCCTTGCTCAAAGGATGGGGTGGTCCGCCCCTGAAGGCAACTGAAGTAGGTACGCCGCTGTGTCTTCACACATGAATTTTCTAGCCAGGTGATATTTCAAGCCACATTTCATGCATGTACTTTACAAGTAAGTCTTCCCTGCAGCTTTCTCTGCAACCCTTTAGACTGATGCATCAGTAAGGTTAAAATATTTTAAAGAAATCACAGTTTCTTTGAAGTATCACTTGATTGGCTGGACTACATTGATACTGTAAGATCTCCCAACAATGAGACTTCTGCTTGTCTGTTTAATCCAAGTCAAACCTTCTGCTGTCTGTTTAATCCAAGTCAAACCTCTAGTTACTGTCTGTTCAGTTTCTTTATCTACCATCAATATCTATTGTTTAAATTGTGAAAATACCCTTTCAAGTAAAGGACAATATTTGTTGTCAAAGGAGGAGGTTAGCTGGCAGAATAACTATATACACCCTCAGACTCACTAGCCCAGGTGGAGACTGTAAAAAGGAGGGTTTTGTCTCATCATGGGGTCAGTGTCCAAAATTTGTCCCTTTCATGGTGCTTTATATGGGTGTACCTTGGATACTAAATGGATGCTGGAAACAAATTATGAAACGCCAGGAGAAGCAAACAGTTTACACTTTACAGATTAAAGCAAGGTTATAGCGAGTTATGTGTGGCAGGGGAGGCTATACAGGGTACAAGGGAGGCGGGGCACCAAAATTGCACTTGAACCATTGCTTCTTCTGTTTCGCTGCAGCACGGGCAGGAGTTCTAGGGGACATGTTTTCTGGTTCAGGATGTTCCTGGATTAAACCAACTCACATGAAAAGGTACTGAAAAACCTTAGCATGCATTTAGCAGAGCAACTATAAAGATCAGTTATCCAAGCATAAATCATTCTTCCTTTTCATCCACATCAGACTAGTCAAGACAAGACAAATGGTTTATGTCCATCAAGCAGCAGATGGAGACAGAGAAAGTAGTTCAATGTAACTTTTCCTTAAAGGATATCATGCAGCCAAAGAATGTTCAGTAGTTTTCTGTATCCAAGTGAATGGTTGACTCCTCTTAGTGCTTCTCAGGCAGCTCCTGAACCAGTGAGATGTGGGTATAAGTTGAGCAGGGGGTGTTCATGTAGATGATTTCAATTCCTATTAATTATCTGGTTGAAATTTGGGTGATTTTCGGTGGTTCTATGTCCCTCCTCCTCCCCCATCATTCCTCCTTCATACTGCACTTGATCAAGAGGTATTTTGAGGCTAAAGGTATTTTTTTTTATGTTGCCTTTTTTACTATTTCTCTCTTATGGGAGTAAGTATTTTTGCTTCTTCATGTATATAAACGCAGAGAAATCAAAAGGATGTGTAACAAGTCTAACTAAGCAAAGCAGTTCTTTATTATTCTTGGATAAAGTAGTATGGTTGCCATGTTAGTCCACTTTAAAGGTAATAGAATAAAAACAAGAAAATTGAATGCTACCTTTTTTATTGGACTAACTTAATAAATATTTTGACTAACTTTCAAAGGCCAGAACCTTCTTACTTAAGTCAGGAATGAGGAAAAGATAGCAATATCATCTTATGTAAGCATTCCAGTGCCAGATGGATGGATGAAGAAATGGTGGAGAAGGGCAGGGGAAAGGGTGAGAAAGAGATGGGTGATCAGAAAGTGACAAAGCAAATTTTATGGATTATAATGTGATAAGAAACCAATATATCTATTAAGAGAGAGGGGATGTGATTTGATATACCACCTTTCAGTGGTTAAAGTCAAAGTGGTTTACATATTATATACAGGTACTTATTTTGTACTTGGGGCAAAGAGGGTTAAGTGACTTACCCAAAGTCACAAGGAGCTGCAGTGGGAATCAAACCCGATTTCCCTGGTTCTCAGCTCACTGCACTAACCATTAGGCTACTCCTCCACTCTACTGATGTGTTGTTGTCACGATATTTTAATATCTAAACTTCAAAAGTTTTACATTTCTGGTTTGTTTTAAAATGTTCTCTCAGTATTTTAACCATTAGGTCATTGATTCAGTGCTCTGGCCCTGAAAAATGATCACCAACAGAGCTGTCATCTTGGTATGCTTTCTGGTATTTAATGTGATACCCATTGTATTCAATTCTGGTCGCCATATCTCAAAAAAGGTGCAGAGAAGGGCTACGAAAATGATAAAGGGGATGGGACGACTTCCCTATGAGGAAAGGCTAAAGCGGCTAGGGCTCTTCAGCTTGGAGAAAAGGCGGCTGAGGGGAGATATGATAGAGGTCTATAAAATAATGAGTGGACTTGAACGGGTAGATGTGAAGCGTGTGTTTACGCTTTCCAAAAATACTAGGACTAGAGGGCATGCGATGAAGCTACAAAGTAGTAAATTTAAAATGAATCGGAGAAAATGTTTCTTCACTTAATGTGTAATTAAACTCTGGAATTCATGTGGTAAAGGTGGTTAGCTTAGCGGAGTTTAAAAAAGGTTTGGACGGATTCCTAAAGGAGAAGTCCATAGGCCATTATTAAATGGACTTGGGGAAAATCCACTATTTCTGGGATAAGCAGTATAAAATGTTTTGTACTTTTTAGGGATCTTGCCAGGTATTTGTGATCTGGATTGGCCACTGTTGGAAATAGGATGCTGGGCTTGATGGACCTTTGGTCTTTCCCAGTATGGCAATACTTATGTACTTATATATGAATTGATTCTTGTCTTTTGAACCTCACCTGTCTCACCAGTATAGCACTCTTCTTCACATATACTGCATTAAATGATACATATACTTCATTTGAGGAAGCACATGAGTAGCGTCCCTTTCTGCTAAATGGTTTTCTCAGGGCAGTTTCTCCAAATAGGTTAGTTTGCACATCCAAAGACAGGAATGAATCTCACACCTAAGCCGGAGTATGTGGCATATGTTCTCAGTCTCTCATATTTACTGCTAATGCACCAAAAAAACTTGTATGTTTTTCCCATATGGGTAACTGGGATCCTGTGATATGTGCTGGCATAATTTGCAGTTTGGTTTATTTTAGGGCTTTGTGCTTTATCTTCTTTTTGAGCTTCTGTTGGGAACTTGCTTTTCTCTAATTTTTCTTGCAGATTTGGTGGTTTTCTGAAGGCCAGTATTGGTGGAACTAGGAATATCTCTTTCAGTAATTCATTCTCCTGGAGTAATGACTTGTAGATCTTTTATGATTTTTCTCAGTTTTTCCAGCTCTGGATTGTCTATCACTGCAAGAGGAAATCTCTCTGAGGTTTTATTTTCTTTCTAATGTAGTTGGCTTTCCTGGAAGTGAAGAAGCAGTCTTTCTGGAGATTATTTGGGGTTTATGGCCTTTCTGTTTGAGAATTCAGTCAGAAATTTTAAGTGTTTATCCCTGTCTCTTGGCTCAGGGGATGTATAATGGTATCGTGTTACTTGGCTGTGTAAAATTGACAGCCAAGCCACATGATAACCATTGTGTTATGCTCTGACCCAAGAGACATAGAATGAAGGGTTAAATTGATGCAATTATAAATTTCTAGAGGGCATTCTTAAAATAATTTTTCTGCATTATATTTGATTAACTATCATTTTTTGCTGATGTCTGTTACATAGAGGCATATTTTCAAAGCACTCAGATTCACAAAGTTCCATAGTATCCTATGAAACTTTGTAAGTCTAAGTGCTTTGAAAATGAGCTTCATAGTAACATAGTAGATTATGGTAGATCAAGACCTGAATGCTGCATCCAGTCTGCCCAACATTGACACTCATTATTGATTCATTGCTAAACCAACAATGAATGTGGTATAAAATACTTGATCCTAGTCTTTCTTTGCCATTTATGGGACATAGTCCACCTGGCGCTGTCCTCATATTCTGACTATTGGAGTAGCCATCGAAGCCCTCTCCAGGCCATTCTAAACTGTCTTGCCATATATGGTACACAATCTGTAGATCTGTACATGTAGTTTGCTTCTTGTATACTAACAGCAAAGGAAGCCCTGGGGAGCACCCCTATCTTGCTTAATTTCTGACCTGCGAGTAACTTCTAGATCTTTCTCCAAATCTTCTAGCTGTTTAATAGGTCAGTAGAACATGGCAGTGTGTAAGTATCAAAAAAATAGGTAGGTAGTGGCACCAAGGTATCTGGCAGGGAGAGTTAAATGGTATCAGCCAGGAAGGTCACTAAGATCCATATGGGGTGCTCAGTTAGTTCTCCTCTCTTTAACTGAGAAGAGAATAGAAATTCTGAAATAGGAATTCTATGCCTTTGGAATTAAATAATGAAGAGATTTATTTGAATTTTTGAAAATAATTAAAGGCATTGCAGTTTGTTTGTTTTTTTTTTTTTTGGGGGGGGGGGGATATTCAAATTGATTAAAGCAGATAAACAGATTTGCATTTCTGTATCTGGTGTTGTAAGCAGGAGGTTTTGCACCTTTTAGATAATTTTTTTTTCTGTTCCTGCCTAAATATTTGTTTAGAATAATGTGTGCTGGATCTTATTGTGATTTTAATAAATGTTATGTTGTATTGTAAACTGCTCTGGGTAGTACTTGGGGAGGGGTCAGTATATAGGAAATAAATGAAATGAAACTGAAAATGTCAAGGTTGAGTCTAAAAATTTGTAAACTCCCTCCTGTGCTTTCCCAAGCCAATAAGAGCAATTCTGTTCCAATGCTTGGTATTTTCAACACACTGTGAGTTGCATTATGTCAGCAAGTGCTGTGCTGTTCTGGAGATAACTATTGTTGTGGATCCTCCAGTACCTTCTTTAGATAGAGTCCAAAAGCTGTCTAAGAAAAATACTCTCCTTACATTTGGGGCAGGGTGGAAGGATTAATAAAGACTCCCTTTCAAAGCCCTAATTCCATGGTGCTTTATATGAAAATACGCCTTCCACATTCACCCAAATAAGTCCAGGTATTGGCTGCAGTTTAAAAGTAAAGGTGATGATATTAAGCGGGAGATATGCATTCTCCGGGTAGGCTCTTCACCTAAGTGGATGAAGACAAAATTCCACGGGGTAATGATACAGATAAACAAAGTGGGAAGTGGACCAATGACTCCAGGACGCTGAGACTGTGATGGTATATAAAGGAGCAAACTTTATTGTAGACCTGACACAGTACTGTGTTTCGGCTACAGGCCTGCCTCAGGAGTCTGAAGAAATGTTTTGAGAAAAAACTTCAAATTAAAATGTGTGACATGAATGCAAATAAACAGTACTGTATTGAGTCTACAATAAAGTTTGCTCCTTTATATACCATCATAGTCTCAGCATCCTGGAGTCATTGGTCCACTTCCCACTTTATCGATATGCATTCTCCCACATGTTTTATTAGCTTTCAGCACAAACGCCCTAATTCTCTAAACATAGTGCAAAAGCAAGTTATAGAATAGTGCCTCACTTTAGTAGGCGCTAATTGCTTTTAACTGCCAATAATGGCCCTTAAGTGGCATTGATTGGCAATAATTGGCACCAGTTTGCAATTACGTGCATTTGCTGTAGCTATTGGCAGTATATCAAGTGAAAACAAACAAGCAAAAGTAAATAACTGTACTTAAGTGGTATTCTATAAACTTGGCAGCTAATGTAGAATATTGTCAGTTACACACGCAATGGACAGTATTTAGGTGCGAACATTTACCCTAGCTTTTGACATGTTGTGTTTGCACCTAAGGTCAGGCACTCATATTTCGACTTATGCTAGTATTCTATAATGTTATATTTTTATAACCTGTTTTATCCCCAAATCGGGATTCAGAGCAGGAGTACAATTTAAAAGAAACGATCAACAACAGTGGATTGGGATAATAAAATAAGAACAAAATATTTCTAATTAATAATTAAGATAAATGACTTCAGCATCCAACCTTACTGTTATAGAATACTTGCTTAGTGATCAATTTTCTTGCATCTAACTTTTGGCACCCTTTCTTGAATCCACCTCATAATTGCTATTTACATAATTAATGGATCCCATTGACATACCATTACGACATTTAGGGGGTCAGTTCTTTATGTGGGCTCCTTCATTTAGGTGCCCCAGTGTGGCATGGTAAAAGCCTATTTTGTAACAGCACCTGGGCACCAGAATTCTGTTAAAGAATACAAATGTAACGCGCCTAATATTTACACACCCACAGTTACACCAACCATAGGCCTGGCATAAATGCAGCAAGGATGTGCATAGATTGCGGGGTTTTAAGTTATGTCTGTAAGTGGGAGCTGTGCTCATTGTCTGCTCATGCTTCGCCTGTGTGTATGCCCCACATGCATTTATGCACTATGCTGCTGTACTTAGGTACGCCCGTATAGAGTAGTGGTTAGGTATCTTGCTAGCACTTACAAGCATGTGTACACATTAACCCACAAAAGTACTAGTATTCTGTAATTTCACAGTACGCAAATGTTTGTTCAGTATAGGCTCCCTGTTACAGAATTGCCCTTTCAGTGACTGTCACGCTACGAAAAGCATGCAGCTACAGTGAAGTGGCTTTTATGAGATAGGGTTTTGTGGATATTTTTTTCTTAATTAAGGTATAACTAAATAGAAGTTCGTTACATACATGTAACTGCTCTGATTGCTTATGAATAGGAAATTTTAAATTCTTTCTTACTGGAAATAAGGGTTAACGACCTACAGTATGTATAAGTATAGTGATATGGCTACACACAAATATTCAAAAGATGATATCTTGTCATTCAATTAGTTTAATATATTTCTTGATTAGCTTTTAGAAGTTGTCAAGCTGTGTTTCTTAATATTTTCTGTAAGATTACATTATTGAGCCCTATCTTCACAAATCATTATTTGTGATAATCATCATCATCATAGTTAATAGAAAAGTTTTGCAAACCATAGGCAGCAAAACAGAATCAGACCTTATAGTAGTGATTCTCAAACTGAGTTCTGCAGAACTCTAGGGTTCTGCAAGAAAGTATTTTGGATTCATTGGCATAACTGTGAGGAAGCTGATGACGTGCTTAGCCACAGATGCCAGCATTCTCATATGGGGGAGAGGGGGGAATATTCAATAATTGTGCAAGTAGAGGCAGGCTCATTCATCGCTCTGAAGGTAATCTTTAAATTGATTTTTGTTATGAATACTCCCATATTCTGTATTTTACATTTTTTGTTTAAAGATGATTTTGAATTCTTTACTCTCTTTGGGATAAATATTATTAGCATTATTTGGATTGACATTTACAGTTGTCTTAGAATTAGATTGTAGAATCTGCTTTATATATATATATATATATATATATATATATATATATATATATATATATATATATATATATATAGAGGTTGGTTCTGCCATAGTAAGAGTTTGGGAATCATTGTTCCAGTTAGAGAATGAAACAGAGATTGGGACATGTGGTTAACCATGGGGATGGGTACAGAGCTCATAGGGACAGGGCAGGGACAGAGCCCGTGAGGACGGAGACAGGCTTTGTCCCTGTCCCAGTGTCATTCTCTTTCTCTAATGCAGACAATGATGTTTTCATTTTTTGGAAAAAACAAGGAAAAGTGCTGGCCAAAACTTGAATGGGGACTCCTGAGCATTCCTGCTACCAGCACGTCTTCTGAGAGAACATCTTCTATTGTGTATAGCAGTGCTTCATAGGGCATAATCCTCCCCCACTGGGGCATGCAGATCATGTTGTATATTGTATACCTGGACATTTTAACAGGATGGATTAGGGTTTCTGGGGTAGTAGAAATAAGCTATTGTTGGGTTTGGAAGGGTGGCAGGGTGGGGGGGTTACTATAGTTACTCGTTATTCTTGTTTTCTATTTGTGATTTATAAACAGTATTGTGTAGAATATTGTTCCTTTTAATACTTTTAATAAAAAGATTTAAATGTAAAATCATAAGTGTTCGAGGCTTATGCAGATGGGGACAGAGCCCGCGGGGATGGAGATGAAGCCTGAGGGGAAAGGGACAAACTTTGTCCTCTTGTCATTCTCTTGTTCCAGTGTCATAATACATAAAAGTCCTCCAGAGTTAGTTCAGTTGTGGTCAGTTAAGGGAAAACCTTAAGTTGTAAATATGAATATGTTCCAGGTCCTTGATAGTGCACTATTGCTGTTTTTAGCGATTATAAATAGGAGGGCTGACAGACGTAGAAATGGGTGGGAATGTATGGCTGTTTTTCCCTACAAATTAATTAAGCAGAAACTGTTAAACAACAGTATAATTAGCAAGTGACATCATGCCCAAGCAGGCAGCAATTTTATGTTATTTCCGTAACCATTGCCTGGGTCTGTCTGCAGTTGTCCAAAGACAAACAGAAGCTTTGTACTCTAGCAAACAGCGCTCTGGGCTGCAGGGCGAAGAGTGAACCTGCTGAGAAGAATCTCACTATCAGGGGAAAGCTACAGGCATTGTGCTGACCTAACTTAGATTTGTGAAACATGTGAGTAGTTCCATATTTCTTGAATACTATGAAGTCTGAACCTTAGTTCACCCGATCCATGCCACGCCCCATTCTTTAACTCCCTCTGGAAGTGCAAAAGTTGAATACCTGGATTAGTGTGGTGTACCCTGGAATGTGATTGTTTATTGTTCACACCCTGCTTTAATGAAAGCAGTTTCGTTATTTACTGTATGATGCCTCAGACACCACAGCAAGGAAGAATCCTTTGGAAGGGTTGAGGTTTTTTTTTTTTTAACTTCCTCTTCAAGGCTTACATTTTCACTTCATTCTTCTTCTGGATGTCAGCCCTTTTAAGTAAACTGCTGCCTACTATCAGAGCCCATATAGGAAAGCCTTGGCAGGTCTCTGCTGTTTCCCCAGCTTTCTGCCGTATAACTACAAATATTAAGGCTAAAAACTACAGTGGTAAACTATAACCACAGTCATGTTCCTTCATATCCATCTAGAGCTTCCAGTACCTCCCTCCCCTCCCCCTTTATTTTGGCACTGTGAACTCATTGTAATAGAGTTTTGCTGTTTGCCCATCTTTCTTTCCACAAATACCGTATATACTCGAAAACCGAAATAACATTTTTCCCCTAAAAAAGGGGAGAAAATATTAACTCTAATATAAACCAAGTACCGTGAGTTCGCGTCAGCCATTTTCACCATAGAGACTGCATGAGCAGGAGCATAGAAGGATCGCTTTTCTCCCAGCTCACCACTGGACCTATGGTGGTTTAGAGAGAGGATGTTCTCTTTACAATGGAGGGAGTGAGCGAGTGGGAGTTTCCAGTTGGAGGGTGGACTGGGGGCAGAGCCGGCAGCAGCAGGACACCTTGGGGAAGGGAGATGACAGTAGTGCTGATTATCGGATAGAGGGACAAATATAAACTGAGACCCACATATTTGGGCCACTTTTTGGCCCCAAAATGTTATTTTCGAGTATATACAGTATTCTAAAATTCCACTTGGAAGTTGGTCACTTTAGTCCAGGTGAATTCACGATCATAGTCTTTAGAAGCTGTGTTTCTCAAGCCAGGATGTCCATAAGGTTAGGACTCTTCGGTTTGGAAAAGAGATGGCTGAGGTGAGATATGATTGAGGTCTGCAAAATCCTGAGTGGTGGAGCAAGTGAAGGTGAATTTGATTTTTCACTCGTTCAAAAATGATGATGTTCAGTTGACCAGATCAGGTTAAGAAACTTAAGTGATGCAACCAGCAGCTTGGTATTCAGTTACCAAAACATGGCAACTGACCTGATTGTTATACCATATCTTCTGGGGGAATTCTGCCAATACAGAATTTGCACAGAATTCTCCACCTGCATATAATTCCACTCTTTCCGTTCAGAATTCTGTGCAGGCAATGACTCAGCAGCAACAGCTTGACCATTTGGCCTCATCCCTCCTTCCCATGATCAAGTAAGAGGAGGAAGGGCTTGACTGCATACCAGGATGCATTCACCTCTGTGGCTCTGTGCCTGACTGAACTGCGCAGGTCTCCTTGCAACCATGTGGTTTAAATGAACAATTTGGTCCAGATGTAGCGCAATGTACAAGTGCTCGCTGCCCCTTTGTGCTGCATGATTGAGAAAGGGTGCTGTGGGATAGGAGGCCAAGAATGCTGGGGGTGGGTGATTTGTGAGAAGGGGCTGAAGAACACTGGATGGGTTTTTCATAGGGAGGGCTGGAGAAAGCTAGAAGGTGTGTTTGCCTTGAGAAGGAGGAAGGGGATATATGCTATGTGGAGAGGGAGAGGGCTGGAGAAAACTACAGGGGGAATATGCCATGGAGGGAAGTTGAGAATGCTGTAGGGATGTATGCCGGAGGGGGGGGGGGGGGGCTGTAGCAAACTGGAAGTCATATACGCTGTGGGGGTGGGCTTCAGAAAGCTGGAGAGTATATTATGGGGGAGGGACTGTAGCAAACCGGACATGTGCGGAATGGGGGTTGGGGGGGGGGCAGCATGGTGGATTTGTGCCAAAGAGGAGGGGGAAGAGAGAGGAGATGCTGAGGGTATATGCTTGGAGGGTGGGAGAAGAAAGGTGGAGAGGTTGTGGGTATTTGCTTGGGGAGTAGGAGCAATAAGGAGAGATGGGGTAATGTGCTTGGTGGAGGGGGGAGTAGAACTTGACTGGCAGAACTGGAGGTCTTGCTGGGAGTTAAGGACAGAGGGGGGCAGTGAAGGCTGAGGAATAGGAAGAACTTTAGAAGGCAGAAAAGGGATAGGGCAGAGAGAGAAAACTGGGAGGTGCTGGACAACACTTCAGCTTAATTTTTTCTGCACAGAATTCCTCAGGAGTACAAATTTGTTCAGATATCTGATGTTTACTTATCATGCAGAGCCAGAGTCAAGGAATGTATCTGAATTCAAGAAAGCACAGGACAAAAACAGAATCTCTAAGAAAAGGATGATATTGTAGAGAGTAGTAGTAGAAAGGGCAGATTGGGTAGGTCGTATGGTCTTTGTTCTGCTGTCATTTTTCTATGTACCTAGCCTGTGAGCCAGCTTCAGAGAACTGGAAGTGAACACCCTTGCCCTATTTCATTCTTGGGCTTGGACTACGCCAGGGTTTACCAACTGTCTTCCTGATCTCACAGTTGATGCATTGGGTAAATTTGAAGACACCCCGTTACCCAGTATGTTCAGATTTATCACATGCATATTCATTAATATGTTGCTAAGTACTTGTTTGTTTTTATTTTATTATGCTTATTTTGATTATAAACTGCCTAGAATATTTGATTGTGTAGTACAGAAACTGTAAGAAATAAATAAATTATGACTGTCCTGAAAACCTGATTGGCTGTGAGGTCAGGAGGACAGATTTGAGAAGCCCATGGCTTGCCACTCCACTTATCTCTCTACCTGGCTTTAACATTTTTTTCACTCGGCAAGCATTTACCTCACAGTTTAGATCGAGTTGAGCAAACATATGGGACAGGAGAGAACAGTATTTCCATTGTGTTTGGAAACAACATGCATATGTTCCCTATCACCAACACATAATCCATTGAAGAGCACTTTTTGTTCTAGGGTAGTTTTTGTTTAGAGGTTTTTATGGTCTTGCTTCATAGTAGCAGAACCTATGATAGTGTCACACTAATAAAATAACCAAAGTTGGAGTCAAGATGGCAACGAGACGCTGAGACTGTGCTGAGAACGTTTCTTCTTACCGATAATTTGTTTCTTCTGATGGCTGCTATATGTTGAGGCAAGGTTCGGGCTTATTTTTTGATGAGCTTGGCCCCTATAATTTTTAGCAGCGTATCACCGAGTTTGCTCAGCAGCTTCTCAAAAATGGCCCGAATGTGGAAGTAGAGAGGTGGAGCTGCCTCGGGTCTAGGTTTCCCGTAGCTTATGTGATCAGTCCTCTCCTTATCCTTGACTGATTTCCCGGGATGTGAATGTAGTGCTGCCATCTTTAGAAACAGGAGCTAGTGGGGGACATGTTTTGGAGGAAAACGCTGCTATAGCTCTGGCAGTCCTAGTGGGTTCTGCTGTTGAAGAACACAGCAATACCTGTATCGAAGAAGTAATTCTTTATCTGTTGTACAGAGCATTTATGTGGAGGGAGAGAGAGAGAGACAGAAGCTTCATTAGCAGGAGGTGGTTAGTGCAGTGGACTGAAAACCTGTGGGACACTGGGCTCGATGCCCACTGTGCCCCCTTGTGATCCTGGGCAAGTCACCTAACCCACATTGCCCCAGGTAGAAAAATTTAGACTGTGAGCTCACTAGGGACAGAGAAAGTACCTGCATACATTAACTGTAAATACAAATATATGACCCTGTGTCCAGCTCTGAAGTTTCTTTGCAAGCCATTTGGGCAATGCTGTTTAAATTAGACTCTGTTACTAAATATTCTTGTGATATAAGTTCTTTAGTACAGACTGTTGAAGTGTTGTCTTGGATAAGATTGCTGTTGTGGAGCAGGATTATCTCTCAGACCTTAATAAGTTTCCTTAAGGTGTTGGGACAATTGCCTGTTGATTTTTAGAAGAAATATTTGATAAATGTTTTGGGCTTTCTAGTGTCATTATTGCTCCACTTTAATAAGATATATATATTTTTTGCCATTGTGTGGTGATCAAAGTGAGGCAAGAAATAAAACTTTAGATATCTCTGTAATATTGGAAACATCTTTTGAAGTTCAAGAGCAGGCCACCTTATTGATTAGTGTGGTCTTTGAAGACTTCAATATGCTAATGTGGCTATACATCAGGAAATCTGCTGTTCTCTTCATGGGGCAAAGAATATGGATATGCATGCAACTCGAGAGCTGTTAATTATTTCTTTCTGTGCACCAGGAGACTTTGGTATTTGGAGCTACTTTTTTCCTGCACTATCCGTACAAATATTTAATAGTTAATTACTTGGGTGTTAAATATCTATTCTTTGCCCCTGAGCATTTAAATTTCTTCATAGACATAAAGATGTCTGGTGTATCTGCTTCACCAAGTGGTTAAGCTTTGAGTGATATATAATTGTATTGGGTTGTTATCAAGCTATTAGCTTTCTTATATTACTTTTTATACTTTCCTATTGTTAACCCCATTGTTTCTGTATTCCTACCCCTCATTATTGTTGTCTAATGTGGGAAGATAAGTATCTATTGATTTGATACCTATAATTTTATTCCTTTGCATCTGCAGATGAATACAGAGACTTGTGGGTTGTGACCATCTACCAGCAGGTATTTGGCAGTCTCCTTATATGACCTTTGTCAGAGTCTCAGACAAACAGATAACATTTGCAGTTACTACCCATCGTTTGTTATGGCTTAGGCAATTTCGTGAGGTGATGTTTAGATGTCACACCCGCAGCCCAGTGACAGTCAGAGGGAAACTTCTCTTTGGGGAGAACCTGAAAAAATTGGTTAGAAGACATGGAAGACGCTGACTCAATGCTAGCTGGAAGACAAGCCGAAGTCTTCCTTTAGAGCCAGTCATTCTCTGCCTTGACTTCAATACCAAGGAGTATCATCCTGGTAGGTTGTTGTCTTTTCAAAATCCAGATATCAGCAGAGGCAGCCCTTTTGCTCAGACAAGTGGCCTTTCCTCAAACTTCTTCCACCTCTCAACAATCACAATGATAGGACACCAGTCCACTCTTCGTTGCACAGAATAGGAGGACATCTGTCTCTCTTTTATCAAGAGTGGGCCAAGATTACTACGGACCAGTGGATTTTTGAAATTATCAGAGAAGATTACCTCGGAGATTTTTTCTTGGAGTCCCAATGAAGTGCTTCTGCAAAGAGGGCAGTGGTTCTATCCACCCTTCATTAAGTTAGGGGCGGTAGTGCCAGTACCGAGTCATGAACTCAGTCAAGGCCACTACTCCATTTATTTCATAGTTTCAAAGGAAGGAAGATTTCACTGTCCAGTATTAGACTTCAAGGTAAACAAATTTCTTCGAGTCAGACATTTTCGAATGGAAACGTTGCACTCCATGTTCGCAGCAGCATTGCCAGGAGAGTTTCTCATAGCTCTAGATCTCAAGGAGGCTTATTTGCATATTCCCATTTGGCCTGCGCATCAAAGATTTCTTCAGTTTGCAATTCTAGGTCAGTGCTTTGTTTCAAGTGATGCCATTTGGGCTGGCTACAGGACCCAGGACCTTTTCCGAACTCAAGGTGAATATTGGTGGTGTTTCTAAGAAAATAAGGAATACCAGAACATCTGTATCTGGACGATTGGCTATTCTGGCTTCTTCGGAACAGGAGAGTCTTTGAGTCACGGCCAGGGTCATTGCTCTCTTCCAGTCCCTAGGCTGGATTATCAATCTACCCAAGAGTCATTTTATTCCATTTCTGTTTCTAAAATATCTGTGGGTTCGGTTCGACACAGCCAAAGGCAAGATCTTTTTACCAGATCAGAGAAGAGTCAAAGTTCAGGACCAGATTCGCCTCTTGTTACAAGTCTTGAATCCCCCACACTTGAGATTATGTCCAAGTACTGGGTTCCACAGCAGCAACCTTGGAGGTAGTACCTTGGGCCAAGGCACACATGCGTCTGCTTCAACAGTCTTTCTTGGGTCGTTGGTCACCAGTTTCTCAGGATTACATTATACGTCTCCTTTGGACACATAAGGTGAAGCGCAGCATGTTGTGGTGAATGCGGATACACGTAGTGGTTCTTGCTGTTATCAGGGCAGAATTCTCAATTCTTTAGCTTCTCATCCAGTTGTAGTGCATTCTTGAGAGGGGCTAACTCTCTCAGACCTCGTATTCACCATCCTTGTCTAGAGCAGAACCTTAAATCTATTGCTCAGGGCCATTTTGAGCCTTTGAAAAAGGCTATGTTGAAGGATCTTGCCCATAAAGCGGATTTCCTAGTCACTGTTTCTTCAGCACTCAGGGTTTTCGAATTGCCAGTGTTATCCTGTAGAGATCCATTCCTATGTTTCTGTGAATCAAGAGTGATGATTCGTACAGTTCCTTCTTTTCTTCCTAAGGTGGTGTCTGCCTTTCAACTCAACCAACCACTTTTCCTTCTCTCCTTTAGGCTGGAGGATTATAAGAATAATTGTCTTTTTCTGCGTTTCCTTGACATTCATCGAGCACTTCTTCAATATTTACAAGATACTAATGATTTCTGTCGCTCTGACCACCTCTTTGTTCTCCTTTTGGATCTGAATCACAGTATTGCTACTTTCAAAACAACTATTGCTTGTAAGGTAACAAGCTATCTCCTCTGCTTATCTTCTTTCTGGCAAACAGCTTCCATTTTCTCTCGGAGCTCATTCCACTTCGGCCATGGCAACCTTGTGGGAAGAATACAGAAGCTTTTCTCTAGAGGAAATTTATAGAGTGGCTGCATGGTCCTCTTTAAATATGTTTTCCAGGCATTATCACAGCCCGAGAGGAAGCTTCCTTTGAGTGTTCAGTTCTGTCCATGGGTGTTTCAGATTCCCACCCTACATGAGGACTGTTTACTACATCCCGCAAGTTTCTGGATTCATCTGCTTAAGATGCTAAGGAAGGAAAAGTTACATCTTACCTGATAACTTTCTTTCCTTTAATTGAAGCACATGAATCCAGAACCCAACCTTTTTTGCAGTGTTCTGCTTTCTCTGTTTCTTCATTTCTCTGTTTAGATTTATTGTTGCTGTTTGATGTTCTGTGTTGCTGACTTCTACAGTTCTGTGTCTGTATATAACTCTGTGAGGAAAGGGAAATATGGTGCCTCTCATTATTACTTCTGCTTTGTTATGAGAAATACTAACTGACCAGGAAGCATACCGTTTTGTAAGACAGAGTTCAGTTCAGTGCTCTCCATCTCCACCTTCTGGTAGATGGTCACATCCCACAACTCTCTGGATTTATCTTTATGATTAAAGGAAAGAAAGTTATCAGGTAAGATATACATTTTCCTTCTTTTACCTTAATCCTAGTCCTTCTCAGAATTTCTGTATCAAGTGGATATTTGTGAATATTTTTGATAAATTATAAATAGTTTTTAAAAAGTAACCAATGTTGATGTATCTTTTGCCAAGACACAGTCCTAAAATACATGTATTGCATAGGTCAGGATCTCAGATTGTACTCTGTAGATACTCTATTCCAAGGGCCAGATTTACATATAAACTAGACAAGCTACAGTTTAGGGCTTCACATTACAAGAGACCTCACACATCACTAGCATGGAAAACTATTAAACCTAAAATTTACTTCTTACTTTATCGAGGGTGGCCTCTTAAGTGTTAAAGCTCAAGGGCCACAATGCTCATAAATCTGTCCCAGTCTGTTCCCACTAGCACTTACTCATGGCTCTTACAGGGGTCAGTGAAAAGGCCAGCCTAGTGATACAAACTCTTCTGTAAAAAGAGTGCACACCTGCTTAAAAGCTGTTCTTGTCATGCAGGCAATCTGAATGTTGTTTTTATTTTAGAAGAGCTGATAAAGGATATTAACATGGTAACAAAACTTGATAGTGAACATGTACCATGTTTAATAAGATAAATATTTAACTTGATGCAGGAAAAAATCCATTTATTGGAGGGTTTTGTAATCCTTTTTTTTTTTTTATTTTATTTCAGGACGTGTCGGCCAAGCAGTTGCATTGCGTGCAAAAGCCTTTGGCTTTAATGTCATTTTCTATGATCCATACCTCTCCGATGGTATTGAACGTGCTCTTGGTCTCCAGAGAGTGAACACTTTACAGGACCTGTTATTTCATAGTGACTGTGTAACCCTGCACTGCAGCTTGAACGAGCACAATCACCATCTTATTAACGACTTCACCATAAAACAGGTAACTGTTGAAATATGCTTGATGACTAGTACAGATGAGTTTCTGTTGCACATACAAATTATATTTTTGCTGTACGAATATCTTTCTCTTCCCTTGATGTCACTGCTAGTTGGCTACATCTAATCAGCAGCCAAGTAACCTGTCCCAACTGGAGAACAAAGGGCAATAAAATGGGTAGAAACTAACTTCTTGTCCCTTTGTGTACTTTTTTAAAATTTCTGTCCAGTTTGGAGTGACATAATTTCCTATTCCCCCTTACATACAGGTTGAATATATTGGGTCCAGGGGCTTAGCCATCTGCGAGTCTGATTGGACTATCCCCATCCTTACTCTCTTCTACTTTAGAGTCAGGCCTATCCAGTCAGCAGTCGCACAGGCCAATTTAAAGGAGAACTGAAGGTGATATCAACACCCACACTGTCTAGTTCCCATGCACCCACCCATGTTAACCTCAAGCGCCACCAAATAATGAGCTCTGACTATGCTGCTGACTGGGTCTTCTGGAAGTGAAGACATATTTACCATGGACAGATTTTTCTCTACACCATCCCCTATTATTTGACTTTTGTCTACAGTGCACATTGAATTGTCTGCTGCTTTTGTGTACCAGTTGTATCATAGTATACCCAACTGTAACAGTCACTCAAATTTTCGGGGTCAACTCCCTTTACAACCCTTGCAGAATATTCCTTTGTGAAGTACTTTAAAGGGTCAATGGAACGGTTTGAAGGCAGATAACATAAGAGAATATTTTTTATTTATTTATTTCACTTGTATCCCACATTTTCCCACCTATTTGCAGGCTCAATGTGGCTTACAAAGACCTGATGTGGCATCGCCATACAGGATGAAGTATACATTTGATGTTACAAAGACATATACATTGGTATTACAAAGTAGTATACATTTGGTGTTACAAAGAAGGAAAGGAAGACAAAAGGATTTGATCAAGTAGTTGTGAAGAGATACATTCTGCTTAAAGTTGGAAGGTGTTGTGTTATGGTTAGCTATGGGTTCTCATGATAGGCTTTTTCAAAATATTCCTTTGTGAAGTACTTTAAAGGGTCAATGGAATGGTTTGAAGGCAGATACATAAGAACAGATCCTTTTTTGCCCTCTTTACACCCTGCGTTCATTGATCATTCATTGAAATCTATCATGTATGGAATTGCTGAGGTGATGTCGGTGTGTATTTAATTTCATCTTGTTAGAATGCTTTTACGAAGTGTTTTTATAAAAGTCTTTTTCTCTGTCTTATTTATTTATTTATTTGGATTTTGCTCACACCTTTTTCAGTAGTAGCTCAGTAGCTCAAAGTGAGTTACATTCAGGTACGTTGGATATTTCCCTGTCCCAGGAGGGCTCACAATCTAATTGTACCTGAGGCAATGGAGGGTTAAGTGACTTGCCAAAGATCACAAGGAGCAGCAGTGGGAATCGAACCGGGTATCTCTGGATGTCAAAACCAGTGCTCTAACCACTAGGCCATTCCTAGTGTTTCTTCAGCTGTCTAGGACAGATTTGAATTAGATGACAGATAAAAGCAATAAATGAAATGATATGCAGTCTTCAGAGATAAGATGGGGAGGAAAGATAAAGAAAATAGGTATTTGTGTAGGTTATGTACTGTATCTTGCCTTTCTTTAGACAAGTCAACATGATTCTAGCAAAGTCAGTGTGTTGATATTGCCTAATGCTCCCATGAGTAACATATACATTAAAATATCTCCAGGATCCTTAGCAGTATAATGTACAGTGTCTTTAGTAATAAATAGCAAATACCAGAGGTTTAAGTGTTCCACTGTCTTCTGTTTCTAATTGCTTATAACAAAGAACTTATTGTTAAATTAGTGTTTAATGGACCCAGGAGTGTCAATGGGGAAAGTAGGAGACTGTTTCTATAGTAGCAATTGAAGTAGTTTCTTAATGGAGAATATGTGTGTTAAATTCACAAAATGTAGTTTTATGCCTATCTAATAAGCTAAGCTCTATATTTAGAGGCTGGTTTTCAAAGACAATGTAAAGTGTCTGAAGGCAGAGAAAGATGGTAGTTTTCTTGCGTATAGAATCGAGTCATGAAAGCATGGGGTGAAGTGATATATATTTTTTTCTAAGTCTTCTGACAGAATAGCAACATATACCTTCAGAGAAATAGATGGTTATTCTGTGTTGTAGGAGCAGTCTGCTGATGTGCTGTTTGGCTCCTTATTTGCGACTATGCTGCTTCAAATACCTAAATTCTTGCTGAATGAACCCTACTTGAATGTTTGCCAGTGGTAGAGTGTAGAAGACATTCCTTCCTGAATAAGGTCTTTTGTTTGTATAACAAATTAACTCGAATAGAGAATCTGAGGAATTTTCTAAGCCAGTTTGTTAAAAACTGCTCTTACCTCCAGCTTGTATTTTGCTACCTAATTATTTTACTCAAGTTTTTTTTTTACACTGCTGGGAAGGAAGTGCTTTCTTTACACGGCACCCACATATTTTAATAAAATAGATTACTTGCAGGGTAATTTTATAAATGAGCACATTCATAAATAGCATAGCACATATTTTTTGCCTTTGTGGATACCATTCCATTTTTAAATGAAAACCTGCATATAATTTCCATTTTGAAAATTACCTCAGGAAATTTGTGCTTATATTTACATTTGCTCTACAACTCTCAGGCCCCGATGCACAAAGCTTACTGTGCTGCTTGCATTAGACCGGTTGTAGCCAGTCTAAAGCAAACGTTATTAAGCGAGTAATGTACAAAGGGGTTCTCCGTGGCTCCAACTTGTGCCATTAGCAGCTATGGAGAATCCTATGCAAATGTATAATGAGCATTCCATGGGATGCACCGAAAAGAGCACTTAGCTTTAACGAGCTAGATTTTACGGCAGCTCTGGAGCTACGGGAGAAGAGGGAAACAGGCAACTGCAAAGGCTGCCTGGCTGTGCATCCATCTCGCTGCACTATCCCCATAGAAAATCCTTGGTGATCCAGTGGACCACTATCCCTGCACCCCCACAACCAAAAATCCCTGGTGATCCAGGAGGCGGTCCACTGGATCACAGGGATTTTTTGTTTGGGAGTTCGCGGGAGGGTGGTCACTAGACCACCAGGGAGCTTTTCAAGTTGCGGAGGGGGGGAACTTGAGAATGGGGTCTGGTGGATACACCCCTCCTTCATAACTCAAAAAAAAAAAAACTCCCTAGTGGTCTAGTGTCAAATGCATTTGACAGCTTCGAGTCACAAACAGCGACTGATGCTCAAAGGGGGTCCATAGATCTCATTTGCAGGCGATTCCCTTTATGCATCGGTCGCAATTTGCGACTCAGTAAGTTTTCTCGCAGCACCCGTATGTAACAGGTGCCTTTGTGCATTAGCTCCTCAGATTCTAAATATGTATTTTCAGAAGTATGTACATAAATGCTCATTTTGGGTAAAGTTACGCAGGTACAGGTTGTAACATGCTTAACTTTACAAGTATTCTTTAAAGCCATAAATGACTTTTAAAACTGCTCTACCTGTGCTCAGTTAAAGCAGTGTTTTAACCAGTGTGTGTTCAGACCTGATTAGCTGTGCAGTGAAAAAGTGTAACCACAGCCAGATGCTCAGATCCAGACTAACACATGGACTCTGGTCTCAAGCACTTTCCAAAGTGTGATTTGTGGGCGGGCACTACAGAAATGCATTGTTATGACACACCTTGGCAGGGACCTGGGCACTGCTGTGGCCTGAGTCATGGGGTTGAGGCTGGAAAATGTTTGAGCAGCACTGACCAAAAGCCCTGGAGTTGGGAAGTTAACAGGCAACATACATTCACACAGCACCACTTTCTTATTCTTTTTGGGAGCTGCCTCCTTTGTTCCTTTCTGCCTCTAGTGGGCTGTCAGTGCTTCACTCACTTTTCTTTTGGCTGTATTGTCTTTTTATGTTCACATGCCTCATAGAGGTTGGAATGCTGCACACCATTTTTGTTAGGCTTGAAAAGACAGGGAAACGGTGAATTAAAGAAATCATTTGCGTTTACATTAATTTATAAGCGAACACCTTACCTTTGTTCTAAATTTATTGTCACAAATCCTATACAGTGTTACAATAATTCTAATATAATTACTACTGTTTACAATATATAATTATGAGTAACTATAATAACATTTTTAACGATGCTCCAAAAATTACATTCTCCACTAACAGTTTTCCCCATAAAAATAAAAAAAAAGAATTAGCCTGAGAAATATACCATTGTTCTTGCCTAAACGCAGTTTTGAAAATACATGCATATCTTACAGGTAGGTGTGCACATAGGCAGAACCTGAGCAGAGCAGGGTCAGGACTCACATGCATGTAAGTTATGCCTGTATTATCAGAATTTAGGTGCACACATTTGCACCAGCTCTGTGGCTGGCATAAGCGCTTGCACTCATGTATTTTTGCTGTAATACTAGTATCCTATACAAGAAAGTAGGCACCTATATTGCTTTATAGAATAGTCTCTTACCAGATGCCCAGTTATAGAATTGCCCCCCCCCCCCCCCCCCCAGAGGGTCATTTTTAACAGGGTGTCTGGATTAAGAGAGTAAGTAGGCACCTACTTTGGCACTGTTTTATAAACACAAATAGGCACGCACTTGTCAATACAAAATGCTAGTGTGTGGCATAAAACACATCTACCTTGCAGGCCTGGATATTTACACTTAAAGAAGGGGTATATGATTTTGCCTTTGATTAAGTACATGTATAGTTTAGTGTATTTTATAATCTATACATGTGCTTGTGCTACTCCACCCACTCCATCCAGATTCTGCTCCTGGTAACGCTTATCAGCAGGGCACAAGCCATCATGTCATGTTGTGTACTTCTATGCTGATCACTATTTTACGAGGCCGTTTACGTACAAAAATTGTTTTTATAAAATTACCTGTATAATGGTATCTTATTGGGAATAGTTTTAGAAGAAAAGATGTACAGTAAAAAAATCCACATTTAATTAGAAAGTTAATATATTTCAAAGCCTGGTTAGTTGCTATGAGTTGAAAAGTGTTGTAAAGTAGTCTGTAAATTTTAATTTCCTTCTACTTCTGTAAGTGAAAATCAAAACAAATTGTGCTGCACTTTTTCTTTTGTAGATTACATCACATCAAACTGTAGAGGCTCCAGAAATTTGCAATTTGAAATACCACACTGCAAAGAGAACTGGGTTCCATTCTGGGTTGAGGTCATTCACTCCCTATGGCAGCTGCATAGCTGCATTCACGGCTCTTTGGATGGGAGGGAACCGTAGAGCCCCATTTTATTTACTTAGAAAACAGAGTTTGGAGTTGAGATGTCTAGATCAAGACATGCTCATTTCTGATGGTATTTTAGAGAAAGATATGCCAACGCAGAGCCTTTTTAAAAATACCTGCAGGAGGGCATGTATATTTGCCAGCACATACCGTGAAAGCAGTCAATTTACAAATATACACGTTGAAAAAAAATGAATGGCACAAACCTGGCAGCTTCCATGTGATAGTGACGATTTCACAACTTCCACATATAAGTCCAGTGGGAAATGATGCCTGGTGCATGCCCAGAACAGCCAGTGGGGAGGAGGGAAAGAAAGGAAGTGCCAGTTTCCAAAGGGGGAGAGGCAGTGCAGACAGCAGAATGAGGAGAAATTCAACAGACTATGGCCCCCTTTTAAATTTTCCACCTTTAAGTTGATATCATTTCTGTTCTCTTTCTGCAAAGAAGCATGATAAGGTTTGTTTCCTTCCTTGTTAAACCTGCCGGTTTTCGGAAAACTGCTTGTGCCTGTACTGGGCAGCATCATCCTTGGCAGCACAGAAAACAAATACAAGAAGAAAAAAAAAATCCTCTTGTCAGCTTGCTTTTCAGTTTCCAGGGCAGCTTCACAAGCCTTATGCCATCTCTGAGCTGGTGTAGGTTTTTGCACAGTAAGGGCTCCCATCTTCAGAGTGCTGCTTTCTGAGCATCACAGGGAATGCAATAGGATCTATTTTGCTTAATCGCTGGTGAGCTCTTTTTTGCTGTGGTAAGGGCCAATATTATGCGTTGGCAGGCACTAGTCTGGTTCTAATGGCCTTTAGCGCCCGTGTTTGCTTCTGAGCATCGGGGCCTGTGTGGTGATGCTGCATTATTTGGAGGTTACCACCTCTTTTTGGATTTTAGATAGACTTTTCATATTTTTTCAGGGGATGCACAAAGGGCAGGAATATTCTAAGTCCTCCATAGTGTGGTGGGTCAAGGCAGTATACATCATTTTTTGGAAAGGTGTCCATTTACCTGCAAGCACATTCCACTCAGGCGTATTTTATATAATAGATGCAATATACATGTTTAAATTCCACAATGTTTGTAAAATAATGAGCATAATCATTGTGTAATGATGAAATCTAGTGACTACAGTAGATTAAAGGACTCATGATTACCAGGGGTCGTGCTTTGAACTCCACGTAGGACTATTTCAGCAATGACTGGAGTAAAGTAAGCAGAGGGGATACAACACTGATTAACATACTGGGGAGTGAAGGCTTATGATACCAGCGCAAGTCTTGGTTCCAACTGAGTTTGGAGCCCACAGGAGGAGGAGGAGGAGGAGACATCCAGGCCAAGCAAAGAATATTATGTTGAGTATTTATCATCAGGATGATTGACTAGTGCCCTCTTGTGGTCACTGTCAATCACAGCAGACCGATCTTGATCATAGCTGTTCTGTACTGAAGAACTTTTCTTTCAGCAAGACTTCGGCTATGTAATACTTGGAATTGTTAAATTTAATTTCACCAAATAATTTACTGTGGTATGTTTCTTTTTCCCCCAAGTTTGTTTATTCCAAGTTTGATAACAGAAAACAAGACCTATTACAACTCTGATGTATTTCTTGTATTATACATTAACTGCACTTAAAATATCAATGAGATTCCACCCCACCCCCCAGTTACCCTTCCTTCCAACATTATACCATGGGTAATCATAAAAAACTAGCCAGGAGTTGAGAATTGTACTTCTGCATTAGCAGTTAGTTTCTTTTGGGATCTCCATAGAGAATATGGGTCCTGTATTTTATGGTAGTGCAGAATCCTTAAGTGAACAATAGTAGGAGGATCACCATACAGGACAACAGATAAGTGCTCGACTTTATCTTCGTAAAGCTGCTTTATAGCACTTCATGAGAATCGGTGAAGGTTTTTGGAAATAAATTAAAAGTTAAAATAATTCTTTCCAAGCAAGGTTTTTATGACCAGTGATGAACACCACGCCCCCAGTTAAAGCCGCCGAAAACTGAAAGTAAGCGGTCGGGCGTTTTGAGGTCTTTTTCCTTGCTTTTTAGAAATATTTTGTTAAAAACAAACATCATATTTCCATATAAATTTTATTGGATTCCTCTTTATATGTTTAGTGCAGAATCCTACCATACTTAAAAGCCATTAATTAGACATTAAGGAGGTCTTTTACTAAGGTGCACCAGTGTTTTTAGCTCACGCTACAAATCAGCTAGTGCTAAACGCCGAGACACCCATAGGAATATAATGGGCGTCTCAGCATTTAGCACCAACTGATTTGTAGCGCATGCTGAAAACACCTAGTGCACCTTAGTAAGAGACCCCTTTAGCATATATAGTCTAACTTTAAAAAGGACCATCTCCACAGGTGGAGTATGTGGTTGTTTTCAAAATCTTGCCAGTATAATCTTTGCAGCAGTAAAGAGATGAGTTGCAAACTTATGAGACTCTTGAAATTCCACTCGCTCTATAATGAAGCAAACTTCCGTCTGCATTATGGAGATAGGATGCCTGTAAGTTGGTGTCTAATGTTTTCAAAATCTCTGTGCAAAAAAGTTGCACAATTGGGCAGTTCCACCATATGTGCAGAAAAGTTCCTTGATCTCCGCAGTTCTGCCAACAGCTGTCTAACTTGGTTTTATAAATCTTGGCTAAGCGAACCGGGGTGTAATACCATTGGTAAAAAATTTGTAACCATTTTCAGCCATGTTAGTTGTTAATGATAACCTTAAACAAAGAATTGAGGGCCCCTTTTTACCAAGCTGCAGCAAAAATGGGGCTGGTTTTTCTCGTCGGCGCATGTGTTGCATGCACACTGAGGCCCCCTTTTACCACAGCTGGTAAAAGGGAAGTGTCACCTTCCTGCAGGAAATGACTGCGCAGCAAGTAAAGCACTTTCCATGCGGCTATTTTGGGGGGAGCCCTTACCGCCACCCATTGAGGTGGCGGTAAGGGCTCCCACTTTAACCCAGCGGTAACCGGGCAGTGCGCGGCACTGCCCAATTACCACCGGATACACTCTGACGCTACAAAAATAAATACATTTTTGTAGTGCCAGAAATGATGACTCACTAGTTCTGAGGGTAAAACAGACAGTTTAATGCCCAAATAGTGTATTGATTTTTGTGCCCAATGGAATGGAAAATGATGCTGCAGTGTCTGGGCTGCATGCCTCCTCGTCTTACATTAATATTTAAGATTTCAGACTTATCAGGATTCAAGATAAACCTGTATATCTTGCCATAATTACATAGCACCTTGACCACTTGGGCAAGAGACTATTCTGGCTTTAACGTCAATAGAATATCCTCTGCAAATAATATTTTTTTGAATTTGCTCACCATGGCTAGTGGACGGGGCAATCGAGGGGGTGAATAAGCATATCCTCGATAGGTGCCCCAATGTAGTCCCGCATTGCCCACCTTACGCAACACTGCAAACATATAAGGCTTGCTAACCCTTGTCATACGCCTTCTCTGCATCAAATGAAAGTACTAATGATGGACTATTCGTGCCCTTAGCCTATTCCACTATATGGAGCACCCTACGAATGTTGTCAAACGTTTTCCTTCCTATAATAAAGCCAGTTTGGACATAGCATCACAGATCCCCTGCCTTTCATTGATCTCAGTTTGCTTCTGAGGCATGATGTCATTCTTACCCAGGAACATAATTCACATGTTCAAAGACCAAACAGTTTCATGGTAGATACTGTGAAATTATGACAACTTTAAAGGAAATACATCATGGAATGTTAAGAATTTTTGTGTTCAGAACTACATCATTTTATATATCAAATGAGGCATTTAACAGCGCCACTCGGAGAAACAGACTAAAAATCCCAGATGTATATTTTACAGGCTGCTTTCTCAGCAAGCATTTCAAGAAAGGATAAATGCTAACGTCAAGTGATATATTCTAAATACTACTGAAAATGTTACCACTTAGTGAAAAATGTGGAGGAGAGATTTCAGTTAAATACCTTTGTTTGTCTTATTCTTTTCAAAAGATACACTGGGTTTTCACATCATAAGTCTCACCACCTCCACCACCCTTTTGTTTCTATTTTTTTTAAATCTAATTGTCCCAAAATATTTTCTTACATAGTAAATGACGGCAGATAAAGGCCTGAACGGTCCATCCAGTCTGCCCAACAAGATAAACTCATTTTACATGGTATGTAATACTTTATATGTATAACCGAGTTTTTTGTCCCTGCCTTTCTCAGGGCACAGACCATAAAAGTCTGCCCAGCACTGTTCCTGTACTGAAAGTTCTGAAGCTACCGTAGAAGCCCCTTAAAATTTACACTCCAGCCCATCTATATCTTTTCAGTCACGATCAGGGCACAGACAGTAGAAGTCCGCCCTGCACTGGTTTTACTCTCCAAATACTGGCGTCGCCACCCAATCTTCTCTAAGATTCCGTAGATCCATTCCTTCTAAACAGGACTCCTTTGTGTTATCCCATGCACGTTTGAATTCTATTGCCATTTTCATCTCCACCACCTCCTGCGGGAGGGCATTCCATGTATCCACCACCCTCTCTGTGAAAAAATACTTCCTGATATTACTCCTGAGTCTGCCCCCCCTTCAGCCTCAATTCATGTCCTCTAGTTCTACCACCTTCCCGTCTCCGGAAAAAGTTCGTTTGCGGATTAATACCTTTCAAATATTTGAACGTCTGTATCATGTATTTGAAAGGTATTAATCTACAAATGAACCTTCTTCTTTTTAATTTTTTATAAAAATGACAAATGTCTCCTGTATTTTTTCATACAGTCTCTTGATCATGCAATGATTATTGGTGACTTGGCTTTTATAACAGCACAGCTGTACGGAGTCTCTCAGTTTCACAAGCTGCTTCTTCAGTAGCCACTGATTCATTTAACATGGCTTCAATTTCACCATCTGAATGACCAGGAGATAAAACGGCATAATATAATCAGTACCTTTATTTTCTTCGGTCCTGCAAGAAACCGCCATGGTTCTTATATTTTCTTCTATCTTACCTCAAATTTATCATAGCTACCTCTTGACTCTTTAGTGTGTAAAATCTAAATTTAAAAATGGCTCTCGTTCATTTAACAAAAATGCCGTCATGACATCATTTCTGGATGACAAACGGAAATACTTGCAGAGTATTCTGTCTGAAATACAAAGCCGATACGCTCTCTTCTTCTAATTATTAAAATGCTCTCTAGTCTATATTAATGTTAAGACCATTTGGTCGTAGTGTATTTAAACAAAATATCCATTTCCCCCAGGGTATCCTTTGAAAAGAATAAGGTAAACACTGGAATTTAACTGAAGTCTCTCCTCCACATTTTTCACTAAGTGGTAGTATTTTGAGTAGTATTTGTATTTTAAGTATGCTATTTAGAATATATTGAAGAAATTTCTGCAAGCTAATCAGCCATACAGTTTAGCAGTTTACCTCAAGTGATGCCATCAGCAGGCTGCTTAGATACCTTGGTGTTCATGTGGGAAAGCAAGCAATAGTTGCCTACTTCTGGGAGGGGAGGGTGAATATTATGAGGAAGTGGGCAACTTCAAACAAAAAAAACAGCACCACGGGCCTTTAAAAATGGAACACAGTTCTTTAATGAATGAGCCTTGACAAAAAGACCCGACACGGGCTGTGTTTCGGTGACTAGCACCTGCGTCAGGGGTCACAGTGATGACGTGGAAAACTTGGGGAATAACTACAAAGCACCAAGGCACTTTCACTTTCTGTATCCATTTGGATACAGAAAGTGAAAGTGCCTTGGTGCTTTGTAGCTTTTACTATATGAGACGTGGGGTAAGGAATAATATATTGTAGAGGAATATATTCGAGTTATTCCCCAAGTTTTCCACGTCATCACTGTGACCCCTGACGCAGGTGCTAGTCACCGAAACACGGCCCGTGTCGGGTCTTTTTGTCAAGGCTCATTCATTAAAGAACTGTGTTCCATTTTTAAAGGCCCGTGGTGCTGTTTTTTTTGTTTGGACTTCGTTCCCTCTCTTTTGTTATATCCGACTGGGCAACTTCAGCCATCTCTCTGAAGACTCTCGGTTCCAGCTGGCCTGGTGAGTGGCAGCTTAAGTTGAAGCATTGCCATATTTCTAGATCTCAGATTATCATACATTTTTCAGATTTTCATTTTTGGAGCCCTTGTTTTGCTTGTTGTTTACAACAGCAAAATATATTGATAGAAAATCCAGCCAAAAGACTATTATATGCCTTCGGTTTTCTTTTGGAAAGAGCTCCAAATTGGACACACATGTACTGTATTGGACTTACTTCAATTGCATGTACTTGGGTTGGCTATTAAGGAGGTGATTTTAAAAATCATTTATGTGTTTAAATCGGAGGTTTCTGCATGAAAAGGTTTGTTAAAGTTGCCTCCAGTATAGGCAGGTATTGGTACACACATGAAAGATAATTTTATAAAGGCATTTTGGCACACATGTGCCCATATATATGCATAAAATACCTGTTATAAAACTGCTTTACACATACAAGTACACACGATGAGAAGAAAGCATGGACGTGACCTGAGTGTAAGTGTGTTCTGGGGTGGAACATAGATGGCGTTGCTATTTACTGCAAAAAAAAACAAACCCCCACAAAAAGTGGAAAGAACACAGAGATTCCACGGGGTGGATAAAATAAAAAAATAACAAGGAGTGGGAACTGGATCAGGCTCTTCAGAATGAGACTCAGTACACCGAAGTGAAATTATAGGTGTTTGATTTATTCCCATATGGGAACGTTGGGCATTAATGGGTTAAATAATTTGTTTCCATATGGCTTATTATGGGAACATTGGGCACTAATGGGATAAGCTGACTCGGCACGGTACCATGTTTCAGCACGTACGTGCCTGCCTCAGGAGTCTTGATACGTATACTTGACAATCACATTTGTCCTTGGTAATGGATCTTGTAAAATAAACATGAGCTGGTCTTTAAAAAGACCGTTGGTAAAAGAAACAAATGATGAATAGCATGCCGCTATGGTGTTATTTACTGTGATTATTTTCTAAAATAGTCACATTCATCTGCACCAGCTCCAGATCTGGTGTAAACTTAGGTTTCATTTTACCTGCAGTTTCTGTGGGATTTGTACTTGTGTTTTATAAAGATACAAAGGTGACTGTGTCTTTATAAGTCAGGCTACAAATAAGAATCTCTTTGTGCCTCACAGTAAAATTACCCTTGTAGAAAGGTGCATACAGTGCTTCTTAAAAAATTAGGTCACGTGTAAAAGTTTGTGTATACTTCTGCGGTAACCCCCGGATTCTATATATGGCAATGGAATTTGCTTATGGATTGAAGAGGTGCACGCAAATTAATTAGCTAAAAATAAAACAATTATTACAGTTAATTGGCATTAATTAGGTTTTGCACATTTATCTTCCTGTGCCTTATTCTATAACCCTGCGCATCTAAATCCCCTAGTGCACAACTCAAAAGGAGGTATGGCCAGCGGCATGCTAGGGGCATTCCCAAAATTTGTATGCGGAGTTATAGAATCCCACCATTCTCATGCCAAGAGTTGGGCCCCGGCATTTACACCAGGTTTCTGCTGGCATTGGGCACAGGAATGAGTTCTAAGTGCTATTTTATAAAGAGCGCTCAACTCAGTGTGCTCTTCATAGAATAGCACTTTGCACCGATTTACTGAATTTCGGGCCTTAGCGTGCTCAGTGAAGGACTTTGAGCGGAACGTGGGCAGTTGCAATTTTCGCATGTAATTTATATTTTCCAAGCAGATGCAGGACTGCGCATTTCTCATGCGTGGGTGTCGTCACTGATGGAGCCCAGCATGGGAAGCACTACCCCAGCAACTTTTCCAGAAGTGTTTGAGTAGGCTCACTGCTCATACACACTTGTTCCTGCCTGACATTGTCTTGCAGGACCTCATCATTCTAAATTTTTCCACAGAGTGGATCAGACCCTTTTTCCATATCATGGTTGCCTGAGCATCTAGTTTTGCGATTTTCTTTTTCAGTCAGTAAGTCCTGGTACAGGATATTCTTTCATGTGTTCCCCAACAGCAGAGGAACCATAAGTCCCAAACTGTGTTGCAGCCAAAACCTGGGATATAGCTTCAGTCCCTGTATCCATTCCAGATAACCTTCCTGTAGGAGGGATGCAGAGTTTCATAAAACCACAGACAGGTGAGTTCTCAAGATTTTCCAGATAGAATACCATCTGCAATTAGTGGGTCAGCCTCCAAATTGTCCACAGAGAACATCAAGATTAAGCTCACAGCATCAGGAAATACGTATGAAGGAACTCTCTTCCCTATTTACATGCTTGGGCCTTGTCAACCGTGAGAAAGAGGACAGGAATTTTATTCCAAGTATTTCCTAATCACAAAGAAGGGAAGATTCCGTCCAATCCCTAGACCCGAGGACCCTGAACAAACATCTCTCCAAAGAAAAGTTCAGGATGATTTCCTTAGGCTCCTTCAAATCACTTTTTCAAAAAGGGGACTGTCTGTGTTCTCTGGATCTTAAGGATGTTTATACCCATGTAGGGATACATCCATGTCACAGGAAGTATCTGAGATTTGTCATAGGGAAACACCAGTACCACATTCTGTAATTGGCCTTACATCAATCTCTCGAGTGTTCACAAATGTTTAATTGTCATCGCAGCATATCTATGGGGGGGGGGGGGGGGGTGTGCATGTGTTTTCTCTATTTGGACAATTGGCTGGTAAATTACACCCAGGAAGGAGTGGAAAAATCAGTTTGCTCAATCATTTGGGTGCTGGAGTTGCTAGGGTTTGCCATAAATTATCTCGTCACATCTAAACTAAAAACAAACAATTGAGATTCATTGGAGCCTTGTTAGACACAACTCAAGCAACTGCCTTTCTTCCACAGCAAAGGATCACCAACTTGGTTTATCTTGTGGAGAAAATTCAGTAGGCAGGAACCACAAGTATTATCACAATAAAATAATTGAGATAAAAGTTCTTTATTAAAATACCTGACGTGACCATGTTTCGCCCTCAGGCTGCATCAGGGTAGTCCATCACAAACCAAAATCAAACATAAGGCATCAATAAATAAAGAATACATGACATTTAAAAATTTAAATAGTAAATGAACCACAGATTATATTTATATAAAGTCCATATTCCTGAAGCTCATTGATAATCATTCCTGTATATTATATAAGTAACTTTAATATCACTTTATTAATGGGAAAAATTTTCAAACTGACAGTGTTCTCTATAATCTTCTTAGTAATATGGTGTTTTGTTTTGTGTTTATTTAAAAGCATTGCATCTCAATAAAGTTGTGAATTACTAGTAATTTTCAGAAGATACTTTAAGAAAACAGTTTGAGGATTTCTAGGCTTATTGCAGCACTATGAATTTATTAACGTTTTATTTCTGTTTTATCTGCTGTAGATGAGGCAAGGGGCTTTCTTGGTGAACACAGCTCGAGGTGGATTGGTAGATGAAAAGGCACTTGCACAAGCCTTGAAAGAAGGAAGGATACGAGGGGCGGCTCTTGATGTCCATGAGTCAGAGCCATTTAGGTATATACACATATATATTATTTAGAATTGTGTCTTCAAATGATTATGTACTTTCACGCTAATCTTTTCACCTGCAAAAAAGTTAAAATTTGCATATTCAAATTAAATCACAGGTGGTGGAACTAATTCCTGACTAGCTGATGTTTTGTTACTGCATTAATTTGAATATTCTTTTCTATTACAGTATGGCATCTATAGACAATTCTAAAGGAATACAAACAAAGGGTTGTAATCTATAATTATCTTGCCTCCTAGAATGCTATTATAAAATCTATGCTATTATAAAATCTTTTTCAAACGCTAATTACAAAGCCACATTAGCGATTCCTGTGCATCAACTGAGAGAAAGATCATTCACTTCCTATGGGCTGCTTCTTCTTTACAGTGTGGAAATCACTAGGACGGCTCTGTAAAAGTAGCCCTTAATTATCCATCTTTCAAAAAAATTGTATGTATTTTTAAATAGGTGCACTAAAGCTAAAAAAAAATTGACCAAACATATTACCCTTAAAAATTATGCCTACTTTGATTTTATGAAAGCTGAGCTCATTTAGGGGTCCTTTTTCTAAGGTGCGCTGAAAAATGGGCTGCGCTAGCATAGGCGCATGTTTTGGGCGCTCACAGATCCATTTTTCAGCGCGCCTGTAAAACAGCAAAATAATTGGTTTGCGTCCATTTGGGTCTGAGACCTTACCACCAGCCGTTGAGTGGTAAGGTCTCTCGTGGTAATCGCCAGTGCGCATCAAGTTGGAGTTACTGCCCGATTTTTGCCGCACGCCAGAAAATAAAATATATTTTCTGGCGTGCGTAGCGGACACGGCGTCAAAAATGAAATTACCGCACGGTCCAGACGGTAGCCAGGCGGTAACTGCAAATTGACACGCATAGGCGCCCATGCGGCTTAGTAAAAGGGCCCCTTAAACAGCCCATGCCCTACCACTGCTGAGGTGCACAGTGGGCTATATTTCATCCTTTTTCAAATGTTATAGATCATTACAAACCTTGAATTATCTTTTTATTTCTGACATAGCTTGATAGGAATCTTAGATCCTACTTCTAGTACAAATTTTTCAAAGGTCAGAATATTCGAATTCACAGGCCCTTGGGGCATCCAAGTTGAGTGAAAAGATAGTGTTAATGTTAGGGATGTATTTTTCCTATTTGCAACAAAAAAAAAGCACTAATAATCTCAAATGACCAAAAAGTTTCAATAAAACTTGTAAACAAAAAAGTCATATTGTTGATTGGTATAAAAAATAGTCCTTCTTATAGCGGAGAAGTCTCTGTAGAAGTCAGGGGCGTAGTTAGGTGGGGGCATGGGCCCCCACAGATTTAGCAAAACACACAGTGGATCCAAAAAAAAGGTCCTCTCACAATGAGTGTCTTCCTGAACAAGGTCTTTATTAACAGTAGCAGAATTGACCCGACACGTGACGTGTTTCGGCCGTGAGGCCTGCGTCAGGGGTCTATAAAATAATATACATAGAAATGCATAAAAATACAAATATAATGAAAAACATAAATAAAAACATGAACATACAAATAAACTTTTTTATACATGTTTAAACCATTAAAACATCAGAATGAAAAATGAAAAGTATGTATAATAAAAATGAGAGGAATATGAATATATAAATTTAAATCAATGAGGAAATAAACTTATCCACAGATTTAAATTTATATATTCATATTCCTCTCATTTTTATTATACATACTTTTCATTTTTCATTCTGATGTTTTAATGGTTTAAACATGTATAAAAAAGTTTATTTGTATGTTCATGTTTTTATTTATGTTTTTAATTATATTTGTATTTTTATGCATTTCTATGTATATTATTTTATAGACCCCTGACGCAGGCCTCACGGCCGAAACACGTCACGTGTCGGGTCAATTCTGCTACTGTTAATAAAGACCTTGTTCAGGAAGACACTCATTGTGAGAGGACCTTTTTTTTGGATCCACTGTGTGTTTTGCCTTTCGTTGGTTTTCCTGTGGAGAGCTCACCTTCTGTGGGTGTTTGTTCCCCCACAGATTTAGCCTGGGCCCCCTCTACTTTTTAGCCCCCCCCTGCCACCAACCCTCCCCTGCCACTTTCGATCCCCCCGCCGCCACCAGGTACCTTTGCTAGTGGGGGTCCCCAACCCCTGCCAGGAGAATTCTTTGGCGCCGGTCTCCGGCGCCTTCGCTGATCTGTTTCTGTCAGTCCTGACTCCAGACATCCTGCATGCACGTCCTGTATGTAGCCCCGTGCAGGACGTGCATGCAGGATGTCAGGAGTCAGGACTTGACAGAAACAGATCAGCGAAGGTGCTGGAGACCGGCGCTGAAGAAGACTTCAGCTGGCGGGGGTTAGGGACCCTCACCAGCAAAGGTAGGTACCTGTCAGCGGCGGGAGGGAGGTCGAAAGTGTTTGGGGGGGGTCAGCAGCTGTGGGAGGTGGGATAAACTGTGCCTCCCCACCTCGGGCTCTGGACCCCCCTCCCGCCGAGGTCTGGCTACGCTCCTGGTAGAAGTTTATGATCATTTGGATAATTTAACTGCTACAGTTTTGCTAGTTGACAGGTGGCATTGTTCCATGGGTTGGAACCATCGACCCCAATGTCATTTGTAAGAGGTTTGTTTTATTTTGCTTTCTGAACATCCATCTAACTTCAGCCATTCTTACCATTATGATGTTAAAAGTACTAGGTTGTTCCCATGCTGAAAATGATCAAAAATTGCTGCCTACAGCACAATAGATCTGGAGTACAAGTGCAGTACTGGGCAGGTGACTGGTTTTGCTGTAAAAATAATGAAGGCAATATTTCAATGACATGGCCAGCATTGGGTGTTAAATATATAGATGGTAATTCTCTTAAGTGGGCACCAGCTCATAGGCGCCCTGATGATGTGGCACGAGAAGTGTCTATTCTATAACAGTTTCTGGGCCCCCCAGATTCCTTTATAGAATTCAGTGTAACCCAGCTTGGCGCACTCTACATTTAGGCACCCACTTAGATTTGGCATAACTGAGGCCCCAGTGCTCAAAACTCCAGCGCTGTTCCGAATAGCGCCGAAAAAATACCTCTGGAACAGCGTGGAAAAACAGCGTCCTACTGCTCAACGCTAATGAGATGCAAATATAGGCACACTCATAGCATTGAGCATTAGGGATTTTGGCTGGAGGATTGTAGTTGGCATAGAAGAGTTCCGCATTACGCTCGGCTTCTGTGCGCATGCGCCTGGTAAAACCTGAACGTGAAGTACACATTTGTTTCTGTTTTCTGCAGCCTAAATATAAGCATTTTTATTTTTTTTTCAGCTTGGACACTTATATTTAGACACAGAAACAGACATCAGTGTGTGCTTTCATTGGGCATTTTATATATTCTCCGAGGACAAGCAGGCTGCTTGTTCTCACTGATGGGTGACGTCCACGGCAGCCCCTCCAATCGGAAACTTCACTAGCAAAGTCCTTTGCTAGCCCTCGCGCGCCCGCGCGCACCGCGCATGCGCGGCCGTCTTCCCGCCCGAAACCGGCTCGAGCCGGCCAGTCTTCTTTTGTCCGCACTCGGTACGGTCGTGTTTTCGCCGTGTCGAGCCCCGGAAAGTCGACCTCGCGCGTCCAATTTGTTTTGAACGTGTTTTTTTCCTTCGGGAAAGCTTTGTCCTAGTCGGGAAGTGCTCCGGAAACCCCCCGCCGGGTTTCGTGTAAATCCTCCCCGTACTTCCAGCTTTTTTGCCCCGGTAAGTTTTCTTTCGTCGTCGGGGTAGGCCTCTTTTCGGCCTCGGTCGAGATTTTTTCTCCCTCTAAATTTGGTGCTTCAAATTTCGCCATTTCGGCTTTTGATTTCGCCGGCGTGATTTTTCCGCCCATGACATCGAAGCCTTCCAGCGGCTTCAAGAAGTGCACCCAGTGCGCCCGGGTTATCTCGCTCACTGATCGACACTCGTCGTGTCTTCAGTGTCTGGGGGCCGAGCACCGCCCTCAGAACTGCAGTCTGTGTTCCCTGCTTCAAAGGCGGACTCAGGTAGCGAGACTAGCCCAGTGGAACGTGTTGTTCTCGGGCTCTTCGTCGGCATCGGCACCGGGATCTTCGAGTGCATCGACGTCGTCAGCGTCCAGACCATCTTCCTCGGCCGCCCCTGCATCGAGTGCATCGAGGCATCGGGCCTCTGCATCGGCGCCGAGACATCGGATAGCTGCATCGACGTCGGTGGTACCAGGACCTCGTCTGCTGATGTCGTCGGACGGTGGTGCATCGGGTGGAGTGCAGGTGAGGGCTGTCCATTCCCCTGCTGGTGGCGGTGAGCCCTCGGGTGGGTCTCCGCCTACCCTGAGGGCTCCTGCGGTACAGCCCCCCCGAGATCGACCTTCTTCAGTCTCGGCCCCGAGGAAGCGACGGATGGATTCGACGTCCTCCTCGTCGGTGCCGGGGAGCTCCGGTGACATGCTTCGGAAGAAATCGAAGAAGCATCGACACCGGTCTCCTCCCCGTGTCGGCACCGAGAGCTCTGGGTCGCCGAGGGATTCGGCACCCAGCAGGCATCGGCACCGAGAGGACCGCTCACCCTCTGTTCAGGAGGTGTCGATGCGCTCCGCTCTGGACAGCCCGGAACAGCCTCCACGCCCGGAACAGGTACTGACGTCGACGCCTGCATCGACCTCTCAGCCTTTCTCTGCAGCCGCTCTAAACGAGAGCCTCCGGGCCGTTCTCCCAGAGATTCTGGGAGAGCTGTTGCGCCCTACCCCTCCGGTACCGGCGGTGCTTGCGCCACCGGTACCGTCGAGCGTGGCGCCGGCTGGCCCATCGCCCAGGTTGAGGTCCCCGACGTCGGTACCGCGTTCCGGTACCGACCGCGGCCACCTCCCAGGAAGGCTCCCCGACTACGTCGGCGGAGGGAGCTTCGCCGATGCGGGCGAGGGAGTCTACCTCTCGACGCCCCCATCGTGGACGGGGTTCCACGGAGTCGAGCAGGGCGAGGTTGCAGACACAGGTCCGTGAACTTGTGTCTGACACCGAGGGTGAGGCCTCGTGGGAGGAAGAGGAAGATCCCAGATATTTCTCTGACGAGGAGTCTGAGGGTCTTCCGTCTGATCCCACTCCCTCTCCTGAGAGACAGCTTTCTCCTCCCGAGAGTCTGTCTTTTGCCTCCTTTGTCCGGGAGATGTCTACGGCCATCCCCTTCCCGGTGGTTGTGGAGGACGAGCCCAGGGCTGAAATGTTTGAGCTCCTGGACTATCCTTCTCCACCTAAGGAAGCGTCCACTGTTCCCTTGCACCATGTCCTGAAGAAGACATTGCTTGCGAACTGGACCAAGCCATTAACTAATCCCCACATTCCCAAGAAGATCGAGTCCCAGTACCGGATCCATGGGGACCCAGAGCTGATGCGCACTCAGTTGCCTCATGACTCTGGAGTTGTGGATTTGGCCCTAAAGAAGGCTAAGAGTTCTAGGGAACATGCTTCGGCGCCCCCGGGCAAGGACGCTAGAACCTTAGACTCCTTTGGGAGGAAGGCCTACCATTCCTCTATGCTCGTGTCCAAGATCCAGTCTTACCAGCTCTACACGAGCATACACATGCGGAATAATGTGCGGCAGTTGGCGGGCTTGGTTGATGCTCTTCCCCCTGAGCAAGCCAAGCCTTTTCAGGAGGTGGTCAGGCAGCTGAAGGCGTGCAGAAAATTCCTGGCCAGAGGAGTTTATGACACTTTTGATGTTGCGTCCAGGGCCGCTGCTCAAGGTGTGGTGATGCGCAGGCTCTCATGGCTGCGTGCCGCCGACCTGGAGAATAGAATCCAGCAGCGGATTACGGACTTGCCTTGCCGTGCGGATAACATTTTTGGCGAAAAAGTCGAGCAGGTGGTAGAGTCTCTCCACCAGCGGGACACCGCATTCGACAAGTTCGCCCGCCGGCAGCCTTCAGCTTCTACCTCTACAGGTAGACGATTTTTCGGGGGAAGGAAGACTGTTCCCTATACTTCTGGCAAGCGTAGGTACAATCCTCCTTCCCGACAGCCTGCGGCCCAGGCTAAGCCCCAGCGCGCTCGCTCTCGTCAGCAGCGTGCGAATCAGCAAGGCCCCGCGGCTCCCCAGCAAAAGCAAGGGGCGAGCTTTTGACTGGCTCCAGCAGAGCATAGCCGACATCCAAGTGTCAGTGCCGGGCGACCTGCCTGTCGGAGGGAGGTTGAAAGCTTTTCACCAAAGGTGGCCTCTCATAACCTCCGATCAGTGGGTTCTCCAAATAGTCCGGCAAGGATACACCCTCAATTTGGCCTCTCAACCTCCAAATTGTCCACCGGGAGCTCAGTCCTACAGCTTCCAGCACAAGCAGGTACTTGCAGAGGAACTCTCCGCCCTTCTCAGCGCCAATGCGGTCGAGCCCGTGCCATCCGGGCAAGAAGGGCTGGGGTTCTATTCCAGGTACTTCCTTGTGGAAAAGAAAACAGGGGGGATGCGTCCCATCCTAGACCTAAGGGCCCTGAACAAATATCTCGTAAAAGAAAAGTTCAGGATGCTTTCCCTGGGCACCCTTCTCCCCATGATTCAGCAAAACGATTGGCTATGCTCTCTGGACTTGAAGGATGCCTACACACACATCCCGATACTGCCAGCTCACAGACAGTATCTGCGATTTCAGCTGGGCGCACGCCACTTCCAGTACTGTGTGCTACCCTTTGGGCTCGCCTCTGCGCCCAGGGTGTTCACAAAGTGCCTAGCTGTGGTAGCAGCGGCGCTTCGCAGGCTGGGAGTGCACGTGTTCCCATATCTCGACGATTGGCTGGTGAAGAACACATCCGAGGCAGGAGCCCTGCAGTCCATGCAGATGACTATTCGCCTCCTGGAGCTACTGGGGTTTGTGATAAATTACCCAAAGTCCCATCTTCTCCCAGTGCAGAAACTCGAATTCATCGGAGCCCTGCTGGATTCTCGGACGGCTCGCGCCTATCTCCCAGAGGCGAGGGCCAACAACTTGTTGTCCCTCGTCTCGCGGGTGCGAGCGTCCCAGCAGATCACAGCTCGGCAGATGTTGAGATTGCTGGGCCACATGGCTTCCACAGTTCATGTGACTCCCATGGCCCGCCTTCACATGAGATCTGCTCAATGGACCCTAGCCTCCCAGTGGTATCAGGCCGCCGGGGGTCTAGAGGACGTGATCCACCTGTCCACGAGTTTTCTCGAATCCCTGTATTGGTGGACGATTTGCTCCAATTTGACTCTGGGACGTCCCTTCCAAATTCCTCAGCCTCAAAAAGTGCTGACCACGGATGCGTCTCTCCTGGGATGGGGAGCTCATGTCGATGGGCTTCACACCCAAGGAAGGTGGTCCCTCCAAGAAAGCGATCTACAGATCAATCTTCTGGAGTTGCGAGCGATCTGGAACGCTCTGAAGGCTTTCAGAGATCGGCTGTCCCATCAAATTATCCAAATTCAGACAGACAATCAGGTTGCCATGTACTATGTCAACAAGCAGGGGGGCACCGGATCTCGCCCCCTGTGTCAGGAAGCCGTCAGCATGTGGCTCTGGGCTCGCCGTCAAGGCATGGTGCTCCAAGCCACATATCTGGCAGGCGTAAACAACAGTCTGGCCGACAGGTTGAGCAGGATTATGCAACCTCACGAGTGGTCGCTCAATTCCCGTGTGGTGCGACAGATCTTCCAGGCGTGGGGCACCCCCCTGGTGGATCTCTTCGCATCTCAAGTGAACCACAAGGTCCCTCAGTTCTGTTCCAGGCTTCAGGCCCACGGCAGACTGGCGTCGGATGCCTTCCTCCTGGATTGGGGGGAAGGTCTGCTGTATGCTTATCCTCCCATTCCTCTGGTGGGGAAGACTTTGTTGAAACTCAAGCAAGACCGAGGCACCATGATTCTGATTGCTCCCTTTTGGCCGCGTCAGATCTGGTTCCCTCTTCTTCTGGAGTTATCCTCCGAAGAACCGTGGAGATTGGAGTGTTTTCCGACCCTCATCACGCAGGACGAAGGGGCTCTTCTGCATCCCAACCTCCAGTCCCTGGCTCTCACGGCCTGGATGTTGAGGGCGTAGACTTTGCCTCTTTGGGTCTGCCAGAGGGTGTCTCCCGCATCTTGCTTGCTTCCAGGAAAGACTCCACTAAGAGAAGTTACTTCTTTCATTGGAGGAGGTTTGCCGTCTGGTGTGACAGCAAGGCCCTAGATCCTCGCTCTTGTCCTACACAGACCCTGCTTGAATACCTTCTCCACTTGTCTGAGTCTGGTCTGAAGACCAACTCCGTAAGGGTTCACCTTAGTGCAATCAGTGCATACCATTACCAAGTGGAAGGTAAGCCGATCTCAGGACAGCCTTTAGTTGTTTGCTTCATGAGAGGTTTGCTTTTGTCAAAGCCCCCTGTCAAGCCTCCTACAGTGTCATGGGATCTCAATGTCGTTCTCACCCAGCTGATGAAACCTCCTTTCGAGCCACTGAATTCCTGCCATCCGAAGTACTTGACCTGGAAGGTCATTTTCTTGGTGGCAGTTACCTCGGCTCGTAGAGTCAGTGAGCTTCAGGCCCTGGTAGCCCAGGCCCCTTACACCAAATTTCATCACAACAGAGTAGTCCTCCGCACTCACCCTAAGTTTCTGCCAAAGGTTGTGTCGGAGTTCCATCTGAACCAGTCAATTGTCTTGCCAACATTCTTTCCCCGTCCTCATTCCTGCCCTGCTGAACGTCAGCTGCACACATTGGACTGCAAGAGAGCATTGGCCTTCTATCTGGAGCGGACACAGCCCCACAGACAGTCCGCCCAATTGTTTGTTTCTTTTGATCCCAACAAGAGGGGAGTGGCTGTAGGGAAACGCACCATATCCAATTGGCTAGCAGATTGCATTTCCTTCACTTACGCCCAGGCTGGGCTGGCTCTTGAGGGTCATGTCACGGCTCATAATGTTAGAGCCATGGCAGCGTCGGTAGCCCACTTGAAGTCAGCCACCATGGAGGAAATTTGCAAAGCTGCGACGTGGTCATCTGTCCACACATTCACATCTCATTACTGCCTGCAGCAGGATACCCGACGTGACAGTCGGTTCGGGCAGTCAGTTCTTCAGAACCTGTTTGGGCTTTAGGATCCAACTCCACCCCCCGAGGGCCCTGTTTGTTCTGTTCCAGGCTACACTCTCAGTTAGTTGGTAAATTTTTTAGGTCAATCTCAGTTATGTCCTCGCCGTTGCGAGGCCCAATTGACCAATGTTGTTGTTTTGAGTGAGCCTGGGGGCTAGGGATACCCCATCAGTGAGAACAAGCAGCCTGCTTGTCCTCGGAGAAAGCGAATGCTACATACCTGTAGAAGGTATTCTCCGAGGACAGCAGGCTGATTGTTCTCACAAACCCGCCCGCCTCCCCTTTGGAGTTGTGTCTTCCCTTGAAGTGTATTGTCTTGCTACATACTGGACTGGCCGGCTCGAGCCGGTTTCGGGCGGGAAGACGGCCGCGCATGCGCGGTGCGCGCGGGCGCGCGAGGGCTAGCAAAGGACTTTGCTAGTGAAGTTTCCGATTGGAGGGGCTGCCGTGGACGTCACCCATCAGTGAGAACAATCAGCCTGCTGTCCTCGGAGAATACCTTCTACAGGTATGTAGCATTCGCTTTATACTAGTAAAAAAGGCCCATTGCTTACACAAATGAAACGGGCACTAGCAAGGTTTTCCTCGGAGTGTGTATGTTTGAGAGAGAGTGTATGTGAGAGTGACTGTGTGTGAGAGAGACAGTGAGTCTGTGTGCGAGTGTGTCTGTGAGAGAGAGAGTGTGTGTGTGAGAATGAGAGTGTGTGCAAGTGCGTATGTGAGACACAGTGTGAGAGAGAGAGAGTGTGTTTCACACAGATACAGTGTGTGCGAGAGAGCGGGTGTGTTTGTGAGACAGACTCTCTGTGAGACTGAGTGTATGAGACCAAGAGAGTGTGTGAGTGACTGTGTGACACATAGAGAGTGAATGTGAAACAGTGTGAGACATAGTCTGTGAGGGACGGTGTGTGAGAGAGAGAAAGACATTGACTGTGAGAGAGAGAGAGAGAGAGAGAGTGTGTGTGACAGAGATACCTCCCCCCCCTCTCTGGTGTCAGGCCCCCCTCCCTCCCTCCCTCTCTCTGATGTCAGGCCCCCCCCCCCCCTCTCTGGTGTCTGAGCCTTACTGTGCAGGACGCTGAACTCTGGCTGTGCTTCAAGGAACTGACCAATCCTATTTAATAGAATGCACCTCCAACATTCTGAAGCCGAGAAACCTTGTGTGGTTGCTCACTTCTGCTTGTGACGAACCCGGAAGTACGTGATGTCAATTCAGGAGATGGATACAGAGAGCAGGAATGCCTCAGCCATGCAGTCAGCTTCAGAATGTTGGAGGTGCGTTTTATTATATAGGATATATGTGTATATATATACATACATATATATAATTTTTTTTCTTAGCATGGACACTTTAAATTTAGATGCAGCAAACAGACACCAGTGTGTGAGATTTGCTGTTTCTTACAACCAGCGCTTAAGGGCTTGCATGGGCTTCCTTCTGCTTCCAAATGCAATCTGCTTCCAGATTTTGCAGAAAGAATCATGAGAAAATTGTGGGAAATCCTCTCTTCCAACATCCTAACGCTTGCACTGACCTGGCTTTATTTTTTGCAGCAGTAAGGCAGTTTCTGAGCATGGGGGAGGAATACAAAATGATCTCGTTAACATGAGCTTGACTACATTAGCATGCTATCTGCACTACGGCCTGGCACATTCATTGCTTGCTGCGCTAGACCCCTCTGAACATTTTGCGCAGATAAATGCGGAAACTAGTACAGCGCTAATGGCCTCTAACACCCATGTTTATTTTTGAGCATTGGGGTCTGAGTGCACTGAGATGTGGCAAGGATGTATGTATCTTATAGTATTCTGTAAGCTGCTTGCGTAACTGAGAGATGCCCATGTCTCACCCTTGCTGCACCCACGTATATACCCTGTTTGCATTTGTGCACTATAGCACTTATGTGTGCCCTTATAGAACAGTGCTTAGGACTCTTAGGCGCATAAATGCTACTTTTGAGTGCACAAAGGGCCACCTAACCGCAAGTGGCTAGTTATGTACGATCGCCATTATAATTTGCATGTTAAAGTTATAGATATTCGCAGCAGCACTATCTGTATGATGGCTGACTTACTTTAAATGGATAGTTGCATCTGCGATATATGTGTTGCCACCTGGCTGGATAAATTGTATATACACAGGTAAATTTGCCGTTTTGCACACACCCTAACTTCACCCTTCCAACCGCACCTCTTCTTTAGCCACTTAGCTTTGACCATTGCATTGGAAATTTTTTCATTAAGGACTTTTGCACTTGATACCCATACCACTAGGATAAATACTTGCGAATATTGGTACTAGAGTGGTTCTGGCTTAACTAAATATTTGTTTATAGCAAATGTTAAATTTAACAAGGCACTATGAGGATTGGTAAAATCAGAGTGAGAAATGTTCGCTGAGGGGATTTTGGTAACCTATGGTTCCAGTTGTGTACAGAGTTGTTTTTTTTTTTTTGCATGTTTTAGCTTGGTCATGTTTTTCATTATTTTGATAGACTATTGGAGCCTTGGTGCATTCCACTGCAAAGGCTAGCATCTGTTTACTGTGATAGAGTATAAGTGCAATACAAGTTGCAAAACGGTTTCATCAGCACTGCCACACCACCAAGGAAGATGAAACTAAGTAAAAAAAGGAAAACCTTTGGGGCCCTTTTACTAAGCTGTGCTTAGTACATCCTTACGCAGGCCTTTTCACGTGCTAAGCCTATTTCTAGTGCAGTTGTCAAAAAGGGCTTTTTTTTCCTGTTTGTTTCATTTATGGCCACCTTTTTTTTTTTTTTTTTTTAAATGAGGATTTATTTACCGCCTTTTTTAAGGAATTTACTCAAGGTGGTGTACAGAAGAATAAATCAAACATGAGCAATTGGTAATTACAGCAGTAAAAATATTCAAATAACAATACAAAGTATGGCATAGTATACTACTTACAATGTCAACACAATACGTAATAGAACATTTTAATTGACAGTGTAGGGTAGAAGCAAAGATGGAACATATACATAGGTAAGAGAGTAAGAGGAGTTAGAAAATAAGGTGTACATGAGGTCATAGAGATTATGTTTGCATTAGTATGCAGCTATTTAAAAAATTACTGCAGGAGCACTTACCACCACCCAGGGGTGTAGCCAGACTTCGACAGGAGGGGGGGTCCAGAACCCTAGGTGAGGGGGCACATTTTAACCCCCCCGGTGCCGCCGACCCCCCCCCCTGCCATTGCTGACCCTGCCGCCGCCACCACCACCAACTTTGACTCCCCCCCCCCCCAGCTGACGACCCGCCGTCACCTACCTTTGCTGGCGGGGGACCCCAACCCCCGCCAGCCAAGGTCCTCTTCTTCTTTTGTTCTGTTTCTGAGTCTGACGTCCTGCACGTACAATGGGCAGAACGTCAGACTCAGAAACAGAACGAAGGAAGAAGAGGACCTCGGCTGGTGGGGGTTGGGGTCCCCCGCCAGCAAATGTAGGCGACGGCGGGTTCAAGGTGGGAGGGGGGTAGAGAGCATCGACGGCAGGGGGGTCAAGGGCCAAATCTACGGGGGCCCAGGCCCCTGTGGCCCCACGTAGCTACGCCCCCTGCCTCCACCTATCTAGAAGGTACTGAGGGCTCCCATGTTATGGACATGGTAATCAGTTAGTGAATCCACGCCCATCCTCCGCACCTGATACCCCCCCCCCCCCAAAAAAAAAAAAAAAAAGAATACATACCATGTACTTAGGGTGCACAGATGGCAAAACTAACATGGTATGCTTTAGTGCATCCTGCAATAGGCCATTTTTGTTGTTTTTAGGTACACATTAGCACCTGACACAGCTTAGTGAAAGGGCCCATCTATAAATTATATAACAGTTTCATTCTGCAGCTGATTTAGCAAAGTTTATTAGTGGCACAATAGGTATCATGCAGAAGCTCGTAGCTGATATACCCTCCCAGTTGGTTTGCAAGCAAGAATGGGGTGATAATCCTGATAACTGCACTCCCTTATCCCCCGCTGCCCTCCCATGAAGATGGGTTTCAGTGAATTGTATTGTGTTGACATAACAGTGGTTTGGGGGGATTTTAAAAATAAATACCAACGTGATTGGACAGAAATTCTGTGCTTATCATTACAAGTGGTCTCAACACATCTGTATTGGATGAGCCCAAGGAAAAGATACTGTCGCTATTTTTCTTCTTTTTCTTTACAGTCCGGTTGGAGGGGGGGGGGGGTTAAACTTTCTTTGTAGCAGATCCCAAATTGCTGGACATTGCTTCACAGATCATCCTCCTGTCCCAACCTTTCCAGAGGCAGCACAGCAGCTCTTGGGTTAATATTCAGAAGCACATATTCATTTAAGTTTAGAACTACAGTTAGCAGTAAATGGATAACTAATCTGCTTATTTATGCAGCTGCTGTGTGTTACTTTTTTTTTTCCTGAGCCCTGCTAGACCAGTCCATGCAGTCAAGCCATACAGTCAAGGGTTCTTGGTCTGACAAATTCAGAAAGCTATCAAAGAGTATGTTGTAGTCCACTCTAAAGGTAGTCATTTTCTTGATGTATGGAATTCTCATTCCTGGGTTAGTGACCTTGAACTTATCATTTTGATAGTGCCAGGTTTGACTCTGGGAGTGAATTGGAACCAATAACATCAATTCCTACCATATCAGTGCAACAATGGCGACACACAATCAAAATACCAAAACATTAAACAATTTAACAATTGTGGAGAAAAACGACTAGTGAAAAAGAAGCTGGTATCTTCAACCAATGCTGTATATTAAGTCAGCTCCTAGTAATCATAGGTAAAAAAAAAAACGCCACACATAAATTGTTCAACATATCAAAATGCAATAGCATGTCATGAAAGGTTACATTAAAAAATTTTGCCATCCAAAGAGCATATCCAGTCCAAGCACAAATAGTCCAAGCACAGGTACACGGTATATATCTAATTAATCATTTTAAAAAATAACTATCTGCTTCAAAAATTGTCTAATGTTGTTTGAAGAATACTGATAACTTCACTGCCACACTAACTATAGGGGTTCCCTGTTTCGCAATCCTTGTTGCTTCAGTGTAGACTGGAGGCTACAATAGCGGAGAAACAAAATGAATTCTTTGCTTTGGTCATTATGGAAGAAGATGTAAGAGATCTACCTGTACCAGAAATGGTTTTCAAGGGTGATGATGTGGCGGAACTGAAAGAAATCGCGGTGAACCTGGAAAATGTACTGAGCCAAATCAACAAGTTAAAGAGTAGTAAATCACCTGGACCAGATGGCATGCTTCCAAAAGTACTGAAATAACTCAAACATGAAATTGCTGATCTTATATTAGTAATCTAACCTGTCGTCAAAATCATCTGTAGTACCTGAAAATTGGAGGGATTTTTAAAAAGGATTCCAGGGGTGATCCAGGAAATTACAGACCTGTAAGCCTGATGTAAGTGCCGGGTATAATAGTGGAAACTATTATAAAGAATAAAATTATGGAACACATAAATAAACATGGTTTAATGGGACAGAATCAGCATGATTTCAGCCAAGGGAAGTCTTACCTAACCAATTTGCTTCATTTCTTTGAAGGCGTGAATAAACATGTGGATAAAGGTGAGCTAGTTGATGTATACGTAGTGTATCTAGATTTTCAGAAAGCTTTTGACAAAGTTCCTTATGAGAGAGCCCTGAGAAAATGAAAGAGTCATAGGATAGGAGGCAATATTCTGTTGTGGATTAGGAATTGGTTATTGGACAGAAAACATAGGGTAGGATTAAATGGCCATTTGTCTCAATGGAGGAGGGTGAATAGTGGAGTGCCACAGGGATCTGTTCCGGGACCGGTTCTATTTAACATATTTACAAATGATCTGGAAATAGGAACAAGTGAGATGGTTAAATTTGCAGATAACACAAAACTATTCAAGATTGTTAAAACACGTGCGGACTGTGAAAAATTGCAGGGAAGACCTTAGGAAATTGGAAGACTGGGCATCCATATGGCAGATGAAATTTAATGTGGACTAATGCAAAGTGATGCAGGTTGGGAAGAATATTTGAAATCATAGTTACCTGATGCTAGGGTTCCCCTTGGGGGTTAGCATCCAAGAAAAAGATCTAGGTGTCATTGTAGACAATAGCTGTCCAGTATGCGGTGGTGGCAGCGGCGGCAGCAGGCAAAAAAGCAAACAGGATACTAGGAATTATTAGGAAAGGGATGTTAAATAAGACTGAGAATAATTCCTCTGTATCGCTTCATGTTGCGACCTCACCTTGAGAATTGCTTTCAGTTCTCGCCGTGGTATCTCAAAAAAGATATAGCGGAATAAGAAAAGGTTCAAAGAAGAGCAACCAAAATGATAAGGGGATGGAACTTGTGAAGAAAGGCTAAAGAGGTTAGGGCTGTTCAACTTGGAAAAGAGACGTCTGAGGGGAGATTTGATTGAGGTCTACAAAATCCTGAGTGTTGTAGAATGAGTAGAAATAAATCTATTTTTTTTTTTTTACTCTTTCAAGACGACTAGGAAACACTCAATGAAGTTATATGGAAATACTTTTAAAACAAATAGGAGGAAATATTGTTTCACTCAGTGAATAATTAAGCTCTGGAACTCTTTGCCGGAGGATGTGGTAATGGTGGTTAGCGTATCTGGTTTAAAAAAAAGAAGTTTGGACAAGTTCCTGGAGGAAAGGTCCATAGTCTGCTGTTGAAATAGACTTGGGGAAGCCACTGCTTGCCCTGGGATTGGTAGCTTGGCATGTTTCTACTATCTGGGTTTGTGCCAGGTATTAGTGATCTGGATTGGCAACTGATGCAAACAGTGTGGCTATTCTTACGTTCCTATGCTCACAATCCTCATTCTATCAGCGACATACAAAATGACTGAGTAGAACTTCTGCAGCTTACTCTTCTGTGGTGGAGGTATAGGGTGGAGGGCTTCTCTTTTATCCTCTGGGCCCAGAGCTTTAATATAGCATTTAGCTTTAATATAGCACGCTGAGGAGCCGAAGGCAGCATTAGCCCATTATAGGGGAGTGAAGTCGGCACGGAGCTGTTTTTCTGTGGCTCCATCTGCTAGCAGTGGGACATAACTCAGTAGTCTGACAGGATGCAATGAAAGTAAGTTAACAGGTAAGTCCAAATTTCCCCATATATGTAGAAAAACCTAGTAGGTTTTTCTGCGCTCTGAGAGAGCTGTCCATCTTAATGTCATTGAATATCATCACCCACTTGTTTGCCTGATTTATCCTTACAGGTGAACAGCAGCTGCTGCAGCTTATCCTGATCTGTGGGCCACCCTCCCCCATCTTTTTTAACCACACTTAACACTGTAAGGAAATTAAGAAGGGAGAGCACAATTAGTGTGAGTGGTTCCAGTCAGTACAGCCTGACCTGAAACATGGACCTTTATTAACACAAACAATTCTACTTGGAAATAGATTTATTTTTAAAGGCTATGCCTCAGGTTATGTCACTGAAATGCGTCAATCTATACAAATGAAAGTGGGTACAATAGATTCAGGACTAAAAGAGCAGGCCATGCTGACAGTTTCTGACATGAATAAGAATTGGAGCTTTGGTAGCTGAGAGGGACCTTAAACAGTATATCATATTTAGGATATACTTTAGTGTAGTCCTGCGAAGTGCACTACTGGAAGAAGGGCAGACTAAAGAGTCTGTTCCTGAAGGAGTTGGATTGATATCAGGAATAACAGGAGCAGCTTTGAATTTACTTGGGGCTCTTCAGCTTGGAAAAAAAAAAAGCTGAGGGGAGATATGATAGAGGTCTATAAAATAATGAGTGGAGTGAAGTGTCTGTTTATGCTTTCCAAAAATACTAGGACTAGGGGGCATGAGATGAAGCTACAAAGTAGTACATTTAAAACGAATCGGAGAAAATGTTTCTTCACTCAACGTGTAATTCAGCTCTGGAATTCTTTGCCAGAAAATGTGGTAAAGGCGGTTAGCTTAGCAGAGTTTAAAAAAGGTTTGGACGGCTTCCTAAAGGAAAAGTCCATAGACCCATTATTAAATTGGACTTGGGGAAAACATTTATGGGATAAGCAGCATAAAATGTTTTGTACTTTTTGAGGATCTTGTCAGGTATTTGTGACCTGGATTGGCCACTGTTGGAAACCGGATGCTGGGCTTGATGGACCTTTGGTCTGTCCCAGTATGAAATACTTATGTAGGATTCTTAATTTATTATCGTGTTAAGTAGATATACTACAGTGGAGCACTGCAACCTGTGACTTTACATTGTAATTGACTGCTGAAAGCTAGCATAGCAGACTGTAGTGTGAGTTTTGTGTTGGGCATCAAATGACACCAGTGTTACTTTTCCTACCTTCTTCATGCCTAGTCCCAAAGGCAATTACAGAATTGAAAGTTACCAAAACTTAGGACAGAGATATGAAATGTGGTTGCAAATCAGTAGATAATACAATTTTCAGAGTCTAGAATGCTATTAGAGCGCCCCTCCCCCTAAATTTCATGTACATTATTCCTTTGATGAATAATTTATAGGTAAAGATCATCACTCTAGGTCAGAACCCCAGTCTCCCATGATCCTGCAGCTGCAGTACTTATGATGGAATCAGCCCATTGCCCACAGAATTGCAGGAGACTACTGAGTATACATGTCCTTCCTTCCCACCCACAGCTACCACCACCTACTGATCCTTCTTTCTCTCTTCCTCTGTGAGTAGATACTGAAGGGTAATCTAAGGAAATACTTTTTTTATGGAAAAGATGGTGGACGCATGGAATGATACATGCAGTGTATAACAAGCATGTGGGATCTCTTAGGGAGAGGAATAGATAGTAGATGGTATGGCTAGGAAGACTTACTAGGCCATATGAACTTATCTGTCGTCATATTTCTCCGTTTCTCCCCCTCCTTCCATTCTGCCTCTATGTCCAACATCTCTCCCCCTCTTTCCTTCCTCCCTCTCTTCTTCTCTGCCCTTGGATCTAGCATCTCTCCCCCTCCCTCCCATTGTTCAGCATCTCTCTTCTCTCCCCTGTGTTGTCCAGCATCTTTGCCTCCCTCTGCCCCTGAGTATATCTGTTTCTTTCATAGCTCTCCCTTCCTTTCACCTCTGGGCCAACATTTCTCCCTCTCTGTTACCTCCCTTCCACCCCTGGATCCATCTCTCTTCTCACCTACCCTCCACCCCGAGTTCAACATTTCTCTCTCCACACTCCTCCCCATCTGTGATCGGGTATCAGCTCCTCTCCCACTGTTTACACCAGTGTATCCAGTCCTGGATCTGTACACTTAAAAGAGATGACTACCTATTTAACCATCAAATAATTCACAACAGACTTATAATGATAAATTTAACCAAAAATGAGCCCCAATTTGAATAACCCCAGGTCTCATCAACAAAAAATATTATTTTTTGGACTCGCTGTGTTCTGTTGGGTAAGCAATCATTGCTGAATCCTCATCCTTTGTCTCTCTCCCCTCAAGGGTTTTTAGGGAGTGCAAGTAGTCCACATTTCTCCGAGGACAAGCAGGCTGCTTGTTCTCACGACTGGGTGACGTCCGCGGCAGCCCCCACCAACCGGAAAAGGCTTCGCGGGACGGTCGGCACGCAGGGCACGCCCACCGCGCATGCGCGGCCGTCTTCCCGCCCGTGCGCGACCGCTCCCGCCAGTTCCTTTTTTTCCGCGTCTGGAGAGAGTTGTGCTTTGCCGCTCTCTCTGTTTTCAGCCGCCGGATTTTCGATCGCGTTTACGCGGATCGTTGCTTTTTCTCTTCGTTTTTGTTACCGCCGGTTTCTTTTTCAAAAAAAAAAAAAAAAAAACCTGAGCGTGTGGAGCACGCGCTCCCTTTTTTCCCTCGTTTCCAGCGGGGACGCCGCGTTGCGGCCTAGTGGCCGCACGGTCGTTTTCTTTTTTCGAGGTGTGATTTCAGCCACCATTGACGACTTTGACTTCGCCGACGCGATTTTTCCGTCGATGTCCTCGAAGGTCCCGAGTGGATTTAAAAAGTGTGGTCGCTGCGGCCGGCCGATCTCGCAGACCGACACCCACGCTTGGTGCCTCCAGTGCCTCGGGCCGGAGCACAATATCAAGTCGTGTTCCCTGTGTCTCGGTCTCCGGAAACGGACTCAGGTTGCGAGGCAAGTTCTGCGGGACCGTCTTTTGGAACTTGTGCCGGCCCCTCGACGTCTACCTCGACGGCATCGGTATTGACGCCCGGTCCTTCGGTACCGGTATCGATGCCCGAGACATCGGCACCGATGGCATCGACCCCAGGAGAACAGGTCCCGTCGGCCCGCCGGTCCGCCGGCGAGGGTAGAGGTGAGCGGCCACGTGGGCAGTCGGCCCCGGTCACTCCCTCAGCCCGTGGCCCACGGGACCGAACCCTGTCTGACCCGGCTCCTCGGGACCGAGGGGGATCGTCCTCCTCCATACCTCCCGGCGCCGGTGACGCGCATCGAAAGAAAAACAAGAAGCGTCGTCACCGGTCGCCCTCGGTGCATCCGGACATCGGAGAGGAGGCGACGCCGAAGCGTCATCGTCGAGAGGAGAGGTCCCCGTCGGTTGTGGAGGTACCGACGCGTCAGGGTTCCGGCACCTCGGTGCCGTCTCCTGGCCCCCATCAGCTTCTGGCACCGACACCCTTACCGGCCCCACCGCCTTTCCCGGCAGCGGGCCTGGACGAGTGCCTCAGAGCCATCCTTCCGGGGATCTTGGAAGGGCTGATGCGCCAGGCTGTGCCGGCGCCGGGGGTGCTTGCGCCCTCGGCGCCGATGTCTGTGGCGCCGGCGAGCTCTAGCCTGGCGCCGGGGCCGTCGACACCGCCGCCGCTTGCGGCGCCGGTCTCGACCGCCACGCAGGTGGAGTCCCCGTCGACGTCGATGGAGGGAGCTCCGTCCCCGCCGGCGCGGGAGTCCACCGCTCGACGACACCGAGACCTCGGTGCCTCGACGTCGAGCCGGGCCCGGTTCAGGACTCAGCTCCACGAGCTTATGTCCGATACCGAGGATGAGGCCTCGTGGGGGGAAGAAGAGGACCCTAGATATTTCTCCTCAGAGGAGTCTACGGGCCTTCCCTCGGACCCCACGCCTTCACCGGAGAGGAAGCTCTCACCTCCTGAGAGTCTCTCCTTTGCCTCCTTTGTGCGGGATATGTCTATTAGCATTCCCTTTCCCGTGGTCTCTGTGGAAGAGCCGAGGGCCGAGATGCTCGAGGTCCTCGACTATCCATCACCACCTAGAGAGTCCTCCACGGTACCGCTGCACAATGTCCTCAAGGAGACACTGCTTCGGAACTGGGTGCGACCGTTAACTAACCCCACCATTCCCAAGAAAGCAGAGTCCCAGTACAGGATCCACTCTGACCCAGAGTTAATGCGGCCCCAATTGCCCCATGACTCGGCGGTCATGGATTCTGCTCTCAAGAGGGCACGGAGTTCGAGGGATACCGCCTCGGCGCCCCCGGGGCGGGAGTCTCGCACTCTGGACTCGTTTGGGAGGAAGGCCTACCAATCCTCCATGCTCGTGACCCGCATCCAGTCATACCTGCTCTATATGAGCATCCACATGCGGACTAATGTGCAACAACTGGCGGACCTGGTCGATAAGCTCCCGCCGGAGCAGTCCAGGCCTTATCAGGAGGTGGTCAGGCAGCTGAAGGCGTGCAGAAAGTTCCTGTCCAGGGGTATCTATGACACCTGTGACGTGGCATCTCGTGCTGCGGCCCAAGGTATAGTGATACGCAGGCTCTCATGGCTGTGTGCCTCTGACCTGGACAACCGCACCCAGCAGAGACTGGCCGACGTCCCTTGCCGGGGGGATAACATTTTTGGTGAGAAGGTCGAGCAGATGGTGGACCAACTGCATCAGCGGGAAACCGCTCTCGACAAGCTCTCCCACCGGGCGCCTTCAGCATCCACCTCAGCAGGTGGACGTTTTTCCCGGGCCCGGCAGGCTGCACCCTATTCTTTTGCAAAGCGTAGGTACAACCAGCCGGCCCGAAGGCCTCGTCAGGCACAGGGACAGCCCCAGCGCGCTCGTTCCCGTCAACAGCGTGCGCCTAAGCAGCCCCCTGCGCCTCCACAGCAAAAGCCAGGGACGGGCTTTTGACTGGATCCACGGGAACATAGCCGCCCTTTAAGTGTCCGTACCGGACGATCTGCCGGTCGGGGGGAGGTTAAAATTTTTTCACCAAAGGTGGCCTCTCATAACCTCCGACCAGTGGGTTCTCCAAATAGTGCGGTGCGGATACGCCCTGAATTTGGCCTCCCTGCCTCCAAATTGTCCTCCGGGAGCTCAATCCTTCAGCTCCCATCACAAGCAGGTACTTGCAGAGGAACTCTCCGCCCTTCTCAGCGCCAATGCGGTCGAGCCCGTACCACCCGGGCAGGAAGGGCAGGGATTCTATTCCAGGTACTTCCTTGTGGAAAAGAAAACAGGGGGGATGCGTCCCATCCTAGACCTGAGAGGCCTGAACAAATTCCTGGTCAAAGAAAAGTTCAGGATGCTTTCCTTGGGCACCCTTCTGCCAATGATTCAGAAAAACGATTGGCTATGTTCCCTGGATTTAAAGGATGCATATACTCACATCCCGATACTGCCAGCTCACAGACAGTATCTCAGATTCCGCCTGGGCGCACAGCACTTTCAGTATTGTGTGCTGCCCTTTGGGCTCGCCTCCGCCCCACGAGTGTTTACAAAGTGCCTCGTGGTGGTGGCGGCGTACCTACGCAGGCTGGGAGTGCACGTGTTCCCATATCTCGACGATTGGCTGGTCAAGAACACCTCGGAGGCAGGAGCCCTCCGGTCCATGCAGTGCACTATTCAACTCCTGGAGCTGCTGGGGTTTGTGATAAATTACCCAAAGTCCCATCTCCAGCCAACCCAGTCTCTGGAATTCATAGGAGCTCTGCTGAATACCCAGACGGCTCAGGCCTTCCTTCCTGAAGCGAGGGCCAACAACCTCCTGTCCCTGGCTTCGCAGACCAGAGCGTCTCAGCAGGTCACAGCTCGGCAGATGTTGAGACTTCTGGGTCATATGGCCTCCACAGTTCATGTGACTCCCATGGCTCGTCTTCACATGAGATCTGCTCAATGGACCCTAGCTTCCCAGTGGTTCCAAGCCACCGGGAATCTAGAAGATGTCATCCACCTCTCCACCAGTTGCCGCACTTCACTGCTCTGGTGGACCATCCGGACCAATTTGACCCTGGGACGTCCATTCCAAATTCCGCAGCCCACGAAAGTGCTGACGACGGATGCATCTCGCCTGGGTTGGGGAGCTCATGTCGATGGGCTTCACACCCAGGGTCTGTGGTCCCTCCAGGAAAAGGATCTGCAGATCAACCTCCTGGAGCTCCGAGCGATCTGGAACGCGCTGAAGGCTTTCAGAGATCGGCTGTCCTGCCAAATTATCCAAATTCGGACAGACAATCAGGTTGCAATGTATTACGTCAACAAGCAGGGGGGCACCGGATCTCGCCCCCTGTGTCAGGAAGCCGTCGGGCTGTGGCGCTGGGCGTGCCAGTTTGGCATGCTCCTCCAAGCCACATACCTGGCAGGCGTAAACAACAGTCTGGCCGACAGACTGAGCAGAGTCATGCAACCGCACGAGTGGTCGCTCCATTCCAGAGTGGTACGCAAGATCTTCCGAGAGTGGGGCACCCCCTCGGTGGACCTTTTCGCCTCTCAGACCAACCACAAGCTGCCTCTGTTCTGTTCCAGACTTCAGACACACGGCAGGCTAGCGTCGGTCGCCTTTCTCCTCCATTGGGGGACCGGCCTCCTGTATGCTTATCCTCCCATACCTTTGGTGGGGAAGACCTTACTGAAGCTCAAGCACGACCGCGGCACCATGATTCTGATAGCGCCCTTTTGGCCCCGTCAGATCTGGTTCCCTCTTCTTCTGGAGTTGTCCTCAGAAGAACCGTGGAGATTGGAGTGTTTTCCGACTCTCATTTCGCAGAACGACGGAGCGTTACTGCACCCCAACCTTCAGTCTCTGGCTCTCACGGCCTGGATGTTGAGGGCATAGACTTCGCTGCGTTGGGTCTGTCGGAGGGTGTCTCCCGGGTCCTGCTTGCCTCTAGGAAGGATTCCACTAAAAAGAGTTACTTTTTCAAGTGGAGGAGGTTTGTCGTTTGGTGTGAGAGCAAGGCCCTAGAACCTCGTTCTTGCCCTGCACAGAACCTGCTTGAATACCTTCTACACTTATCAGAGTCTGGCCTCAAGACCAACTCAGTAAGGAATCACCTTAGTGCGATTAGTGCTTACCATTATCGTGTGGAAGGTAAAGCCATCTCTGGAGAGCCTTTAGTCGTTCGATTCATGAGAGGCTTGCTTTTGTCAAAGCCCCCTATCAAGCCTCCTACAGTGTCATGGGATCTCAACGTCGTCCTCACCCAGCTGATGAAACCTCCTTTTGAGCCACTGAATACCTGCCATCTGAAGTACTTGACCTGGAAGGTCATTTTCTTGGTGGCAGTTACTTCAGCTCGTAGGGTCAGTGAGCTTCAAGCCCTAGTAGCTCATGCTCCATATACCAAATTTCATCACAACAGAGTAGTGCTCCGCACCCACCCAAAGTTCCTGCCGAAGGTGGTGTCGGAGTTCCATCTTAACCAGTCAATTGTCTTGCCAACATTCTTCCCCAGGCCGCATACCCGCCCTGCTGAACGTCAGTTGCACACATTGGACTGCAAGAGAGCATTGGCCTTCTACTTGGAGCGGACACAGCCCCACAGACAGTCCGCCCAATTGTTTGTTTCTTTCGACCCTAACAGGCTAGGGGTCGCTGTCGGGAAACGCACCATCTCCAATTGGCTAGCAGATTGCATTTCCTTCACTTACGCCCAGGCTGGGCTGGCTCTTGAGGGTCATGTCACGGCTCATAGTGTTAGAGCCATGGCAGCGTCAGTGGCCCACCTGAAGTCAGCCACTATTGAAGAAATTTGCAAAGCTGCGACGTGGTCATCTGTCCACACATTCACATCTCATTACTGCCTCCAGCAGGATACCCGACGCGACAGTCGGTTCGGGCAGTCGGTGCTGCAGAATCTGTTTGGGGTGTAAATCCAACTCCACCCTCCAGGACCCGAATTTATTCTGGTCAGGCTGCACTCTCAGTTAGTTGTTCTTCGTAGGTCAATTTCTGTTATACCCTCGCCGTTGCGAGGTTCAATTGACCTGGGTTCTTGTTTTGAGTGAGCCTGAGAGCTAGGGATACCCCAGTCGTGAGAACAAGCAACCTGCTTGTCCTCGGAGAAAGTGAATGATACATACCTATAGCAGGTGTTCTCCGAGGACAGCAGGCTGATTGTTCTCACCTACCCTCCCTCCTCCCCTTTGGAGTTGTGTTTCATATTTTATTGCTTGTCATTCAACTGGCGGGAGCGGTCGCGCACGGGCGGGAAGACGGCCGCGCATGCGCGGTGGGCGTGCCCTGCGTGCCGACCGTCCCGCGAAGCCTTTTCCGGTTGGTGGGGGCTGCCGCGGACGTCACCCAGTCGTGAGAACAATCAGCCTCCTGTCCTCGGAGAACACCTGCTACAGGTATGTATCATTCACTATCCCCGAATCCTATATAGTGCAACTTAAGTTGTGTGTGCAAATCTGGTCGTATACTGGATTTGTGTACACAATTGTTATCAAGCCAATCCTCAATGGTAATTGCCAATTAACAAGCAATTATTGACACTAGTTGGCTTTAGTGTTTACGCACACAACTGTCTAAACGTATTCTGTAATGTGATGCACACATATTCTAAGTCACATAGTTCAAAAGGGGGTGTGGCCATGGGCGTGGGTCATGAGCATTTCAAAAATCTATTGTTCGTTGTTGTAGAATACTCCTGGTCTGAGCCTATTTTGGGCATTGATATTTACACCAAGTTTTACTTGGTGTAACTGCCTACAACTAAATTTAGGTACGCGGATGGGCACTTGGCATATTCTATAAACCAAAATTTAGGCGTATTTATTTTTAGGTGTGATATGTAGAATCTAGTCCACAGTGGAGTCTGTTCTGTCTATGCATTGTAAACTTATTTGAAATTGTGTAGATCCCCATTCCCCCCCCCCCCCCACCCCAAATTTGTGGGCTGAATATCATTTCCTTTTTCAGGATGATGATGATATTTTTGTTTGTTTTGTTATATTTTTATCTGTTATTTAGATGCACATTAGGAAGAATAACCTAAATTGTAGTTACATGATGCTAGGTTCCACATTAGGAGTCACCAAACAGGAAAAAGATCTAGGTGTCATCATGGACAATACATTAAAATCATCCTCTTATTTTGCGATGGCAGTGGCCAAAAATGCAATCAATGTTAGGAATTATTAGATAAGGAATAGAGAATAGAGTATCATAATGCCTCTGTTTCATTCTCTGCAACCACATTTGAGTATTGGGTACATTTCTTGTTGCCACATCATCATCTCAAAGAAAGACAGCAAAATTGAAAAATGTGAGCAGAGGGCGAGCAAAAGGATTAAGGAGATGGAATGAGACCCATGAAGGAAGACTAAAGAGGTTGGGGCTGCTCAGTTTAGAGAAGAGATGGCTGAGGTGGAGATATGATAGAGCTGTACAAAATCCTGAGTAGAGTGAAACATGTAAATGTGAAACCAGTTAGAGGAGAAGGATTCAGTGGCACAACACAGCATAGCAAAAGAAAAGCAAGTAGGCCTCAAGAATTTGCCCCCCTGTTTGCTAAGCTGCGCTTGCAATGACACAACCTATTAACTTTGAATGAGCTGTGTCGGCATTGCTGTATGAATAAAGGCTGTTTCTTCACACCAACCCCCCTGTTTACTAAGCCAAAGACCTGACACAGCCTCTGTTTCGGCAAACGCCTGCTTCAGAGGGTCTATAAAATAAACAGATAAACATAATTATATGCTTGGGTATGGATAGCAATACAAATAAAATTAAAAATGTACCAATATACATGCAGATGCAGTGCTACAGAATTGTGGAGACAGGAAAGATTAGTAAGGTTAGTAAATAAATAAATAAATCCATTACCAACTGATATTATTTACTTTAATTTTCTATCCATCTATTATTGGCTTACATTTTACAAAACACAGTGGGGGGGGGGGGGGGGTTTACTCTACATTGTCCAATTTACTTTATATTTTTATTCATTTAGGGGCCATTTTACTAAGGCGTGCCGAAAAATGGCCTGCGCTGGTGTAGGCGCGTGTTTTGGATGCATGCATGTTCATTTTTCAACACACCCGCAAAACAATGGACATGCGGCAAAATTAAAACCAGCCCTTGTCCGTTTTCAACCTGAGACCTTACTGCCACCCATTGGCTTAGCGATAAGGTCTCGTGCGTTAACCGGGCGGTACTCGCCAGTGCGCGTACAGTGCCGATTACCACTGGGTAAGCGCCACACAGTTGAAAATTTCTACCACGTGTTTTGGATGCACATCAAAAATGAACTTACCGCCCAGGGCATTTGGTAGCCGGGTGGTAGTTCCAATTTGACAACGCGTTGTACGAGCTTTAGTAAAGGGCACCTTAGATACTGATTTGTTATAACTATTATAAGTGGGTTGTACCACATTTGTATGGTCCTTTAAAATGACATGCTTCTTCTTAAAATAATTTTGTTATTACTAATTTTTCTTGTTCCACAATTCTGTAGTATTGCATCTGCATTGTAATGGTAACTTTTTAATTTCTAATTTTATTGTACTGTTATCCATGTTAAGCATTTACTTGTTTATTGCCGAAACACAACCCTTGTTGGGTTTGAATAAAGACTGTTTCTTCACACTAAGTGCTGAGTCCTGCGTACTTTTGTTTTATACAATGATGTGGAAAAATATTTATCGTACTCCTGATTTCCCTTATTATTTCTTATATGTCACACTGAATGGTTTCTGATCTTTAAACAAAATGTAATATTAGGCAAAGAGAATCTTAGTAAATGTATAACATAGTTTTTAAATTATAACTTCATGTATTTAAGGAACAAATTTATCCTACACCCATATCTCCCATGTGAAAAAGTAACTGCCTCCTTAGTTACTCAGTCAACCAATTGATCAAGTTTAACTGATAATTAGATTTAGCTTTTTGAACACAGCCAGACTTGATTGCAGCCAGCCCTGTTGATTCTAAAACTCACTATATATTGATTCCGACCACATGAGTGAAATAATCACCACAAAGTTTCTACAAGAGTGCTATGATATGATCAAAGGAAAATCCAGAAAAGATGAGAAAAGCTGTTGAAATATATCATTCTGGTAAGGGTTACAAAGTCATGTCTAAAGCTCTGGGATGCCACTGAACCACAGTGAGGGCCATAATCTCCAAATGGAGAGAACTTGGAACAGTGATGAATCTTCCTAGGAGTGGCAGATCTGCCAAAATAACTCCATCGGCACAGCGACAACTCGTCCAGAAAGTCACAAAACATCCCAAAAGAACGTCCATAGAATTGCAGGCCTCTATCCAAGAGTAACATCAGTGCTTATCTCACATTTGCAAAAACATACTTGGATGATCTCCAAGCTTTTGGGATAAAGTTCTATGGACAGATGAGTCAAAAGTGGAACTCTTAGGACAGGTACTTTTATGTCTGGCATAAAGCAAACGATGACCAGTGAGAGCCTGTAACCTTAAAAATTATTTCTACGCAAGCTGCATCAATACATTCAAAAATAAAAAATATGTATATAAAAAAGTGAGGAGGGCCCTCAAAACTTCATATCACCCACTACGGCAGCTCAATATATAAGTTGTCATATCTCTTTCATCGGGCATGCTCCATAAATGTGCACACTAGCCCTCCCCGTCCCTTTTACAAAGCCGTGCTAGCGGCTGCTGGTGCAGAATTGCTGACATAGGACATTCAAAGTGAATGGGCTGTGCAACGATATCAAATAAATTCACAAGTGTCCAACACATTCCAACGTATGCATCAAATATATAATTTAATTATCTGGAGTCGAAGACATTCCTTAAAGTTTGTGCACCTCTACAGATGATTGAAAAGAGCCCCCCCCCCCCCTAAAATGCCCGATTCTATGGGTTTTGTTTAGATCACTGCCTCAGGGACTGAGCTCCAGCCAGCACATTCTCCACAAGGATCCACACAACTTCAAAATGGCGTCACAGCATCTGTGCTCCCTGGGGCTCACCCGAGTCCCTGAAGCAGTGATCCCACAGGAGTCGGGAGGGTTTTTTTTTGGGGGGGGGGGGGCTGTTTTCAATCATCTGCAGAGAATGCACTGACTTAGTCTTTAACGCCAGATAATTAAAATTATATAGTTATAATAACCATAAATTTATTTATAAAAATTTGCTGCAGACGTTGAAGTGTGTTGGACACTTAAGAATTTATTTGATACTAGTGAGAAATGCCCGTTTCGGATAAAAATGAAACGGGCGCTAGCAAGGTAATCCCCCCCCCCCCCACCATCCTCCCGAGTTCCAGACCCCCCCTCCGTCCCTCCCTTCCGATTTCCACACCCCCCTCTCCCTCCCTCCGTCCCTCAGTCACTTGGTTGCGAGTTTGTGATTAAAGTTGGCAGCGCTCTCCCCGCTGCTGTCACAGAATATGTGGAACTCGTGCGTTGTGCCTTTCCCGCCCCGCCCTCTACGTCATCGCGTTTTGACACGAGGGCGGAGGTACAGTGACTGTAGACCCACCCCGCCCTCTACGTCATCGCGTTTTGACGCATGGGCGGAGCTACACTGACTGCAGGCCAAACCGGATATCTCTGGTGCCTCATGTTTCCGGCTTGAGGCTTCATTGGAATGTTGGAGGTGCCTTTTATATATATAGATGATTGTACTGTTTTAGTTTGTGCACAGGGCACAGTTATGGAGCATGCCTAATGAAAGAAAATTGAGTTATCTACACCCTTGGTATGACAGCTTATATATTGAGCTGCATATGGGTGGCATGAAGTTCTGAGGGCTCTCCTTATTTATATACACATTTTTGTTTTTGAGTGTACGCAGCTTGCATAGAAATAATTTTTTTCAAGGTTATGGCTCACACTGGTTGTTGATTTTTAGTGGACCAGTGATGGTGGATTTTTTTTTTTTTGTATTTTGGCATATTTATTTCAACAGGCTTTTTTATGTTTCTGCATAATCTTATTCTGTGGTTTACTTGTTTGATTTGTTTTATGATTTGAAATTATCATGAATGTAATTTTGTAAACTGCCTAGGACTAAGGATAAACCGTGTTATAAATAAGTAAACATCATACCATTAGTTAAACATGATGGTGATGGTGTGGGGATGCTTTGCTGCCTCAGGACCTGGACAATTTGCTTTTATTGAAGGATCTATGAATTCTGCGCTGTACCAGAATTTTGGAAGGAGGACTCGATACGGCGCTGTGTTTCGATACATCCGCCTGCATCAGGAGTCACAATAATCCGAGTAGTTCTAACTACACATATTTGTTAGGGGTAAATAATTCTCAAAGAGGAAAATATCTCTGTGAATGCTTTCTCTGGTTAATGCTCTATGCTCTGAACTTTCACTGTTTGGGGGAATTGTTCTTATACAGACCTGCCAGTCTAGTTTTTATTATAATAAACTTTGTGTTTGTCATTCTTGACTCTACGTTCTTTTTGGGTTTTTTTTTTGTTTAAATTGGTCTTCTCCCGCTTCCTTTTCATTTTGAAATGATGCACAGTCATTGTAGCCTTCTTTAAAGTAATAAAGTACAACAAAGTTATGTTTTTGATGACTGTCTACACATCTTGTGTGGCCAACCTCTGGCCTTCAGCTCCTGAGAAATAACATTCATCTGTCTGTTGTATATATCTTGGAGCGCCTTTTTGTGATTCTGAACAGATTAATAATATAAACGTAGAGGAATCAATGTTCAAAATGATTTAAGCAGCCAGAAACAGCTTCTGGCTGGTTAAATCACCTGTTCGGGGCTAACCACTAATTTTCAGGGTCCTTAACCGGATAATGCCGCTGAAAATAACTGATTAGTGTCGAACTGCAACCCAGTTATTTGGAGGGTGTTCTGGGGGGTGAAGTTGGCACATGGCCAGTTAATTGCTTATATTCAGAACTTACCCGGCCTTGTTATCCGCATAAATAGAACCGCATAAAAGTCAGTCCTATCTTTATACGGTAACCCATATCCGGTTAAGGGCTGAATATCGGATTTAGCTGGCTATGTGTTAGCCAGCTCTGTAAAGTTAATATTCAGTACCAAAGCCCAGACATGGCCTGGCATTGAATATCCGGGTTTAACCGCTGGTGGTGGTCGACAAAATGCTGATTGCCACTGGCTGAATATTACCCCATACTCCTGGATTCTATATTGCGCGCCTAGAGATCCGCGCCGAAATCCATGCGCATTCTATAACAATGTGTGCACCTTCATTGGCTTAACAAGCTAATCAGTGTTGATAACAGCTCTTAACAAGCAATAATGAGCACTAGCTGGCAATTAGAATTTACACACACAACTCGCTAAGCGCATTCTGTAATGAACTGTGCCCCTAACTTCTAACGTGCGCAGGCAGAAAGGGCTGTGGTTATTTGCATGGAAATGGGCGTTTCATGGGTGTTCCAAAATTTACGCACGTAGTTATAGAATATGGCCCACTGCGCCTAAATCTATGTGCCAGGATTTACGCCACGTTTTCACTGATGTAAATGGAGGCATGTAGTTTTAGGCGGTGATATATCAATTAAGTGTATTCTATATACTGCGCCTAAATCTAGGTGACACTTATAGAATAAGCTTAGTCGGCATTTATATCCGCGCCGATTTTTTTTAGGTGTCATATATACAATCCCCCCCATAATGTCTGGATTTAATTCACATGCAGTTTTAGGCTGGGATGTTGGTATGGGGAAATGTTAGTGTTTCATTTAACTAGGTTGTTGGATCACTTTGGTTCATTTTCATGTACTCGTCACAAATCTTAAAACAACCATGCATAATTGTTGAGCTCAGCAAACACCAAGGGACAGAGTTTGGATTTATAAATGTTATCACTGATCTGTTCCCCTACAGCTCTGCAGCAGAAGTTTATTTTTTGTAAGTTCAGCCAGCTAACCATATGTGGCCTATCACATTGTGTTTTCCCATCTGTTTCATAATAAGTTGTAGCACAAATGTTTACTTACTTTTATTCTGCTTCAGAAAGTTTAGAGCTATGGCCAGCCAAATGTTTGGCTAAAAATGTAATGGCTTCTAGCAAATTGAGGGGCCCTTTTACTAAAACGTGGCAAGCCGGCACTACTGACGGTCTACCGGAGCAGCCCGGCGGTAGTGCCTGCCCCCACCACGTGCCATTTCCAGCACGTCGAAATTTGGGGAGGGGGGTAACGCTGAGGGCTTACTCGGTGGTAATCGGGCAAACACAATCCCGGTTACCACCGGGATAACGCAAGAGCCCTTAGCACTTCCTTTAATATAGGTAGGGTTAAGGGCTCCCACAGGAAATGGCTTCACAGGAAGTGGTTAACTTACTGCATGGCCATATCCTTTTTTTTTTAAGGCCTTTTACCTTGCTGCGGTAAAAGAGATCCTCGACGTGTGACAAACCTGTGCACCAACGCCACCGCAGGGGTTCTTTTACTGCAGCTTGATAAAAGGAGCTCTGAGTGACTGCAGAGGTGCTTGTTTGAACAGTCCTCATGCTTCTGTGCTCTGATCAATAGTAATCAATTCATAATCTGTGGCGAGGAAAACTGCCAATTTCAAATAGAAACACAGTATCTTTCAATCTATTCACACTCTGAGAGAATAGTTTGCCTCTCGTTTCTGAGTGAAGTGAGATGTTTCAATGTGAAATTAACAGGATTTCCTGTATAGAACAGGCATCTGTGTCCAGAACTGGTGAAGGGCAGCCCATTATTTTAGGTATGAGTACCTGGTTACTTAATACAAGTGTGAAAGAATATAATTTGTTCTCCTGCAGTCTGTGGGTGTCTATAACTGGTGCCCACAGGGGGGGGGAATGGAAAAAAAATTCGGTTACAGAACAGTACGATTTTAATCCCCCTCAAAGTAAATGGAACACTTTTTTATTTTATCATTTAATTTTGTTTTAAAATTTCATGTAGTTTCAGTCAGGGTCCACTGAAGGATGCACCAAACCTGATCTGTACTCCGCATGCAGCCTGGTACAGTGAACAAGCCTCAATCGAGATGCGAGAGGAGGCAGCACGGGAGATCCGTAGGGCTATCACAGGTATTCCCTCTGCCTATAGCTTCCTCTCTGGTGCATTTTCATCACTTAACGAATTGCTTTATACTTAACTTTATTCTTCATCTCTTTCCATTTGCTCTGACAGAGTCATCCTGTCTCTTCATCTCTTTTGACACTCTCCTCTGTTGTATTTTCTTCTTGTTTCTAAGTTCTCTGAAAACGGTGAATCATTTATGGTTATGTTGTACTTTGTAAATTGTCATCAACAATTTTTAATTTCAGTGAAAATTCAGTTTGGCAAAAAATGTTATAGGATAAACTGATTAAAAGTGACAGGAGGTTATGTGTTTGTTTCTTCCAAACTAAAAACATAAAGGGGTCAGAATATGATACAGCATGATGTAGATGTCGGTTGTCATAAGCCCCAGCCACTTCTTCCCAGGTATCTCGTTAACCAGAGCACTCTCTTTATGTGCCTGGTTCATTATTAGATGTTCTTTAAACTTATTTAGGTGGTGCCCATCTATGTCCTGTTTAATCTGCATATGTAGACAGTTTATATATTAAAATTTCTGGCAACAGAATGCTAAAATGTATAAACTGTTACTGCATACACAAGTGAAAAAGGACGCTGAAAACAGAAGGAAGAGCAGTCACAAGATAAGGCTGACTGGTTAGGATTCCCAGGCCCTGCCAAGGGGAAGAGAGAAACAAAAGTGTAATCTTGAGCAGCTTGGCTAATGGGAATCTGGAGGAGTAGCCTAGTGGTTAGTGCAGTGGACTTGGATCCTGGGGAAATGAGTTCGATTCCCACTGCAGCTCCTTGTGACTCTAGGCAAGTCACTTAACCCTCCATTGCCCCAGGTACAAAATAAGTACCTGAATGTATGTAAACCGCTTTGAATATAGTTGAAAAAACCTCAGAAAGGCGGTATCTCAAGTCCCATTTCCCTTCCCTTCACCAGCTGAAAGAAATCTTGGAACAGTATGAATGATGCAGCAGGAAAGGGGAATGAGTAGGAGAGACTTGGGAAGAGGACATCTTCAAGGGGCAGGGGAGGGAAGGATGGAGAAAAGAGTGTAAGGAGGAGATAAGAAGGAGGGGAAGTATGTGAGAAAGTTGAGTGAGTGGGTAAGAAAAGGGCTGCACCAGTGAGAGTGTATTGGGAGATGGGACCGCACCTAGGGTAAGGGAGTGGGAAGAGGACTGTACCAAGATTGGAGTGGGGGAGGAGAGTGAGAGAACTACTTGGGACAGGGGAAGTGCTATTGCCAGGAAAGAAATGCAACTATCAGGTGCTATTGTAATTTGCTGAGGACAAATTTATGCTCTGAATTGGCAGGATTTAATTGTTTTTGATGAATAAATATTCCTTTCAACCCATTCCTCTGCTATCCGAATAACAGGATACGCTTCTGTCTGGCCTATATTATTCAGATTGACTGAATATTGCCATTGTCCGGTTGGTTCTACCCTCTGTCCACCATGGCACTGGCCACATAGAGATCAGTTCCATAAGGTGGAGTCCATCTGGAGTCTGTTGTAAGGAACGTTGGTGCCTGCTTTCTTTTATAAAATTCTTCTGTAGCAGTGCAAATGCACATGTATATTTCAGATGCAACCACTTAACACTAGCCATAGAGCTAGTGTAAACACTTGCACCTAGATTGCTAAAATTCACGTGTAAGTGATTATATTCTATAATTTACATATGTAACTGCGTGCTGCCTATATGTATGCCCACCTTCAAACTATGTACCGTCCCAGTTTTGCACCATAACCATAGTGTATAGCAAAAGTATTGGCATTTACATGTGTATGTGCTGGTACTCTTGTCGTTTACACATGTTCTTGACACCCTCTTTTATCGAATTATACCCACCATGTTGAGGGGGTCTGCAGGGTATTCAGAGGTCCTGTCTGGATAATGCTGCTGAATATCCTGACCAGCAGCACTTATCAGGATAATTCTTTTTGAATTGACTCTTTTTATCTATTTATATTGTAATGTCACACCAGGGCATATCACGGTCTGTATCACCAGATCTGCACCCTCTTACACTTTTCCTTGATCCCCCTGATCCATTTCCTGCTGATCCAGATCCTGCTCCGGTCCAGGATTTCCAACTCTCCAGCTCAGACACTCGCACAGCAACCAGGTTCCAAAACATAAAGAGCTTTTATTCAGCACAAAGAAGTAGATTCCATAAGCAAAGTTCAGTCTCCAAAACACAGCACAAATCCCCCTGACATATGCTTCAGGATTCAAAGGAAAAAATAAACTCAAAAGAAATCATGCAAAAATTGTACAGGAAGGGTTTCTCTTTTCTTCCCTAACCCAGCTTGCATTTTAAGTCCATAGCAGTTCATATGTTTCTCATGAGTTTGAACCAGTGTTTCCAGGATACAGCCTAGAGCTGTGCCCTTAATGAACCTCTCTCTGACCAGGTTAATTTTCCACCTGATCCCTTCCCTTCACATGGCTGACCCTGACCCCCTCTCTCTCTCTTCAGGCAGTTCAGTCCCTTTCTCACGACAGCATTTCCCCGGTGAGGACCAGAGACCAGTTCTTTCTCCCAGCCACAGGCTTGGACTGCTCAGAAATAGTCTCTGCACCTTCATATGGCTGAACAGCCACAGGCTAGGACTGCCCCATAAACAGTCTCTGCACCCTTCACTTGCCTGACCCTGACCCCCCCCCCCCCCCCCCCTCCTCTCTCTCTTCAGGCAGGTCAGTCCCTGTCTCACAACAGCATTTCCCCTGAGAGAACCGGACACCAGTTCTTTCCCCTTCTCTCACTAACCAGGCACTGCATTAACTTTAGGGCCCACTTGCCCATTTACTCTTTGCAGCCGGTTCTCTGTGATGAAGGTCTCTCCTGCCCTGAGGCAGGTTGCTCACCTTCTCCTCCTCTTGTCTGTCCATCCCCCCCCCCCCCCCCCCCCAAGATCACAGCAGGCTTTTTACTTCAGCATCTCCCCCCTCCAAGAGAAATGGCCTCACCCGTTTAAAAGCTTCACTTTGGCTCCCAGGGTATACTGCTTACAAAGGCTGGATCTAAGTCCCAGCATGTCCCTAAGGAGTGAGGGGAAGATGCACTAAAGACTCGTTAAAGCCCTTCGCTTACCGATTCCCTTAGCGAATCGGTAAGGAACGGGCATGCATCAAGGAAAAGGAATGCAAATGAGCTGCTCGTTGTAGCTCACTTGCATTCTCTATTCCATCGGTAGCCAGTCGGCCGTCGAGCATGCGCAGAGCAGCCAAGTGTTATGCTGGCTGCTCTGCGCATGCCAAATACGCCTCTGTGCTGTCCGAAGGAAGACGCCGCGCCACTCACCCCCTCCATGGCCTGCTGCAGGAAGGCTCCGATGCGGCTCAATCCTAGCAGGAGAGTGCAGTTGAGGACGCCCCCCCCCCCCCCAAATAATAAAAACGTCCTTTTTGGACGTGCTTCACTCAGCTGAGACCTGGAAGTCTCTGAGCCAATCACGACACGTTTAGCTGAGCTGTGATTGCCTCAGAGACTTCCAGGTCTCTCAGCTGAGTGAACATGTCCAAAAAGGAAGTTTTTATTATTGGTGGAGGGGGAACGTCCCTCAACTGCACTCTCCTACTAGGATCAAGCCGCTAAACGCCATTTGCCTTTGGTGTCTCTAGAAATCATGAAAACTGTTTTTTATCTGGCAGAAACGTGCAGGAACATTTGGGGTAGAGAATGGGAGCATCTGAACTTTCGGAGAACAAAAAGAGTAGCCCGGATTAAAAATCAAACAATTTGGGCTCCGGTACTTCCTCCTGGACCAGCTCTCGCTGCCCATTAGTATCTACAAGAACACAATTTTAAATGCAACAGTATTAAAGAAGACAAATAATAACCAGCTCTAAGACTTTAAGGGTGTTTTTTGTTTTGGGGGGGGGGGGGGGTTGAGTGTAAGGACGTCCATAAAGGACGTCCCGGACGTTTTTTTATCCCCCGATTTTTTTTGTTACATTTATAGAAGTTTTTCAATCCCGCGCCACCCCGACGAGATGTACAGACCTCTTGTTAGATTTTCCATAGTTAGGCAGTCAGAAAACGGTAGTGCCTCTCATTACAATACGGTTTCTACACATTATAATACTAATTTGCTCATCTGCATTCCGTTTTGATTAGCTGCTACCGTGATCGGAATATGGCTGGGAGAAGCCTTTAGTGCATGCCAGGGTTACTACTTGCTCGTTAATGGCTTAAGTTTAGTGCATCTGGCCCTGAGTCCTTTCCCCTACAGGAAAGCAAAGCACTACAGGTGTGGAGCACCTCCCTTCCTGAGGCTATGCAGGTTTTCTCTCTTCCTGGGGTTCTGTGTCTGTCCTGAGAAATGGCAAACACAGAAGAAAGCGGACCTCCGCAATGGAAAAACCAAGAAAAGAACACAGCGAAGGTGACAAGATGGATGATGCCAAACAAACTTCTACTGGACTCAGAAAAAGTTCACAGCAAGAGTTTATTTTTAAAAACCGGACTCAACACGAGTTGTGTTTCGACCGTTCAGGCCTGCCTCAGGAGTCCCTGTATGGCAAAATGCTGTTGGTTCTCTTAGGAAAAGTCTTGTCTAAATGTTGGATTTTCCTAACAGACCTTAAAAACATTGAGACAAGATTATCTAAACTTCTTGATACCAATGGAAGCCTCAAAGACATCACTAAGCACTCCTGGGAAGGGAAGGGTTTAGAACCTGTGCAATCTGCCCTCTTGGTAATTTTGCTTGCCCCTCTCCTGCTGCAACTCTTCCAGGGATGCACACCAGACTGTCCAGGTAAAATCTTCTCCCTTTATTTTAGTATTTTCAGGAGCAATAAGATATGAAAAAGACAACAGGGAGACCAGGTGGTTGTCTCATAGATCACAATATATTTAATTTGTATTGTCTCTGTGTTGGTCATTTTATCCACTATACTCACCATGCACACACACTAGCTTTTCAGGCAATTTCATGCTCAATTCCAGTTCCTTAACTCAGCCCAAAATTGTCCCTTAGGGAATCATAATTAATTTCCTTATATAATGAAGCTTATCTAATGAAGCTTAATGTCTCATAGACACCGAATGGGGAAATTTCTTAGTAAATCTGCCCTAGAGCAGGCTCAACAAACCGCAGGCACCAGGTCGCCATGGTGCCTAAAATTCTACTCTGATGCCTGGGATTTTTTTTTTTTTTGCGCCCAATTGATGTTTTTTTTGGTTGTGGTGACCGTAGAAAAACAAAACTGTGTATTTCCTGCTTCCCTGCTGTGACTTGGCTCTCGTAAGTGCTGTTCAGGAAGTGGGAGAGCTCTCATGGTTTCAAGTCTTGTGAGACTTGAAACCACGGGACCAACCCAAACTTCCTAAGCAACATGGCTGAAACTTACAGAGCTGAGTGCAGCAGGGAAGCAGGAAATGTGCTTTTTTTTTGTTTGTTTTTTGCAAGTGAGAGGAATAGGTGGCAGACTCCAAGAAAGAAAGTGGAATCAAGTCTGGGGAAAGGCACATGAGAGAGACTGGGTAAAGACTGGGAGGGGGTACACAAGAGAGAGAGAGACTGGATAAAGGCTGTGGGATACATGAGAGAGGGAGAGAGACTGGCAGGGACCCAGGCTGTTGGTGATACATAAACAAAGAGTTAATTTCCTCTTTGCTTCAGATATCAAGGTGATGCTCTACACAGTGGACAGCATAATTGAGAAGGGAAACTGCTGGCTTCTGCAGTGATTTGCAGAGGCACCTTAAGAAACTTGATTTACTGAAGTTTCTTTGCCCACACACCCAGATTAGGAAAACAGCCTTAGTAAATCATTTTCTAAAAGAACTACTACTTATCTGGGAGGGATTTCCCGCCCTTCCTTCCCAAATCACTGTGGACAGTTTGGGCAGCAATGGGAAAGGAGAAGCGAGAGGGGTCTCGACTGCTGGCTCCTAGATTTTATAAAAATTGTTGAGGCCTGTCCAGAGAGAAATATACTTAAACTAGTTTTGCCTGTAACACATTTCCTCATATGTGAATGAGATGCATGAAATCCACGCATTGGAACATAGTCCCAGCCTATCTGTAAATACACATATTATATAACAGCACGTGTACTTTTAAACACAGTAAATCATATATTAATATTTTTTTAACAATATCCTGTACTTTTTGATGCTGGGAAAACTGTCCATATTCAATGTGAGCCTGAAACACCACTTTTTTTGTAGGCGGTAAGGGCTCAAGCGATAATTAGTTATCACATAGTAACTGATTAGCACAGAAACACCCATTCTCCAACCCCTAGACATGCCCCCTCCACACGCAAATAAAAAGAGATTTTTAGTGCATGGTGTGGGCCCGCAGGTTGCGGAATTACCACAGGACACTTAAGTGCTTAAGCCCTTTTAAGCTCTGGTAAGCGTGGAATAGTGCTTACTGCAGCTTGGTAAAAGGACCCCTAGGTTTGTGAAATTACTACTACTTATATTATTTCTATAGCGCTACTAGACGTACGCAGCGCTGTATTAAAGTTTAGTCTTGTTCACCTGACTCATTAAACACTTCACAATATAAAAAGACTGAGTGGAGGACTAATCAACATATAATAAAAGTATAAATCTATTAGATACTCTTGTATAGCCATAAAACTAGAAATATGATTTAATTTAAACAAAAAAGAGTCATCATAGAATCTGTATTAAATGAAATTACACATATTGGTGGTGTAAATCTATCAGGAGCACAAGAAACTAAGGATTGTTAGATGACGTTGATGCATTTGTGTGTGTTTAGCAATTATATAAAGTATGGCAAAGAGCAGTACTTGAATTGAGCACATCACTCTCACACACACTCTCTCAAACATACACACTCCGAGGAAAACCTTGCTAGCGCCCTTTTCATTTGTGTCAGAAACGGGCCTTTTATACTAGTATCTATATATGTTGCTATTGCTAGCTTAAGTGGAGATTTTTAATATGTTCGGGCCATTCAATTTACAATTATGCTATTTTGTGTATTCCATTCTATTTCAATGAAATGTATAAAATTATTAATAAAGAGGGAAGTATAGAATTCTGGTATTGTACTTAATGTGCCTTGTTCCATCTAGAAGGTGATATAAAAAGATATGTACCCTGCATGTTGCAGCATGAGATTAAAAGAATCTCTGATATGTTTATCAAGACTCTTGAGGCTTGATAACTTAAGGCCCCAATATCTTGGAATATAACCTTGGCACACCAATCACCCGAAGTCTCTATTATTTTATGAAGTCTCTTTTATTGAATAAATCATAGATAATTTACTCACAGATAGATGTTCAGAGGTGCTGCTCCAGGACACAGAGACTCCTTAATCTGAGAGCTGTTGGGGGTGGAGATCTGAAGAGAGGTAGATGTATTGCAGGGGGGGGGGGAAGGATAGTTGAACAGGTAGAAATGGTCCAAAGCTGGTGACTGGAATGTGTAATATCTCATAGAGAGGAGATATTTCCAAGGTAAAAAAACCAGGTTGGTTACAGGGAGTTTCAGCAGGACAGAGCTGTCTGGAATGAGATGATCCATGCTCCATGTCTCTGTCCTTTCAGCCATGAGGGATTCCAACACCATCTAGCCAAAGAGATGTTGAGGCTTCACACAGGCTCAGGGAGGAGCAGATAGAGACCAATGGGGACAGAGCCTGCCATCGGGTAGCAAGGGGTGGCCCTAGCGGACGGCCCTCGATTGGGGGGAAAGGTCATACCTGGCTGACCTCCCAGGACAGAGATAGTGAGAATGACCAGAAAATGATAGCAGGAAGACAAAAGAGCCAAGCATGGCAGAGAGAGGGAGGAGGTCTGGGCAGCCTCACAACCAGTGGTAACAGTTTTTACACAGCGAAGCAAGTGTGGTTGCACTGCCTGTGAACTACATTACCCACAGTGTATTGCTCATGTATCTTTGCAGTGGGAAAGTGCAGCAATGATAGTCCTTAGAACTGAGAATAACAGTAAAAGCATTACACACATTTTAGGATCACGTTATAAACTAGTGCGAGGCTGTCGGAGGACAGAACAATGTTTATCAGAAAAATTTGCTATGCTGCTCTTTCCAAAACTAAAGAGGCTTATAATACAATTACAAAGAAAAAAAATCCAGTGTATCAAGAAAGAAAATAAAATTTGCACTGTTCTTGCATTGCAGCCCAGAATTACATCATCTGACCAGATATCTCACCCCAAACTCCCTGTCTCTGGAAATGCTAAGGAAAAGAAATAAATCTTCAATCCCATCTTAAACATCTTAAGGCTAGGTTCCTGTCTGAGATAAGCAGAAAAATAATTTCATAAAACTGATGCCAAATAAAAAATAATTTCAGCCTTATGAGTATGTTCCAGCCTTGTTTTAGCAAGAGGGAAACTGAAAACGTATTTTGAGAATGGGAGCATAGAGTCCACACTGATACCCAGAGCACCAACAAAGTGGAAAAGTAACATGGGACCTCTGTATAAAAAGCCAAGTGAGCAAAATTAACAGCTAAATTGGACAAGAATTGCAACTGGTAAACCAGTGATGCATTTTAAGCAGTGGAGTGACATAATCATACTTCTTAGAACTCGTAACCACCTAGTAACTGTGTTGTGCAGTAGCTGTAGCTGATGCATCAACACCTACGAAACATAAGTACAAAAGTATTGCCATACTGGGACAGACCAAAGGTCCATCAAGCCCAGCATCCTGTTTCCAACAGTGGCCAATCCAGGTCACAAATATCTGGCAAGATCCCAAAAAAGTACAAAACATTTTATATTGCTTTTCCCAGAAATAGTGGATTTTTCCCAAGTCCATTTAATAATGGTCTATGGACTTTTCCTTTAGGAAGCTGTCCAAACCTTTTTTAAGCTCTACTAAGCTAACTGCCTTTAACACATTCTCTGGCAACGAATTCCAGAGTTTAAGTACACGTTGAGTGAAGAAATATTTTCTCAGATTAGTTTTAAATTTACTACTTTGTAGCTTCATCGCATGCCCCCTATTCCTAGTATTTTTGGAAAGCGTAAACAGATGCTTCACGTCTACCCGTTGAACTCCATTCATTATTTTATAGAGCTCTATCATATCTCCCCTCAGCGCCTTTTCTCCAAGCTGAAGAGCCCTAGCCGCTTTAGCCTTCCTCATAAGGAAGTCGTCCCATCCCCTTATCATTTTCGTCTCCCTTCTCTGCACCTTTCTAATCCACTATATATTTTTTGAGATGCGGCGACTAGAATTGAACACAATATTCGAGGTGCAGTTCCACCAAGGAGCGATACAAAGGCATAATAACGTCCTCATTTTTGTTTTCCATTCCTTTCCAAATAATACCTAACATTCTATTTGCTTTCTTAGCCGCAGCGCACACTGAGCAGAGGGTTTCAACATATCATCAACGACGACACCTAGATCCCTTTTTTGGTCAGTGACTCCTAACGTGAAACCTTACATGACGTAGCTATAATTCGGGTTCCTCTTTCCCACATGCATCACTTTGCACTTGCTCACATTAAACATCATCTGCCATTTAGGTGCCCAGTCTCCCAGTCTCGTAAGGTCCTCTTGTAATTTTTCACAATCCTCCCGTGATTTAATGACTTTGAATAACTTTGTGTCATCAGCAAATTTGATTACCTCACTAGTTACCCCCATCTCTAGGTCATTATAAATATGTTAAAAAGCAGCGGTCCCAGCACAGACCCCTGGGAACCCCACTAACTACCCTGCTCCATTGAGAGTACGGACCATTTATCCCTACTCTCTGTTTTCTGTGCATTACTGTAATCCAAAAGACTAAGTTTATTGTTGTTTAATTTAATTTTGTTATACGTTGTACTGTTTTATTATATTATGAATGTAATTCTGTAACATATTCTGGGCGCTGTCAGAGGACGAACTAAATAAAATAAAACCATAGTGGCTATTTTCATGCCATCCGCAAAAAGGCAAACCTTTCCTTCCTCTTGTATGGTATGAACAAGTGTTGCGAAGTGGAATCAAAAACTGGTTCTGAATACATTAATTTCTTTGTATGCAACCTCGGGTTCAGTGAGTCAACATGTGCCTATGTTTTGTATTGACATTTTGACTTGCGAGACGCCTTGTGCCTTTCGTTTTGTATTGATATTTTTACTCACTGAACCCCATTGAGTTTGCTTACAAAGAAATTAATGTATACAGAACCAGTTTTGATTCCACTTCGCACGCTCATATCATACAAGAGATTTAACCCCTGAAGCAAGCAAATGTCTGTGCTGAAACATAGCTGTGTCCATAGTCGCCAACTCCGTGGGTGCTGTGGGTGCTCGAGCACCCCCAATATTCTCACCCGCCGATGTCACCCAACGGAAGTTCCGCTTCCAACCCCAGCTCGACCTGCCCGCCTTCTTGTCCCACAACAGTCCTCCGGCCTCGCCTTCCTGCCACCCAGAATTTAAAACGCATTTTACCTCAGGTCACGGGCGGCGGCAGTGAAAGACGAGCAGGCTCGCGTTCCCTTCTCTCTCAGCTCTGGTCCTGCCCTCATTTCCTGTTTCCGTGAGAGCGGGACCAGAGCGAAGAGAGAAGGGAAGGGTGAAGCTGAGCCTGGTCGCCTTTCACTGCCGCCGCGACCTGAGGTAAAATGCGTTTTAAATTCTGGGCAGCAGGAAGGCGAAGACGGAGGGCTGTTGTGGGAGAAGAGGGCAGGCAGGTCGGGCTGGGGTTGGAAGTGGAACTTGTGGGGGCTGAAAGGGGGGGCAGGTAGTGTTTGGGGTGAGTTACTGGACATAGAGGGAGAGGGCAAGGGAGAGAGGAGAAATCACTGGACATGGATGGGGGGAGGGGAGAGAGGAGAAATAGCTGGACATGGAGGACAGGGCAGGGGAGAGATGAGACTTGTTGGACATGGATAGGATGGATGGAGGGACAGGAGGGCAGGAAGAGATGAGAAATTGCTGGATATGGATGAGAGGAGAAATCGCTGGACGGGGAGGGGAGAGAGGAGAATTGCTGGATATGAATGGAGGAGAGGGCAGGGGAGAGAGGAGAATTGCTGGATATGAGTGGAGGAGAGGGCAGGGGAGAGAGGAGACTTGCTGGACATAGATCAATGAAGGGGAGGGCAGGGGAGAGAGGAGACTTGCTGGACATGGATCAATGGAGGGGACGGCAGGGAAGAGAGAAGAAATCACTAGATATGGAGGGGAGGGCAGGGGAGAGAGGAGAATTGATGGATATTGTGATAGTCACATCCAGGATAGTTGGGTTAAGGCAGTTTGTCTGAAATACAAGTCCCAGAAGGCATTGCAGGCAAGGGGCCACAGGGTGAGATGAAGAACCCAGACTGGACTCCTAGCTGCAATAGGGAAGACATGGGTGTAAGCTGGCAGGACATGTAGATTGGCTGCCACTAGGGGGAAAGAGAGATAGGAAACCCTGTGTGCAGGAGCTCTTCATTAGTCTAATGCTTAACTCAGCTGGTATGGGTGTGGGGGAAGCTAATGGAAGGAGAATGATTGGTTGTGGTAGCAGAAGCCATGGATTGATTAGGCAGGTGGGAAGGAGTTCCAGGAAAGAGAGAAGCAGAAGGAGAGACTAGGGTAGAGTGAAGCAGATGCAGGGTGAAATCCCTTGGGTGTGAGAAAGTCCCAAAAGTATTTCCAGGCTGAAAACCCTTGGGTAATAGAGGTCCCTATTGAATCTACCAGTGAAGCCGATGTAAAGGGGGATCGCTTGGGGTATGAGAAATCCCTAAAGTATGGAACACCTCCTGAAGGTAAAGAGAGTAGAAGGTAGAAACTGCTGCTTTGTGATTTATCTGTGATGATGAACTGAATGAACTGCTTCTATTTGGAATTGAACTACTGTTTATTGTGCACTGGATAAAGAGCCCAGACTGGAGCTGACTGGGAGCCTATATTGAATCCTGATATGTGCTGTAGCCTGCTGCTTAAAGGGGACTATGTGCCACACACTTTCAGGTGGCTTACATGTGCTTAAGATTGAAGGTGAATGCTGCTGTTGAAACTGTGTATCAGGTCTACTAGAAACCTGCATGGAATAAAGTCCTTAAGATTGAAGTTGCTGGTGGACATTTATTTCTTGACTGTACCGAGAGCCTGTGGCTGGAGGAGATTTGTTCTATCCTTGGCTGCACCTAGAGGTCCCTGGTTACAATATGGATGGAGAGGCAGGGAGAGAGGAGAGTTGCTGGACATAGATGGAGGGGAGGGCAGGGGAAAGAGGAGAGTTGCTGTACATGGATGAAGGAGAGGGCAGGAGAAATGCAGGACATGTATGGAGGAGAGGGAAGACAGGAAGGAGATGCACATGGATGGATGGCAGGGGAGAAAGGAGAAATGCTAGACTGGATTTGAGTGGAGAAAGACAGAGGAAGTACATGGAGGGGAGAGGAGACATGCTGGACATGGATGGAGGGAAGAGAGAGGAAGTGAGATGAACATGGATGGAGGGGCGGAGAGAAAGGAGAAATGCTGGACATGGATGGAGGAGGTAGAGGAAAAATTCTGGACATAGATAGAGGAGAGGGAAGAGAGAGGAAGGAGATGCATATGGATGGAGGGGAGGGAAGAAAGAGGAAGGAGATGCATACTGACCAAGGTGAGGGAAAGGGAAAAGAGGCGAAAAACTACACATGGATGGAGAAAATAGACGCTGGAGGGGGCAGACGCTGGATGGAAAGGGGAGAGAGAGGGAGTAGATGCTGGATGGAAAGGGGGGAGAATTAAGATTGAGGAAAGAAGAAACAAGAGACTGAGACCAACACAATTAGAAACAGTAAATGGCCAGACAACAAAGGTAGGAAAAAATGAATTTTATTTTTAGTTTAGTCTAAAGTAGTGTGGTAACTGTGTTAATAAATTCAGAAAATGGAAATAAGGTAATATCTTTATTGGACTAATTTTAATACATTTTTGACTAATGTTTGGAGACCAAACCCTCCTTTCCCATGTCAGAACAGAATACCGTAACAGCAGTATGCTGTCCTGACCTGAGGAAAGAGGTTTTGACCTCTGAAAGCTAATTGAAAAATGTATTTAGTCCAATAAAATATTATCATATTTTCCATTTTTTGTTATTTGTATTTGTTAACCTATAGCATAGTGATTGAAATATGTCAGTTTTTGAAATTTGCATCTCCTTATATTTGCACAGTGCAGGGGGACTGAGGGGTGGGGACTGTTCAGGGAAGATATCGTGGTGCAGGTTGCAGGCAGCTTTTGAGTGGTGCTGCCACTGCCCAGGTGAAGACTGCAGCAAACAGGATGTTAAGGTACCCGGGGGGGGGGGGGGGGGGGGGAAGGGGAATGCACCACCTGTAAAAAAAAAATAATAATAATTCAGAACCCCCCAATCATTTTGAAAAGTTGGCTCCTAAGGCTGTGTCGGGTTTTTCCATGTTTACAACTGCTGAGTATAATAAAGAATCATCTGGTTCCAACTTTTATTTATTCACTGCACTTTTTTTGATTCGCCTTTGGTTTTTTTTAAGTTTGTTTCCTTCTTCTTTCTTTTGATAAGATTTAGCGGCACTACTTTTTTAGTGTACTGTCTGGATTTGGTTATGGTGGTAATTTTCTTGGTTGGATTATAGCTCTGTATTTACTCCCATTTGCAATAGTTAAAGTGAATGGATGGTCCTCGCTCTACTTTCCATTTAGCAGAGGAACCCATCAAGGCTGTCCTCTCCTCCTCCTGTTTGCTTTGGCAGTTGAGCCTCTTGCAGTTGTGGTGCTCAATTTTCCCCTGCAATTTCTATAGGAAGGGAAACTTGTTCAATGCTGTTGTATGTTGATGATGCCCTTATTTTCCTTTCTGATCCTATGGTCTCCTTAACAACCTTGATGCAGCTGATTGAAGTTTTTGGCCAAGTATCTGGTTTCTCTGTTAACTTTGCAAGATCTATCCTTATGCCCTGTTCTTCTCAAGCCTCTCTAGTTAGTAGGGTATTGGATAGGTTTGGTTTTAAGATGAATTCTAAACTGAAATATTTGGGAGTGGTCATTACCAGCAACTTAAGCTCTGTTATATGAGGCTAATTACCCCAAAATGTTTAGGTAAAGACAGATTTGGTTGGGTGGAAGGATAAGGCTTTATCTTGGTTGCACAAGCTTTATGTTACAAAGATGCTGGTGTTACCTACTCGCATTTTACTTTGCTCATCTTCCTATTGCTTTCCCCTCCTATTTTTTCTTTGTTGTGCATCGAAGTTTGTATAGTGTACTTAATGTTAGTAGCCCCCAAAGCATTGAGCAGACTTGGCCTATGAAACTTCCAAAACTTATCTCCCAATGGAGTAACCTCACAGCAGTAAGGTTAGAAGCATGGGTGGCATAGCCTTGGTTGCGGAGCACCCCTCATGTTGTCGAAAGAGTGAGAGAGGATTTGTTGGAATGCTAGTATCTCCCTTTGGTTCTCTCCTTTAACTCCTCTTTCAAGTTGGAGGATTTTCTAGAGAGATAGGGAGGGCAGTCTGGCACTCTTCCAGTGGAAATCTGTGCTCTCTTATATTTTCTCAGTTCTTTTCTAGGAGAGTATTTCTGGAGAGGTAGGCCTTGAATAAATCTCTGGATAGGCCTGTTTCCTTCTTTCAGAATTTTCAAATCCACCACTTTCCTACCTCCCCTGAGTTTGCAATCTATATTTTGAAATCAAACAAGGATTTTGAGGTCATGCTTTTTGAGAAGGGTCAGATGAAAGGATTCTCTCTCACTTGTACATAGCTATTAATGGAGGAGCTGGACCATGGATATATTACGAAATGGGAGGGTCTTCTGGGTCCTTAGGATATGGATTCCTTTGGAGATTGATTTGTGATGGTAAATATAAGTGCTCTTTATCTTCTATTTTGCATGCTACTCAAATACAGATGAGGATGTATATTACTCCTTGTAAAATGAATAAGTGAGACCCTACCATGCTGGTGATTGTGTGGTTCAGAATGCTCTTACATTTATATGTGATGGGAGTGCCCTTGATGCATTCGTTTTGGGAAGATGTAGGCGTGAGTGCTTCACTTACTGTTGGCAGTTTTATTGGGCAACTCCTCCTGATGGGTGTTATCTATTAGTAGGGGGGCTGCTGTGATCCTTATTTTTGGTGGCAAGTTGCTAGAGGAGACTTGAATGGCTTTGGAAGGGTGGGAGTTAGCATCTATGAAAAACATTACTGCTGAGCTGAGAAAAGTGTTCTAAATTTACCTAATTTTTTTTTGTTTTTCTTTTTTGAGTAATACTGTAATATACACTTGCTCTTTCTAGGTAAAGAACTGCTGTACCCTTCAGCTATGGGTTTCACCTCCTGGAGGATTGGAAGGGGGGTGTTTTCTTCTTCTCAGTTAACACATATTCTTTTTTCACTTTTCTTTTTAGTATGCTTTTCCTGGACAGGGTTAGTTATCAATTGCTGTTGAAACATAAACCTGACAGCAAACTGCCACTAAATATGCACCCAGCTCTTTATCACAATATACCCACAAAAAGCACAATTGCTGTTATGCTTTTTGTGGGTATATTTTGATAAAAAGCTGGGTGCATATTTAGTGGCAGTTTGCTGTCAGGTTTATATTTCATATCTGATTTAATATATACCTTCTTTTCTAGTGCCTACCCAACTTTTAATGGGCCTTCAGGAATACATGATTGCGTAATGTTGATGGTTAGGAGGTCATGGGTCATGCATTTGATATACCGCCTATCTGTGATACAACCAAAGTGGTTTACGCATTTTATACAGGTACATTATCTAGTGGGCTCACAATCTTAAGCTTATGGGCAATGGAGAGTTAAGTGACTTGCCCAGGGTCACAAGGAGCCACCGTGGGAATTGAACCTAGTTTTCCTGTTTCTCAGCTCACTGAAATAATCATTAGGTTACTCCTCCAGTATGGCTGCACTGTTCCTTCTTTCTTTTTGTTTGTTTGTTTGTTTTGTTTTGGGTTTTTTTGTTGTAGTGTATTTTCAATGAAATGTTTTGGGGGGGAAATCCACTAGTGATACTAACTAGATTCCTCAACTAATTTGTTAGCTTTGCTTTTTTGGTGGTGTAGAGAATGGGGACTTATAGTTTCCCTGTGTTCCAGGAATAGGCATTACGACCCTTCATTTTTCATATTTTAGTCAGTTACTGAGCACCAGCTACAGCAAGTAGTTGGACTTCAGGTGCATTATTACAGAATTTCAAAAGGAACCTTGGTGTATGTGTTTCTCGCCCCCTCCCCAGCTCAAGACTGTCACTACAAAGGCTGGGATAAACTTTTTCCCCTTCACAGCAAGCTGAGCTGAATGGGAGAGAAATAGACTTGAGCAAAAAATCAAGTAAGGGTCTCTCTGCATGACAGTGCACAGCACTTCCAGTGAGGGAGCAGGCTAGTCACTAGCATATCCCCCCCCCCCCCCATATCTTTTATTGTATATATGCTAGACTTAGAGGGGCATAATAGAAAGGAACGCCCAAGTTTTTCTGAGGATGTCCTCGCAGGACATCCCTGTGAAGGGGCGGGGAAACCTGTATTATCGAAACAAGATGGACATCCATCTTTCGTTTCGATAATATGGTCGGGGACGCCCAAATCTGGAAATTTAGGTCGACCTTAGAGATGGTCGTCCTTAGAGTTGGTTGTTTCTGATTTTCAGCGATAATGGAAACTGAGGACGCCAATCTCAGAAACGACCAAATCCAAGCATTTGGTCTTGGGAGGAGCCAGCATTCGTAGTGCACTGGTCCCCCTCACATGCCAGGACACCAACCGAGCACTCTAGGGGACTTCAGAATTTGCTCCCAGGTGCATAGCTTCCTTACCGTGTGTGCTGAGACCCCCAGACCTCCCCCCAAAACCCACTACCCACAACTGTACATCACTACCATAGCCCTTATGGGTGAAGGGGGGCACCTAGATGTGGGTACAGTGGGTTTGTGGTGGGTTTTGGAGGGCTCACATTTACCACCACTAGTGTAACAGGTAGGGGGGGATGGGCCTGGGTCCGCCTGTCTGAAGTGCACTACACCCACTAAAACTGCTCCAGGGACCTGCATACTGCTGCAATGGACCTGAGGCTGGCATAGAGGTTGGCAAAAAATATTTTTAAAGAATTTTTTTTGAGGGTGGGAGGGGGTTAGTGACCACTGGGGTAGTAAGGGGAGGTCATCCCCAATTCCCTCTGGTGGTCATCTGGTCAGTTTGGGCACCTTTTCGTGGCTTGGTTGTAACAAAGGACCAAGTAAAGTCGTCCAAGTGCTCGTCAGGGACGCCCTTCTTTTTTTGATTATGGGTCGAGGTCGCCCATGTGTTAGGCACGCCCAAGTCCTGCCTTCGCTATGCCTCTGACACACCACCAGGAACTTTGGTCATCCCCGCGACGGAAAGCAGTTGGGGGACACCGAAAATCGGCTTTTCGATTATGCCGATTTGGGGAACCCTGGGAGAAGGGCGCCCATCTTGCGATTTGTGTCGAAAGATGGGCGTCCTTCTCTTTCGAAAATAAGCCTGTATGTATAAAAAGTATACACTTTATTTCTGTAATAAGCAGGATTGAGTCAGGCACGTGGGATGACATCATCTGATAGTGGCAGGACAGAATAGCTCTCTCAGAACTTTACTAGTGTAAAGTTCTGAGCATGTGTGGTCCATCCTGCCTGCAGCACTCTCCTTAGTCCCCTCCCTTATGGGTTTTTTTTAAATGTTTGCCAAACGGATACAAAAAAAAAAATCCAAAAACCCTCCTATATTAGAGGTTTTTGCCTCTGCTTGAGACTAGCACATTTCACCTTTGTCTTGTTTTTTCTTTTCTGTGAAGATGTCCCAGACAAAGTCTGGATTCCAATCTTGCCTGCAGGGCGGGAGAAAGATTCTAAACTTGGACACTGACTCCAGATATCTAATTTGTCTGGAGTCAGACCAGAATCAGTTTGACTGCAGTCATTGTGTTAAGATGTTTCTTTGTGTAAGCCTGAAGGATTATCTGAAGTAATTCTGCCATCGGCATGAGGCATAGAAATGACTGCTGCTTCCCAAGAATGAAGAAAGGGAGTATATCACCTGTGCAGAGATTGGCTGACTCTGCACTCTAGTAGAGCCTCATTGGCAGAAGTTGCCTCTGCTTCCCTGCATGGTGGCTTTAAAAGTCCAGCTGCAAGATAACAGTACAATGGATCCTCCAAATTGACACAACAAACCTCCTTAGAGGTTTCTAGGCCTAAAGCACAATCATCTTCTGCATACTTGCACAAGTCTGAGGTGAAGGTATCCTCAAAAGTTCCTTCCAAAGTACTACAGAAGCACAAAGCATAGACACCTCAGCACAGATGTAAATCAAAGCACTTAAGTGTAGACCTGCATTATCTGCACCATCAAAAATTCTGTGGCTGGACAGTAGCGTCCTCTTGCATTCCAGTTGAAGCGCACCTATCCCAGATGAGTGTGGAATCCATATTATTTTTATTACACATTTGATATCCCACTGAAACCAGGCCAAGGTGACTTACAATAAAATTAAAATTAACCGTATTAATGAAAACACCAAACAACAATAGGTAAAAACATGCATATAGCAATCGTGCAAGAACCTAACTTCCCAACCCAACATCCTGATTATTGAGGCCATGTGGATCCATCAGCCTTAAGAGAACTTAAGTTTAATGGGTAACCAAAAGCTTGTTCAAAAAATAGACTTTCAACAGTTTTTTAAATTTGGGAAATGATAATTCTGATCTAAGATAAGGGGGTAGGCTATTCCAGAGAGATGGAGATAAAAAGTCATAGGCCGAGCTCTGGGTCTATTCATAGTGAGCGTTTCTGGGTGACAGAAGGACTAGGAGTGGTGGAGTGGCCTAGTGGTTAGGGTGGTGGACTTTGGCCCTGGGGAACTGAGGAACTGAGTTCGATTCCCACTTCAGGCACAGGCAGCTCCTTGTGACTCTGGGCAAGTTACTTAACCCTCCATAGCCCCATGTAAGCCGCATTGAGCCTGCCATGAGTGGGAAAGCGCAGGGTACAAATGTAACTAAAAAATCCAAAGATCGAAATGCCCATGAAGGTGTAATAACAGATAAAATGTATGAAGGGGAACCAAGATGTAAAGTCTTGTGTGCTAGACAGAGAACTTTAAACCAATATCTGAAACGTATAGGTAACCAGTGCAACTGTGAAAGAAGTGGAGAAATATAAGCAGTTTGTCTTCTAGAATCTCAGCTCCCACCATTGCTGCAGATATCTTACATGGCTGCCTGACTCTGGCCTCCATGAGGATGTTCTTACAAGGCTTACAGAGGCTTCCTGTACTAGAGAGTCCTTGTTTGATGACAGAGTAAAAGAGATGGTCACAATCAAGGTCAGTGCACTATTGTACAGCATCTTGGTTGTGTCCCCAATGTCTATATTGTCTATATCATTCTCTTGATGGGTAAGCACATCCCTGTTAGCAGAAACTGTTAACATAGAACATTTGTTCCCTTCACCATAAAACCACAACAAGCTCAGCATTCCATTTTCACTATGTCTTGTTAGATAGGGAACAAAACAAAGTAAGCTGAACAACATTCTACTCTCTGACTGTCCTGTTCAGTCATAGCCAGTGGTCCCTCAAGAATGTATGTTTAAAGCAATTTTTATTGAGCAATATTCAAAAGAACAATATAGAAAAAATTTGATTCCTCACCGTAAATTATCATAAAGACACAATAAAAGAAAGAAAAAAAACATATCAGAAAGATCGCTGTGTTTTATGATTTTTGTTACAGACTAGCTGCCTACCCACCATTACCCCCCCCCCCCCCCCCCCGCTCCTCCTCACACAAACCCTCTATCCCCAGATATCTACAAGAATAACCAAGTTGGATGATCTGAAATATGAGTCAGCTATTTAAAATCCAACTGCTTTCTGTGGAGGTAAGAATATTCAAATAGGTTGAAAAATCACTCCTGATGAAGGAGTTAAGTCCTGGATCTTATGTTCTAAAGAAAGGATCCCAATTTTTGGGATCACCACAAATGTTCCGAGGGTGCAAAAGGGGAAAGCCAGTGCAACAAGATTGCTTTTAAAATTAACAAAACAGACCATCTGAAAAAGGGCAAAAAAAACCCTCAGTTGTCAAGGTTTAAGAAGAACCCCAAAAAGCAAACTGGGAGTTAAGAAAATCAGAACTTTCCAGATACTAGTGATAAAACTAAACACTCCTTTCCAAAATGGTATAACTGAACAGGTCCAGAACACATGATCAAAATATCTCCTCATACGCCTTCTTGGGTGAAGTATATAGATACATTCTCCCAGAGGGATACATGTTCAGTGTGGTACTCAAGATCTGCCGACCAAGCCTCCAACAACTTTTTATAATCCACATGAGACGTGTGGTCTTGAAGATGTCTATTATGAAATTTCAAAGGGACTTTCTTTTGTGAATTTAAAGTATGTGCCTCTGAAAGCAGCTCATATTTATCTATAAGTTGATCAGGTGTCATAGTAACTATATGATGACACAATTGCAGATAGGTATATACCTCACACTTTGGTAACTGAAACTCCTCCAGCAGTGTTGCAAAAGACTTCATTCGTCCGTAAGTATTTGGAACAAATATTTGATGACCCTAGCCTCCCAAACAAGGAAAGAAGGCGAATCAGTGCCAGTGAAAAATGTTCTATTATTTCTGAGCAACAAAGGTGGAGTCATCTGTGCATTAATTTGATGAAGTTTGAAGACCCACTTCCAAACCAGTTTTAAAGGTTTATACCGCACAATGTGATTCACATTGAAACGGGTCTTTGGTTGGACAGCATCTCTCCAGAACGTATATCCTGCCCTTATCTGTAGGGGATCAGGTTCAGTCTTTTCTTCACCAGTGGGTACAGATCACATCAGATTCCCAGGTTCTCAACAACATGAAAATGACCTACCATCTCAGATTTCAGTCTTTGCTACCAGATTTGACCCCTATCATGGTTTTAGGTACATCACGCTCATATCCACTTGCCCTGGGAAGAAGTCACACTCCTTCAGTCAAATGTTGTAAGGTGGCATCTCAAATTTGACAAATAAAAATTCTGTAGAGCCAACTGCAGTTCAGGAAAGGAATTAAGAATTCTGCTCCAGGTAATCCCTCATCCCCCAAAATACAGGAGGATTACAACTGTATTAGAGCTTGGCAACCTCAACTTAATTGTGTGCAAAGAAAAGTTCAAGAGAAACGCTCTTTCTTCTATTTTTTCATACTAGAATAAAGGTGACTGGCTGTGTTCTCTGGATTTCAAAGATAATTATACATACAAACTGCAGAAACTTCCTCAGGTTCCTTCTACATGCTGGCTATTATCAGTAAAAAGACTTCAGCCTCACCAAATGCCTTGTTCTTGCTGTTCACCTGCATCAGTGGCCAACTAGTTTTTCCATATCTATGCAGTTGGCTTCTGGCAAACTCCTTAAAATACCTAGTCCTGATGCTCAGAGACAAAACAGTATGCTTTTTTCAGAGTCTTGATTTCTCATCAGCTTGGAGAAATCAACTCTTCAACCAACAAACACATTTTTTCATAGGAGGTATTTTAGAGACAGTTCGGGTGAAAGTTTTTATGCCACAAGACAGATTACAAAACCTGATGCTTCATGTACAGAACGTTCATTGCTGTGTGACCTATCACAGTCAAAGCCTGCTTACAAATGCTGTGATTCATGTTGTGTCCTGTGACTGGATAAAAATGAGAAAAGCCACAATGAGATCTCAAATTCTAATGCAGTCAACATATCCAGCCTCTTTCTTATCCATAGAGATGCATCAGGACTTTGTATTGGGTTTCCTGCAAAAACATGTTTTCAGAGAGAGATTGAGTATCTTTCACTCTGGCTTCCAGGACCTTAGAGGGAAGTCCATGTTCACTTTTTATCTGTCAGTGAATGAAAATCAAAAGGCACTTCAGTTTGTAGGAGAGAGAAATAAGAAAAGGAGACCAAAGTCCTGTTCTCTGTTTAAGAAGAAAGTCTGTTAATTCATCTGTCGTCTCCATGGCCAAGTTTGCTATGTGGATGGAGGAGTGGCCTGGTGGTTAGAGCTCCTTGTGATCTTGGGCAAGTCACTTAACCCTACATTGCCTCAAGTACAAACTTAGATTGTGAGCCCTCGAGGGACAGGGAAATACCCAGTGTACTTGAATGTAACTCACCATGAGCTACTAATGAAAAAGTGTGAGCAAAATCCAAATAAATAAAATAAATGTGCTTGAGTTAACACTGTAATGTAGTGCCTAAGTTGTAAATATGCAAAGAAGTGGTTAGCAGGTATCCCAGTGTGACCCTTAAAGGTCTTGAAAGTTCCTAATATGTCCTGTCTCATGTAAAACATCTAATAGGTAATCCATTTGCTCCCTAGGTTGCAAAAATGGCCTGGTATAAACCAGAGACAAACTCCCGATTTCCCCAAATACCCCCCCCCCCCCAGGCAGAAACACTCCCCCATTCTCTGATCCCCATACCAACATTACTGGGAGTCAGTTATATAGTGGGGTGGGAGTGATGCCCACTTATTCCTGCTGCAACAATCCCAGAGCTCAAAATGGCTGCCAAGACCTCTAGAGGTAATATCATAGTATTACTGCTACAGGTTCAGGATTTGATATGAGGGCAAAATGGAGGGGGAGGGATTGTGGTGCTCAGAGGGTTTTGATGCAGTTGGGGGAGGGAGAGGTAGATTAGATATCAGGGGGGCTGGCTGTTGGGAGAGGAAGATTAGGAGTGCCGAGTTGTCAGCATTTACAGCTACCCCTTTCAGCAGGCATGTGCATGTGCATGGGCAGCTGTAAATGCTGATGTATGTTTTCCTATACAGACATGGATTCCCTATGTGAAATGGGTAATATATGTCTGCATTGTAGACCCGCCCTGGACACTACTTTCCTGTCCCACCCATTCCTTCTTGTACATGTGTTGACTAATCATTTTATTTTTCCAGATGAGTTAATCCTAGTCTCTATTTACCACTTCTTGTTGTTGGTTTTCACCAAAGTCCATTTCCAGGGTCTCATTTCCATTTTCTATTTCTTTACTGTTCCTTTTCTTTTTTCCTTTCTCCATGTGTCTCAGGTGGTGATCTTTCTGTTTCATATTTTTTCTCCATTTCTCTCATTTGCCTTTTTCTGTAGATTTCATTTCTCCTTGTCCCTCTCCAGTCTCCCTCTTTTCACCTACTTACCAGCTTTACATTTTCTACTCTTACTTCCCTAGTCTTCCCATTCACCACCTGTTTCTTATGCTTCCCTAGCCTTCAATCCCCCCTCATCTCTTACCCACTTTCTACTTCCCAATTTCTACTCACTGTACTTATTCTCTCCCCAGCTTCATTTACCTTCCTCTCGTCCCTATCAGCTCCAGTTCCTTCCCGGTCACTCAGCCCCTCTCTTATATCTTACCCAATCCAGACTTCTTTTCTGCCCTTTACTTCACCCGTTTCTACCCTCTTTCACATCCTTCAAAGAACAAAGCCCATACCACCTCCAAAGATCTCATTCTTTCATTGCCCTCTGTCCCTTTCAGCTGCCTTCCAGTCCCTGCACTCAATCTCAGTCGCTTCACTTGTAACCTTCGACAAGTCATCCTTTGTTGCTTCAAACACAGACTTAGATTGTAAGCCCTCAGGAGACAGGGCAACACCTACTATGCTTGACTAGTCACCTTGAGAATCTAGATCTTATTTTACTCTTGTTTTAAACATCTTTTACTTCATTCTAACTTGGCCAGGTTTTGAAACTTCTTCAGGGCAGAGGCTCCCTTTTTCTTCTCCAGTTCCCTTTCTGGAGAAGAAAAAGTGAGCCTCTGCCCTGAAGAAGTTTCGAAACCTGGCCAAGTTAAAATCAAGAAGTAAAAGATTGGAATGATGTAAAGAAATAGATGTTTAAAACAAGAGTAAAATAAGATCAAAACAAAAGTAAAAAATAGTGAAGGAAATATATTTATCTAAATGATGGAAGAACTTTAAGAGGATCAATGAGGATTTGCATCTAACTACTGTTAATATATGGCGTAATTTGCATTACACTACATAAAAATCATACGATCTAGTAGTTGAGATGCATTAGGTCTGAAGATCCTCCACAACATACTTTGTTGTATAATGTTCCAGATCATTAAATTGTAAATGTGCTTGGGACTGTTTTCAAAAACATTTTGTATACATTGATCCCCACACTACATTAGGTTCTGTGCAGGTCAAGGTGATTTATCGAAATCTAGTCATAATGGCAGATTCCAAAATGATTCTGAAACACGGATATGAGATTCTAGGTCATTGAAAGCATCTGTTGGTGGTCGAACTGCCCAAAGAGTCGATTGATTTGGCTCCTTGATACAGTGGCAGAGTCTAAAGCATAGTCTACTTCCGATGTCTTGAATGTGATATCTGAGCTGATGTGTAAGAATTAGGAGTTACAGTTTGGTGTCTATGCATTAGCATAGAACTCTGAGAGCTCAGACATGGCGGAAGTGCCTCATACACTGAGGCTGCTAGGCTGAGAAATCTTGCCTTTATCGTTGATCTGTTTTGAGGCATCATGGATACCATAAATACTAGGACAAGGATAGGCAACTCCGATCCTCAAGTGTCACAGGGCGGTCAGGGTTTTGGGATATCCACATTGAATATGAATGAGGTAAATTTGCATGCACTGTCTCCATTGTATGCAAACCTACTATCTCATGTATATTCATTGTGGATATCTTGAAAACCTGACTGCCCTGTGCCACCTGAGGCCCAGAGTTGCCTTATTTCTGTACTAGGAGGCTTCTTGGGAGATGCCTTTGTGCCAGCCCAGAAGAATCCAAGGCCACACTGGAGTTCTTTAAACTTGTTGAAGCAGCAGGTGTCTTGGTTTAACATTTATTTTATTTATTCATTTTTGTATCCCACAATTATCCAAAAACGAGTTTCGGTTTAATGTGGCTTACATTTAACAGTTGTTAGAGATTGCATTGATTCAGTTCCATTTACAGGGTTGTATGGTGCTGTGTTTTACAGCGGTTGGCAAGATAGTGCATATAGAATAGTCATTGGGTTTCTTCTTAAATGAAAAGACGCGTTACAGTTAGAGGGTGTGTTGTGTATTGTTGTTCCAGAATGATTAGTGCATATTTTACTCATAGAATTTCCTGAAGAGGTAGGTCTGTAGGTCTTTTCTGAACTGAAGGTAGTTCGTGATGCTTCTTTTAACTATGGGAATTGCATGGTATAGCTTCTTTATACTGTATGCACCATGCCCATCGCTTTCATTGACCAGTTCTTTGCTACTCATTCTTCTTAGGACTCTTTCTTGTTGCTGGATAAATTTATTCTGGTCTTGGCACTGGCTCTCAGAGTCATATCCAGTTAGCCTTGTGCTGATTGTGGATATTTTCCCATACCAGGGATTTATATCAAGGTAACGTTATCATCAGATTGAACAGGAGGTAACTTTGCTGAAGCCTGTATTAGGGTCACAACAATTACTAGCTCCAGAGCCTGTGCTGTGACTGCTCTGTGTCTCTTCCAGCACTGAATTTCATCATTCTTTTTGCCTCATGCAACCATCATTTTGTTTCGGTTTTAAATCTTCTGTCTGTGCTATAGGAGCATTATGCTCTGACTCCGATGAAAATATCCTTTCAGTCAAAGTAGTCTGTCTTAAACTTTTTAATTAGTGGTTCTCTTCCTAAGGACACATCTTTTCTCTTTCTTGTATAGAAGTTTGTGTGGCTCTTTCAGTTTGCAGAGAAAGCTGATGGTTTTTATAGCTCATTTCCCCTACACGTTCTTTTATAGTCCACTTGCATATTTGGGAGCACCCATGTACTGTGTTTAATATTAGCAGAAAAGCAGGTGGTAGAAACCTTGTCTAGAGAGTTTGGTTTGACTTTTCTGAATTCCTCTTTGTTGTTCTGGTGTTCGAGGGGCCCTTTTACTAAGCCATGGTAAAATATGTATTAGATGCGTGCCAGGCCAGATTTTACCGCGTCTGCAAAAAAGTATTTTATTTTAATATGACGGGAAAAGGGCATGTGGTAAAACTGAAACCAGCACGTGTCTAAAACCGGCCTGAGCCCTCAATGCCACCCATTGATCTAGTGGTAAGGGCTCACGCGCTACATGTGCGGTGACCAGTCAGCACCCGCCAACTGCCAATAACCGCCGTAAATGGCACACGTGGGTGGAAATAAATAATTCATCCATGCGTTATGGGCACGCAAAATCTGAAATTACCGCCAGGGGGCATGCTGGCCTGGCAGTAGTCTCATTTGGGCGCACACTGCACGTGCCTAGAGCCTACCGCAGCTTAGTAAAAGGGCCCCTGAGTGTGTCTTTCAAATAGTTTAGGTTTGCTTTTATAAGTCTTACATGTCAGTTCCCACCCTCAGTACTGAAATACTGAGTTTAAGAAGTGAGACCCTGTTAGCATTGTTAGATGTCTGAAATATTAAGCTGGTTATCAAGCCTACATAGTCAGATATATTCAGTTTGACCTTGTGAATGACTTGCTGATCAGTAACACCTTGGTAGTTGTCAATTATTATTTTACTTTAAAAAAGAAACTAAAAGACTGATACTAAGATGATGTGGTGCTGATTTTGAACTCCATTTCTACCCCTCCACTGCTCGGTTAAATATTATCCAACCAACTCATTGGCTGCAGAAAATTTAGCCAGACAAATTGAGGTGGAGTGTGAGCTGGTCTAGGGACACGATTGTAGTTTAGCCGGACAAGTTTGGTCATAGCAGGGCTGTTATAAAGTTCTCTGCATAACTTGATCTGGTATATTTAATGGCAGACTTATCCAGATAAGAGTTGCTGTTTTGCTGAATAGTGGTCTTTAAGATCTTAGGGGGCGAAGTTATCGTTAAGATGGGTTATTTTACCAAGACTCGTGCTATTTTAGCAGAGGTCCCATTTTAGGCCATGAGACCTAGTTACTAATAACCTGGATTAATAGTAAAATAGCCTGTCTTAAAAGTAGCCCACGTCGATAACTTCCCCCCTTAGTACTCAGTGACTAATTCTGTTAGAGGAGATCATTTAGCACTGGTTGCATGTTCCATTAGTGAGGCTTCATTTTATTACCTGATTTGATTGTTTAACTATTTGTATTGTGTTCTGGGCCCCCCCCCCCCCCCCCCCCCCCGCCCCCCGACAGTCAAAAACATTTAACCGGTCAGAAATGGCACTTAACTGGCTATTCAGTGATATTCAGCAGGGATAGCTATCTATCTCCCGCTGAATATTCCCGGTTAGCGGTTAGGAGATAACAGGCTATATCATGCGATATAACTGTCTATCCCTGAATATTAAGCGTATAGCTGGGTATTGTAAGCGGCCAAATCAAGCCGTGTAAATAGCTGGAATATCTTTGGCGGGTTTGAACTTAACCCAGCTATCTCTGAATATTAACATAGCCAGTTAAGTTTTAACCTGCTGAAAATAAGCCGGATGTTCAGTGCCAGTCACCAGAAATAGCCCGGCATTGAATATCTGGGCTGACCGCCAACCACGGGAGTAAGCCGTGCTCCCTCTCATATCAGCTCCATAATGAATAGCGCCCTGATTTACTTAAATTCATAATGGTGAGAATAGGTAAGAAACTTGTAAACTCCAGTGTGGAAGAAAATTGAAATTAGTAAAAATTTGGGGAAATAAAACAACAAAACACTACTACTACTTATCATTTCTATAGCACAACTAGACATACGGACTGCTGTACACTGGACATAAAAAGACAGTTCCTGCTCGACAGAGCTTACAATCTAATTAAAAAGGAGATCTAATGAATGGGAGTTTTAGGAGTGTTTATTTTTGTAAATCTAGTTGTTTTTTCCTCTTGTTTTAGGCTTCTAGCTATCTGGAATCAGAACTGGGATGTGGTACTGTATGCTTTCATTTGCAACTGCACAGGAACTTTCCCCCTATTTTTTATATCAGTTCTTAGTCACTGCAGCAACAACAAAGAGAAGGGTTCAAAGCACAAACCAAGTCCAAACAGCAAAAAAAGTAACAGGAGCCTTCACAAGTGGGACAAACCTTTAATTGAATATCATATATCTTGTACATAAATCTTGTAACCATTGACATGACACGGGTTGTGTTTCAGGGGTTGTTCAGTTGTAATTGTCTAGAATGAAGAAACCAGCCAAGAGCTGAAGTCACATCAAACATGCCCAAAAAAAACCATGCAAAATGCACGCAAAATCTTCCTGCTTACTCTTCACAGGAGCACAGCATCCCTCTTACTCCAAGCACTTGGCTCTCGGCCGTTTCTTCATTCTAAACAATTGAACGACCCTTGACACATGTATTTAGTCACTGCAGTCCCATAAGCCATGCATCGGGACCCTTTTCAGACCCCTGCAATCATGGGCCCTAATGTGTGCTGCCTTCTGAACTCTTTATCTGCTTCAAGTCCTCTGCTCCTTTGTACATTGGGAGAGCAGTTTCCAGCACTCAGAACAGGGAGAAAGTGGCCTCTGAAAAGCAGGTACTGGTGGGTGACATCACTAACTGTATTGTTATTTGAATGTGTGCTACCTTCTGAGCAGCACAGGCTAAGATCAGATGACCCTCAGGGGGAGGAATGCTGGCTTCTGCCTAACCCATGGTAAGCCTTTCCTTGGCTGAGAGGTGCCCAGCTCTACCACCGACTGCCTTTCAGGTGCTGTGGAGGACTTGCAGCTCATCTGCATATCCTTACAGCCTTCTCCAGGGTGACTCCCAGGTCCACTCCAATCCACTCAGGGCCTCTGCTATAGGTGCCACGTGCCATATTCTCTTTACATTTATTTTTCTCCCAGTTACTACTTATGGCTCCAGTACACTTTCTCTTCTTGGTACTGACCCTTCCTAATCTGCTTCTCCATCTGAAACTACTGTACACTGCAGGAACACATTGTCCACCCTGTGTGTTCATCATCTCTTTTTTCCCCTTCTTCTCAGCTTTCAACTTTCAACATTTCCTTCCTTCCTTCCTTCCATTCATCCCTCTCCTTTCTATCTGAGTACATCTCACCTTTGTCACTGTCGTCATACCTCTCCTATTCTTCTCCGTACTCTCTTGCTCCTTCTCCTTCTGATCTCCGCTGGGGACATCAATCCTGGTCCTCCACATCAGCTCTCATCCTATTTGTGCAGGTCACACCGTGATATTTCCAATCTAATTTCTGTTCCTCTCCTCCCCCCTTCTTCCCTGCCTTTCTCTTGCGCTCTTTGGAATGCCCGCTTTGTCTGTAACAAACTCTCCTACATCCATGACCTCTTTATCTCTCGTACTCTCCATCTGCTTGCCCTAACTGAAACTTGGCTTTACCCTGAAGACTCTGCTTCTGTCGCGGTCCTATGCCATAGAGGTTATCTTTTCTCCCATACTCCTCGCCCGGTTGGCCGTGGAGTTGGTGTTGGGCTACTATTTTCACCCTCTTGTAGATTTCAACCTCTTCTTCTACCTCAGTCTCACTGTTTTTCTTCTTTCGAAGTCCACTCCATCCGTCTATTTGCTCCTCTGCCTCTCCAAGTAGCAGTCATTTATCGACCTCCTGATAAGTCCCTTTCTTCTTTTCTTACTGACTTTGATGCCTGGCTTTCCTTCTTTCTTGAACCTTCATCTCCTTCCCTCATTCTTGGGGATTTTAACATTCATGCTAATGATCCCTCTGACTCTTATGCTTCTCAGTCCTTTGCTTTAACATCCTCTTTCATTCTTCAACTGTGCTCCACTGCCCCCAGTCACCAGAATGGCCACTGTCTTGATCTTATCCTCTTCTCAAACTGCTCACTCTCCAGTTTCTGTGCCTCAACTCTTCCCCTCTCTGAGCATCATCTGATAACTTTCACACTTACCCTCCTCCCCAGTCCCGTCCAATCTTAGCCAATACATTTAGGAATCTTCAGGCTGTTGACCCTTCTACTCTCTCCTCCAGTGTTTCAAATCTCTTCTCTACCACTATGTTATCCAAGTCTGTCAATGAGGCTGTCTCTTCCTATAATACTATTCTCTCCTCTTGATACTCTCACTCCTCTCATTCTCTGTCCTGTAAAATGTACCAAACCCCAGCCTTGGCTGACCTCTAGAATCCGTTACCTGCGTTCCTGTGCCTGCTCTGCCGAACGCCTTTGGCAGAAATTCCTTGCCCATGCTGACTTCATACATTTCAAATTCTTGCTGACCTCCTTCCAGTCTGCTCTTTTACTTGCCAAGCAGGACTATTACATCCAGTTGACAAATTCTCTTGGCTCAAACCCTCAACGTCTCTTTGCCACACTGAACTCTCTCCTCAAAGTGCCTTCACCTCCAACTCCCCCTTCACTTTCTCCCCAGACTGAGTACTTTCATGATAAGGTTCACAAGATTAAACTTGAATTCTCAACCAGGTCACCTCCACCTCTCCTTCCCTTAGTCCATTCTCTCAACCCTCCAACCCCTTCCTCCTTTTCTTCCTTTTCTGAAATCCCTGAAGAGGAAACTACACATCTTCTTTCCTCCTCGAAACTAACTACCTGTTCCTCTGATCCTATTCCCACCCATCTACTTAACACTATCTCTCCTACTGTCATCCCTTTTATCTGTCATATCCTAAATCTTTCACGTTCCACTGCGACTGTTCCTGAAGCCTTCAAACATGCCGTAGTCACACCACTCCTTAAAAAACCTTCATTGGACCCTACCTGTCCTTCCAACTATCGCCCCATCTCCCTCCTCCCTTTCCTATCCAAGATACTTGAACGTGCTGTTCACCGCCGTTGCCTTGACTTTCTTTCATCTCAAGCTATTCTTGATCCACTTCAATCTGGCTTTCGCCCCCTTCATTCAACTGAAACAGCGCTTGCTAAAGTCTCCAATGACCTGTTCCTGGCCAGATGCAAAGGTCTCTATTCTATCCTCATCCTTCTCTATCTGCTGCTTTTGACACTTGATCACAGCCTACTCCTTGATACGCTGTCCTCATTTGGATTTCAGGGCTCTGTTCTTTCCTGGTTTTCTTCTTATCTCTCCCAGCGTACTTTTAGTGTATACTATGGTGGATCCTCCTCTACTTCTATCCCACTGTCAGTTGGTGTACCTCAGGGATCTGTCCTGGGACCTCTTCTTTTCTCCATCTATACTTCTTCCTGTGGTACTGTGATCTTATCCCATGGTTTTCAGTATCATCTTTATGCTGATAATTCCCAGATCTACCTCTCCACACCAGAAATCTCAGCAGGAATCCAGGCCAAAGTATCAGCCTGCCTGTCTGACATTGCTGCCTGGATGTCTCACTGCCATCGGAAACTAAACATGACCAAGACTAAGCTTCTTATCTTTTCCCGTAAACCAACCTCTCCTCTTCCCCCATTCTCTATTTCTGTGGATAACACTCTCATCCTTCCTGTCGCATCAGCTCATAACCTTGGGGTCATCTTCGACTCCTCCCTCTCCTTCTCTGCACATATTCAGCAGACTGCTAAAACCTGTCGTTTCTTTCTCTATAATATCACCAAAATTTGCCAGAACCCTCATCCACACTCTTTATCACCTCTCGCTTAGGCTATTACAACTTGCTTCTCACAGGTCTCCCACTTAGCCATCTCTCTCCTCTTCAATCTGTTCAAAATTCTGCTGCACGACTAATATTCCGTCACTGTCGCTGTGCTCATATTAGCCCGCTCCTCAAGTCACTTCACTGGCTCCCTATCCGTTTCCGCATACAGTTCAAACTCCTCTTATTGACTTATAAGTGCATTCATTCTACAGCTCCTCAGTACCTCTCCACTTTCATCTCTCCCTATACTCCTCCCCAGGAACTCCGTTCACTGGGTAAATCTCTCTTATCTGCACCCTTCTTCTCCACCGCTAACTCCAGACTCCGTTCCTTTTATCTTGCTGCACCATATGCCTGGAATAGACTTCCTGAGCCTGGTACGTCAGCCTCCATCTCTGGCCGTCTTCAAATCTAAGCTAAAAGCCCACCTTTTTGATGCTGCTTTTAACTCCTAACCCTTATTCACTTGTTTAGAACCCTTATTTTATCATCCTCACTTTTAATATTCCCTTATCTCTTATTTGTCCTGTTTGTCTGTCCTAATTAGATTGTAAGCTCTGTTGAGCAGGGACTGTCTTTTCATGTTCAAGTGTACAGCGCTGCATACGTCTAGTAGCACTGTAGAAATGATAAGTAGTAGTAGTAGTAAATCCGACCACTAAGGTGATCTCTGAATGCTGTTTTTATCACATTCCCAGCCCAGCCAACTCAGGGAGCAGAAGACCTGAGCCAGACCATAATTATTATTTTTTTAGATTCACATTTCTTTTTGTTTGTAGGTTTGATTTAAGAAATGCACATTATATTAAGGTACAGATTGAAAGCAGAAATGTATGCCTTTACATTAGAAATGAATTTTATAAGTCATTTTTGCATGTAATACAGCATTTTTTGTACAGAAATAGATAATTACAAAAAATGTCAAAAGTATATGCGAGTAAAAGTATGCAGTAACAGCCTCTTAGCACATTTTTTTACCTGGATGAGCAGAGGCATTCCAGGAAAGATTTGAGATAAAGCTTAGACTTAAGCATGTACGTGATTAAATATATGCCAGATGCATCTAAAGCGTACAGGGTGATTTTCACGAGCCACAGAGCAGGTATAAGTATCTGTGGCTAGTGCTGACAGGGGAGAGGGGTTAATTTCATAAAATTACTGATGCACATGTTCCCTTAACAAAATTGACATAACTTACGTGCATATCTGCCGTACAATTTAGACAGCCGGTTATGAAATTGCCTTCTAGATGAATATATCAAATGTTTGCTTACCAAAGCCTGAGATCAGAGCTCCAACCAGTTGCAAACCCAATAAGTGCAGTCAACCATATGCAGAATCAGATCTTTATCTCACTGGCCTCCCATCATGTTCTCGTCTCCTTTAATTATTTCTGTTGAATTGAACAAAGTAGGGAAACCTGTGAAGGCAACACTGACGGGGGAGCATAGGCATGGAATTAAGTCTTTTAAAAAAACTGAAAAACTAAATGGAAACCTAAAATTTGATATGGTATTGTCTTTCAAATAAGGCTTTAATAAAGATTCCCCAGATGGTGTGGTATCAACAAGCATCAGGAAGAGACAGAGAAGATACCAGTAAAAATATATATGTTACATATATAGAAGTTACTATGCACATTGTCTTTTTTAAATATGAGGTTTTAATCCTGTTTTAGCAATCACTGTAATGCCATATACCCAGTAGTAGCAGTAAAGTTACCATATGTCTGGGTTTACCTGGACATGTCCTCTTTTTGAAGGCACCACGGGACGTCCAAGCAGGTTTTTCCAGTCTGCCCGTTTGTCCAGGTTTGCGGGCAGGCAGACTGGCTGGCTGGCGGACCTCAGGGTGCCCTCCCCTCACGTACCGTTATCGTGCCCTGGTGGTCTAGAGGCCTCTTCGGGGCAGGAGAGAACCACATTCTTTCCTGCCCAGCGCTGGCACTGACCACTCGCTGCCAGCACCACTTCAGAATGGGGAGGGAGACATGCATGGGGGAGCAGGGAGGGAAAAGAGGGAAATGCACAGAAAGGGATGGAGAGAAGTAGAGAGTGGGATATGCTGCTCATGGATCGGAGGGAAAAGAAAGGGGGACATGCTCATGAAATGAAAAGATATACATGAAATGCTTAGGAATGGATTTCTCATGAGCATGTCCTTTACATCTTTTTATTTTGTATTTAGCAGAGTAAGGAAGAAAATGCATTTTGTTACTTTATCAGTATTTTTCACTTCTTAAAGAATCTGGCTTTCTTGGGGGAGGGGTCAATGTGACTGTGTGCCACAGGGGCGGGGCACGGAGGGGGCAGGGCTGAATTTTATTTTGTGTCCTCTTTTTCTTGTCAGGGCAAAATTGGTAACCCTAACTAGCAGGTGGCAGGATGTTAACACTCTTCCCTTCCCCAATTTTACTGGCACTCATTCTCGGCCCATAAGGGACTATTTTTAGCTCACAGCTCAGACTTTGCACTTTGATCTTACTTAAGTTGAGCAGTGTGGTGTTTGATCTTGTGGTCTTTTCTCAGGGGAAGGAGACTGTTCCAACATAATTACATTTAAATAAAAAACTTCCACCGCTTTGCTTTTTAGTGTTCATTTACCCAAAGAACACCACTGCTTTTCTCCTTTGAGATAAGACATTATGTCAAAACGCCACACATTAGGAATGTATTTATATATAAACGAGTCACCTGCACAGTCGGGGACCTATTTATTCTTTGAGTTCCTTACATAATTTTTATCTGATCTTAAATTGGGATTCATTTAGCCACACTTGACAGGAAATAGCCTGAAAGAAATTTTGGTTGGGGTTTTGAATCATGATCCAAATTAGCTGTTTTCTGACTTGTTTCTAGTTTTTATTAAAGCTGTTGTTCAGAAGTAAACTATTACATGTCATGCATTGTTTTTGTTTCTGCCAGGTCGCATTCCAGACAGCCTGAAAAACTGTGTTAATAAAGATCATTTGACTGCAGCTACACATTGGGCCAGCATGGATCCAGCAGTGGTTCATCCAGAGCTTAATGGTGCCGCATACAGGTAAGGATGTAATTGGAGAAGGCTGACATAAATCTTGATTCTGAGATGACTGCTGATCCCCTGCTCATAAAGAAAATATAAATACAGCATGTTTCGGAATTAATTTTGTTGCAGTAGTATGCACTGAACTGAGTTAGGATGTACAGAGTTTTAAAAAATTTCATTGTTTTTGTTTCACAGTGTGATCTCCCAACAACCACAAAATCAAAATTAAACATTATGGGCCCTGTTTACTAAGCCACGCTGTAGGCATGCTAACTTTTTTTTAGTGTGCACTAAAAATTAGCGCGCATTAGCAATAGAGATACCCGTTAAGGGCTACATTCTATATATGGCGCCCAAAATATCTGTGCAGAAATAAGCATATTCTATAAAATTAAGGCGCAGTATATAGAATACGTCTTATCATACTACCGCGCCTAAAGCTATGCATGTTTATTTACACCAATAAAAACCTGATGTAACTCCGTGCGTGTAGATTTAGGCACAGTGAGGCGTATTCTGTACTTGCGCGTGTAATTGTTGGAACGCCCATAAACACACCCCTTTTCAGCGGTGCACGTTTATTTTGAACCGTGCGCTTTGCAGTTTAGGTGCAGTTCTTTATAGAATACGCTTACCGATTTCCGCGCATGAATTGTAATTATTGCCAATTGGCCCTTGTTATTGCTTAAGTGTCGTTAAAAATGCTAATTAAGTTACACGTTTATCTCCACACGAATCGAGGAGCCATGTATAGAATCCAGGGGTATATGCTATGGGTGTCTCTAGTGTTAGCGCACGCTAATTTTTAGAGCATGCTAAAAAGTTTGTGCGCCTACAGCACGGCTTAGTAAACAGGCCCTATATATATAAGTATGCTCCTGAAATTTTTTCTACTACTACTACTTAACATTTCTTAAGCGCTACTAGGGTTACGCAGTGCTGGACAATTAAACATAGAAGGACAATTTCTTTCTAACAATTTCTTTCTAACAATTAAGAAGTGAAGAAAGCAGTGTCTTTTACCTGGGTATCAAAAACACACATGCCCTTTATTGAATCAACTGAAGAAGTTAGTGAGTGGGCTTGTTGACAGATTTCTTTTATACGTGAGAGTTCAGCATTTTGATGCTCAATGATGCCATGTAGGACAACGTCAATAGATCGGGTTGTGTCCCTAGTAAATGTAAGGGAAAGCAGTTCCAAGTAAACACAATTTATCAGCAAGCACATTCCTATTAAAAGGTCAATCAAAAATAAACCCTTGGAGGCTGAAGAAAAATTAACTAGACTATATACAGCATTCTGGAGTGTGTGTGGATCCATCTGAGTTATTGTTTTACATTGCAAAGCTTTAAATGCAAGAACTCTAGATAAATCAGATGGCATTTTAAATAAATTTACCTTGACCTTCCTCAGTTATTTATTTTGTTCCTAAGAGGATATTGTTTGTACATGTTTTGCAAGTTCTTCCTCTTTGGCAGCTCTCACATTTTAGAAATCTCAATGAAACCGCAGTGCTGCTGCTGTTCTGATCCTCGGCATAGCCCTGTAAAGGCATCACATTGATACATGTAAAACAAAAATGAACTACCATATACGCAGGGGTGGAGTCAAAGTGAAAGTTTAAAAAGGGGAAAAAAAAAAAGAAGTGATTTATGCCAGGACAAAAGAAGAATTAAGATGAGCAAGAAATAAGCCCACAAAAGGAAGTAAAGAGGCAGCCTGATATTTTGATGAACAAAGTTAATAGTACTGCATTACTTCCGAAGAAAAATTCTCAGACAGTCTCTCACCTTACCTACCCCACCCTCATCCTGTGAGACTATCACTGGAGTGCTGTGATGTTTCACTTGTATATACTGTTATTTATCAACATTTGCTTATTTCTGATGAAGAATGGTTACCTTCGAAACCTAATCAAAAAATGTATTAAGCTAGTCCAATAAAAAAGATATCATCTTATTTTCTTTTCTGTGTTTTATTTTCTTTTATTTCTATTGATTACCGTAAATGTAAACAAAAAGTACCCATTATTGTGCTACATCAAATTGGTTCAGTTTTTTTTAGCTGCTGCAGGGATGGTGGTTTGTTTCATCACCGTAGGTGGCTAACACCTCACGGTACTTTGTAAGCCACATTGAGCCTGCAAAGAGGTGGGAAAATGTGGGGTACAAATGCAACAAGTAAATAAATTACAATAAACTGGAAGAACTCACATGGTTTAAAGATAAGAGTGGGCAAGAATATGAGGGGCAGGTTATGAAGTATAAGAAACTGATGGGCAATTAGAAGGAAATTACATACATTATGAATTATTTGGGCCCCTGTTTTGTAAATATATGGGGGAGAACCTCTCTCCTTAGGGATAAGCAAATCACTCTGTGTTGGGCTACATGGGAAGTTGGGTTAGGAGGTGGATAGAAATTTATTATGTAGTTGTAATAGCATAAAGAGAGGTGGATGGTTTGGGCAAACTTATCGATAGCCACTTTATAAAGACCAGATAGTGATAATGTATTAGAACAGGAATGACGTTGGATTTGAATAGTTTCTTGTTCCAAGTAGAGTGGGTAGGCCAAAAGATCCATACTGAATTCAATTTGGAGATTGATAAGGAAAGTATTGTAAGAATTTATCAAAGTTTATGTTAAGGGGTTGACGTCATCAAATGGGCTTCCTGTTTGTGATTGTATCTTGATGAGCATCTGTGATTTACCTTCCTACTCTTTTAAAAATTTATAAAGTATTAAAATGGAAATAAAGAAATATCTCTCTATATAAAACGCACCTCCAACGTTCTAATGAAGCCTCACTTTCCCAACGTTCTAAAGTGAGGCGGCTGAGACCACTTTTTTGCTCCATGAGTGTCTGCCCCGCCCACGCGTCAAACGTAATGACGTCGAGGGCGGAGCAATGACACTCAGCAAATAACAGCGCTCAACCTAAAATGACGTCCCATTAGAAGGTTGGAAACACACTATCCGCCCTTCCCAACTTCCCCTACCCCCCCAAAGTCGCCGACCGTCACCAAAACACCCCCCCCCCCCCAAGGTTGCCACCGCAAACACATGAAACAAAACCCCCCAGCACGTCCCCCACCCACCAAAGTCGCCGCCCGTCACCAAACCCCCCCCCCCCCCCAAGGTTGACACTGCAAACACACTGAACGCCACACCCCAGCAAACACCAACCCAGGCAGGGGAGGAGTAGAATCGCTCAAGACTGCTGCCAGGGGCGTAGCCACGGCCGGCCCTAGACGGGCCCTGCCAGCCCACTTTTCCTCCACCGCATCAGCGCCAGCCCCAGCTCCCATTGCCGGCCACTGCTGCTTTTCATGTTCAGCAGCAGGGCCAGTGCTACAAAAAAAAAAAACAATCAGCTGACGACTAACCTGAGCGCAAACAACAAAAAATGTAAAAAAACCAAAACACAGCACCGCAGGCAGCCTTGAGCCATTGGCTGCTGGCTGTGCAGGCTCCGCCCGTCTCTTACGTCACTGCCCCTACGTCGCTCCGGGGGCAGTGACGTAAGAGACGGGAGGAGCCTGCACAGCCAGCAGCCAAAGCCTCAAGGCTGCCTGCGGTGCCGCGTTTTTACATTTTCTTAAACATTTTTTGTAGTTAGCGCTCAGGACAGCTGAGCGCTTCTTTTTATAGCGCCAGCCCTAGGAGTACCAAAGATACAACATCAAGTGGCAGGGCGGCCTGGAGGAGGAGAAGGTAGGTGTGTACCAGGCAGGGGGAGGAGTCACGAAGATCGCCGATCAAGAGGCAGGGAGAGACAGAAGAGGAGGAGGTAAACATCAGTGCTAGCAGGCAGGGGGAGGAGTACCGAAGAACGGAATCAAGTGGCAGGGAGGGCTGGAGGAGGAGGAGGTGGGGAGAGAGGGAGGGGGGCCCCTGGCAGGGAAGCAGACAATGAGGGAGGGGGCCACCCTGGCACACACTCTCCTTCATACACACACACACTCTCTCTCTCTCACAAATACACTCACACACACTCACTCTGTCTCTGTCACTAACACACACTTAAATCTGGGAGGGGGAGGGGAGGGAAGCAGGTGCCCCACCCTGGCACACACGCTCATTCCCCCACACACACTCTCTCTCTCTGTCACAAACACACACTTGCACCTGGGAGGGAGGGGGCCACCCTGGCACACACTCTCATTCTTACACACACTCACATTCCCATACACACACTCTCTCACAGAGACTCACACTCGCACACAGTCTCACTCTCTCACACTCACAAACATACACTTGCACCTGGCAGGAGGAGAGGGAGGGGGCCACATCTGAGGGAGGAGGGCCCATCCTGCCACACTCTCATTTTCACACTCACTCTCATTCCCACACACACACACTCTCTCACAAACGCACTCTCTCACAAATACACACTTACACATGACAGGGAGGGCACCTTGCAGGAGGGGGGACCATCCTAGCACACACTCATTCTCACACACACTCTCATTCCCACACACACACTCTCTCTCTCAGAGACACTCGCGCACAGTCTCTCACTCTCTCTCTCACACAGACACTCAAACACAGTCTCACTCTCTCTCTCCCAATCACTGTATCTGTGTGAAACACACTCTCTCACACTCACTGTGTCACACATATGCACTTCCACACACATCACACCCACACTCACTCACTCTCTGTCACACACACACACACTCGCACATTCACTCTCTCTCTCTCTCTCACACACACACTCTCTCAAAAATACACACTCCAAGGAAAACCTTGCTAGCGCCCGTTTCATTTGTTTCAGAAACGGGCCTTTTTTACTAGCATGTACATAAGAACATAAGAGTAGCCATACTGGGTCAGACCAATGGTCCATCTAACCCAGTTGCTTCCCATGTCTGTCTGAGTAGCAGACTATGGACTTTTCCTCCACGAATTTGTCCAAACCTTTTTTTAAACCAAGATACGCTAACAGTTGTTAATACCTCCTCCAGCAAAGAATTCCAGAGCTTAACTATTTGTTGAGTAAAAAATATTTCCTCCTATTTGTTTTAAAAGTATTTCCATGTAAGTTCCTTGAGTGTTCCCTAGTCTTTGTGCTTTTGGAACGAGTAAAAGATCGATTTACTTCTACTCATTCTACACCACACAGGATTTTGTAGACCTCAGTCATATCTCTCCTCATATGTCTCTTTTCCAAGCTGAAGAGCTCTAATCTCTAGCCTTTCCTCATACTAGAGGAGTTCCATCCCCTTTATCATTTTAGTCACCCTTCTTTGAACCTTTTCTAATTTCGCTGTATCTTTTTTGTGATTCGGTGACCAGAACTGAACACAGTACTCAAGGTGTGGACGCACCATGGAGCAATACAAAGGCATTATAGTATTTTCGGCCTTATTCACCATCCCTTTCCTATTAATTCCTAGCATCCTGTTTGCTTTTTTGGCTGCCGCCACACACTGAACAGAAGATTTTAGCGTATTATCTACAACGACACCCAGATCTTTTTCTTGAGCTCTGACCCCCAAGGTGAACCCTAGCATCATGGTAACTTCCATATTTAAGTGCCAACATTTATATTTGAAGTAGCAGTTTTGCAGCTTCTGTGTATAAGTGCCAGCATTGACATGTATAGTGGCCCCATTGTGGAAAATAATATGTAAAAGAGGAGCCAATTAAGCAGGGAAGCCAGGCCCAGCCGAAACAACCACTTTAATGAAATCTGTACCGGCTTCAGAGATGTTGCAAAAGTCGATAGGGAAATATTTTTGATATATGTAAAATTGTTTTTGATACATGCATATTCACATTGTAAAATGGCAAACTACACATATAATATTTTGGCCCGCAAAAAGACTGAGCAAACGTGGGATGCCAGCACCAGCAGCTCGGAGTCCTGCTACTGATGGCTACAGTTTTCTGCAGGCAATAGTGAGCTGCTGAGTCTTCAGCTGGGGGTGGCCTGTGGATGCATATCTGTTACAGGAATGGCGCACTGTTGCTGAGTGGGCCTGAGGCAAAAGTGGATGGGCCTAGGCCCTCCCAGGCCTACCTGTATCTATGCGCCTGATCTCCTTCTGCAGCAGACTTCATATTTTATCCCTCACCTGTACCTAAAATGTTTCCATTACCTTACAACCCCATCACACGTCTAAAGATGCCCTGGAGGAGTAGCCTAGTGGTTAGTGCAGCAGACTTTGATCCTGGGGAACTGGGTTCAATTCCCACTGCAGCTCCTTGTGACTGTGAGCAAGTCACTTAACCCTCCATTGCCCCAGGTACAAAATAAGTACCTGTATATATGTAAACAGCTTTGAATATAGTTGCAAAATACCACAGAAAGGCGGTATATCAAGTCCCCTTTCCCTTTTCCCCACATCTTCTCCAACAGTGCAGAGGAGCATCTATGAGAATATAAGTGCACCGTCCTCCATTCCTCCTTTGTAAGGGGGTGGCTGAGTACTTTATTCCAGGCCTGGTTGTGCCTGGGCATAATTCTCATTAACCAGCAAGAATAACAATGAATAGAATCTTGAGACTAGCTTCAATTTGCCACCCCCTGCCCCCAACCAAGCAACACTATCTCTGCAATGTCCCTAAATAGGTTCTGTATAGCATCCTAACTCCTAAGCAGATGCTTTATTTGGTAAAACCGATAAAATTTGATCTTAAAGTCTAACAATAACTTTAATTGTCCCTTAGAAAAAAAGACCTGATGCACAAATAAATGTATCTTAGAATCAGCTAGAAAACGTTTATTGGGATTGTTGATGGGAAATAAATTATGACAATAAACAAAGAATATACCCCTTCCCAGAGTGTGCAGGTATTGTAAATATCACCTTTAATCAAAAGGGGAAAGCCTGGATGAGAACAGCCATGTTTTTGGAGTTCTGTATGTGTTCCACGGACCCTGAAGCAGTATCTCGAAACTTTGGCCATTGTTGGCCATGGACTAGCTATTTAAGGTGTCTCAGCACTTTAAGATAAGTGCTTGTATTGTACTGAAGTATTGTAATAAAATGGAGGTTTTATAGCTGATGATGACAGCAAGAATTCCATCACTGCTTGAGCAGTGCAAGCTGTTTGGAGTCTGTTGAAGCTTTTTCCTCCTATCTAGAAAAAGGTTTTTGCTTCAAGGTGATATTTACAATACCTGCACACTCTTAGTTTATTGGCACAAATAAATGTCTCAGCTGTACTATATCTGTTCTCTGTGGACCCTCCCTCCTCTAATGTTAACTGTGGGGAGTGGAAGGAAATCTTGCATCAAAGCCTAAAGAAACAGGACCCCTTGTTGTCCTTCCTTGAGTCTCATTTTCTGTGTATAGTTCAGCAAAATTGTTGTTCCTGCTGTACATGGCAGCAAATAAGTGTATTTGCCAGCATGGTTATGTTTGTTTATTTGTGACATTTAGATCCCACATTAATCCCAAACAAGTTTGAGTTCAGTGTGGCTTACAATAAACAGTATAGGATGCATAACAAAGAATAATGCATAAGAAAGTAATTTGTTGTAAGAATCCAATTTATTTTACTAAGAGCTCTGCATATGGCAGTGTCTTTCTTTTGTTTTCTTTTTGGTTTTTTTTTAATACCAGGGAAATCTGGACATCCTATTTCCCATGTTAAGTTTGGCTTGCACAAGGTGCCAGTGTCCTGATGGGTCTAGTTTGTCTTTTGTATGTCATGTGGATAACATATTAGGGATGTGTGTTCATTTGAAATGACATGGGAAATGTTGGGGGGGAGGGGTCCTCATGTCATTGATAGTGTTGCACCGTTTAACAATTACATGCAGTATTTAGCAGTAGTCACACTACTGAGGGATAGTGTGCACTATTGATGACATTGATCCACCCCTCCAAAACAAAAACAACAGCAATAAAAAATCTCGTGAAACAAAATGGAAAACTAAACATGAACATTTTTGGCCTCTCACTTTTCCCATCATTTATAAATTATAATCTTCACATGTTCTCATCCTGATAGGCTTGAAATGGCCCTTTTTGCTTTATTGATAATTTGATCATGTATTATGTATGCCATTTTTCTTAGGTTTTACAGCTTATAAAAGCATTTTATAAATAAAATGGGGGGAGGGTGGAGAAAAAGGGAGAGAAAATGAGTGAAAAGTTGGGGAGAGTGAAAAGGGGAAAACAGGCTTGAATGACTGAAACAAGATGTTAATGAGAGATGGAGATAAGTGGATGAAATTGAAAGAGGATAGAAATCTGGGCATGGTAGACCTGGAAGGCTGTGAATATCCTATAGATGGAAAAGTGCCCCTATTTTTAATCCTCCAAAAGATCACCTTCAGTGAGGGTCTTCTGCCATAATATATGGCTGTCTTCTTGAAGGGTGCATACCGCTATCGTAGTGAAAGAACCTCTTTCATAGGGTTTAAAGATGTCTTTGCATGAGTGCATTTGTAGCAGTCATCATAAGTGCTTAGAACAGTATAATATTGGCCATTATGTCACTTTGAAAGATTATTGCATTACTGCCTTGTGTGTTACACCCTGAAGAAATAGAACAAATTGATGTGCAAAGGAATAAATATATCTGATTAACTGGCGTCTAATGTCCAAAAAGAAAATAAACATAAATCAGATTACTTTGCTTATTGAAGGATTAGTAAATATGTGAAAAAAGACATGGAACACTAGTAATCTAATTCTAGTCTGTTTATTCCCACAGCAGGTATCCTCCAGGTGTTGTGAATGTGGGTTCAGCAGTCCTACCCACTGCAGAAGGAATCCCCAGTGCCATATCTTTATCGCATGGCCTCCCTGCTGTGGTCCACCCTCCACATGCCCCTTCCCCTGGCCAAACTGTCAAACCAGAGGCTGACAGAGACCATCCAAGTGACCAATTGTAGCCTACAGGAAAACAGCATTCCCAGCTTTGGAGATTTCAACTTCGGAGAATGTGTGGGAAAAACAAACATCTGGAATTTGAATAGTGACAAAACAATGAATTTACACGGAGACCATAATTGATTTTAGAAACTGGTCCAAATAAACAGTATAAATGGAAAAGGTATGGGAAATGAAAAAGAAGATTCAGAAACTTTTTTTCCTCCGTATAAAAATTGTAGTTTGTCCCTGTCCAGTGGACTGATTCACTGTTTCTGTGTCCTATGGGTTCTTTGTTAAGCAAGATAAGTTCGTAGTTAATTATATCATGAATGTACTTGTCTGTGTACAGTTTTTAGAACATTCAAAGGGGTTTGTTTGCTTAGCTGTCAGCAGGGAAAAACCCATAGGGGAGGCATTTAACAAGCCAGTTTTGAGATAACAATATATCTTTTCTTTTATATGTTAAAACGTGCCCAGAAAGAGGCAGCTGGCAGACTTCTCAGGACAATAAAATTTTCCCCATTTTTGTTTTTACGCCACACAGTGCATTGTTTTTTCTATCTGCTTATTTTTTTAGAATAATTTAGTAACATAAGAAAAACTCTTTCTCCTAATTTTATGGCATGAATTTCCCTTATTTCAAAAAAAAAAAAAAAAAAAAGGAAGGCAACACTGCATAATGAATTTGATGAAAAAATTTACAAAAAGGTTTTGTATAAATAAGCATTATGCTTTTTTGTCACCAGTTAAAATTGTATATTATTGGTGGTATGCGAAATTTAAAAGGCACTAGACTACTGAAAAAGTAGCATCATTTCATTGCCTACATAGATTCCTTTCTGGTAATGTGCTAGGCTAGCAATATTTTTGGTTAAAATCATGTTTGTGACTGTAACCATTTGTATGAATTATTTTAAAGAAATAAAAATCCCCAACAAACATGTTGTGTCTATTTTTCTTTCCTATTACTGATTAATCACTCTTTTTATAAAGCGGCTTTAGTGGTAGGTGTTTTGATTTTAGTCATTTGTTTCCTTTGCTGTCTTTGTTTAGTTATCGCAGTTAGCTATTTCTAAAGGGTGTGTTGCAGGGGGTGAGATGTATTGTCATGATCAGTTAAAACCTGCAGTCGTTAGAAATATTTAAGTATTGATTGCTTCCTGGAAGATTAACAGACACAAAAGCAGATCAGAGACTGCACGCAGTTTACACAAATGCTGTTCTTCCAATGTTTTCTTTCGTTAACCATATAGGAGTTCTCTGAATCAACAAATAATATGTACAAAACTGGGGGGGAGGGGCATGTTACCTAGTTGTACTTTCTGCGCTCTGCATCTTTTTATATGTAGGTGAATTTTTCAATAAAATAACCTCTCTTGATTTGGTAATAATGTGGCTATTTTCCTGTATGTACACAAATATTTCTGCTGACATTAAAGATCAAAAAGGTGACATGGAAGGGGGGGGGAATCTAACTCTTCATAATGAAAGTAAATATTCAAAGACATCTTCTACTGTAACTGCATAAATTAGTAACCAGATATAGATTCTGTTTTCAGTGTCTTCTGTAGTCATTTTCTCTGTATTGATCTGAAAACACAAGTATAGCGATGGCATTTGCTATTCCTAGTGTATGTCTGAATAAAGTGATTTTGCACCCTTGATTTCATACTTACAAATCGGGAAAATGTTTCAGTGTCACGGTAGGTGGTCACCTGAAGTGCCGTCTTCAACAGATCATATGCTTTAATTTAAGAGCAAAGGCATACAGGGTCACACAAAGGGACAGGATCCTGGACTTTGCATCTGGAAAGGCTGAAGGAAGCTGGGTAAGTAGCCAGGACATAAAGGTGCAGATGAAAAAAAGCTTAAGCGAGAACAAGATTGTTTGTTTTTTTGTTGTTTTGCTATGCAAATGAAAGAAAGAACAGAGGTTGACTTATAACACTAAGGGATAGAGAGAGAATGTGTGAACAGTAACAAGAAAAGAAAACATAAATAGTGAATAAATAATGTTCTCTGAAGGGGGAGGAATTGGAGCAGGGCCACAAATGGAAGACAGGTGTAGAAAACCAGCACTCCAGTTACTAGAATGAAGGTTTTGCATGGAACTAACAAAACTGAAATTGGACAAGGCAATGGGGGCCAGCCGGAATATATCCTAAGACCATGCTTCTCAACCTAGTCCTTAGGTCACACCTAGCCAGTCAGGTTGTCAGGATATCCATAATGAATATGTATGAGAGATTTGCATGCACTGCCTCAGTATGCAAATCTCTCTCATATATATATTCATATCCTGAAAATCGGACTAGCTGGGTATGCCCTGAGGACTGGATTGAGAAGCACTGTCCTAGAATATTAAAGATGCTTAGAGAGTCCTCCTAAACATCTAGGAAAGAAGAGTGGTTATCAAAAACTGCAGGTGAGCACACCTTCTGTCTTGTTCTGTAATTTTGTGCCCACAATTTTACAAGTGGAAGGGCATTTTTGAAAGAACATTCAAGACAGAATTGGGACGTCATGTTCATAGCATCCATCTCGTAGCCATTTTCGAACAGGAAAAACATCAGGACATTCTTGCATTGAAAACGTCCAAAATGAACAGCCAAATTCCAAATTGAAGCGTCCAAAATATGAATGCCAGAAACAGGTACAAAAAGCATCTATCTGGTATCATTTGTACAAAAATGGCCACACGGATGTCCCTGCAGATCAGAGTGGTCGGTGAAGTGGACTTTAAACAACAGGATCCAGGTACAAATTCCACCTTAATTCCTTTATATATTACTAGCCGTTAAGCCCGTTAAAACGGGCAAGATTTCCAGATACCCTCCTCGCCGCTGCTCCCTTCCCCCTCCATGCCAGGCCCCCTGCACTGACCTGACAGTGCCTCTCTCCTCCGTATGAAAGCGCTGCAGGCAGCAGCAGCTCACTCTGCTGCTGCCTGCAGCGCTTCCACACAGAGGTGAGAGACGCTGTCAGGTCAGTGCAGGGGGCCCGATATGGAGGGGGGTGGGAAGCGATTGGGGGGGGGGGGAGGTTGGTGCACGCAATGTTCGTTTCCAGGTGGCAGCGTCTGACAGTCTAACTCCATTTCCCTCTCTGTTCCGCCCTCTGACATCATCACGTCTTGACATGAGGGCGGGACAGAGAGGGAAGTCTCTACTGTGCATTTGCAGGTGAGTCGGTCACTTGCCGTTTATATGTTTGATTGTGGGCCCTCCAGAAACAAATAAAAACCTACTGTACCTAAAGATACACTACTACAATAGCCATCATGCTTGCAGGTGTCTAATAAATTCAGGTGCAGTTCCAGGAGGATTCACATATTGGTACAGAAATAAGAGTTAAGTGGGAGTTACACCTGAGTCCCATTGTTCAACGTCCACTGCACTGACACTAGGCTACTCCTTACACTTGCTGTTCTATTAATAATGGCCAGAATACCTAAAGCTGTTATAGGGCATGGTAGCCACTATCACTTCTGAGGGGATTAGTAACCACTGGGAGATGGAGGGGGGGGGGGGGGGGGGGGGGGGTCATACCTTCATCCCTCCAGTGTCAGCTGTAGCTGTTCAATCAGGACAACTTTCTGTACCCTGGACATGATTGAAACAGGTCTAGATAAAAATATCCTTATTTGCCTTGGATGTTTCTTCCCATTCCATTATTGCTGAAAGATGGCCTAATTATAGGCCTGCTCTAGTCCCACCCAAAACCCACCACGAACATACCGCCCTTGCTATTCTGGTGAACTGCAGTGTAAAAAGTCCAAATTTTGCTTTTAGAAAATTACGATTTGGGTTGTTTTTGGCAAATGGACTCTTCTTGGCCCTGTGAGACTTCCATCTGCTTTGAAAATGAGTGCAATAGTAAGCAAAGTTGTGTGCACAAATTATGGAATACCTGCATTCATGCAGGTAATTTAGTGCCAATTACCAGCCAAATTGTCAATTAACCAATAATTGATGAGAATTGGAGTTAATTGGTACTAATTTGCAATTACTGGTTTAATTGCATTTGGTATACTGTAACCGTGCGCAAATTCTATAGCACACAAATGCAAGGGGGTGTGGATCTGGGAGGGTCAGGGGTGTGCCTAGTGCTTACACGCTAAGGTTATAGAATACTGTTAGTTACATCTGTAACAGCATTTAAGGTGCAAGCATTTACAGCAGTGGACATGCCCTCTTTTCAAATAGGGTACACGCTTTCTGAACGGTGTAACATTATAAATGATAGCATGATCTATCCAATCTGCCCAATAAGGCAGTAGGAGCCGAGCCACACTGCAAGTTACAGTCTTTTATGATTAAAACACTAGTGTTGCAAACAGGGCAGTTGGCAATTTGCCACCATAACAACCACCTATAGGCAATTAATGTATGATGCAGTCTTGGAACACAATACCACATCAGCATGCCAATAGTCTGAATAGTGGCTTCACTCTTAATGGCTGCAGAATAGTCTCATTCATTATCAGTATGCAGACGATCCTGATCTGTCTTTTACCATTTTTGAAATATAGATTGTAAAAGTCTGCCTGACAGTGGACTTTCCAAATCTTTCTGAAATGTGTGCACTCTTTCTGAGAGGACACTCTTGATGACATTGTTCCCATAATGAAAAAATGCCCCAAAATCCATGAACAAAAAACATTCCCATAAACACATGAAGTGACAAAATGAAAATTTCTGTCTGTACACCCCTAAAAGAAGTATATACGCATTTTCACAGCTGCACAACCTAGCATTGAGTTCTACTTTAAAATTCATAATTTCGATTTCCTTATTGTCCAGCTAGACCAGTCCACACCAGTGGCTTATAAGAATGTAAGTATTGCCATACTGGGACAGACCAAAGGTCCATCAAGCCTAGCATCCTGTTTCCAACAGTGACCAATCCAGGTCACAAGTACCTGGCAAGATCCTAAAAATGTACAAAACATTTTATGCTGCTTATCCCAGAAATAAGCAGTGGATTCTTCCGAAGTCCATTTTAATAATGGCCTATGGAATTTTACTTTAGGAAGCTGTCCAAACCTTTTTAAAACCTCGCTAACCTAACCGTCTTTACCACATTCTCTGCGTGAAGAAAACTTTTCTCCAATTCATTTTAAATTTACTATTTTGTAGCTTCATTGAATGCCCCCTAGTCCTAGTATTTTTGGAAAGGGTAAACAAATGCTTCATGTCTACCCTTTCCATTGCACTCAATATTTTATAGACCTCTATCATATCTCCCCTCAGCCATCTTTTCTGCAAGTTGAAGAGCACAAGCGTTTTAGCCTTTCCTCATAGGGAGGTCATCCGAAAAGTCGTCCCATCCCCTTTATCATTTTTGTCGCCCTTCTCTGCACCTTTTCTAATTCCACTGTATCTTTTTTGAGATGCGATGACCAGAATTGAATGCAATATTCGAAGTGCGGTCGCACCATGGAGTGATAGAAGGGCATTATAATGTCCTCATTTTTGTTTTCCATTCCTTTCCTAATAATACCTAACATTCTATTTGCTTTCTTAGCCGCCACAGCACACTGAGCAGAAGGTTTCAGTGTATCATCAACAACAACACCTAGATCTTTTTCTTGGTCAGTGACTCCTAACATGGAACCTTGCATTATGTAGCTATAATTTGGGTTCCTGTTTCCCACGTACATCACTTTGCAATTGCTCACATTAAACGTCATCTGCAAATTTAGATGCCCAGTCTCGTAAGGTCCTCTTGTAATTTTTCACAATCCTCTTGCAATTTAACAACTTTGAATAACTTTGTGTTGTCAGCAAATTTAATTACCTTACTAGTTACTCCCATCTCTGTCATTTAGAAATATGTTAAAAACCAGTGGTCCCAGCACAGACCCCTGAGGAACCCCACTAACTACCCTTCTCCATTGAGAATACTGACCATTTAACCCTACTCTCAGTTTCATGAGGTACTTTATCAAACGCCTTTTGAAAATTCAGATACACAATATCGGCCAGCTCACCTTTATCCACATGTTTGTTCACCCCTTTAAAGAAATGTAATAGATTGGTGAGGCAAGATTTCCCTTCACTAAATCCATGCTTTTGAATATTCTCTGTTTTTGTTCTTTATAATAGTCTCTACCATTTTGGTCGGCACCGACGTCAGGCTCACCGTACTATAATTTCCCAGATCTCCTCTGGAACCATTTTTTAAAAATGGGCGTTACATTGGCCACCCTCCAATCTTCTGGTACCACGTGCGATTTTAAAGACAAATTACATATTACTAACAATAGTTCCACAAGTTCATTTTTCAATTCTATCAGTACTCTGGGATGAAGTCATCTTAAGATGGCCTAATGCAGTGGTGCAGCCATGGTTGGGCCCAGATGGGACCCACTTTGGGCTTAGGCCTACCTAGTAGCAGTGCATCTTTGCTGTGGCTGGTGAAGATCCCCAAGGCCCCCTATCAGCTGAAGACTTCCTCCTCCAATGGCAGGAACTCCTACCAAGCTCTGCAGTCAGTAGCAAGGTCCCTGAGCTGCCACTGTTAGCATATCCGCAGGCATGAAGACTGAGCATGTGCAGGGTGCTGATGACTGCCAAGCTTGGTAGGAGTTCTGGCCGCCAGGGAAGAGCAGAGAAAATTCATACGCACTCACTTTGTGTGCAGGCTTACCCAAAACTGGCCATCTGGCTACATCACTGGCTTGATGCTCCTGTGCAAGTACACTCAAGAGAAAATACCATAGACAGTGGAATAGGGTAAGCCACTGGGGCCATGGCCCTACCATTATTTTGCCCAACATAGCATCGGCAATTAGCTTAGGGTAGGTGCTAGAGATTGGTTTGTTTGGCCTACATACAGCATCCATATGCGACCTAACACCAGTTTCCTCTTCTCACTGTCCATATTTTATTACCTGACCATTTAGATCTTTTCCTACTACTGCTGTTTATATTGATCCCAAGTATTACCATAATCTGTTATACATTGATGTCCACTACATCCGCTGGTAGGCCATTTTGGACCATATTTTATTCTTAGATCATGTAGGTTACTGCCATTCCTTATCATCTCCTTTAATCATTCCAAATACTACAGAGCTGTGGTCATTCCCTAAAATGACCATTTCGTTTAATCTTCAGAAACAAATGCAACTGTTCAGAATAAAAAAAAAAGATATATTCTGTGCCTCGTAGCTTCAAGAGACCAATAAAATAGAGCTTATAGGATTATAGCTCTCGAACAACTCTGAAGGAAAACCATACATTTAAGTTCTGTGGATTTTGAAATATCTGAAAAGATATGTACCTTATCTTTCAGCTGATAAATAGCGCTTCTCTATGGTGAAAAAATGATTTAAATATCCAATGTTCTGGCTGCAATAAGAAAACTACATAGAAGGTAATTTATACAGATTGCCTAGGCTGGGAGGCAAAGAAGGTGCCTATTTTATAAAGGCATGTGAAGGTCCATTTTTCATGGAATGTTGAGATCGGAATAGGAAATATCCAGGTTGGAATGTTCTCAATTCTGTGGTATTTTACAAAACGGCTCTGTTGAATGTGGAGCCTTTTGTAAAATATGCAGGCATGCACAGCAGAAGCAGCCAACATTACAAACAGATACATGTAGAAAAAATGATTGACACGGAAATGGCAGCTTCCATGTAGAAGTGACACCACTTCCATGCGTAGGCAGCCCATTTTGCAAACCTAGTCATAGAAATTCCATCAATTAAGTAGCAAGGCCACGATTTTAATTTTGTTTTGTTTTGGACATAGAAATAAATAACAAGGCATTAAGGAGACTTAGGGGGCCTTTTACTAAGGTGTGCTAGCATTTTTAGGTCGCGCTAAAAATCTGGCGTTAAAATGCTGAGACACCCATAAAAATATAATGGTCATCTCAGTGTTTAGTGCCAGCTGATTTTTAGTGTGAGCTAAAAACGCTAGCACATCTTAGTAAAAGACCCCATTAATTACTTTTGGTAAAGCCATGGCAAAAATGATTACTTTTTAAAAAAACATTCTGTGCATGCCTCTGAGCCAGTGCAAAACCTGACATTTGTTTCTCATTTATGTGCATTCCCATTGTAAAATGGGAATATATGTGTAGAATTTTGACCCGCTGAACTCATGCCCCCTAGAAAGTTTTGCATGGTGTGGATCTATACCTGTAAAATAGCAGCTTTCTGAAATTGCCATTTTCCCTTGTATGTTATCTACACAAATAAATGCTATGTACATATAAAGATGCTCCTAAAATAACCTCCATAAATGCTTTTTTGTCTTAATTATACCATTTAAAATGTAGCCATGTACATATACACTAGCTTAGTTATAATGCATTATTAGACATCTACAACAGTGGCGTAGGAAGGGTGGGGCGGTCCGCCCCGGGTGCATGCTGCTGGAGGGTGCAGAGAGCAGCCGCGCGCCTGTCGGCTCCGCTGGTTCCCTGCTTCCTCTGCCCCGGAGGGAGCAGGGAGCCAGTGGAACCGACAGGCGCGTGGCTGCTCTCTGCACCCTCCAGCAGCCAAGAATGCACCTGGGGGGGGGGGGGGGGCTTGATGCGCCAGGGAGGGGGGTGTCGTGCTGCACCCTGGGGGATGGACACCGCTGTACCCGGGGGGGGGGGGGGGGGGGTTGTGCAGCGGCGATCTGCCCCGGGTGGCTGCCGACCTAGGATCGCCACTGATCTACAAAAGCATATGTGGATCAATATACAAAGCCTGGGTCTCTACAAACACACAAGCTTTGGGGGAGAGTTTTGTGTTATGCACCTGATGTGGCCCTTTGTGTGGGTGAAACATGGCCATTTCCAGCTTTGCATGTTGACTTGGGCTTTGTATATTGACCCTCATATGCTTTTGTAGACAAAGCATTTATGTTTACTGCTTCATTGGTCCACTATTGTCTATAATTTCCATATTGGTTCTTGTGGATCGACTACTCCTTCTTGCTTTTTGGGACATTTACCCCAGCAAGTGTAAATGTATGCAGCTGAAGTATGGGTAAAGTGCATAGTTTACAACCTTATATTAAAAGGGGTAGTAATAGTGAAAACATGGGAAAACTTTGCACACCAAACCAATTCAGTGGCGATCACAGAGACATGGTTCACAGAGAACCATAACTGGGATATAGTTATACTGGGTTATAACCTGTTCACGAAAAACAGGGTAGGAAGAAAGGGAGGGGAAATAGCATTATATCTTAAAGATAATATTAAAGCCACACAATTGCAGGACCTACAGGGTAAGGAAGTGACACTGTGGGTCAAGCTGGAAAGAGGGAATGGCAAATGTATTTACAGTGGGGTGATATAGAGGGGCATAATCGAACGAAAACGTCTATCTCCATGGGCGTTTATCTCTGAGAACGGGTCCGTGAAGGGGCGGACCGAACCGTATTTTCGCAAAAAATAGACGTCCATGTTTTATTCGACAATTTGTGAGCTGGGCGTTTTTGTTTTTCAGCGATAATGGAAAATGAAAGCGCCCAGCTCAAAAACGAATAAATCCAAGGCATTTGTTTGTGGGAGGGGCCAGGATTCGTAGTGTACTGGTCCCCCTCACATGCCAGGACACCAACCGGGCACCCTAGGGGGCACTTTTACAAAAAAAAAAAAAAAAAAAAGGTAAAAGAGCTCCCAGGTGCATAGCACCCTTCCCTTGTGTGTTGAGCCCCCCAAATCCCCCTCAAAACCCACTGCCCACAAGTCTACACCATTACTATAGCCCTAAGGGGTGAAGGGGGACACCTACATATGGGTACAGTGGGTTTGGGGGGTTGGACGACTAAGCATTAAGCAGCACAATTGTAACAGGTAGGGGGGGGATGGGCCTGGGTCCACCTGCCTGAAGTCCACTGCACCCCCTAACAACTGCTCCAGGGACCTGCATACTGCTGCCAGGGAGGTGGGTATGACATTTGATGGTGAAAATAAAAAGTTGTGAAACATCATTTTTTGTGGTGGGAGGGGGTTAGTGACCACTGGGGGAGTCAGGGGAGGTCATTCCCGATTCCCTCTGGGGGTAATCTGGTCATTTAGGGCACTTTTTGGGGCCTTATTCGTGAAAAAAACAGGGTCCAGGAAAAGTGCCCTAAATTCTAGCTACAAACGCATACTTTTTTTCCATTAACGGCGAAAGGCGCCCATCTCTGTTCGGGTGATAACCATGCCCCAGTCCCGCCTTCACCACGCCTCCGACACGCCCCTGTCAACTTTGTACGCTTCCGCGATGGAGTGCAGTTGAAAACGTCCAAGTTCGGCTTTCGATTATATCGCGTTATTCGTTTTTGTGAGATAAACGTCCATCTCCCGATTTAGGTCGGAACCTGGGCGTTTTTCTCGTTCGATTATAAGCAGGATACTGGCCTCCTTCACAGACAGAAGTGGACAGAGATTTTGGTATGGGATGGTATGGGATTTGCGTTACAAGACGTATGAGGAGAGACTTGCGGACCTGAACACGTATACCCTGGAGGAAAGGAGAAACGGGTGATATGATACAGACGTTCAAATATTTGAAAGGTATTAATCCGCAAATGAACCTTTTCTGTAGATGGGAAGGCAGTAGAACTAGAGGACATGAAATGAGATTGAAGGAGGGCAGACTCAAGAAAAATGTCAGGAAGTATTTTTTCACGGAGAGAGTGGTGGATGCTTGGAGAATTCCTTTATTAAATAAAACGGAAAAAACCAATATTCAAGACATTACATCATGCCGTTGTAAAACCAGCCCCACTACACTTTTATACAAAAAATACAAACCCGATAAAACCCGTCCCCCCCCAAATCCCCCCCACACCATACATTCAAATCAACTTCAAGCGTACATGCTTCCACCAAACCCCAAAATTATGTACCCCCCCCCCCCTCCACCTTTTCCCAGCGTGCCAATTCCTGGACGGCTCGGACAACGTCCCAGGAAACCTGCTCAGCCGACCTGCACTCCTGGTGCATAGACACCCCGCATCGGGCCACCCACAGGCAGTACCTGATAATAACTGATATGAGGAAGGCGGTACCTGGCTCCAGCCGCCCCGTCCCCTGCTGCCTCCCGTACACCCAGTCTGCATAGGTGTAGGACGTGAAGCTGGGGATGGCCAACAAGGCGGCCACTCTTCCACAAACTGCTCTGGAGAATGGACACTCCATAAGGAAGTGGTCCATCGTCTCCAGCTGACCAGCACACTCCCCCCTCGGGCAGTTTCGGTCCTGCATGCTTCGGTGCATATTTGCCCTAACATATAATTTACCGTGAAGGACAGCCAGGCAATGTCCCTGTACTTGTTCGGGAGTCGTCTAGATGAAATAAAGCCCAGGCCCTGCCTCAGCACGGGCCCTGGAGCATCCCTAAGAGTCAGGGGAGATGAGAAATGCTGGGAGCGAACCCGCTCCACCCAGCTCTCCCTCTGCCCCGCCCTTATTTCCTCCCATGTAATGTCCCACAACCGGACCAGCTTTACTAAGGATTTGTAGTAGCCTACCCCCTCTGGGAAACCCTTCCGCAACCTCCCCACCTTCCCCCCTCCCCACCAAGGGCCCCAAAATCCCTCCCACCACTGCACAACACTTTGTGCCCACCCTGGGGCCTCCGGCCCTCCCCCCCGCCCAAGGTTAAACTGGATGAACAGGGAGGAGAATAGCAAGACAGGGTTTACCATCCCCACCCCCCCTTCCTCCCGCGACCGGTAAGTAATATTGCGTTTTACCGGGTTCATCCTGTTGCCCCACAAAACTTGAAAAAACACGCTGTACAATGAAGTGAAACAGCATTCCGGCAAAAGGCAGATGTAACTCAAGAAGAGAAACATGGGGACTATCTGGGTCTTCAACAACCGGACCCTGTCTGCCATGGACATCCGCCACCCCTTCCAACGATCCACCTTTTCCCTTGCCTCCGATATCTTTTGCTCCCAACTCTCCCGCCCGTAATCCCCCCCCCCCAAAATACACTCCCAACACCCGCATTCTTTCAATCCCTGCAGGAAACCCGCCCCCTAGGTTAAATCACCGTTCCTCTGGACCCACCCACAAGCTAGTACACTTACCCAGGTTTACCCGTGACCCCGATGCCTTGGAATATTCTTCAAGGGTCTCCCGCAGCATCCTCCCCTCCCTCTGGTCTGCCACCCAAACGGTGACATCGTCTGCATAAGCGATGACTCTCAATACGTTCCCTTTGCCAACCTCTACCCCTCTGAGCCCTCCCTCCCCCCCTCCTCCTAGCCTCCGCACCAGGGGATCTATGGCAAAAGCATACAGCAGGGGGCTCAATGGGCACCCTGCCGTACCCCTGCCGTGACCCCCACCTCCGCCCCCCTCCATCCATTCACCAGGGGAAAAAATCGCGCCCCAGCATACAACAGTTGCAGTTGTGCGATCCACTCCCCCGGGAAGCCATAGTGATCCAGGACCTTCCACAAGAACTCCCACTGCACTCGGTCGAAAGCCTTGTCCTGGTCCAAGGCCACGACCAACCTACCATCTCCCACCCGGCTATGTTCCAAGCCCTCCCTCACCCAGGCTACTGCCTCCAGCACCCCCCTTCCTGGGACCCCACACCTCTGCGAGACTGCTAGCACTTCACCGGAGACCTTCCTCATGCGAGCATGAAGCATGTGGGCGAAGATCTTCCGGTCGCTGTTCAATAGTGCTATTGGTCGCCAGTTCGCCACGTCTTGAGGATCCTTGCCTTTGCTAAGGAGGACCAATGCTGATCCTCCCATAGACTCCGGCAAGGATCCTCCTGTTCGCGCCTCCTCCCAGAGTTCCAGCAAGAGCGGCGCCAGCTGGTCCCTGAACCGTTGGTAAAACTCCGCCGGAAGTCCATCCGGCCCCGGCGCTGTTCTGCGCCGCAAGGCCCCAATGGCCTCCTCCACCTCACCCAGCGTCCACGGCTGCGTTAAGACCTGAAGATGGGGCCCCCAGTTACCCACCCCCGGGGTCCCCTCAATATATCTTCCCATGGCCTCTGTCCCCAACTGTAGGTCCGAGAAAACCCGCCCAAAATGCGTTCCCACCACCCGCAAAATACCTTCCCTGGACTCTTGGAGCACCCCCCCCCCCCCATCCCTAAACCCCACCACCACCCTCCTCTCCCTTCCTTCCTTGCAGCAGTCATACGGGTCCGGACCAAGCAGCTTCCCGAAGTCCCGCTCGTAGACGAGGGAAGAGTAGCGGTTGTACTCTACTCTTTCAACCTCCTGCTGTAGTACCTCAATATCCTCCCTCCTCCCCCCCCCCCCCGGGAAATTAGATTATCCCGTCGCTTCCTCAGGGCGATCCCCAACCGGGTGGCCTCCCTTCCCTCCCGCCTTGCCTGACGGAAAAAAAACCCTCTGGTGCGGTGTTTCAGTACTTCCCACCAGTCCCTGAGGGAAGGGAAGACACCCTGAATGGACACCTGGTCTGCTAGGAATTCCAGGTACTCCTGGTGCATCACCCCCTCCTTCAACCATTTGAGATTCAATCTCCACAACCCTTTCCCTAGCTTGCACGCCCCCCCTCCCCCCAACTCTATCATCACCATCCTGTGGTCAGAGAAATCTACTTCCACCACCCTAGGTGCCTGCCTACATGCCCCTTCCCGAACTATAAACCGGTCAATTCTGCTCCTACAGGTGCCCCGTGAAAAGGTGAAACCCTGATTCCCACCACCAAGTGCAATATGTACATCCACCAGCCCTGCTCCTTTCATAATCCCCGCTAGTCGAACCCCATCATAACGTACTTGTGTTGCCCGCCCCCCACTATCCTCTTTCCGTAAGATAGTGTTGAAGTCTCCTCCCCACACCAACTGCCTTGAAGTGTATAGGTAAGGCTTAATTTTGTTGAACAATGCAGACCTTCCCTGTTTGCTTTGCGGTCCATACACATTAATCACCCGCAAGGCCACCCCCCGCAATATTACGTCCAACACCAAACACCTACCAATACCCAGCTCCACCACCCTCTGAATCTCTACTTTATTGGTTTTAAAGAGGATGCCTATCCCCCCATACCTCTCCCCGGCCAGACCCCAGATAGAGGGTCCCCATCTCCAGGCCCTCTTTGCCCGCCGGATGTCCTCCAGCGTCTGCAACCGGGTCTCCTGGAGGAGGAAACAATCCGCCTCCACAGCAGAGAGGCCATCAAATGCCAAGCTTCTTGCCCTCTGGGAGGCGACACTAGCCACATTAAGTGTGGCGAACACCAATAGCAGTCCCGCCATCAGTCCTCGCTACCACACCCCCCGCCTTCCTGGCTGCCTTCCCTTCTCTCCACACCATCATCCATGGTCCCTTCCCCTCCACCCTCTTCTTCCTCCTCCGCCCAATCCCGGACCCCTAGCTTAAACATCCCTTCCCCCACCCTTGCTTTCTTCCTCCCTATCTTCTTTTTGTCTTCACCCACCTCCCTCCCTCCCTGGGGATCATCAACCGACCTGCCCCCCTCCTCTCCCCCCTCTTCCACCCCTACTACCTCCTCTTCTTCCACCCTTCCCATCAATCCCGCCTCCGACCCTTCCTCCCTCCCCTCACGGGCCTGCATTACTACATCCTTTCTTACCTTCCTTTCCTCTCCCGCCCTCCCTGCATCAGCCATCACCTCCCCCGATCCACCCACCTCCCCCCCTACCCTTCCCCCTTCTTTGTCCCTCAAAACCCTCCCCCCCGTTTCTCTTTCCTCTTACCTGCTGTTCCCCTCACTCCTTCTCCCCTACCTCCCAACCCGTCCTGCCGGCTACCCCCATCCTCTACCTCCTCACCAGCCAGTTCCTCAACCCCTCCCTCCTCTTCCAAACCCCTGAATCTATTCCCTACTTCTATCCCCATTCCCACCCCCCTTCCCCCCTTTCCTCTCCGCTGTTTCTTGGACACCCGCGTCCAGCCCTCATCCTCCCCTTCCTGCCGCTTCCGACCCTCCCCCATGCCCCCCCTCTACCTGTCCTTCCCTGGACCCTTTCCCCCCCGCCCCGGGAACCTGATCATGGTCTGCTTCCCCTCCCCCCTCCCCCTGACCTGAACCATCCCTATCTATCTCCTCCTCACCCCCATTATGGGAGGCCCAAGGGCAGGCTCGAAATGCATGCCCCAGACCCCCACACAAGTTGCACCGAATAGACATACAGGACTCCGTGGGATGCTCCTTAGACCCGCACTTTCCACACTGCACAACCAGGCATGACATACTAAAATGTCTAAACGACCCGCACTTGTGACACTGCCGTGGCTGCCCCTTATAAAAGCAGAGAATCCGATCCCTGCCGATGAACGCCGAGGAGGGAATGTGCTGGGTGACATGCCCTGCCTGCCTCAGCCTAACCTGCGCACCCCAACCTCCAGCCCACACCCTACTGGGGTCGGGGAGTTTGGACAAGGGGGTACGCAATTCTGCGTACCGTTGTAGCCAGAAGGCCAGGTCCGCCCCTGATAGAGACTCATTTCGAACCAGAAGGGTTACCTGCACCAGGTCGGGTCTGCTGATCGGTACGGCCCGGTAGTTCTTCCAGTCCCCTCTCCCCCGTACCCCTTCGTATCTCTCCCAGAAGACCTCCATGCCTCTCTGGGTTAGAAAGCTGATATCGTATTCTGGTATATTCACCGGATGAATACAGGCATAGAGGTCCTCTGGGAGGAATCCTAGACCAAGGACCAATCTCAGGACCACATCCCTGCTTGGCATCCCCCCCTCCCCCACCCATCTCAATTGTACCACATTCCTCCTTTTGGGAACCTGGCCTCCCCCCCACCCCCCTCCCCATCCTTCCCCGCTGCCCCCTACCCCCCTAGTTCCCCTGCGCCCGCCTCCTCCACCCACCACCGCCGCAAAGGACGGACCGCCCCCCCACCGTCCCCCCCCCTTCTCCAGCGCGGGGACCCCCCCACTCCTGATGCACCATATCCTCTTTCTCTTGCCTTCCCCGTTTCTCAGCCTCCCTCCCTATCCCTCCCCCCAACATGCCTTGTACCCCTTCAACCAGCAAACCTTGGTCCCCTGCACCCCTCACCCCCTGAGCACTCGTATCCCCTGCAGTCACAGTGTCCATCAGTTCAATGCCTCCTGCAACAGAAACCCTGCCTGTCTCCCCATCGATTTGGTCCGTAGGAACTTTGAGAGCAGGTTCCCCTATATAACCGGTCCCCTCCCAGTGCCCCTGCCCCCCTCCCCCTCCCGTCGAATCAACCCCTCCCCCCAGAACCAACCACCCCGCTGCCTGGCCAGAATCAGAATCCCTAGTACCACCAGTTAAGTTTACTTCTGGTGCGCATGGCAAGGCAAGCACCCCTCCCTCCTGCCCAAAACCTGCTCTCTGGACCGGGTTCCTTTTTCCCCCAACGTTCTGCTCCGTCGGATCCTCCAGCCCCGCTGTTTCACCAAGCAGACGAGGCTTCCCACACTCCAGAAGTGCCTGCCCTCTCACACATGGGGAATCTTCTGGCGCTGCAGCTATTTCTCCTGCCAGCCTTTGTAGCTGTTCTGCAGTCTTTCCTGCTCCCACAGCCCGATTGGCTGAAGCCTCTTGCTCTGCTGCCAGGCTGGTTTGTTGCAAACACTCCTGATCCTCCTGTGCCTTCTTCATCGAGAACCCCTCCTTTTCACCTGCTATTTGTCCAGCTGCAGCACTCTCTGTCACCAGGTTTTCCTCTGCTAAAACCTCACCATTCTCAGTCTTTGGCAGTGCTGCAGCCTGCCTGGCCGTGACCTCCAGCACCTCAGTGCTGCGTGGGCGGGGCCTCCCCAGCTGCAATGGAGTCAGTGTTTGTTTGCTGCTCTCAACTCCTGCTGCAGGCAATGGGCACAAAACCTGTGGCTGCAACTGCCTCTGCTGACCTCTTGCTTCTTGCTCAAGTAAGTTTTTCATTTCTGCTTCCACCATCACTGGTGTAGAAAAGAGTCTCTCTCCTGAACTTCCAGCCCCTGTTTCTACAAGATGAAAAGTCTGGGTTTTAAAACTTTTTTCCTGTTCAGTTTTTCCAACCTCAGGTTCCCTTAACGAGGATGCCTCTCCAGCCCTGCTTGCTCCAGAAGCTGCCAGAAGGGACCCAGACTGACTAGCAAGGTACTGCATATACTGTAATGTCTTTTGGGTACTGGGCCCAGGAAGCTCCTCTGGCCCCTGGGTGTCCTGGGGTCCAAGGTCTGAGCTCCTACTCTCCTTCTCTGTTTGCTGTTGTGACTGTTTGAAGGTTGTCAGGGCCTTTCCCCCCAAGGCCATTCTTTCTCGGTTAATGTAAACTTCTCTCAGAGGGTTCCCAGGGCCCTTTTTCAATGCCCCCAGCAAATGTTCTTTCTTTTGAAGAAGCTTGAGCAAACGGGTTACCTCCTTTGTATAAGTCTTGCGGTGCTCCACTGGGGCTAGTCTGCACAGGGCTTTTGCCATTTTAACCCGTTTCCCCAACTCCACCACCTCTTTTTCTGTGCTTTTTATCTTTCTCACCATTTGAATCAGGCCACTGTTCGGGTCCTCTGGATCCTGACTATAGTCTGTGAAATCTTCCTCCTCCGAGGAGTCACTGTCCTCCTCCTCTGAAACGGTAGGGCCTCCCGGCAGATCTCCATTACCTCTGCTCTCTCCTCCCTCTCCTTCTCCAATCTGCTGTTCTCTGGGGCCTCCCCCAGCTCTCTCCCCCCCTCACCTGCTAGATGGCGTGCCACTGTGAGGGGGGTACCGGTCTGGGTTCCTCCCGTGGAAGCCTGCACTCTTCGATCCACAGGGCTCCTTTCCCTCCTCTCTGGAGCCCTGCCAGAGAGGGAACTACTTCTCCTGGCCTTCTGGTCCCTGGCCCCAGGAGACCCCCTGGCCTGGGGCTTTCCTGAGGACCGCTCCCCAGGGACCTTCCTCATTTCTGGGGAAGGAGCTAGGCCTCACTCCCTTCCCCCTGGAAGCCTGCAGAGCCTCTGGCAGCACTTCCTCCTCCTTCCAAGTCTCAACAGCAACTAACTTGGAATGCCCTCCCGCGGGAGGTGGTGGAGATGAAAACAGTAGCGGAATTCAAGCATTCGTGGGATGAACATAAAGGAATCCTGTTCAGAAGGAATGGCTCCTCAGAAGCTTAGCGGAGATTGGGAGGCGGGGCTGGTGTTTGGGAGGCGGGGCTAGTGCTGGGCAAGACTTCTACGGTCTGTGCCCTGAAAATGGCAGATACAAATCAAGGTAAGGTATACTCAAGAAGTAGCACATATGAGTTTATCTTGTTGGGCAGACTAGATGGACCGCGCAGGTCTTTTTCTGCCGTCATCTACTATGTTACAATATTACATTCAAAATATAACTGTGAAAGGGGAAGTACTATTAATAGGTGATTTTAATATGCCAGATGTTGATTGGGGTATCCCTATTAAAGGGTCTTTTAGAAGCAGGTAGATCCAGGGTTCTCTACAGAGGGAACTATTCCAGCAGTTGGTAATGGAACCCAAGCAGAACGGTTACTAATGGGGAGAATGTTTCTGCTATAGTAGGTGATCATCTGGCATCCAGCAATCACTAGATGATGTGGTTTAATATTCAGATAGGTGTGAAGACGGTTCATTCAAAAGTGAAGGTTCTAGACTTTAAAAAAAACTAACTTTATTCAGATGGGGGATTACCTCAAGGAATTGTCTGGATGGGAATATCTGGAAGAAGTTGGAAAGCATTGGTCAAAACTGAAAGGAGCTATTGTAACAAACGTTTTTCAAAGGAAAGTAAATAAAAGTAAGAGGAAAAAGGAGGCCGCTTTGGTTCTCAAAAGTAGTAGCTGAAAAGGTAAGGAAAAAGAGGTTTGCCTTTATAAACTACAAGAGATCAGAGAAAAAGGAAGACAGGAGACAATATCTGGAAAAGCTAAGAGAAGCTGTTAGAGTAGTCAGGAAAGCAAAGACGCAAACAGAAGAAAAAATATCCAATATGGTAAAATGGAGGGACAAGACATTTTTAAGATATGTTAATGATAATGATAGGAAGAAGAGCAAAAGTGGTACTGTGAGAAAGGTGAAGGAGAGGAATATGTAAAAGCTGATAAGGCAGAATTGCCTAACAAATATTTCTCTTCTGTGTTCACAGCAGAAGGGCCAGAAGCAGGACCAGAGAAGACGAACACAAATAGTAATGGAGGGCTGGTAGTCTCTGAACGATTTTCAGAGGACTCTGTTTGTGAGGAGCTGGCTGGCATACATCTGATGATACTGAAGGAAATTAAGGATGTTCTGGTGGCTCTTCTGGCTGACATTTTCAATACAGTCGGGAGTGGTCCTGATGGACTAGAGAACAGCAGATATGGTTTCTCTCCACAAAAAGGGAATTAAAGAAGTTGGAAACTACAGGCCAGTAAGTCTGACTTCTGTAGTAAGTAAATTAATGGAAACACTTTTAAAACAGAGAATAGTAAAGTTTTTGGAATCCATTGGATTACAGGACCCGAGGCAACATGGTTTCACTTAGAGGCAGGTCATGTCAGACAAATCTGATTAATTTCTTTACTGGGTGACTAGAGAATTGGATTGAGGGAGAGTGCTAGATATGGTGTATTTAGATTTTAGCAAAGCCTTTGACACAGTTCTGTATAGATGACAAATAAACTGAGTACCCTCTGTGTGGGCCCTAAAGTGAGTGACTGGGTTAGGAACTGCTTGAGGGGAAGCTGACGGGGGTAGTTGTAAATGGAGCTCACCTAGATAGGATTTTAGTGCTGGAGAGGAGTCGGCTCTTGGTACTTATGGATACCAGTGACATAAGAAAATGTGAGAGGGATGTTCTGGAAGCCAAATTTAGGCTTTTAGGTAGAAAGATGAAGTCCAGATCTTCTAGAGTAGCATTTTTAGAAATTCTCCCTGTTCCATGCACAGGACCCAAGAGGCAGGCAGAGCTCCAAAGTCTCAATGTGTGGTTGAGATGATGGTGCAGGGATGAGGGATTGAGATTTGTTAGGAACTGGGCAACATTCTAGGAAAGGGAGAGCCTGTACCAAAAGGATCGACTCCACCTTAACTGGGATGGACCCAGGCTGCTAGTACTAACTTTTAAAAAGGAGATAAAGCAGCTTAAATGGTGGGGAGGGGGGGGGGGGGGGAGCTGACAGTCACCCAGGAGTGCATGGTTCAGTGTAGGGTATCCTTGAGGGATACTATCGAAATAAGATCTTTAGGAAATCCCAATAGAGAGGTTTTAATAATGAGGAAAGAAAGCCAGGAGTGTCTAATTGGAGAACAGAGTAAAGGATGCAAATTATCCCCGTCAACTTCAAAGCAGCTTGTAGATGCAAGGAAGAAACACAATTTGAAATGCCTGTGTACAAATGATAGAAGCCTACAAAATAAGATGGGAGAGTTAGAGTATATAACACTAAATGATGAGTTACATATAATAGGTATTTCAGAGACTTGGGAGAAAGAGGAAAATCAATGGGACACTGTTTTAACAGGTACAAATTATATCGCAGCAATAGAGGGGATCAAAGTGGAGGGGGTTGTGCTATATGTTAAATAAGGAATTGAGTCAAGCAAAAACATTCTGCATGAAACAGAAGCGAGGAATCATTATGGATAGAAGTTCCATGTGTGAAGGGAAGGAGTATTCTTGTAGGACTGTACTACCATTCATCAGGACAGAACAAACAGACAGATGAAGAAATGCTTACAGAAATGAGGAAAGCTGGCAAATTGGACAACAGTATAATAATGGGTGATTTCAATTACCCAATATTGACTGGATAAATGTTACATCAGGGAGTACCAGGGAGACAAAATTCCTAGTTGTAAGACATTACTGCTTCATGGAGCAAATGGTCCAGGAACTGACAAGAGGGGGGAGCTATTTTAGGTTTAGTCCTTGGTGGAATGCAGGGCATAGTATGAGAGGTAACAGTATTGAATCCGCTGAGAAACAGTGATCATTTGAGCTATTATCTGGAACGAAGCCACAAAGGAAATCCACTGTAGCAGCATTTAATTTTCAAAAGGGTGACTATGATAAAATGAGGAAAATGGTTAAAAAGAAGCTAAAACGATTGGCTGCACAGGTTCGGACATTAAATCAGGCATGGGCGTTGTTTAAAAATACCATCTTGAAAGCCCAGACCAGAAGCATTCCACGTATTTACAAAGGTAGAAAGAAGAGAAAATAACAGCCAGCATGGTTAAAAGGTGAAGTGAAAGAGGCTATTACAGCCAGTAATCTATAACCTGTTAGTAAAGTCGTCCGTAGTACCTGAAGATTGGAAGAAGGCCAATGTGATGCTGATTTTGAAAAAGGGAAATCACAGACTGGTAAGCCTGACGTCAGTGCTGGGCAAAATAGTGGAAACTATTATAAAGAATAAATTAATGGAACACATAAATAAACATGGTTTAATGGGACAGAATCATCATGGGTTCAGCCAAAGGAAGTCTTGTCTCACCAATTTGTTTCATTTCTTTGACTAAACATGTGGATAAAGATCAGCTGGTTAATGTAGTGTATGATTTTCAGAAAGCTTTGACAAAGTTCCTCATGGAAGGATTCTGAGAAAATTAAAGAGCCATGGGATAAGAGGCAATGTTCTGGTGTGGATTAGGAACTGGATATTGGACAGAGAGCAGAGGGTAGGGTTAAATTACCATTTCTGTCAATGGAACAGGGTGAATAGTGGAGTGCCGCAGGGATCTGTACTGGGACTGGTGCTATTTAGCATATTTATAAATGATCTGGAAATTGGAACGACAAGTGAGGTGATTAAATTTGCAGATGACATAAAACTATTCAAGGTTGTTAAAACCCATGTGGACTGTGAAATATTGCAGGAAACTCTTAGGAAACTGGAAGATTGGGCATCCAAATGACAGATGAAATTTAATGTGGACAAATGCAAAGTGATGCACTTTGGGAAGAATAATCCGAATCATAGTTACCTGATGCTAGGGTCCACCTTGTTGAGGGTCAGCACCCAAGAAAAAGATCTAGGTGGTGTTGTAGACAATACACTGAAATCTTCTGCTCAGTGTGTGGCAGCAGCCAAAAAACAAACAAGATGTAAGGAATTATTAGGAAAATGATGGTAAATAAGACCAAGAATACTATAATGCCTCTGTATCGCTCCATGGTTTGACCTCAACATCAGTATTGCATTCAGTTCTGGTCGTCGTATCTCAAAGAAGATATAGAAGAAAAGGTTCAAAGAAGAGTGGCCAAAATGATAAAGGGTATGGAACTCCTCTCATATGATGAAAGGCTAAAGAGGTTAGGGCTTTTCAGCTTGGGAAAAAGACAGCTGAGGGGAGATATGATTGAGGCCTACAAAATCCTGAGTGTTGTAAAATGAGTAGAAGTGAATCTTTCAAAAAGTACAAAGACTAGGGACACTCAATGAAGTTACATGGAAACACTTTTAAAACAAATAGGAAGAAATACTTTTTCCACTCAATGAAATAGTTAAGCTCTGGAACTCTTTGTTGGAGGATGCAGTAACAACAGTTAGTATGTCTGGGTTTAAAAAAGGTTTGGACAAGTTCCTGGAGGAAAGGTTCATAGTCCACTATTGAGACAGACATGGGGAAGCCAGTGCTTGCCCTGGGATTGGTAGCATGGAATGTTGCTACTTTTTGGTTTCTGGAAGGTTCTTGTGACCTGCATTGGCCACTGTTGGAAGCAGGATACTGGGCTAGATGGACCACTGGTCTGACCTAGTATGGCTATTCTTGTGTTCTTAAAAGGATGTTACCAGTGACGTGCTGCAAGACTCGGTTCTAGGGCTGGTTCTTTTTAACATTTTTGTAAGTAATATTGCTGAAGGGCTACCTGGTAAGGTTTCCTTCTTTACGGATGATACCAAAGTCTGCAATAGAACACCCTGATGGTGTGGATAACATGAGGAAGGACTTATGCTAAAAAAATGCAGGGTCATGCATTTGAGCTGGAAAAACCCAAGGGAATGGTGCAGTTTAGTGGGTGAAGAACTTTTGTGCATGAATAAGGAGCAGGACTTGGGTGTGATCGTATGTGATGATCTTAAGGTGGCCAAATAGGTAGAAAAGGCGATGGTGGAAGCTAGAAGGATGCTTGGTTGCATAGGGAGAGAATTAGCCAGTAGAAAAAAAGGAGGTAATGATGCCCCTGTATAAGACTCTGCTGAGAACTCATTTAGAAGTTTGTGTACAATTCTGGAGACCACACCTTTAAAAAGGTATAAACAGAATGGAGTCTGCCCAGAGGGCAGCTACTAAAATAGTACTTTGTCATAACACGTATGGGGACAGACTTAAATATCTTAATATATATTCTTTGGAAGAAAGGCAGGAGAGGGAAATTTGTTACAGGCATTTTAATACCTACAAAGAAAAGGAGACTGAGTCTCTTTCAATTGAAAGGAAGCTCTGGAAAATGGGGCATAGGATGAAGGTGAAAGGCAATAGACTCGGAAATAACACGAGAAAATACTTCTTCATGGAAAGAGTGGTGAATTCGTGGAACTGCCACCCGGTGGAAGTGGTGGAGACAAAAACAGTATCTGAATTCAAGAGAGTTTGGGATCTCTAAGGGAATGATACGGAGAGTAGATGGCATGGATGGGTAGACTGGATAGGCCATATAGTCTTCATCTGCCTACATATTTATGAGTACAATTGCACCAACCATGAATAGACAGTGAAAGAAACCACAGTAAAATAAAACTATTGCTCTAAAAAGAATGAGTACAGATGGATGGTTTTACCTGCCCTTCAAATACTTATGAGCTGATGGCATTACTCAGGCATTCCTCCAGATCTATGAAATGGATTGAAAATGGCTTCCCTCCACCTGCAGCATGTCTGTGCAATGCAGAGCTAGCTTGGCTATCTTTGACTTGCACTTTACCTAGATTTCTAGGTAAAGTGGTGTATCTGTGGTGGTACTGCTTGATAGACCACTCCAAAGCTGCAGGCATAGAGGTTCTGCTGTCCAGATTTTGTTCTTAGCAGTGAGGGCACCTTAAGTGCTAGATGACTTTTCCATAATGGCCTTACTTTTCTCCTTGGTGAACTGGAAGTATCTAATGTGCTGTCTAGGTGGTAGAGATGGGCTGCTGGGCCCTATCTGTTAATCAGCTGGTGGCTGAGGCAAGGCCTACCTGCGTGCTTCTCTCTCTCCTCATTCCAGGCCCTCTCCTCTGCCTTTATTCCACCTTGACCGGTCCTCACTCTTCATCTTTCTTCTCTTGACCATGACTTCTTGTTGGTCTTCTCTATCTGCCTCTGTAGCCTGACTGTCACTCACTGCCACCCTGTTGCTCTTACTGTGTCCTTTATTGCTTATTCCCATGTGCCTAGTACTTGGCATCTCCTCCTCTCCTTCATTTGTGCATTCACTGTCTCCTTTTTGACTACCCCCCACTTCTTCTACCCTGACCTGGCCATATATGTCCCCTATCTTTCACCTTGTGCATTTCTTTCATCTCGCTCAGCTGGGTGTCTACCATAGTCCTTTCACACATCAGTCTTGCCTTGATATTCTCTCTTGCACATTCTAATACCAAGAAAAAGGATAGACACTTCTAGAAACAAATGAGACCTACACACGAGCTTTTAGACGCACAAAGAAAAGAGACAAATGAAGAGGGAAGAAGAGACAGGGAATACATTTATGATAAGAGTACAATCAGCATTTAGCACAGCTACTCTCTTCTCACTTCTTTCTACTAAGCCTACATTCTCTAGAATCAAGAGTTCACTTCCTGTCTGACAGCAGGTGGCAGTGTGCAGTCGGTACATATTAAGGATGGAAGCAGCATGCATTATAACAGGTTTGTCCAACCTACGGCCCATGGGCCAGAATCCAGCCCACCAAGTGCTTTTTTTTCTGGCCCTTGGAAGCTTGGCAATTCTTGTGATGCTTACAGCAGGTCCTGTTTCCCTGCTACGACTCAGCTTGAGTCGTGTGGTGCCGTAAGTTTGGGTTGGTGTTGTAGTTTCAAGTCTCGCGAGACCAACCTGAACTTCCAGCATTACCTAGCCCAAGCTTGCAGTGAGCTGTGTCGCAGTGGGGAAGCAGGAATCCCGTTGTTTCCAGGTGAGGGTAAAGAAACTGGGTGAAGACTTGGGGGAGGGGGGTACATGAGAGAGACTGGGTGAAGGCTGGGAATGGGACAATGCACCAATATATATATTGCCAATATTTGTTGAAACATGTGGCAAAATATAAAATGTGACTACCGATACAAAAAAGGTTGAAGAAGCCTGCATTATAAAAATATGATCGGCATTATTTACTACAGTCCTTAACACTATCATAACCTTTGTGAATACATGTTAATGTGACATGGCAATAAACAGCGTTATTACTGCCCTTCTGTGATAGACATGTACATTAATGAATGTTCATTTTTAACTCTTGTATCCAATCAAAGATACACTTATATCTTGGAATTGTTATAATTGTGAATAGTGCAGCAAGACCTCTCTGGTCATATTTAAATACATAATTACGCTTACCATGGTGATTGCTGAAATCAGTGAAGGTACTATTTTTCTGTTTGCCGCAGTTAAGCAAGCAAAACCATTACAAAGAGTTTGTAAATCAGCCTTGCATGCTATTGTGATGAATGATAAGATTATTTGCTTATGGTCACTGCATGCATAATATAGCACAGTCAGTCACCGAAGGTAGCATAAAAGATGCCGTGAGTGTATTAAAAGGTGCATATCAGTTTAAAAGTGAACTACAGAATAAGCTTGTTGATATTTAGTTAACAGTATCTTTATACTGTGGATTGAGTTGCCCATTTGCTAGGGCTGTTTCATGCCTCTAGAGAAAATGTACAGATGAGACTTTGTCATGTTGATAAATGTGCCTGAATGATTCATAATGTACCGATGCACTGCAATGATAAATGGGGGTGGTTTTACATTGTGGGTCAAACACACAATTAAATACTTTGTAAGACACATATTGCTGACTAGACCAAGAAAAAATATCAGTGGAGTCAGAAAGGATGAATATAAATTGCTTTATTAAGTCAAGCGAAAACCTGTAGCATTATCTAGCAGGAACAGGCTACGATCTGGTGTTAGGCATCTCCCAGAAGAGACTAATAGAATACAAAACACACATAGCGCTGCTTTGGCTCCTTCAAACAGGTTCCAGGTATTGTAAATTCTGTTGTATGCAGTCAGATCATAACCCACACAAATTCAAAGTGATGCTCTGATTCTATCATATGTTTTGCCTTTTCTAAGCTAGTATTCTGAAGGGATAGGTATTGGGCTCTTCATGTGCAGTATGAAAATAGGCAAAATACAGTAAATAATTCAGAGGTTAAGCCCCCCAAATTGAGTTTTCTCCTTGTGATTGATTTTTGAACAATTGTGGTTTTTAAACAATTTGCCACTATAGTTGAAGATCTATGGGAACAGGATGAGGAAGCAACCTGACTTGGGCAGGGCCTTCAGAGAATGAAGCTGCTGACCACCACTTTGGAGAAGGTGGCAGTGGAACACTGACCCCCCCCCCCCCCCCACCATGTGAGATGACAAAGAAAATGACCTGCTGCTACCCTAGAGCCTCAGTAGGGATGATACAGAAGAGATATGAATGGGTTGGACACAGAGCAGACCTTAAAGTCTGAGGGATATGAAAGGAAATTGAAGGGCTATGTTGGTCAGGGGAGAGATACAGGGGGATGAGATATGAGAGGGAAAGGGTGAGTGCAGAATGGAGGAACCAGAGACTGAGGAAAGAAGAGGAGAAAAAAAAGCATATGCTAAATGAAAAGGTAGGGTAAAAGGAGAGAGGAAAGGATAGAAAAAAAAGGAAGTGTGAGAACAAGTTGGGAAAGCATGCAGAGCATGGCTCTTGGAATTCTTTCCAACCATTCTGTGTTTGTGTGTTGTCTTTGTACTGGAGGGAAGAGGGGAAGTTTGAAAAGCGTGGTATCCAAACATTATGTGCATTAGTCTGACCACAAAGAATTTGCACCTGCTCCAGTTACTTCAGAACGCTGCAGCATGACCGATAGCAAGTGACATGACTTACATTACACTCTTCTTCCAAAACCGCACTAACTACCAGTACCTTACAGAGCCAAATTTAAAACTCTATCTCTGATCTTCAAGGGAATCAGACAAAATGGGTCAGAGTACATAAACAACCACTTAACCCTCTACACATCTTTGAGGACTCTGTGGTCTTTCCAAGGAGCATCCCTAACTGAACCCTTGCTAAAGGAAATTGCACGATGTGACCCTCACCAACAACTCACTCCTAGAGGGGCTACACCTAACTCAAGACTACTTCTGCTTCAAAAAGTGGATGGAAGCCTCTCTCTTCTTCCAAAACTTTAATGGCTGTGGCAACTGACTATTCAGTCACTTACACCACATCAGTACCAGCTTGCCACACATCCCTTTTTCAACTATACTTTGGCAGGATGGCTGACGAACAGCCATGGAGCCCTCACAGACACAGTGAGAGTGTAGTGTAAGTCGAAAAGAAAAGCTTTATTATTGAACCACCAATCACAATATCACAGTATGTTCCTGTCACAGACTCAGGCTCATCTCATAACAGTTCTCTCTCATCAGGCTTCGTCAGCATAGTTCAAGTTGATCACACATAAATCCAGGTGTGGTTCCAGCTGGGACACTCAGGACCTGGGTCTCACAGATATATTAAGGCATTCTTTTACCTTTACAGGCTTTTGCTTCTTGACAAGCAATCCCTGGGTGTCTACTTAATTAAAATATGTATTACTTCTTACCCCAGGGTGCAAACCTCAGAGTTAGGGCCACTCCTTGCTTCCCTGGAACTTCCTCTTAGGTACTGCAGCCCAGCTAACACTAAGAGGATTTTTTCACTTGGAGCCTCCCTCCAGGAGACCTCTTCCCTCAAGGCCTCCCTGATCTGTTCTGCCCTGCCCCAGGGCATTTTACCACTTCCCTGCCTGAACACTGCCCCTCTAACTCAGCAACAGCACCCTTAGTGCAGCAGACTTTGATCCTGGGGAACTGGGTTCGATTCCCACTGCAGCTCCTTGTGACTGTGGGCAAGTCACTTAACCCTCCATTGCCCCAGGTACAAAATAAGTACCTGAATATATGTAAACTGCCTTGAATGTAGTTGTAAAATACCACAGAAAGGCGGTATATCAAGTTCCATTTCCCTTTCCCCTTTCCCTTCCCTCTGTTGTAACGTGGCTTAACTTCAGCACCAATGAGGGAGTGTTCTTAGAGAAACCTGCCACTATACCACTCACTCCCTCACATACCCTCACCCTCAGCTCAACCAACATAGGTTGAATGCTTGCCCCTACCAGGGTCACCACCCCTAAGTGCCAAGGGCTACCATCCAATAAGGCACCCAGGACCCCCAGTACCACTAGGATTCTATGGGACCTCCCCTGAGCCATAACCAAAACTCCACACTGAACAGGCAATGCCTCTAGCATTGCCACACAAACAGGGCAAGGTAACCATAGCAGCCATTGGGCCCCATCACACCAATGGCCCTGAACTGTCCAAATCCCTGTCACAGGGACATCAAATCCAGTAGGAGGCAGCAGGTCTTGGACTCCATGAATGGGATATATCACAACTCTCTCTGCCAATAGTTGCTACCTTTCCTCAATCTGGAACATAACATCCTCCTGTGCATATGTACATCAAATCCTTCTCTGTCCCTTGAGCTGCTCTCCTCGGTGGAAGGCTGATACTCGTTGCTCTTTGGTCCCTGTTGACCACCATAGCCAGGTCCTTGTAAGTGACTGGGATCCTTTGATCCCCTGAAACATCCACAACTGAGAGTAGGAAGAAGAATATAAGCCTTCAGGACCCTCTTGGATAGCCCCGCTTCCCTTTGAGGCGTCCCAGTCTTGACCTCTTTCGTATCCTCAGCACTCTACTCTTGGCTTTAAACTTCTTCCTTTGAGTGATCCTTCTAGCTGCTGGGCCTCCCTTATTCAAGGCACTGTCCATATTCACACGGGAAAGGCAATGGTGGGTCAACTGACTTTTGGCTCTTAATTTACTGTCCCCCCTGAGTCAGGGACCTTGCTGGATGGCTTCTCTGTAGCGTTGGCATACTGATTCCTTTTTCATCATTCTCATACAACAATTTTTCTCTAATACCCTCTCCTGGGTTACTTGACCCCCTTCGGAAGCCTTCATGCTTCCCCGGTCAGGAATTATTTCCACAGTCTCTAATTATGAGCTCCTCTATATCTGCCAGGCCACTTTTGTCATAGCCTCTTTCTTTTGACCCCTGTCTCACACATGGCTTCTTTATGGTTCTTTCAAACACTTCTCCATTAAGTGCCCGGGCCAGAGCCTTCAGAGGTTCACCTTTTGGTTTCAACCCACAGCGCTCTTGACTCAGTGCTACATCCCTGCCAGCAACCTGTACTTCTTCTTCCAGTTGTTTTTCTTTCCTCCTTCTCCTGGCATCTCTCAGTTGTTTTTCAAGGGTCTGCATATATGTCAGCAGCAGAACTTGGCTCAAAACTCCTCTTGGAGCTGGGCCATCACATTCTCCATTTCCTTTAAAGCTTCCCTCCTGGAAACCTCCAACTGGGTCCAAGGACTCTGGCTCTGTGCCAGCTGCTCTAACAATGGTTGCATTGTACTGCCCAACACTGTCATTTCTTTTTGGTACTCCTGTACCAGGACATACAGTATTGAGCTGACATGGAGTCTTCGCCAGTTCCTGCGATAACAGTTTATTTAGTTCTAACAACCAATACACTCCTGGTGCATTCAGCTTCTTCCTTAGACAAATTCTCCACTCAGAGGCTCATTTCTTGGGATTGCTGCTGAAGTTCAGTGGTCCTGCTCTCTAGCAGTCAAGCCTTCGCTTTCTCCTTCTCCTGACACTTCTGCAGTAGATTAGACATTTGTCCCTGCAGCTTGAGGTACTGCTCCACTAGCATTGCTCTGGCCAGTTCTTGTTGCAGTCGTGTAATTTCTGCTTTGGTCTGATAGACCTGGTTCTGTTCTGTCAGCCAGCAGATCTGGGACTGGAGCTCCTTAGCCTTATCTTGCTGCTACCCACCAGCCCCACTTCTGCCACTACCAGACACTTAGCTTTCTCATTTGTTTCCTGTATTTAAACACTTCTCATCTTCTCAACCTGCTCAGCTAGGATGCTCTTTTTCAGCAGTCCCTGAAGTCTTGAAGTGTATGGTTTACTTCTGCATTTTCCTCAGATAGTTTTTCTACTAACAAAGTTGCCCCTTTCCATTCCTTGCAGAGCTTGCTTGTCTGTTCCTGAAGAGTTTCATTTGACATAGGAAAATGTGTAAGGGAAGGTTCTGGAAGCCAAATTTAGGCTCTTTGGTACAATGCTCAAATCCAAAATATTTAGGATAGCATTTTCAGAAGTGCTCCTCGTTCCACGCACAGGGGCCAAGAGACAGGTAGAGCTCCGGAGTCTCAATGTGTGGATGAGGCGATGGTGTAGGGAGGAGGGTTTTAGATTTGTAAGGAACTAGGCAACATTCTGGGGAAGAGGGAGCCTATTCTGGAATGATGGGCTTCATCTTAACCAGGGTAGGAACAGGCTGCTGTCATCAGCATTTAAAAAGAAGATAGAACAGCTTTTAAACTAGAAACTGGGGGAAGGTCGACAGCTGTTCAAAACCACATGGTTTGGAATAAGGTATCTTTCAAAGTACATAAGTAATGCCACACTGGGACAGACCAAAGGTCCATCAAGTCCAGTATCCTGTTTCTAACAGTGGCCAATCCAGGTCACACATACCTGGCAAGATCCCAGAAAAGCTCAATACATTTTATGATGCTTATCCCAGAAATAAGCAGTGGATTTTCCCAAGTCCATTTAATAATGGTCTATGGACTTTTCTTTTAGGAAGCCGTCCAGACACTTTTTAAACCCTGCTAAGCAATATCACCAAAACAGGGAAGATGACGTTTAATGTGAACAAGTATAAGGTGATGCATGTGGGAAAAAAGAACCCGAATTATAGCTATGTCATGCAAGGTTCCACGTTAGGAGTTACAGACCAAGAAAGGGATCTGGGTGTCGTCGTTGATAGTACACTGAAACCTTCTGCTCAGTGTGCTGCTGTGGCTAGAAAAGCGAATAGAATGTTGGGTATTATTAGGAAAGGTATAGAAAACAGGTGTGAGGATATTATAATGCTGTTGTATCGTTCCATGGTGCGACCACACCTTGAGTATTGTGTCCAATTCTGGTCGCCGCATCTCAAGAAAGATATAGTGGAATTGAAAAAGGTGCAGCGAAGGGCGATGAAAATGATAGCGGGGATGGGACGACTTCCCTATGAAGAAAGACTAAAGAGGCTAGGGCTTTTCAGCTTGGAGAAGAGACGGCTGAGGGGAGACATGATAGAGGTATATAAAATAATGAGTGGAGTGGAACAGGTGGACGTGAAGCATCTGTTCATGCTTTCCAAAAATAGTAGGACTAGAGGGCATGCGATGAAACTACAGTGTAGCACATTTAAAACAAATAGGAGTACATTTTTCTTCACCCAACGCATAATTAAACTCAGGAATTTGTTGCCAGAGAACGTGTTGAAGGCGGTTAGCTTGACGGAGTTTAAAAAGGGTTTGGATGGTTTCCTTAAGGACAAGTCCATAGACCGCTACTAAATGGACTTGGGAAAAATCCACAATTTCGAGAATAACATGTATAGAATGTTTGTACGTTTGGGAAGCTGCCAGGTGCCCTTGACCTGGATTAGCCGCTGTTGGGGACAGGATGCTGGGCTTGATGGGCCTTTGGTCTTTTCCCAGTATGGCATTACTTATGTACTTATAGGGTATCCCGATAGTGAGGTTGCAATAGAGACTGTAGTAGACCAGCAGGAATAACAAACATAGTTTGAAATGTCTATATGCAAATGCTGGAAGCCTAAGAAATAAGATGGGAGAAATATATTGTGCTAAATGAAAAAATTAGATATAATAGGCATCTCTGAAACCTGGTGGACAGAGGATAACCAATGGGACACTGCCATACCAGGGTACAAATTATATTATAGTGATAGGGTGGATCAAATTGGTGGAGGGGTAGCATTGTATGCTAAGAAGGGCCTTGAATCAAATAGATTAAAAATTCTGCAGGACACAAAACACATCTTGGAATCCCTGTGGATTGAAATTCCATGTGTAAAGGGGAAAAGGATATAAAAGGAGCCCACCTGGCCAAGATTAACAGAGAGATGTAGAAATGTTATCAGAAATTAGAGAGGCTAACAAACTGAAATTACCCATTATTATTGTGTTCCCCAATTACCCCGATATTGACTGGGTAAATGTAACATCGGGTCACGCTAGGGAGGTAAAATTCCTTGATGAAATCAAGGACTGCTTATGAAGCAGCTGGTACAGGAGCAAACAAAAGGAGGAAAAGTTCTAGACCTAGTACTTATAAGTACATAAGAACATAAGTGTACCCATAATGGGACAGACCAAAGGTCCTTCATGCCCAGAATCCTGTTTCTAGCAGTGGCCAATCCAGGTTACAAGTACCTGGCAAGATCCCAAAACAGTACAATACATTTTATGCTGCTTATCCTAGAAATAACCAGTGGATTTTCCCCAAGTCCATTTTAATAATGGCTTATGGACTTTTCTTTTAGGAAGCTATCCAAACCTTTTTTTTTTTAATCCCACTAAGCTGCTTTTATCACATTCTCTGGCTACAAATTCCGGAGTTTAATTACATGTTGAGTGAAGAAATATTTTCTCCAATTTGTTTTAAATTTACTAATTTGTTGTGTCATTGTGTGCCCCCTTGTCCAAGTATTTTTGAAAACAGTAAACAAGCGATTCACGTCTACCTGTTCCACTCCACTCATTATTTTATAGACCTTTATCATATCTCGCCTCAGCTGTCTTTTCTCCAAGCTGAAGAGCCCTAGCCACTTTAGTCTTTCCTCATAGAGAAGTCGTCCCATCCCCTTTATCATTTTCATGGCCCTTCTCTGTACCTTTTCTAATTCCACTATATTTTTTGAGGTGCGGTGACCAGAATTGCACATAGTATTCAAGGTGAGGTTGTACCATGGAGCAATACAAAGGCCTTATAACATCTTCATTAGTGGAGTGTATAAACTGGTGCAGAAGGTAATGGAGTTGGGGCCACTTGATAACAGGGATCATAATATGATCAAATTTGATATCAGCTCTGGAGTAAGTACACACAGAAAATCCAATACGTTAGCATTTAACTTTCAAAAAGGAGATTATGATAGAATGAGAAGAACAGTAAAAAAACATTTAGAGGAGCAGCTGAGAAGGTTGAAAATTTACCTCAAGTGTAGATGCTGTTCAAAAATACCATCCTGGAAGCCCAGGCCAGTTATATTCCATGTATTAAAAAAGGAGAAAGGAGGCCAAGTGACAGCTGGCATGGTTAAAAAGTGAGGTAAAGGAATCTATTAGACATAAAAGAAAATCCTTCAGGAAATAGCATACAGAATGGAAAGTCAAATGCAAAGCCTTAATAAGGAAGGCAAAGAGAGACTTTGAAAAAGATATTGCATTGGAGGCAATAAGCTAACAAAGGAATCAGTTGGACTGCTAGATGACCGAGGGGTAAAAGGGGCACTCAGGGAAGACAAAGCCATAGCAGAGAGATGAAATGAATTATTTGCTTTGGTCTTCACCAAGGAAGATTTGAGAGAGATACTGGTGCCTGAAATGTTATTCAAAGCTAAATGAAATCTCTGCAAACCTGTAATGGCACAATTTCATAAATTGAAGAGGGTAAAAGGGGCACTCAGGGAAGACAAAGCCATAGCAGAGAGATGAAATGAATTATTTGCTTTGGTCTTCACCAAGGAAGATTTGAGAGAGATACTGGTGCCTGAAATGTTATTCAAAGCTAAATGAAATCTCTGCAAACCTGTAATGGCACAATTTCATAAATTGAAGAGGGTAAAAGGGGCACTCAGGGAAGACAAAGCCATAGCAGAGAGATGAAATGAATTATTTGCTTTGGTCTTCACCAAGGAAGATTTGAGAGAGATACTGGTGCCTGAAATGTTATTCAAAGCTAAATGAAATCTCTGCAAACCTGTAATGGCACAATTTCATAAATTGAAGAGTAGCAAATCACCTGGACTGGATGGTATTCTTCCCAGAGTACTGATAGAATTGAAAAAAGAACTTGCAGAACTAATGTTAGTAATATATAATTTATCTTTAAAATCAAGCATGGTACCGGAAAATTGGAGGGTGGCCAAGGTAACACCGCTTTTTAAAAAAGGTTCAAAAAGGTGATTTGGGAAATTATAGACCAGTAAGCCTGACGTCGGTGCCAGGCAAAATGGTAGAGACTATTATAAAGAACAAATTACAGAGCATATTCAAAAGCATTTAATGAGACAAAGCCAACATGGATTTAGTAAAGGGAAATCTAACCTCACCAATCTATTACATTTCTTTGAAGGGGTGAACAAACATGTGGATAAAGGTGAGCCGGTCGATATTGTGTATCTGGATATTCAAAAGGAGTTTGACAAAGTACCTCATGAAAGACTCCAGAAGAAATTGGAGAGTCATGGGATAGGAGGTAGTGTCCTATTGTGGATTAAAAACTGGTTAAAAGATAGAAAACAGAGAGTAGGGTTAAATGGTCAGTATAGGAGTAAATAGTGAGGTAATTAAATTTGCTGACGACACAAAGTTATTCAAAGTTGTTAAATCGCAAAAGGATTGTGAAAAATTACAAGTGGACCTTACGAGACTGGGAGACTGATCGTCTAAATGGCAGATGATGTTTAATGTGAGCAAGTGCAAAGTGATTCATGTGGAAAAGAGGAACCCTAATTATAGCTACGTAATACAAGGCTCCACGTTAGGAGTCACTGACCGAGAAAGTGATCTAGGCGTTGTTGTTGATGATACATTGAAACCCTCTGCTCAGTGTGCTGCGGCTGCTAAGAAAGCAAATAGAATGTTAGGTATTATTAGGAAAGGAATGGAAAACAAAAATGAGGAAGTTATAATGCCTTTGTATTGGTCCGTGGTGCAACCACACCTCGAATATTGTGTTCATTTCTGGTTGCCGCATCTCAAAAAAGATGTAGTGGAATTAGAAAAGGTACAGAGAAGGGCGATGAAAATGATAAAAGGGATGAGACGACTTCCCTATGAGGAAAGGCTGAAGCTGGAGGAGAGGGAAGGAAATGAGGGGAGCTTTTTGCGGACCGGGAGAGGGTTCCAAATACCTTTTAAATAGTTATATGTGTTCCGGATGATATTCAGCCAAGTCCTACGTAACTGTTTTACGTGGGCTGTGGCTGAATATAGGCCAGGACCTGGATAAGCTCTGTTGGCCGCCCTGCTTAATTTAGCTCTAGATATTCAGTCCTGGTGCCCGGACATGGTCCCGCACTGAAAATCTGGGGCTAATTCTGCCTGCAGCTGTGAGCGATTAAAAAAAAATACTGACCATTGCAGGTTGAATATTATTGTAACCCGGTGGGTTATATTTATTATGTTTTTTTCTTTCTTATTTTTATTTTTACCTGGGGTCCGGGGGAGAATCCAGGCTTCCAGTGGTTGTTAGTGGCCAGTGCTGTGGCTCCAGAAGCTGGGCTTCCCGCGCAGAGCTGCTCTGTCTGTGGCTTGCCCCAATGCTCTGAACTTTGGATTTGGTTTTCTTTGAGTGGGCATTGCTCGGGCATATGTGTGGGGTGATGCAGAATTTAATTAGAGTGGACATCTGTAGTTTTATAGAAGTTTTGATAGAGATTTATGATGAAAATCTGTAAATATCTTTAAATGTGTGTTTAAATTTATAAAAATGCACTGTATGTGTAGTTTGATGGCACTAATGATTGTAAGATATTTTGATCAAATTGTACAGAAAGTTTATGGGGGTTTTTTCCTAAAAATATAACTGTCCCGTTCCGGGTCCTTACCTGTGCTCCCGCGGCGGGGAGCGATGATCGACGGGGGCCACGGGCTCCAGTGCGGCAGAGACACGCCGCTGACGAGGCCAGCGCTTCCGCGGGTCGGCCCGAGGCTGGCAACCCGCGGGAGCGAACGCCGGCCTCAGGGAAGGGAAGGCGCCGGCCAAGATGGCGGCGCCGGCGTTGTTGTCTTCCCGGCCAGAGCTAACCAGCGAGCAAGTCCCGCCCACTCGCGCCGGATTGGCGCATGGAAGGAGGAACTCCGCCTGCGAGGCAGGTCCACCTATCCAGGCCCTCCTGGCCTGGCAGGGCTGAGGGGATTGGCTCCTCTCCAGGGAGGGGATGGACTGGCGGGGGATTTAAACCCCGGCACAAGAAGGGCTCAACGCTTCCGTTTCTCTTGTCAGGAGCCGACACAGTGGAGTACGGAGCGTTGCCCTTCAGAGACTGTGTTCCTCTTCCAGCTAGCCGTCCTTGCTAGCCACCTTCAGAGACTGTGTTCCTCTTCAAGCTAGCCGTCCTTGCTAGCCACCTTCAGAGATCGTGTTCCTCTTCCAGCTAGCCGTCCTTGCTAGCCACCTTCAGAGACTGTGTTCCTCTTCAAGCTAGCTGTCCTTGCTAGCCACCTTCAGAGACTGTGTTCCTCTTCCAGCTAGCCGTCCTTGCTAGCCACCTTCAGAGACTGTGTTCCTCTTCAAGCTAGCCGTCCTTGCTAGCCACCTTCAGAGACTGTGTTCCTCTTCAAGCTAGCCGTCCTTGCTAGCCACCTTCAGAGACTGTGTTCCTCTTCCAGCTAGCCGTCCTTGCTAGCCACCTTCAGAGACTGTGTTCCTCTTCAAGCTAGCCGTCCTTGCTAGCCACCTTCAGAGACTGTGTTCCTCTTCCAGCTAGCCGTCCTTGCTAGCCACCTTCAGAGACTGTGTTCCTCTTCAAGCTAGCCGTCCTTGCTAGCCGCCTTCAGAGACTGTGTCCTCTTCCAGCTAGCCGTCCTTGCTAGCCATCCTCAGTGACTGCATTCCTTTTCTGCACTAGCCGTCCTTGCTAGTTGCCCTTCCGAGACTGTGTTGCTGACTACCCGCCAGGCCGGCCGTCACCCCGCGGTTCCAGCAGTCCTGCTGGCCGCCTGCAGCTGGGGGCTCAACCCTCGGTGAACGGCGGTCGCCGCGGGTGAAGATTCGGGGTGCACGGCGGTCCTCTGAGGTCCTGCGGGCCTCCGGGAACCTAAGGGCTCACCAATAACCGAAACAGGACAATAACTTTTCTATTATTTTCTATGGAAAGTTATTTTCCAAAATGGAGATTATGAAAATATATTAATTAGGGTCCACAAGGCAAACAACCTGTGTTTTGAAACCATATTGACTGGCAGAGGTCAGCTGGTGATTCAGAGACACAGTCTCCTTTGGCAACAGCTTGCCAGGAAGCAGAGGGGGGGCTGAAAACACTGAGTGAAGATGTGTGTGTGTGAAAGCTCTGATTGCATGACAGGATTTCTGAGACAGAAAGTATGTGAAAGTAAGTTTTTCTGCAAGTGTTTGAGCTCTGAGTGCAGATGAAGTATGCTGGAGGAGAAAAGTGTTGGATTTGAGCTGAGAAAAAAAAGTTCTTAAACTCATTTTTTGTGTGCTGTTTAAATATATGAAAGGGAATGCCTCTGCAAGTTTTTGAGCATTGAATCACTGAATGCAGGTGAAGTGAGTTGGAGGAGAAAGATATTAGATTTGAGCAGAGAAAAAAAAAAGAACTAAAGCTGATTTTTGTTTGTGTGCTGTTTAAATGTTTTGCAAGTTAAGACCAAGGAAGAGAGACCAAGTGCATGATTGTGTAAAACAAATTTGTGAAAGTGGATTAACAGCTTTGTCAAGGGAATAATCTTCGTATACTGTCTCACTCCTTTATCATCAGACACAAACTTGACAAAGCTGTTAATGTGAAACAGGCTCCTGTCTGGATCATGAGGGTTCATGAGTATACCTAGGACTAAATGCAGATATGTGATGCAGTTTCGCTTCCTATTCTGTTGTATGAACATACAGCCGGCAGTAGTTGGTTTCAAGGTGAAGTATTGAAAGAGAGGTGCCTGATACCATGAAGACTGCGGCTGTATGGTGTTTGAAGATATTAAATTGTTTCCTGCATCTGACTGAAGATACAATTGAGTGCATATAAAAATGCTCGCAGAGGAAAAATAGAAAAAAATATAAAAAACAATATTTTAAAAAAGTGAGGAATAGAGACACTAAAATTTAAGATTGAGCACTGGATATATATTTTGAATGATGAGTTGTGCACTAAGGGAGGCTGGGGGCAGTCAATGATTATATATTATCACAAAGCACAGGCTCACCTTTCTGGTGATAAAGACTGCCTGAGTGGCTGTATGAGATGTCCCCTACACAAATCAACAGCACTGAGTATTATATGTTCTACCATCATTTGGTTGTGTACTATTCATTTTGATATAGGTGGAACAGTGCCATTTTTTTGTTTGACAGTATCCTAGAAATAAGCAGTGGATTTTCTCCAATTCCATATTAATAATGGTCTATGGACTTTTCCTTTAGGAAGCCATCCAAACATTTTTAAAACCGATCTAAGCTAACTGCTTTTACTACATTGTCTGGCAACAAATTCCAGAGTTTAATTACACATTGAGTGATGAAAAGTTTTCTCTGATTCGTTTTAAATTTACTACCTTATAACTTCAATGCATGCCCCCTAGTCCTAGTATTTTTGGAAAGAGTAAACAATCGATTCACATCTACCCGTTCCACTCCACTCAATATTTTATAGACCTCTATCATATCTCCTCTCAGCTGTCTTTTCTCCAAGCTGAAGAGCCCTAGCCACTTTAGCCTTTCCTTATAGGGAAGTCGACCCAGCCCCTTTATCATTTTTGTTGCCCTTTTCTGTACTAAGTGACAGAATGTAGAACACTCCAGAGTTTCTAAGGGGATGATGGTAAAGCCCAAGGGGGGGTGGTTTCCTGGATAAGTTGCAGAGGGAAATGTTCTTGGTTGTAGAGTGACAGTGTGGGATGAGTTAGGAGCTAATAAATAATGTTGGTGGGGAGTGCATGAGGTCTTTGGTTGCCTGTACTACCCTTGGAGGAGAGGGGGAGTCCTGGATGGGTTAAAAAAATTAATTCTGACCAAAGAGGCGGTTTCTGCAAATTCAAACATTAACCGTGAAGTGGAGGAGTGCTCCAGGTGGGAAATAGGGGATCCCAGCCTGGGAGCAGAAACAGTGGAGAGCTGTTGGAGCCAAAGGTGGTAGCCTGGTGAGATACTCCTTTGGGTGAGGAGAGTGTGGACAGATGGGAGGTCTGATCCAAAAGAAGATCTGCTTGTTGCACAAGCGCTGCAGGCACAGCCTTAGATTGTTTCACCCAGAAGGATGGGTATAGACAGGAAGCGCTGTAAATATGTACCTACTGTAGAATTATAAACTGCTTTGAAGAAGATACACCATCAGTGGCGTACCAAGGGGGGGGGGGGGCGGTGGGGGCGGTCCGCCCCAGGTGCATGCCGCTGGGGGGGTGCTGCGCGCCGGTCAGCTTCGTTTGTGTCCATGCTCCCTCTGCCCCGGAACAGGAAGTAACCTGTTCTGGGGCAGAGGAAGCATGGAAACGAATGAAGCTGACCGGCGCGTGGCACCCCCCCCCCCCCAGCGGCGTACACCCGGGGGGGAGGGTTCTTTTGCCAGGGTGGGGGGGGGGTCCTTTCGCCGGGGTGGGGGTGGGGGTCACGCTGCACCCAGGGGGCAGGGCGCATCGGCGATCCGCCCCGGGTGTCAGCCCCCCTAGGAACGCCACTGTACACCATATTCTTAAATGACTTTGGATTTGTGGTTTGCATCTGATGTTTGTTCCAAAGAGGATTTGGACTGCCTGTTGCAGAATATTCAGTAAAGTCTTATTATTTTGCATAGCTCTTTGACTGGAGTTTCTTTCTTTGAGTGAGGGTGAAGCTTATTTACTCCCAGACTGGTACAGGAAAGAGAATAGAAGAGAAATAAAGCCCTGGCTCAATATTCAACAACCTTCTGGATTTTTATCTGGACCTCACCTACGCCCAAGCTCGAATTGAGAATAGATAAGACCTGACAGTGAGTTTGGTTTTCTTTGTGCCCCTGGTCTTGGGTTCTGACCCTGCAGTGAGCTACCTGGTGCCCGGACTGGCGAGACCAGGGTTATACAAATATTTTAGACATTTATGTGCATAGGGGTAGATTCAGTAAATGACTCCTAAAGAATCATCACCGAGAAAAAAATGTTGAAGTGTTATTCTATAAGCTGTGCATAAAGTTCAGCACAGTTTCTAGAATAACACTTAGGTGTTATGGTCACGCATAAATTAAGGCACCACCATTTACACCAATGAAAATGTGGTGCAAATGCCTGCACTTAAATTTATGCGCGGAGCATCTTATTCTGTAATTACATAACTCAAAACTATGCCCCCCATTCCACCCCAAAACACCCATGACCATCCCCTTTTTGTGCCCCCTTTTTCTGCCTGTGCATAACTTTTAGGTACCGATCATGCGCCTAGCTTTAGGTGCCTAACACCCAAATTAAATCTAATTAGTGCCAATAACTCCTTGTTAAAAAGCCAATTATTGGCACTAATTGGCTCATTATCTTATTAAATTGCATGCACAAATCGGCACCACGCCTAAATTTGCATGCAAAGTTTTTGGCAACCTTTACAGAATCCGGGGGATAATACATATATAGTATTAGTACTTAGTTTGTAGAATTGCCCTGTAGAACACTAAAGGCCCTGTTTACTAAGGTGTGTTAGTGTTTTTAGCACACCTACACTTAGTGTGTGCGCTAACAATGTAGGCACCTATAGGGATATTGTAGGCACGTACATGGTTAACGCATGTTAAAAACGTTAACGCACCTATAACACTGCTTAGTAAACAGGACCCTTATAGACATAGAAGCTTAACTGACCAAAGATTCTCAGTTAAATCAAGGTCAAAAGGGGGAAATTTTAAGGGCTAAAAGATTGTACAGAGTAAAGTAAAGAAATTGCAGGATAGCTTGAAAGAAGCTCGTACATGCAGATCTTAAAGGTCACTGTGAGAAGGACTGATTGTTACTAAAGCCTGTGTTGTGAGAAGAGGCACCAGAAAGAGATGAGATAAGCAGACCAGATAGGTTGCTGTGAAATGTTTGTAATTAATTTGTACAAAAAGCTGTCGCAATACATTCCTTTTGTTTATTTTAAGGATATACAGTCAAGCCTGAACAATGTAAAATCAGGCTGCACAGAGAGCTTTATTGATTTATTAGATTAACAGAGCCACTGGAAGGACCGTGTGGGTCTTTATCTGCCGTTATTTACTTTATTAGTGGACGTGTTGCTGTGAATTTTTGGCTTTTTTAGATCGTTTTTAAGGTGAGAGGGAGAAACATACTTGCCTTCTCACTCATGCCCGAAACCCTGCATCCAAACACACTTATATGAAATCCAAAGGTGGTGCAAATCTAAGAGAATCTAGGAAAGTAGTCATGAAAATGAAAATGGAAAAAATTAACTGATACAGTGAAATGATGAGACAAGGTATGTTAGTGACAGAAGGAACTTGAGGGTGATGGGGAGGAATGTTTGGAAGCTGATGTGTATAAAGCTGATAGGGATATATTTTTTTAAATGCACGTGTACTGTGCTTTTAAAATGGAAAGATGTGCAGATTTAAAATACCTTCTTATATTATCCCCCCCTCCTCAAAATCTGTACATGCTGTGGATATATATGTGTAAGTAGCATCGTTTGTAAAATTTCTCATTTACATTTGTAAACTAGCTTCTTATTCTTGCAAAATCACCTCATTGTTTCCAATTTCTTTGTTCTCTGTTTCTATGACATAGTTAATTATTTTTTTTAATGTACAATGGGCACCTGTGTTTTTGGCATTAAACTGCATTATTAGCAAATAATGCACATTATTCCCAATAAACTTGCTTTATTACCATTAATCAGCTTAGTAAATAAAACCTGTAGACTGTAAGCGCTCTTGGGATAGGAAACTGCCTACTGTAAATGAATGTAACCTTTGTCTTGAGGTACCAATGAAAAAACATGAGCTGAATCTAAATTACAAAAAAAAAAAAAAACCTTTGATAGTGAAATAGATTTTAACTGGGAAACACATCTGTTTTAAACATTTTCTCTTTGTGTAGTGTCAGCGAGGAGAAGTCATTTTTCACTTTTTTCGCTTGTTGTTTAAGGATCCTTACCATGTCATTTCGTATTATTTACCAGGGTTCCCCATCTTTCTTATTTAGTTGCTTACCCCTTACTGACCTGTATGTGCCTTACATTGTGCTGACCAGCTGCCAGAGGATGTGGGAACAGCAGTTAGTATATCTGGGTTTTAAAAAGCTTTGGACAAGTTCCTGGAGGAAAAGTCCATAGTCTGTTATCGAGATGGACATGGGGGAAGCCACTGCTTGCCCTGGGATTGGTAGCATGGCATGTTGCTGCTAATTTGGGGTGGGGGGGTTCTTTTACTAAAGATTAGCTTGATTTATCTGCAGCAGGGCCCATAGGAGTAAAATGGGTCCTGCTGCAGATAATTTAAGCTGATCTTTAGTAAAAAAAAGACCCCCTGGGTTTCTGCCAGGTAGTTATGACCTGGATTGGCCACTGTTGGAAGCAGGATACTGGGCTAGATGAACCAGTCTGACCCAAGTTTTATTTTTTTATTAATTTTGAATAAATGTTATGGTGTTCTAAGTTTGCCTAGTGGCTTTCTTCCTGGTGCTTGGTTTTACTCTCTTCTTTCATTGCCATCATTGTTTTTGCAGGCCTGCAAACACATTTTGAAAGGGAACAGATGGTCACCTTCAGGAAAAGCTTTGCCCTCTACATATTTACATAAGCTTCTCCTCAAACAAAATCTGAGCTATTTTTTCTAGCTTGACTCCCTTTATTGGGTGAGTGCAAACCCATTGAGGAGGGTACATAGTATACAGTAGATTAGCCCTGGATTAAACATTAAGCAAAACAAGCATGTGCTTAGGGCACCAAGGGAAGGGGGAGCACCAGAGTTTTTTTCACCTAGCTCCCATGCCCTTAACTCTTTCACTACTGTCTACCACACCCATTATCCAACATGAATTTCTAATCATTATAAATATACATGATGTTTGTTTCATACACTAATGATATTTCTCAGCACTTATTGAGTCCTAATGTCTTGACAGTTAAGCAATGGAAGGACCCGAGGGGCTGTATTCAGGGCATCAGTTCATAAGGACATTTACACTCTGCAAAAAGAGCTATATGAATTCCGCTTTCCCGTCTGAGCTCCGTTGACAGAGCAACATTATGTGCTGTTGACATTGCAAACTTTCAGGTGTTTTTCAAGACCTCCCCCCCCCCCCAATCTCTCAGATGCATTCCTTTTGACTTCATTTCACAGAGACTCCTGAGGCAGGCCTGTGGCCGAAACATGGATCTGTGTCGAGTCTGTAATAAAGGTTTTCTCATTTTACCCTCCTGTCTCAGTCTCTGGAGTCATTAGTCCCCTTTTTTTTTATCTATTTGATTTGTGGAATTTTGTTGTTCATCCACCTAGGTGGATAACCTGTCCCCAGGGCATCAGTTGGCCATAATCTAGGCCTCCAGTGGATACACTTACCAACATTTTTTTCAAAGTGAAGGAAGAAAGTCTATAATTTTCCCAGCCCTGTGTTTACCCCACTCACACTCCTGTTTCCCCAATTTCCTTCCTTCCATTTGAACACAAAAGTAAGGAATGTACAGTAAAAGTTAACTGAATGTTTTACTAAAGTAACGTCAATAGAAAAAGAAATGAAGTACTGGAATTTTGCTTAAAGTAAATACAATATCCCCCAAATTCTATATATGGCACCTTAAGTTGGGCGCACTAATTTGGCCATATGGCCTAATTGCCCACACAACTTAATTGATTAACAAGCCAATCAGCATTGATAATTGGTACTTAAGCAATTAGTGGCACTAATTGGCTTTAATTAGAATTTACGTGCACAACTTTCTAAGTGTATTCTATAACATGGTGCATGTAAATTCTCATGCACATAGTCAAAAAGGGGGCACGACCATGGGTATGCGCAATATTATGGAATACACCAGATCTGCACCTACCTTTGACGCAGGTATTTAGGCCTAGTTTTAGGTGGCTTAAATGGGTGTGGCTAAATTTTCATCGCAAGAATGGCACGTGAGCATATTCTATAAACTATGTGTAACTTTAGGCATGGTTTATAGAATCACGCTAACCGTGCGGTTTTTGGAGCCAGTTTTTAAGGTACCATTTATAGATTTTGGCCCTAAGAAAATACGGAAATAAAGATAAGCTTGCAGTATTCAGGCACAGAGAAAAGTAAATAAACTCTGTGGGCCTGCTATTCAACTGGACTTATCATGGTAGGAGTGGATCCTACCTGGATAAGTCCTACTCACCGAGTCACACTCAGATTTTCAGTAGCACGTAGCCAGGGGTGTAGCTAGGTGGGGCCATGCAGATTTAGCCCTGGCCCCCCTGCTTTCATCCCCACGCCACTGCCACCGACCCTCCCACTGCCGCCAACCCTCCCCTGTCCCTTTTGACCCCCCCCCCCTCCCGCTGCCTCCAACTCTCCCCAACCACTGCCAGGTACCTTTGCTGGCGGGGGTCCCCAACCCTAGCCAGCCGAAGTCCTCTTCAGCGCCGGTCTCCGGCGCGTTACTGATCTGGATTCTGTTTTTGTGAGTCCTATCAGAGAAACAGAATCCAGATCAGTGAACGCACCGGACTTGGATCAGCGCTGAAGGGGACTGTCTGGTGGGGTTGGGGACCCCTCCCGCCAGCAAAGGTACCTGGCGGTGGTGGGGGAAGTTTGGTGGCGGCAGGAGGGGGGTCGAAACGGACGGGGGGAGGGGGTCCAGAAGTGGCGGGAGGGTCGGCGGTGCTGGGTGGGCTAAAATGTGTCCCCTCACCTCGGACTCTGGACCCCCCTCCCACTGAAATCTGGCTACGCCTCTGCACTTAGCTAGGTAGCACCACTGAAAATCCAGCTAGGTAGCACCACTAAAAAACTTCCTTGACACTATCCAGACAGTTTAGGGGCTGTCCAGGAGTAGAGCTGTGAGTCACCTGTTTAGGGTAATATTCAATCCACAAACAGGAGAATTCAATAAGTGGCACCCAGGAAGATCTGCACTAAGCCAGTATTCTGCAAAGAATACTCTGTGCAGAACAACCTTCACAGAGGCATCTCGCGCCTAACTTTGGGCGTAAGCATTTACACCTGCCAAAAGCTGGTGTAAATGCTGGTGCCTAACTAATGGCAGTTAGGTGCATAAATGACACTATTCTATATCATCAGACCTAAATCATGGAAGCACCCTTGACCCCCCCCCCCCATGTCTCTCCCATAATCATGACCCCCTTTGAAGTTGCGCACCATAAAATGTAGTTGCGTATGTTATAGAATAGTGCACAAGGCAGATTTGCACATAACTTCTAATGACTGCCAATTAATACCAATTATTGATAATGGATCCAGGGACATAGCCCACCCAGCAGCAGTGCACCCCTGGGTCCTGACAGTGCCGGCATGGGGAGGAGCAGACTGGGCTCCATTGCAAGTTCTTTTCTATGGGTCTGTGGCAGTGGCAGCAATTCCCACATGCTGTCTTCAACTAACCCGGAAGCCTCCCCTCTGCTGTATCCCAACCCCCCCCCCCTGTCGCAATTTCCTGTTTGTGCCTGGCCCTGGGTGGTATGCATCAGAGGGTGAGGTTCCTGGGTTAGCAGCATGTGGGAATCACTGCTACTGCTGTTGCTGCTGATGACCCATAGATGAGAGGGGAGAGATACTGCATGGGTGGGGGGAGAGGGGTGAGTGCTGCTGTGGGGGGGGGGGGGCAGGAAGAGAGATGCTGCACAGGGGGAGGAAGAGGGGCAAGAAATGCTGCATGGGGGAGAGGAGCGAAAGATGCTGCATGAGGGGAGAGGGGTGAAACATGCTGCATGGGGGGAGAGGGGCGAGAGAGGGAGAAATCTTGTATATGGGGTGGAGAGGAGGGAGAAATGCTGCATGGAGGGGTATAGAGATGAACGATATGGGGGTGGATGGGGAGGGAGAAATGCTGCATGGTGGTTGAGGGGTGAGAAAGGGAGAAATGTTTGACATAGAGGTAAAGGGGAGGGAGAGATGGGGTATGAGGGTAAAGGGGAAGAAGAGAGAGATACTTCAAAGGGGTAGAGAGGGGCAAGAAAGGGAGAAATCTTGTATATGGGGTTGAGGGGAGGGAGAGATGATGCATGGAGAGGAAGAGGAGTGGGAGAGGAACAAATGTTGGACATAGGGGAGGGTGAGGAAGGGAGAGATGCTATATGTTGGGGGGGGGGGGGAGAGATGTTGAACCTGGGGACGGAGAAATGGTGCATGGTGGGAGAGAGAAAGAAATGTTGGACCTGACAGTGGAGGTGAGGAAGGGAGAGATGCTATATGTGGGGGGGGGGGGGGGGGGGAAGAGAGATGTTGAACCTGGGGCACAAGGGTGGGGGAGAGAGAGATGGTGGACAGTGGGAGAGAGGCAGAAATGTTGGACATGGCAGAGGAAGGGAGAGAATGCTGCATGGGAGAGATGTTGGATCTGGGGCACAAAGGAAGGGGAGCGAGAGACATGATGGACAATGTGAGAGAGTGAGGGAGAGATGTAGGACATGGGGTTGGATGAGAGACAGGCAGACATGTACAAGAAGTGGAGAGGGGAAAGAGTGAGATGTTGGATCCAGGAGCAGATGGAAGTGATGGAGAGTTGCCAAATAATGGGAGTGAAGGAAGAGAGATGGAGAAATTCTGGACCATGGGGGACAGAGCAGGAGGGAAGAGAGAAGGGACAGGGAGATGTCAGGCTACGAGGTCAGGGAGGAAAGAAAGAGGGAGAAGATACTGGGCTAGAAGGGTGAAGGGAGGAAGACACTGGGAATGGTGGAACCATCTGGAAGAGGCCAGGAGGGGGAGGAGGAGGGTGGCAAGGAAATGAATGAGAGGATAGTGATTACAGAGGATAGAAATATGGTAATGGGGAGTAGAAAGATGAAAGGGAATGGCTGGGGAAGGAGTGAGTTGTGGAATGGGAGAGCTAGTGGGTGAGAGAAGAAGATGGTAATCTGATAGGTAGCTGTAAAGTAAAAAAAGGAGGAGAAGGGTGAGAAAGAGGGTGAAATTTGAGTGGACAGAGAGGCGGAATGTACCTGAAAAAGTTATTACTATGAATTTTCATTTTTGTGGCAAGTTTCTCTTCTAATTTCTTTTAGCCTTCTTTATCAATGCTTTGCATCTAACTTGCCAGTGCTTATGTTGCTAATTTTCTTCGTTTGGATCTACCCATTATTTTAAAGATGTTCTTTTGGCTCTGATAGAGCCTCTTTAACTTCACCTTTTAACAATTCTGGCCTTCATGAGCTTATTCTATAAGGACACGTGGATGCTCATGTGTCTTTAATATACAATATTAGGGTAAACCCAGCATCAGCATGCTGAAATGTAAACGCATATTTTTACGCCAGGTCTATGGTTAGCAGAAATTTGAGTGCCTAAATGCTATATTATAAGTTGTGCACAACTTATAGGTATTCTGTAAGGGGTCCATGTAAATGTTAGCTCTGACAATGGCCTGTCTATGCTTCTCCCCTGTGACTTCCCTCTACCATTTATGTGTTATGCCATTTGAGCTCATATTTATAGAATAGAAGTTAGGTGCACGGCTGCCATTTACTCATGTGGATGGCAATGTTCTATAAAGTTACATATGTAATAGGCACATAAATTTAAGCAACCTGTTACAGAATGATGGGGGTAAATGCTGACCCAAGCATCTTCATACAAGTATTTAATTACATCCTTAGCTATTCTTCATGTATGGCAAACTGCTAATGAGGTAACCTTGGTGGTTGTCATTGCTTTTAGATTGAGTATAATATTAATTATGAGATAAAGGGAATAATAAGTGTTTTATTAACCATTTTCAGTATATTATAGATTGAGTATCACCTGTGCAAGTTAGTGCCGGTACCAAGCCAGTGATGACTGATCAACCCGAACAGAAAAGAAAATTACTCTCCAAGTAAAGTTTATGTGCTACTTACATAAATACTGTATATGTACTGTAATTATTACTGTAAATTAGAAACTGTGAGTTTCAGATTTAAAAAATGAATTGGGAGGAGGGTGTATGCTTCTGTATTGACCATAGAGGAGGTGTATAGCATTTGGTTACAGTATTCCCCTTCTGGGATGGCTGCCATGGTAAAGCCTGTCCTTATATATGTCAGAGATCCCTAGTGTGGTGGACTTGCGGAGAGGCAGTATGTGTCTAACGTTTAGTCTTTGCACCTAGTTTGGAAACTTGTGTGAAACCTCACTTGAGTTCGGTGTTTGTGTTCAGTGTGAAGTAAATGCAACAGGAAGAGGTTTTAGCTGCTTCTCTGCCTATTTCATTAATAAGTGGAGCCACAGTTTGACCAATAAGCTCTAGGAATAATGAAAAGAAAGAAAAAAAATGTTTTTAGCTAGCATGGGGGCATAGGCGGTCGGTGGCCTAACTGTTTGGGGAGGCTAAAGGGGGCGGGTTAGGGGTGGAGCCAGGGGTGGAGCTTAAATCCATAATTGTCTGATAACACACAGAAAAAATAAATAAATAAAAATAAAAGTCACAATTAATACCTTTTATTAAATATAGATATTAGATATGTATCATATGTCAAAGAATAAAGTGGTTGCTCAAAGCATATACTAACTACAATCGCTCAACTGCAAAACACTATGCACAATTTTGTGCAAAAACACACTCAGAACCTTACTGTACCATAAATATTACACTGGGCAGAACCTAATACACCAATATACCACCCATACGGAAAATGCAGACCGTCAACAATATGAAACAAGGGATCATAATATCACAATTCTCATGTAGAGCCACAAAACACCCTAATTCATGTTTAATGTGGGATAAAATGCCATAAATAAGTAAATAAATATAAACTTTTAATGTTGAGCACCTGATTCTCAAAGTGGACATATTCTAAACACTATAATGAAAATAAAATGATTTTTTTCTACCTTTGTTGTCTGGTGACTGTTTTTCTGATCATGCTGGCCCAGTATCCGATTCTGCTGCTATCTGTCCTCTTTCCAGGGCTTCCTTTCCATTTCTTTCTTTCCTTTCCTCCTTTCTTCTTCATTTCTGGTCCTCAGCTTCTGCCTATTTTCTTCATCCATTTGCAGTTTTTCTCTCATATCACCCCTCTCCTCAAGTCGCTTCACTGGCTCCCGATCCGCTACCGTATACAGTTCAAGCTTCTCCTAATGATCTTCAAGTGCACTCAATCTGCAGCCCCCATTACCTCTCTACCCTCATCTCCCCGTATGTTCCCACCCGTAACCTCCGCTCTCAGGACAAATCACTCCTATCTGTACCCTTCTCCACCACCGCTAACTCCAGACTTCACCCCTTCTGCCTCGCATCACCTTATGCCTGGAACAGACTTCCCGAGCCCATACGCCATGCGCCCTCCCTGCCCATTTTCAAGTCCTTACTCAAAGCCCATCTCTTCTCCCTTGCTTTTGGCGCCTAACCACCTTCCCCATTTATGATACCTACACTGACTACATAGTTTGTTACCTTTAGATTGTAAGCTCTCTTGAGCAGGGACTGTCCTTCCCCATGTTTAAACTTGTACAGCGCTGCGTAACCCTGGCAGCGCTATAGAAATGCTAAGTAGTAGTAGTAGTAGGATACCATGGGTCATTATGCCTGAGCCTCGGCAATGTGAGAGGTCCAGCTGGACCTAATTAGAGGATGGAGTTCATCTGAGGAACATCAGGGGACCATGTTACAGTACCTCCTGGTTTTTAATTTTATTTATTTTGATTTTTATGGGCACTTCTAGGTTGGGGCTGGGGTTCCCAGGGTTAATTGAAAAAAAAATCTTTTTGCTTGTGGGGGTTTCCCTTAGGTGGGCCATGGGGTTCTGATGGCATAAAAATTCATTTTAATAGGTAAACTTGATGGTTTGGCTGCAGACTGAAAATACAGCATTCAGTGGCTCATTTGGAAGCATGGTTGCTTATATAGGTTGAATTGTACAAGAATTCACACAAAAATTGCATAACATCTGTAATTCTGGGAACAAAAGAATGGGATGTGTAATCACAAAAATCAGTGAAGACAAACTCAAAATAAAGTAATCCACTCCAAAATATAAATTATATCAAAAAAGGAAGGAAAAACCTCAAAAAGCTCCAAATCCTAAGATTTTATAGAGCTAATGTGATTAAATGATCTGTTTTTCATCACTGGCAAAAACCTTCCAAAAGGACATATGTTTTTCTTTTTATAACTTATGTTATATATTTTTTTAAGTATCAGTGTCCATTTTTGAAAACAAAAAAGTGTGCAGCAATCACGAAAACATTTCTTATATCGCTCAAAAGCTCCACTACAATCAGTAAGCGGAACTTAAGAGTTGCTTATTCAAACATCAAATGCACTCAATTTGAGAAGCAAATATAGAGCCAACTTCTTCAATCTTTCCTCTAGCCCACGGACCAACAATTGCTAGCATTTCGCTTCGCTGCTTCAGGGTCCAAAATAGTGGGACGATTCTAAAAACAGAAAAAATGAATCAGATGTAGCTCAAAATGCTGCAAACACAAACACAACCTACTCACAGTCTTCCACAAATAAAGTCACCACTTCTGTTACACCCGGCTGCCTTCGGCTCACAAAATCATCTGAAAATGGCTTCCCCTTATTTCAAAGCTGAGGTCAGACGCTTCCATCAAATTCATCAATCAACAAGTCAGAAGAAATGGCCAATCGGCAAGTCAGAAAAAATGGCACCATTCTGTACGTGAGTTCAGCCCCTTAGGTTCCAGGGACCGTAACTTAAATATACACTTCTGCTCTTGTTAGAGTAAAATCCTCTGTCGGTCTCCTCCTCTTCGAAGTGGTGCCACTCGCTGTAAAACAACATGACGAAGATCATGAAAAGAATGTTTAAAATCAGCACAATGTGTCACAAGATGCAAAAGAATTCTGTTGGTTTTGAGATAGTTGTAGTGACGTAGCCAGATAGCCAATTTTGTGGGCTCAACATTTTATCTGCCCCGCCCTACCCCCAGCTGAAGACTTTTTCTGAAGGTGGCCAGAACTCCCTTTTACCAAGCATGGCAGGCAGCAGCAATGTCCTTAAGTCACTGAAGCTGGCATCCCATGCATGCTTAGCTGTCGGTGGCTCAAAGATGCTGTCACCAACTGCAGAGCTTGGTAGAAGTGAGTTCTGGCCGTCTTTAGAGGAGGTCCTCAGCTGGGGAGGCTTGGGATCCTTACCAGTTATACAATAAGGATCAGAACCAGTGTTAGACATGCTAGGGCCCAGGTCAGAAAAAGGAGGGGGCCCCCTCCCTGATCCCTTCTTCTCCCTGCCTTCCCTCCAATTTCCCCACCTGCCATTACTATCACACCACACAAAAAAGAAAAAAAAGAGGGAAAAAAATCATAAACCTCACTCCCCACAAGAAATTCAAATAAGAAAAAAGAGGGAAGTAAAGAACAAGTGGCAGTTCAAAATCAATTAACTTTAGTGCCCTCCTAGCTTTTTGTGTCTTTTTATTACTATCACATCAACAGACCCTCACTAAATAAAGAATAAGGGATCACAAATTATAAATAAAAATCCTATATAATAAAAAGCTCCTCCAACATTCTGAAGCTGACTCTGTGGCAGTGTAGGGTTTGTAAGTCTGTAGTTCAGCGTTTCATTGGCTCTCACTGTCCCTGCCCTCACCAATCAGACAGAACGAAACTTGGAGGAGGGAAGTGGAATGGATTGAATCTCTAACAAACAATCATATACAGGGAGGTAGGAACATCAGTGGATGCAAGTGCACAGAACGGAAGGGAAGACAAACATTTAATCACTTTGTCACTCACACACATACACACACACACACACACAGACATCACTCACACACACACACACACACACACACACACACACACACAGAGTACAGACCTGTGGTGAAGAGGTGCTGAAAGGAGAGCTGCTGTACCCTGTGGCTGCTGAACAATGCAGAGGGGAGGGGGCCCCCCTGCAGGAGGGCCCCAGGCTGAAAGGCCTAGCACACTTGGAGCTGAGAAACACTATGAAGGGGAGGCTTCCTCCACCCAAGCCCCAAGCATGCAACCAGGAGAACCAGGAGAGCCCAGGCCTGTGGACGGAGGAAGGACCAGAGCCCAGCAGCGCTTGCTGAGGAGCCAGCTCACCCTGACTGTAAGTCCTGGCCATAACATTCCTAAGCTGGGTGAAGAACAGGGGGCAAGAAGGCAGGGCCCGGGTTCCAGAGCAGGGTTCTCTGCATCCAGTATCAGAGGAGAGGTGGTAGAAGAGAATAGCGGAGAGTCTGAAGAGGACGTTAGTGAGGAAGAAGAGGAGGAGAAGGAATCCAGGCCTAGGGCCTGGCAGAAGAAAGAGGCCCAGCATATGACTCCTGAAGAGGTAATTAGATCAGTGAAGAAAATGAATCGAGTAGAAGGTGAAATAGAGGTACTGAGGAAGCGGCTGAAGCTAGCAAAAACTATGTGTAACCTGGCTTCCACTGGCCCACGAGACAAGTATGTTAAGGGAGTTGAAGCGCTCCAGAAGCGGCTTACAGCAAAACAAAGGCAGCTGCAAAAACTAAAGAACTGCAGAGATAATCCCCTTCGTGAGGTTTTCCTGAACAGGGAACGCATGCAGCAGACCCAGACGCAGTCCCAGATCCAGCAGGAAGCAGAACCCAGAGACACACAGGACTCCGTGGTTCCAGACACCCCAGAGGCTATGCTGGAAGGGACAGCAGGGGAAGTGAAACAGCAGCAGCCAGAAGGAGGAAAAGACAAGACTGACACAAATAATTCCCAGTTATCACCAGTATTTTATTTCCTACAGGATTCCCAAGAGCTAGGTGCTCCATCCACTTACCAGCCTTGTAGAACAGAGGCTCCTAGTCCAGTTGTGGCAGGTACTGTGGATAAGGAGGGGCTCCAGCACTGCATGCAGCAAGAGAGCCTGGCAAGTTTGGAACACAAAAGAGCTATGAAACTGAAAAAAATTCAAAAACGACCCTTATACTTAGAGAGCTGGCAGGGCATAGCCGAACCCACAGAGAAGAGCTCAGGTTTGCTGGGAGAGACAGAGAAGAAAGACAGCCTGGAGAATCAGAACAGTTTGAATGCTGAGGAGAATCAGAACAGTTTGAATGCTGAGGTAGGAGAAGAATCACTACACACTGAGCAAGTACAGAAGTTACCAGGAACAACGGGAGGGAAAGTAGAGCAAAAACAAGGGGTTTTGCAGATGGAGACAGAGACTAAAGAGGATGGGAAAGTACAGGAATGGAGTAGTGGAGTACTACAAGAGATGGAAGAAGCTGAGAGCAAATATGGTGGACAGAGGGCGGGAACATCGTGGGAACACCACAGTCACTCATGGACAGAATTGATAGGGCAGACCTCTGAGCAGGGCTGTCCAAGAGCTGCCATCCAATCTCAATCAGAAGTGCTGATGACATCATGGGGGAAGCTCAGTGACAGGCAGGGGCTCCCAATAGATTCTGCCACTCAGAAACAAGAAGAAAGAGCAGAAGGGAGCTTCTCAGAAACTCATGCCCATCAAAGCAGGAGTCCCAGAAAGGAGAGAGAGAATTGTGGAGAGTGTCAGCTGCACCAGGAGGCGGAGCCAAGACCCAGATCGAGTGAGACAGGGCATGGAGGAGAGTGTCAGCTGCACCAGGAGGTGGAGCCAAGACCCAGACTGAGTAAGACAGTGCCAGATACAGAGAGAGTACATGAAGGAGAGTGTCAGTTGCACCAGGGGGCGGAGCCAAGTCCCAGACCCAGTAAGACAGTGCATGGAGGAGAGTGTCAGCTGCACCAGGAGGCAGAGCCAAGACCCAGACTGAGTAAGACAGTGCCAGATACAGAGAGAGTACATGAAGGAGAGTGTCAGCTGCACCAGGAGGCGGAGCCAAGACTCAGACTGAGTATGACAGTGTCAGAAACGGAGAAAGTGCATGGAGGAGAGTGTCAGCTACAAGAGGAGACAGATCCCAGACCTGGTCTGAGTGGGACAGTTGCAGAGCAAGGGAACGAGTGCTGGTTGGGAACAGCAGCAACTGGCAAAGGACTGGAAGTAGAATATTGCAGAGGGGGAAGAGACAGAAACAGCACAAGTGAACTGAACATAGTGGGGTTAGTGGACATGGGAGAGGAGGGAGGGGAAGAGAGGGGGAGGGGAGGAAGGCAGGAAGGGAGTGGGGAAGGGGGGAGCATACTGGTATCAGCCCCTTTATCCTTTGCAGCAGTAGTACGGGGAGGAGGGGCAGAGACAGGGAAGGAGGAGGGGAGGCAGGAGTCAGACATGGAGACAAGGGGAAATCCATTTTCTGGTCCGTTGCGGGGTCCCGGGAGCGGTGTTACCCCAAACGTCGAAATGTTGTCCAGCTGCGTTGGGTGGGCACAGGGGTAGCACCACCTAGAGAGGTTGTTTTAAGAATGGTATTCTCCCTTGGCTTTATCCCTGAAGATTTGTATGCATGCATACACCCTGTGGGAATCCCTGAATATGATATTAGTTTCTTAACAGGGCGAGGTTTGGACCTGTTTTGGGAAAAGTACACAGAGGTGCAGCATCAGGGTAGATGGGTGGATTTTAAGGCTGTCCCCATCAGTAGACAGGACGCAGTCCAGATTACCATTTTGGTACGTAATGAGTCTCTTATGGCTGCAGACCTGTCATACTGGTTGGGACGGTATGCCGAAATTAGGACCCCATTAAGCAAAATACCAGACCAGAGTCGTGTGTGGGCGGGGGGGTGGAGTGCCCTTGTAAAATTAAAACAGGCAGGCTATGTCACCCAACATATACCTTCAGCCGCATACATTGGAAGGGATCGAATTCAATGCTTTTATGCAGGACAACCCAGACAGTGCTACAGGTGCGGATCTTTCCGTCACTTAAGCATGTCATGTACAGTGTTAAAGTGCTCGCGATGTGGTAGTACAGATCATGACACCAGTGACTGCACTACCATACGCTGTAACCTGTGTGGAGGCTTGGGGCACCCTTTTAGCAAGTGCCCACGAGCATCGCACAATCAGGTAGAGGAAGAGAGGAGGGGGGAGGAAGGGGCACAAGCAGAAACTACAAGGATACAAGGACAGAAGCGGGAAGCATTAAAGGGATTAATGGATAAATCAAATACCGCTATTCATACAGAGGCAGGCACTAAGGGAAAGGGAAAGGGGGAGAAAAGGGCATCAGGTTTGGATCACATTCAAAGAAGGGGTATTTGTGAAAGGATGGAAGAAGGAGGTGGGGAGAAGGGGGGAGAAGAAGGGGAAGCATGGACCCTGGTAGGGAAACATGGAGGGAAGGGGGGTCGGAGGAAGGAGGGGAGGGGGCTAGCCCGAGCGGGGAGAACAGATATTCTGGAGAAGAGCCAGAGTAATCGATATGCAGTGTTTCAGGTTTCAGGTGAAGGAGAGGGTGATCTTGAGATGAATCCACCCCAAAGGGAGGTTTTGGAGGAGAAGAGGAGGGAGGGGAGGGGAGCGAGGAATGAATCATCTGAAAGACTTAACAGAGAGGAGCCAGCAGTGTTACCCCCAAGTCTAACATCACATCCTACTAGTTTAACGAAGGGCCTCATGCAGGAAATAGAGGAGGGTAAGGAAGGGATGAAAGGGGAAAGGGCTGGTCCAGAGGAAACCAAGAAAAAAAAGGGTAGAAAGAAAGCCGGGGAAGATGACTCAGAGTGGGAGGATTTGGAATTAGAAGAAATTATAGAGGATCCTGAAGAAATGATGGGGGCAGGAATATCTGTGAAGAGGGATTGCGGTGAAGAGATGAGGAGGGGTAAGAAATTTAAGAAATAAACCATGGCTGCCTTGTCCTTAATCTTTGCAACTCTGAATGTAGCCAGCATAAAGGCAGAGAGAACTAGATTTGTCGCCTTTAGCGATTTGACCCAGTGCAAGGTAGACTGCATCCTTTTGCAGGAGACTCATTTGGATTCTTTGCAGCTCCTGCACCGGGCCAAGAGAGATTGGAAAGGGGGGGCCCTCATTCTGGTCTCTGGCCAAAGAAAGATGCGCAGGGGTGGCTATTCTTTTTGCCACCCGAGAAGTGGAGATTACGAGGGAAATAGAGGTGGAGATAGGGAGGTGTGTTGTCTTAGACGTTTTCATTAGAGGGGTAGCAGTGCGAATCATTAACTTTTATGGGCCCCAGATTAGTTGGGAACGCAAGCAGCTGTTGCTCCGGGTGAAACCGTATTTATATACAAGCAAATTGGTGGTATTTGGAGGAGACTTTAATATGGTCTTACAGCAAGCAGATAGAAAGGGGTCCAGGCGTCAGGTGGGTTATGACAGCCTCCAGCTGGCAGCAATTGTAAAACAGGCAAGACTGGAGGTGGCGGGAGGGAAGGGGTTCACTTTTAGAAGGGGAGACACGGAGAGCCGTATTGACTGGCTCTTTGTAGGCGGGTTGGCTAAGTTTCAGGGGCAGCCGAATAGATGGACGGAATATTCAGATCATGCCTTAGTTTCCACAGTCTTAACAATATGCGAAGGGGCGCAGAAAGGCCCAGGATTTTGGAAACTGAGTGCAAAGTTATTAGAAGTAGAGGAAAACAGACAAATATTTGAGGGTTTTTTAGCAGACCAAGAAACACTATGGGAGGTGATGGATGATAAGGGAGCCTGGTGGGACATGGTAAAGGGGCGAGTCAAGGCCCTTTTCCGGTCCCTAGCCAGGAAGCAGAGTCAGGGGTTACAGGCACAGTGCTGTCGTCTTCGTAAGCAATTGGACCACGCGGTCTCCAACCATCTAGAGAAGGGAGAGATAGAAGCTTTGCAGGCCCAGTTGAGGCTGTTGCAATATGATCGATACGCTGCTTTGCTTCTGGAAAGGGAATATGGGCATCGGTATTCCCCGGATCCTTTCCAGAATTGCAAGGTAGCAGTAGGACACAAGGTCATTTATGCTATGAGAGATGAAGCAGGGCAGCGATTGACGAACCAACGTTCAATCGAGGCCAGGGTCATTCGGTTTTACACCCAATTGTGGGGGAAAGAGAGCTTGGTTTCTAACTTCATGCTATCATACGTGCAGAGTGCCCCAGGCTTGGAAAAGGTTTCGGAGGGGGAGATGGAACAACTGCTTAGGCCCATTACCACAGGAGAGGTAGATGATGCTATTGATACGCTATCAGCACGTACAACTCCGGGTCCCGATGGGCTGACCCCAGAGTTCTACAAAAAATTCCGTGTGGTCCTGATTCCAGTGTTAGCTGCAATTTTTAATAATTGTTTGCAGAACGGGCGTTTGGCCCCTTCACAGCAGTGTTCTATTTTGGTTCTCCTCGCAAAGAAGGGAAATCTGGAACTTATCGAGAACTGGAGACCCATAAGTCTTCTGAATGTAGATAGGAAAATAATGGCCAGGATTATTTACAACCGCCTGGCTGGGGCAGTGGGTGGTCTCTTGTCCTCAGCACAGTTTTGCTCGGTGAAGGGGAAAGGGGCAGTGGAAGCAGTTTGTACCATCCGTGAAATAGTGGAAAGGAGTCAAGGTGGGACAAAGGGAAAGTATTTGCTGACCCTTGATCAGTCTAAGGCTTTTGACAGGGTGTCCCAGGAGTACCTATGGCTAGTGCTTCGGTGCTATGGGATACCCGACCAGTTTATAGGGTGGATCCAGACTTTGTATCGCAATGCAAGGAGTAGCACTCTAATAAATGGTTGGGTGGGCAAGAGCTTTGCAGTGAGGTCAGGGGTACGGCAGGGGTGTCCCCTCAGCCCCTTGCTGTACGTCCTTTCCTTAGATCCTTTCCTCAGAAGGTTGAGTGGAGGGTTTAGCGGTCAACTAGAGGGCATCTCTTTGGGTTCACACACATGGCGATGTGTCGCCTACGCAGATGATGTCACAGTAGTAATCAGTAGCAAGGAGGAAGCCGAGCGAGTTCAGACCTGGATGGCAGAATACACACAGGCTGCGGGGGCCCAGATAAACCAGGATAAGAGCTCCGCAATTTGGGTAGGACAGGGCAGACCAGCTTTCAAACTTCCCAGTCAGTACCCAGTAGCAAGGGATGAAGTACGGATCCTGGGTCTCTGGGTAGGCAGACAGGACTATGATACGATCAACTGGGAGAAGGGGCTGGGGAGAGTCGAGGAAAGGGTGGCCCAGTGGAAATCATATAAGTTGCGGTTTGTGGAAAAACTGCATGTCATTAAGACCTATCTGATACCCCTTCTCCTGTTCATATCCAAGGTCTGTTTACTGCCTATATCGTTACATGCCAGAGTATACAGCTTGTTTTTCCAACAGCTATGGGGGAACAGGATGAATATTATCCGGAGGGAGGTGACCTATTTGCCCAAAAGGGAGGGGGGGTGGGAATGGTCAACCCTGTGGTACATTTTAGTTGTTTCTTTTTCCAACAAAATCTGGGAGGGGTCTTGCGGGAAGGGAGGCCGGCTTGGGCAGACTGCATGGCCTCCTGGCTTCAGCGGTACTTGAGGGATTGGGTGAGGGGAGGTCAGGCAATGCCCCTGCGAGGGAAGGCGGGATACTTGCCACAGTACATCTCACCTCTGTTGAGATTGGTGAAGAGATGGGGTATCACAGTACAGGAAATCCAGAAGGAGGACAGGAGGCAGCTACAACACCGCATTATTCAGACACACTTTTCAACACGTCTAGCCTTGAGGGACTGCCCAGGTCCAATACAGGAGGAAGGTCTGGCTTTCCTCAATTCATCACGCCTCCCCCGGAAGATTGCGGACATGGCCTGGCTGACTTTCCACAGCCGGCTTTATGTTCGAGCTAACATGAAAAATAGAAACAGCAATGATCGTAAGTGCCCGAGGGGGGAGTGCGTGACGGAGGATGAAACAATGGACCACTTCCTCCTCAAGTGCCCGTTCAATCAACAAGTCTGTCAGGCAGTAGCCCGCCAATTAGGGATTCCTTTCTTCCACCAGCTATCTTATGCAGAATGGGCCTATGGAGGGTTTCCAAAAGGAAAGGGGTGGTGTAGGGAGACACTGTATATCATCGCTGCAGCCCTTTGTTACTTCCTGTGGCAGGCACGCTGCCAAGCTTCATTATATCGGAAGTGGCTGTCTGTACAGGAGGTGGCAGGGGATGTGGTACATTTTGTCCAGCAGCTGGCAGTGAGGGAGAAGGAGCATTGTTCTGGACTACAGTGGGCAAGGCATTGGAGGGGTTTTTCATTTCAGCCTCCCTGAGTGGGAGGGTTTGTTGAGGGGCGGGGGTATTGGCCAGTAAGGTTTTATTTATGTATTAGTTAGCGGGTTTTATTGCTTGTTTTATCGCTTGTTTGTATGCTTGGTTTGTCTTGTTGCAAGTTTCAATAAAGACAATATGACACACACACACACACACACACACACACACACACACTCAATCACTCTGTGGATCTCTCTCTTACACTGTCTGTAAAACACACTGTCACTCTCAGTCTCTCACATGGGTAACTGTATGTTGACTTCCCACGAGTAGGGAGCTCTTCTGATGTGATTGTTAAACTGATTGAAGGGCCTGAACAAGGAAAACTTTTACCACATTGTAACACAGTTTACACAAAAAATATTGTATATAAAGAAATCTTACACATGTAAACAACAATTATATTCAGAATACAACCGTGGAAACATTAATGGCAGGAACTCATTACATTGCTAGCGCCCGTTTCATTGCGTTAAGAAACGGGCCTTTTTTACTAGTATTTAGATAAAAATTGAACTGGGAATCCCAAAAAGTTAAACTTAGCATGTACCACAACACTGGAGAAATAAAAACAGAATCACATTTCCTCTTCTATTGAACACAATGCAAAAGACATTTGCAATGCACATTTCCCAAAGCTAACATATTCTATTTAAAACATTCAAAATAAAATACTGTTTTCTACCTTTGTGTTCTGGACATTGAATTTTCTATCATGTGGGTTACTATTTCTCTTTTCTGCTTTCCTGTCTGTCATGCAGTATCTCTCCATCCCTCCCCTCCACCATCATGTCCAACATTTCACCATCTCTCCCTTCCCACCTCCCCTATGTCCAACATTTCTCCCTCTCTCATCTCTCTCTCCTCTCCATGCAGCATCTCTCCCTTCCTCCCCTCCACCATCATGTCCAAAATTTCACCATCTGTCCCTCTCCAACACCCCTTTGTCCAACATTTCTCCCTCTCGTCCCTCTGCCCTTTCCATGCAGCATCTCTCCCTCCCCTCCACCCCCACGTGCAAGATTTGTCTCTTTCTTTGCCCCTATCCTTCCTTTTGCTGCATCTCTCCCTTCCTCCCCCTCCACCCCATATCCAACAATTTTCCCTCTCTCCCCCTCTCACATGCATCTCTCTTTTGGAAAGAGACCCCACACGCCCCCCTGTGCAGCATCTCTCTTTTGGCATGAGACCCCCCCCCAACTCTTCCTCTCACTTATGGGTAGCGGCAGCAATTCCTACACGCTGCCTGCTGCTAACCCGGATGCCTTCTCTCTGCTGCATCCCACCCCCTATGTCACAACTTTCTGTTTCTGCTGGGGCAGGATGTGGCATCTGGGTTAGTGGCAGGCTCAGTGTGGGAATCATTACTTCTACTGGGAAGAAAGGGAGTAAAGGTGATACAGGACATGGAAGTCCACCCTGCTCCCTCAGATGGGTGCCCCACCGCTGGGTGGGCCTGAGCTGAAACTGGGTGGGCCTAGGCCCAATCGTGATTACACCCCTGCATAGCTGTGGTTTTTAACTAGTGGTAATTGTCATTTAAAAAAAAATAAAATTTAATAGCATCTGTTTTAATATCTAAAGTTTACATGTAATAATAAACATCACAACATTAATTCAAAACATTTGTGTCATTAATAATTTCTGAAAAGACACTTGAAAACCATTGAAAAGTTTGCACTAAAAATTAAACCATCTGAGGATTCAGATCGAAGGCATTTGATTTTCCAACATACAAATACCCGTAATCTGTCATTTCCTCATTATTTTCTTTGAAAATTCCTCAAGTGGTGCAGGTTTAGCGTGGAAACTCAAGTATCATGACAAATTCCATCTTTTACTGCTACAAAATCTAACCACAGAGGAATCTACAATAAGGTCAGAAGCCCCACTCAGGAGCTCTACTACTGCAGGAGATACTGTGTAAAAGTGGATCCCAGAAAGGAGAGATTGTTTGACTCTGAAGGAAATAAGTTTGTGCCAGAACCCTGGAGATCTGTTGCTCTAATAGACTGACTATTATTAAAAGGGATCGCAGACACAGATAAAGGAGGAGTGTGGAACATTGCAATGTTTACTTAATGCTGTACAACTTCAGGATGGAAAGGCTACCTCAGAGCAGTACTTGTTTTGCATGCATTTTCAGTAAGGAGGGCTGGAGCACCTACATCTGCCTCTGGGTGATTGTTTGAAGGGCCCTCTATGCCACAGCCTGAAGGCACCTACTTTCCTATATAGAATACTAGCCTAATTAGGTATACATGCATTGAACATTAGACATGAGCTCTTAAGGGGCCTAAGTGTAGCAGATACATGTTGGAGCCCCACCCATACCTTGCCCAGGTTCTGCCCCTGTGTTAACCCCCTTGCGTTTTCATGAAAGTAAGTTAAACAGATATTTACAAAATAGCACTTAGATGGTTATTTTGGCATATACGCATGTAAATGTGCACATATTAGAGAATGACACAGGGAGGGGGACCCGCAGTAACCGCGGGGGATGAGTACAGGGACAGATCCCACGGGGATGGGGTGGGGGTAGAGACAGATCCCACGGGCACAGGGCGGGGATGGGGACAGAGCCCGTGAGGACAGAGACAAACTTTGCCCCCGTATCACTTTCTACTTTGAAGCCTGTTAATGAACTGGACTGTTATTTGTGTTTGATTGATGTAGGCAACAATATTTTTATTTTTTGGAAAAACAAGCAAGCATGCTGGCCACAGCTAGCAAAATTTGCATGGGGGATCCTGTACATCCTGCTACCAGCACATCTTCTAAGAAGACATATTCTATTGCAAGAGGGACTGTGGAAGACAGGAGAGCTAAATTGAATCCCGCGATAGTTGATGACTTCTTATTCATTCACAGATTAAAAAGTCATAACAGTGCTTCATAGGGCATATTTCTCCCCTCTAGGGCATACAGAATGGGTTGTATTTTGTACCTCTGGACAATTTAACAGGGTGGATTAGGATTCCTTGGGGTAGTATAAGTCAGCTATTATTGGGGTTGGACGGGTAGAGGGTGGCGTTGGTAGGAGGGTTATTATAGCTGATCAGTGTTATTATTGTTTTCTATTTGTAATTTATACACAACAGTTGCACAGCATACTGTTCTTTTTTATACTTTAATAAAAAGATTTAAATATAAAATCATATGTGTTCGAGGCTTCTGCAGATGAGAACAGACCCACGGGGATAGGGCGGGGACGGGGACAGAACCTGTGGGGATGGAGACAGAGCCCATGGGGATGGGACGGGGACTCTAGCACATATGTGCATATATGCCAGTATTCTAAACATTTATGTGCATAAATGTTAGCACCTAGTTTATAGACTTGTCCCTGAACGTGTAAATGAAGAACATCAAGAGAGACATGCCACTAACCTTTAGCCACATTAGGAAGGGCAGTTTTGAGACAACTAATTAATGCAGATAAAATGCTTTTACCCAAGTGATTTGCTTGAAAATTGATCTCTGCAATATCCTTGAAAATTGTCGCCATCAGTTTACCTTATCATAACAGAATTTAAGCATGATTTGGGCGGATACAGAACACTGTGGTAAGAATATCAAAGAAATAAGTGTGTGTGATTGAATGGATCCAGTTTTGTCTCACTGGCTAAACAATTAATCACCACTACCATCGGACCAGCCTTTATGCTAAATTACATGGAACATTAGAAGTCCAAAAAGGGGAGATGACACAAAGACATGGTGCACAGAAGTGCGATATGGATGAACCAAGTGTCCAATAAGAGGAAGCAAGGCCAATCCGACAGAACAGCAGTGAGACTTTGAAATAGGGTATTTTGGGGCAGCAAAATTGAGCAGTCCAGGTGGACCAAATGGCCCTTAACTGCTGATTATTTATTGTTTGATTTATATACTAATGCTAACGTCTTTCACTAGCATCTGTTGAAAATTCTCAGGGATCCTTTTGCAATTGTAAACAGAGCAATATTTCCTGGAAGGTTGGCAAAACCTGCCAACAGATGTGGGAATTGAGATGCTGAGGCCTGTTTGTGCATGTTTGTTCCATTCATAACAATTATTTTTCCCATGGTTATTCTCTTTCTTCCTACTCTCCCTCCTTCACATTCTTTGTCTTAATTAGATGTTTCTTAAAGTTGTATGTGTGTGTGTGTGTTTCATTTTGGCTGCAATAAACCTTTTCAGTATTCACAGAATTTTCATTTATCAGGTTGTGGCAGAGAGGAAGGAAATGTTCCTGAGTCTGGGCATTGTATATACTGGGTGAGCACATTGCTCTAATCATTCTCATCAAGGCTGCAGTGTTTCCTGCCCTTTTCAGAATAGATGTGAATAAAAGGCAGCCATTCAATAGCTTTTCTGTAACTGGTGCTCATGGAGGCCTGATCCTTTTGTGCCATACAGTAACATGGGAGTGCCTGTACATGCTTTCTGCAGTTCAGTGAAAGGAGGACTTAAACAAAGAGAGAAGCTAAAAACAGGCCTTCCCTTTGCAGGATTTTATTATGTGTTGGGTAAGTCTTGAAAGTGAATGTAAATATTCCATCTGTAGTGTAGCCAAACTGCAAAGTTTAGGGTGGGCCTAGGGGCAGAATAAATGGTCATGAAATGTCCTCTCTGCTCTTTCCTCCCGCCACACCCACCCCAACTCACAATATAAATACCTGAGCTGGCAGGCATTCCCAAGCTCTGCTAGTTGCTAGTTTCCTCTTGTCCTCTGAAGGTGCTCAGTATGCCATGCTGTAAATCGCCAGTTGGAAGCAGTATTGCTATACCCAAGCCAGCACCTAGCACATGCTCAATTCTTGTGCTAGTGATCTGTAACCTGTCATTAAAATCGTCTGCAGTACCTGAAGATTGGAGGGTGGCCAATGAGATGCTGATTTTTAAAAAGGGTTCCAGGGGTGATCCGGGAAATTACAGACCAGTAAGCCTGACTTCAATGCCATGGAAAATAGTGGAAACTATTATAAAAAAATAAAATTACAGAACATGTAGACACACCTAAAAAAGAGAATAGTGTAGTCAAACACGACACTTCCAACGAAGACAGAACAACAATGTAAAGTGCTTTGAAAAGTCTTTGTCATTCTTCTATCTTCTTCGGAAATGTTGTGTTTGACTACACTATTCTCTTTTTTAGTAGTGTTTTGTGTTCCTCCACTCCTGTGAAGTTCATCTTTGTGATTTTTAGAACACGTGGAGGGGCATAATTGAACGCGAACACCTATCTCCATAGGCGTCTATGTCCGAAAACGGGTAAGGGAAGAGGAGGGACAGACCGTATTTTCGAAAAAAGTGGACGTCTTTTTTTTCAAACAAACGGTTTGTACGGACTAAATGCCATGGATTTTTTTGTTTCTGAGCTGGGTGTTTTTTTTTTTTTTTTTTTAGCAATAATGGAAACTAAAACCGGCCAGCTCAAAAACGTCCTAATCCGAGCCATTTGGTCGTGGGAGGGGCCAGGATTCGTAGTACACTGGCCCCCCTGACATGCCAGGACACCAACTGGGCACCCTAGAGGTCAGTGCGGTGGACTTCAGAAACAGCTCCCACATGCATAGCTCCCTTACCACGGGTGCTGAGCCCCCAACCCCCTCCCCCAAAACCCACTTCCCACAAATGTACAACACTACCATAACTCTTAGGGGTGAAGGGGGCACCTACATGTGGGTACAGTGGGTTTTGGAGGCCTCCCATTTACCAGCACAAGTGTTACAGGTAGGGGGGATGGGCCTGGGTCCGCCTGCCTGAAGTGCACGGCGGTACCCACTAAAAGTGCTCCAGGGACCTGCATACATGCAGGCCTCTAGGATTTGTTGTTGCTGTAGAACCTTGGCACACCAGTTGACACCTGAACACTAATGTCTCCGAAAACATCCTTTATTGGAATAAGCACGTTTACTCACAATTAACTGCAGATCAGAGGTTGTGCCCCACTGGCAAAGAGTCTTCCTGGTACTGAGATTAGCAGTAGGTCAGAGCTGGCAGAATGTTGTACAATGCCCACTTTCAGTAACATGGGTAACACATGAAAGGGAGCTAAAACTGGCTTACAAAAATGGCCACTACCTCATGGACTACTGGAAACAAAACAGGGTACACTTTGACCCAGTAAGCAGAAGGAAAAGCACCATGGGAGTAGAGCCTACCAACTACCAACATCGTGAGCATGTAACAACGCCCTTCTTGTTTCGATTATCACCTAAAGACGCCCATCTCTCCTCAGCCGATAACCAAGCCCCAGTCCCGCCTTCACCATGCCTCTGACATGCCCCCGTCCACGTTGTTCATTCCTGCGACGGAGTGCAGTTGAAGACGACCAAAATCGGTTTTCGATTATACCGATTTGTTCGCCCAAGGGAGAAAGATGCCCATCTCCCGATTTGGGTCAAAATATGGGCGTCTTTCTCTTTTGAAAATAAGCTGGATAGACAAACATGGTTTAATTGGACAAAATCAGCATAGATTCAGCTAAGGGAGGTCTTGCCTTACCAATCTGCTTCATTTCTTTGAAGGTGTGAATAAATATGTTGATAAAGGTGAACCGATTGATGTATTTTCAGAAAGCTTTTGACAAAGTACCTCATAAGAGACTCCTGAGAAAATTAAGGAGTCATGGGATAGGAGACAATATTCTTCTGTGGATTAAGAATTGGTTATTGGACAGAAAACAGAGGGTAGGGTTAAATGGCCATTGTTTTCTATGGAGGAGGGTGAATAGTGGAGTGCCACAGGGATCTGTACTGGGACAGGTGCTATTTAACATATTTATAAATTATCTGGAAATGGGAATGAGGAGTGAGGTGCTTTAATTTTCAGATGACACAAAGCTATTCAAGGTTGTCAAAACGCATGCAGATTGTGAAAAATTGCAGGAAGACTTAGGAAAATGGAAGACTGGGCATCCAAATGGCAGATGAAATTTAATGTAGACAAATGCAAAGTGATACACATTGGGAAGAATAATTCAAATCATAGATATTTGATGCTAGGGTCCACTTTAGGAGTCAGTAGTCAAGAAAAGATGTAAGTGTCATTGTAGACAATATGCTGAAATCTTCTGCCTAGTGTGTGGTAGTGACGGCGGCCAAAAAAGCAAACCAGATGCTAGGAATTATTAGGAGAAGGATGCAAAATAAGACCAAAAATATTATAATGCCTCTGTATTGCTCCATGGTGCGACTTCACCTTAAGTATTGTGTTCAATTCTGGTCGCTGTTTCTCAAAAAAGATATAGCGGAATTAGAAAAGGTTCAAAGAAGAGTGACCAGAATGATAGAGGGAATTGAACTGCTCCCATATGTGGAAAGGCTAGAGGTTAGGGCTATTCAGCTTTGAAAAGAGATACCTGAGGGTCTACAAAATCCTGAGTGGTGTGGAGCGGGTGGAGGTGAATCAATTTTTCAGTCATTCAAAAAGTACAAACACCAGGGGACACTCAATAAAATTGCATGAAAAATTTTTTTAAACAGATAGGAGGAATTTTTTTTTCCACTCAAAGAATAGTTAATCTCTGGAACTCACTGCCAGAAGATGTGGTAACAGCGGCTAGCATATCTGGGTTTTAAAATGTTTCGACAAATTCCTGGAGGAAACGTCCACAAGCTGTTATTGAGACATACATGGGGAAGCCAGAGTTTGCCCTGGGACTGGTAGCATGGAATGTTGCTACTAATTGGGTTTCTGTCAGGTACTTGTGACCTGGGGATTAGCCACTGCTGGAAGCAGGATACTGGGCTAGATTGACCATAGGTCTGACCCAGTATGACTGTTCTCATGTTCTTAAGGAACCTACAAAAAGGGATACTGTGAGTACGGCTCAGTAAGTGCTACACTTTGTAAAATAAGGAACCATTCTAGCAAGGGAGTTCCCTCTGGGGCCAAGCCCAGAGTGGCAGAGATATTGCTGAGTATAGTAAGGAGGGAATATTTTCAAGATACATTTTATGTTCATAGTTGCATCTGTAAAAGTTCCTTATATTGCCTGAAATTCCAAGTTCTTGTAAACCCAATTCTTGGTCTGGACCATATGAGTTGCTCTAGACTGATTATTTGACTGAAAGAGAAGTGTGGTGTGAATGGATTTAGTGCCAGACAACCTCATACAGTGGTTTTACTTGTCCCAGCCCTTACATACAACTAGTTTACTAAAATAAATACATTTTGTAGCCCATCTGATGCTCATACCCAACCTTGGTTACATATGTAATTGGTATCGCAAACATTTTTATGTTCTCAATTTGATTTTCAGAATGTCAGTAAAAATGAAAGAACTAATCTTTCATCAAACAAAATCAAGGAGTGCTAGGGTGATAAAATTCCTAGACATAATAAATGACTGCTTCTTGGAGCAACTGGTCCAGGAACTGACAAGAGGGGGGAGCCATTTTGGATCTGGTCCTTGGAGGTGTGCAGGGCATAGTGCAAGAGGTGGTGGTGTTGGGTCCCCTGGGAAAAAGTGATCATAACATGATCAAGTTTGAGCTACTATCTGGAATGAAGCCACAAAGAAAATCTACTGTAGCTGCATTTAACTTTCAAACGGGCAAATATAATAAAATGAGGAAAATAGTTAAAAAGAAGCTAAAAGGGATTGGCTGCAAAGCTTAGGACAATAAATCAGGCATGGACTTTGTTTAAAAATACCATCTTGGAAATCCAGACCAGATGCATTCCACGTATTTACGAAGGTGGAAAGAAGAGAAAATGATAGCCTGCATGGTTAAAACGTAAAGTGAAAGAGGCTATTACAGCCAAATAATATCCTTCAAAGAATGGAAAAAAGACCTGAATGAAGAAAATACGAAGTAACAACTGGCAAGTAAGATGCAAAGCATTGATAAAGAACACTAAAAGATAATATGAATAGAATCTGGCTGCAGAGGCAATTGTCAGTAATGGATCACTTATGAGAAGTAAACAGCCCCTGGTCCATAAAAATATAATAAATTCTGGAATAGCTATGATGCACCGGGGAGTAAAAAGGTATATTTACATGTGCTGTTATTAGTCTTCCTCCAACTATCCACTATATTGAGATCATTAAGGAAACGGTGGAATCTTCCTGTCAGTTGTGCCGTACCTTTATCCATCCCCAGAATTGTCCAACTTGGCCACTATTATCAAATTGAAATCCACTCCTACAATCAAATTCTCCTCCTGATGGTGTAAGATCATCTGAGCTAACCTATACAAAAAAGCTCCCCGTCCCCATTAGGTGCACAGATGATCACTACAGTAAAGATATTCCCATTAATACAGGCTACTACCAACAAAAAACATTCGTCATCATCCCTCTGCATCTGCTTCACCTCTACACTTAATCCCTTATGGAGCAAAGTGCCTACCCCTCCCCTTTTTATATATCCCCCTATTGAAGGCCCAAAGTATTATAGGGTAATGTTGATTGTGCACCAATTTCTTAGAGACCCTCAAGAAACTGTGAGCCCTCCAAAACCCACCAGAAACCCGCTCCCTATGAGGAAAGGCTAAAGCGGCTAGGGCTCTTCAGCTTGGAGAAAAGGCGGCGCAGGTGGAAGAAAAAATGGCTAAAGAAGTGATGAGAGGTGATAAGACCTTTTCAGATATATTGGGGAAAGGAGAAAAGATAGGAATAGAATTGCAAGACTGAAAGATATTGAGAATGGATATGTGGAGAGTGATAAGAATAAAACAAACGTGCTAAACAATTACTTCTCCTTGGTGTTCACAGAAGGAGATCCTGGAGAGGACCACGATCGGCTGCAGAGGAAATATCTTGGAATGGAGTGGATATTGCGCCGTTCGTGGAGGAAAGCATTTATAAAAAGCTTGAGAATCTGAAGGTGGAAAAAGCTATGGGGCAGGATGGGATACTGAGGAAGCTCAGAGAAGTTCTGGCGGGACCTCTTAAAGATTTATTTAATAGATCTTTAGAGACGAGACATGTTCTGCAGGATTGTTTAAGGCCAAATTCTATCTTCAAACACATGGGGTGACCATGGGTACAGCCAAGGCCCCCAGTGTTGCTAATTTGTATGTCACTGATTTTGAAGAGAGATTTTTATATTCTTCTAATTGGATGGTGCATATAAGGCTTGGTACAGATTTATAGATTTCTTTTATGGTCATCTACCCGGACTTGTTTTAAAACTTTTTTGTATTGGCTAAATTCTTTAGATCTGAATCTTCAATTTTCTATGGAAGTGGAAAGTCAATAGATCCCTTTTTTGGATGTTTTAGCGAGAAAGCAAGACACTCAAATTCTCCTCTATTGAAGAATGCTGTCCCAATTAGCCAATATCTAAGAATTCATTGTATTTGTAAGACTGATCATCAATTTAAATAGCAATCAGATATTTTAAAACAGAAGTTTTTGGCTAAAGGTTATCCTATGTCCTATGTTCAATGGAGTACTTATGCTAATAGACAATTAGTGCTTCCATATAACAATACTAAGCAGATGGATAAGCAAGTGTGTGTGTTAAATCATTTCAGTGTTAGCCTCTAAGGTTGTTCAGATTATTTACCATCATTGGTATGTTTTGCAATAGCACCAAGTTTTTCAATCTGGACCATGCATTACACATACACAAGGCAGGAATGTCAGGGATTACATCGTTAAATCTCAATGAATTGATTTTCAGGGCCATGTCAATGCCAATCATCAACCATGTGGACATTGTGATTTTTGCACCATTATTTTGACAATTTCTGAATGGGAACATTCAGTTAGTGGAAAAAAAATATAAATTGCGACATCAGACAAATTGTGATTCCAGTTTTGTTATATATGTCTGTCTCAAAAGTGTACGTGGGATGTACTACCAGAAAAATTAGGACTTGTTTAATAGAGCATTATAGTGGGTCGTTTTATTCGGTATCATCATTCATTCACAGAAATCCAATGGTTCATTATTGAAACAATTACCCTTTTAACAACAGGAGGAGACAGATATCAACATTTGCTATACCGAGAACAGTTCTGGATACACCAGTTATCAGCAGTTAGTCCTAATGGTTTTAACGATAAAATAGAGTGGAACACTATTATTTGAGAAATGTTATTTCTCTTATTGTGATCTCAATTGATTATGATTGACATTATAGGTATATAACATCATTCTGTTGCTGACACAAGGTTTCGTTTTTACAGCATTTCAAAAGGAGGTGATCTCACAAAAGCTGCTAAGCCCTTTGAATCTTTGAGATGGAATGATATGAATGTTGCAGCTGCCTCTGTGAGCCTGGTAGAGTCCCTGATACAGAATACGAAATGAGGCCCCTCGTCGGACCTGTTGGCAGATTGAGATTGAATTGAGCAGCTTGACAAAACAGTTCTAAGCTAAGCGCTTTTATATACATTTTTTATATTTATTTGTGTTTTGCACAATTACATTTTTTAAAATTTGGGCTAATATTATTGATTTGTGGACTTTAGGAATTATACACATTTATCAAAATATGAAGGAGATAGATGGTTGATGATATAACTTCCAAAGTGAGATTGTTACTGAAACATCTTCCTTCATACACTTTTATATGTATTAATTTATATTTCTTAAACTTGATTTATATTTTTCAAGTCTGAAACATACATTTTTGTATTGATAGGAGGCAATTTTTTCTATAGCAGTTGCTTTGTAAGTCTCCGATAGGAATCATTTTGAGTTGCCAGGGGAAATGAAAGCATGCACTTTTCAACTTGTTTTTCTATTAATTCTTTTCCTGTGTCATTTTGTTGTATGTCATTATATGGAAATGCCTGGTTATTTACTTTATAATAGTGGTTGGCAATGGCAACTTATGAAAATCACATATATAAAAGGAGAGGGAGGTATCCCCAGGCTATTAGAGACAGGCTGAGCTCGAATGTTTATGTTCATTTTAGCTACAGTACATGGATCCAGAAAGGCTGAAATATGAGAAGTACTGTATATTTTATGTCTGTTTTCTAAACTTAAACACATAAGGAGTGCACTTTTGCTGCATGATGAATAAGCTAATTCACTATCTATAAGCACTAGGCCTCAGGCTAGTAGCATATGACATATAATGAATATTTTCTCTGTATAGCAAAGTCTGTGCTGTTTATCTTAGCACCACAGGATGACATGAATGAATTTAAGGAACAGTGTGTATAAGATCCAGCGAAAGCAGGGAAAACTAGAAACAGTCTTGTTTCTCAAATGTAAGCATCGTATAGAGAAAACCTCAAGAGCTGAGACCAGGAAGGTCAGGGTTCCATGAGAAAAGGTGCCTGCTGCCTAAACGTGCATCCAGTCTCCAGCAACTTCAAGGTATCTTAGTGGTTTTCAGTGGAGTGTGGACTTTTACCAGTGGCGTTCCGAGGGGCACTGACACCTGGAGTGGATTGTCGATGCGCCCTGCCCCCCGGGTGCAGCGCCTCCCCATGCAGCGCGACACCCCCGGCGAAGGGACACCCCCCACCCCGGCGAAAGAACCCCCCCGGGTGCACGGCACTGGGGGAGTGCTGCGCGCCGGTCAGCGTAGTTTGTTTCCATGCTCCCTCTGCCCCGGAACAGGTTACTTCCTGTTCCGGGGCAGAGGGAGCATGGAAACGAACAACGCTGACCGGCGCGCAGCACCCCCCCAGCGGTGTGCACCTGGGGCGGACCGCCCCCACCGCCCCCCCCCCCCCCTTGGTATGCCACTGACTTTTACATTACATCACATTATCATATGCTTATATTCCACATACACTACTACTACTACTACTATAAATCACTTCTATAGCGCTACCATTCGTGCGCAGCACTTTACAATTGAACATGAAGAAGACAGTCCCTGCTCAAAAGAGCTTACAATCTAAATCAGGACAAACAGACAGGACCAAAAAGGAGAAGGGAAGGACAGACAGAAGGACACATAAGGATAAGATAAAAGTTACAAGTCAGGAGTCGAAAGCAGCATCAAAGAGGTAGGCCTTTACACCTGGATTTGAAGGCAGCCAGGGATGGAGCTAGACGTAATACCTCAGGAAGCCTACACCTTGGCAATTCATCATGGATTAGAAAACCAAGAACCTGGGAATAGCCCAGAGAATTACAAAAAGATAAGAGCATAAGAACAAAAGCATTGCCATACTGGGACAGACCAAAGGTCCATCAAGCCCAGTGTCCTTTTTCTAACAGTGTCCAATCCAGGTCACAAGTACCTGGCAAGATCCCAGAACAACAAAACAGATTTTATGCTGCTTATCCTAGAATATGCAGTGGATTTTCCCAAGCCATCTTAATAATGGTTTATGGATTTTTCTTTTAGGAAATTATCTAAGCCTTTTTAAACCCTACTAAGTTAACCGCTTTTACCACATTCTCTGGCATCGAATTCCAGAGTTTAATTACATCTTGAGTGAAGAAATATTTTCTCCTATTCAAGGTGCAGTTGCACCATGGAGCATGTGAAAAGGGTCCACTGCTTCCTAGCAAGGGGGTCATCTCCGGAGCGCTGGGTGCCGCGACTTTCCGCACCAAATTTTCCATCGCTTGTATCTGCACCTGGAGGGCTTTTAATAAGGGCCCTTGTTGCTCCCTGGTAGCTTCTACCACCTGGTGCAGGGCTTGCTGCAAGCCCTCTTGCTGTTTCTGGAACTGTGCTGCCATCCAGTGCAATAACTCCTTCTGCTCCATCAGTGGCAATGGATAAGATCCTGTAAAGCAAAAGAAACAAACCCAAGTGCGCTACTTTTTTTTTTCCTTTCCAGCAGGTTCCTTTTAAGAATCTGCCTGGGTTCTCTACCCTTTAGTTCCCCCCTCCCCCCTTAACCGGCTCCTTATCCAGCCTTGGTCTCCCCCAGGTACAGCTTACCTGAGGTGCCTGCTGGTCCGCGCTTTAATAAAGGGAACCAAGGTCCTCTGTCCCACAACTCGTCTCCGTGGATCACGCCTCAGGTCCCATCTGGGATAGTGTCATTGTGAAAAGGGTCCACTGCTTCCCAGTAAGGTGGAGCCGTCCACCAGCCATTCTTCCAGATCTTACCACAGTTGCAGACAGTGGCTAGGTTAAACGGTTTTTATTATCAAGCCAATAACAGTTGTCACAAACTTCAGTACATAGGTTTCCAGTGAAGCAGGTAAATAAAGCAGGCTTCCAAATAAGTCAGGTTTCCAATAAAGCAGGTTTCCAAACACATCAGGCTTCCAATAAAGCAGGTTTCCAAACATCAGGCTTCCAATAAAGCAGGTAAATAAAGCAGGTTACTCTTACCTCCAACCCCTTCCAAGCCCTCAGAAGCTGGCCATCCCCGCCTTGGAACTCTCCCACTCCATAGAGGCTTCTCCCCCCCGCCTGGGATTCCTCCTCCTTCTAATCTACCCCCCTTCCATATAATCCATCCAATCATCTTTCTCCCTCTTCATGGGCCCCTCTTTATTCCAGTTGGGCTGCATGGTATATTGTTTGCACATCCAGGGGAACTGAGCTTCTTCCCTTTGCCTCACCCTAGTGGGCGACGAAATTATAGGCTCAGCCTGGCTATCCCCCTGGCTCCCTCAGCTGGTGCTGGGAATCCATTCCCTTGTCTCCAGACTACTCTCTGCCTCCCTCCTTGCAATGGCTTCTGGTACTTGTATTTCAGGGTCTAAATGCTTCATCCTAGCCACCCTGGCAGTAGCCTTATCACAAGCGATACAAAGGCATTATAACATTCTCAGTTTTGTTTTCCATTTCTTTCCTAATAATTCCTAACATTCCATTTGCTTTCATAGCTGATGACATTTTCATGTTGACACCAGTCTGTGGTAACTTATCGAGCTGCTTGGAACATATCCAAAATTGGACTGTTGAGAACAGATTGAAGCTAAACATGAACAAAACCAAATTGTTATGGTTCCACACCCCAAATGACCTTGTTCCAGATATGTTAGTCTTACCTACAGGATTATCGATATCACTGGAGAAAAAAAATCGAAAGTACTAGGAGTGATCCTGGATTCCACAAATCACCAAGGGGTTCTTTTACTAAGGTGCGCCGTAAAATGGCTTGCACTGTTGTAGACGCGTGTATTGGATGCACGCAGATCCATTTTTCAGTGCGCCTGTAAAAGACTTTTTTTTGGCCAGAAATGGAAGTGCGGCAAAATTAAAATTGGCATGCATCCATTTTGGGCCTGAGATCTTGCCACCACTCATTGACTTAGCGGTAATGTCTCACGTGTTAACCAGTTGATAATCATCAGCACACATACACTGCCGATTACTGCCTGGTTAGTGCCACGCAGTAGAAAATAAAAAACAAGATTCCATTTTCATTGTTTGAATCGGTCCAAAAGATCCTCAACACCTTGGAGGCTCGAGGAATCATACAGCAATGCAACAGTACCTATAACTCACCTCTGTGATCTATTCTTAAAAAGAATAACAGCTGGAGAATTGCTCTGGACTACCACCAGCTAAATAAGTGGAGTCCTTTATCCAGATGACCTATGTCATTTCTGGACCAGAACCTTGCCACCATCAAGGGAACTAAATATTTCAACAGTTTGGATTTGGCTTCTGGATTCTGGACAGTACCACTACATCCTTCAGACCAACACAAGTAAACTTTACCTTTAGGAAAAAGCAGTACGTGTGGACTAGAACACCCTTTGGGTTTCATAATTCAGCTGCCAAATTCAGCTTCTTCCTGCATAAAGCCCTTCCTGATGCAGAGAAACGAGAAACATCTTGATCACACCCTAATTACTGATAATTACACCATGTCCTGATATCATTATGTTATGTTGTTACCCATTTATCCACGTCTTACTCAACATAATTTTCGTATGCACTTTAATAGCAATATTTCTGAAATTCTTCTCCGTTAATATGATTGCCACAATATTCCTATACACCTTATCTGTTACATATACTCTGATTTTCTATTCCATCAATATGATTGTAGTTGTATTATATTGTAAGCCACATTAAGCCTGCAAATAGGTGGGAAAATGTGGGATATAAATACAGCAAATAAATAAATATATTTATAATGATTAGCAAAACATTGAAATTCATGTTGGATAATGGGTGTGGCAGATAGCAGTGAAAGAGTTAAAGGCATGATAGCTAGGGAGAAAAACTCTGTAGTTTATTTATTTATTTATTATATTTGTATCCCGCACTTTCCCACTAAAAGCAGGCTCAATGCGGCTTACATAGTAATAGGTAACACAGAATTTTGTTATGTAAAGTAGGAAATTAAGTATAACATAATAGAAGGATGGATGGGTAGGTAGGTAGAGACAGGTCTGAGATTAGGGTGTCGGGTGTTCTCCTGGACTTTTGTCTATCATTCCACTCTCATATTTCAGCAGTGGCGAGCAAAGTTTCCTATCGTTTGAGAGATTTGCTCTGTGCAGTATTTATTTACCAAAGGAGTGTTATGGATTATTACTCATGCTTTGGTTCATTCTAGTTTAGATTATTGCAGTTCTCTGTTTTTGGGCATTAATCAAAGGTAAATCAAAAGGCTTCAGTTGATGCAGAACACTGCAGTAAAGCTTCTTTTCGAGGCATGTAAGTTTGAACACCTCACCCTTTTATTGATGGCAGAACACTGGTTGCCAGTGAAGTATCATATTTATTTTAAGGTTTTGATGTTTGTATTTAAAATCCTTCAGACTGGCCTCTCATCATTTTTGGCCTATCAATTTGTTTCCTATGACCCTCTCCCCTCTAGAGCTCTTTGATCAGCTCACTTGTGCCAGTTGGCAGTGCCTTCGGTTATCCTTAAGCGGTCTATCAAATAAAATAACCTTGAAACGTAAACCTGGAATGTAACCTGAAGGTCCTATGTACTAACAGGAATGTAACCTAATGCTGATAAAACGTAGCCCATTCCTGTTATCTGCCCCCAGTTAGTCAAGAGAGCTGTTGCAACCCTTGTCAGAAGACCTGTAGTTTTTCTATCAGGATGGTCATCCTCTTTGGTTGAGTGCGCAGCTTCAAGAGGGATGAACATGCTTTTGGAACTCTGCACTGCTGGTCCAAGGTCTAGATTTAGTCATAGGCAATATAGTCAACTGCTTCCTGTGCCAAATATTGATAGGCACTGGAGCATTGCCACTACTTCCATGCCTCCATTCAGGCCAAAGGTTTCAGTGCCACTGTCCTCGCTGGACAAATCTCTCTAGTCGTGCTCCTTCTCCTCCACTGCTAATTCCAGGCTTCGCTCCTTTTCTCTCGCGGCACCCTATGCCTGGAATAGACTTCCTGGACCTATACGTCTAGCTCCATCTCTACCTGTTTTCAAATCTATGCTGAAAACCCACCTTTTCACTGCTGTTTTTTTAGCTCCCATTAATTCCCTCACCCATAACTGTCTTGCTGTCTGTAATATTTAGATTGTAAGCTCTATTGAGCAGGGACTGTCTCTTTGTATCAGGTGTTCAGCGCTGCGTGCGTCTGGTAGCGCTATACAAATGCTAATAATAATAATAATAACAGTGGCAGGTCCTGAGCAGAAGCAACTCTGATAGCAGAATTCAGTACATAGCCTGTGAGCCTTCCAGAACTGACAGGTCCTGTGGTTCTCACCCCCTGCACTCACACAGATGATAATGGGAAGCCTATATGAGAAGAGGTGATGGGGTGTCACAGTGCTTTGACACCATAGGGCATGCGCACGAGCCCCATGCTAAAATATGCTATTGGAGTTGCTGCTGCTTGGGATTGGCTGCTATACAGGATAAGTTGCAAAATTGATGGTTGTGTGCCTGGGAGAGGAAAGGATCATGATAGGGTGATCAGGGAGGGGGGAGAAGAGGACATCTCCCCTCCCTTGCCTGTGCGTGCCCTTATTTGGAACTTGCTCTTCCTGAGTCCTTATTCTCAGAGAAGTTTCTGAGAGACCCTCCATTCTTTTAATATAGATGTGGATTATTTCAAATTGGTTTGTATGGTTAATTTTAATGTAAATTCCTTCTGTCTAGGATTCTTTTTTTTTTTGATTTTGTAATTCGCTTTGCACCGTAAGGTTAAAAGCGGAATAGAAATCCCAGAATAGAATAGTTTCTAAAGATTGGTGTTGCTCAGTGCCATAAATTCAAAGTTTGGACCTCCAAGCAAAGTTTTGCAGGGGGCGTTCCATGGCAAGGAGGGGGAATAATTCATCCCTCTTCTCTAAAACTCTAGATCCTTCTCCTGGTAATATTCTCCTTCTTTGGTTTACCAACTTTTTGACTAGTGGTTCTTGATCCTTGGAAACTACATCCAAGCCACTGTCTCTCTCTGCTCCTCTCTTCTTGAGTTTGGCAAGTTCCAAAATGATGGCAAAACTTCTCTGCCATCTGGATAAACCCTTGCTGGAGTCTCTCCTCCAGTATACTCACACCAGTACAAAGATATTAGAAACCCTAGGGAAATCTCTTGCGCCCTCCAATCAACTTTCAGGACCTTAGCAGATATAAATTTGGAAAAAAAACAAAAAAATATATATATATACCTTTGTTGTCTCTGGTTTCTGCTTTCCTCATCTTCTCTTCACTCTCTCCTTTCCATCCAGCGTCTGCCCCCTCTCCTTCTCTCTGCTTTCCATCCAGCATGTGCCTACTTTCTCTGCTCCTTCCATCCACTGCCTGCCCCTTATTTCCCTTCCATCCAACCTATGCCCCCATCTCTCCTTTTTAAATAATGCATTCCAGTATTTCCCCCTCTCTCCATCTTTATCTCTCCTCTCTTTGTTCCCAAACCCCATCACTATCCATCTTCTGCTTTCCATTTCCTGTCTATTTGACTTTTTTCTCTCTTTCTGTCCACCATCATTCCCTCTGGCTCCCTATCTCTTCTGTTCATAACCTCCCCACTGTGTCCCTGTCCCTATTACCCCCATGTTCATCTTCTGCCTTCTGTGTCCCCATCCCTCCCTCCCCTCATTTCTCATGTTGCTAGCCCTGGGGTGGGAGTGTAGGAGAGAGGGAGAAAGAAGGGGGGAGCATCTTCCTCTTCTCTCCCCTGCCTTTACTACTGCATCTGGTTCTCCCCCTCCCCAGATCCAGCTTTTTTCCAATCTCCCCTCCCTCATGCATCCCACCTTTCTCTCTCCCCTCCCGCCCCCTCTCTTTCCCAATTATTCATCCTTGCTCTCGCTTTCTTTTCCTTTGGTCTAGCATCACTCTTCCCGTGTGGTCTGGCATCACATTGCTCTCCCTCCTCTCTCCAGCCCCCTTTCCCCTACCCCTGTGGTCCTGCCATTGCTTTGCTCTCCCTCTTCTTTCCACCCCCATTTCCCTGTGATCTGGCATTGCTTTCCCTCCTCTATCCGCCCCCTTTCCCCTTCCCCTTTCCCTGTGGTCTGGCATCGCTCACCCTCCTCTCCACCCCCCTTCCTCTTTGGTCTGGCATTGCATTGTCCTATCTCCACCCCCTTTCCCTTTCCCTGTGGTCTGGCATCACTTTTTCTCCTCACTCCACCCCTGCCCCTCTCTGCAGGCTTCCAAACTTCAAGGCCCACTGGCAGCATCAGCGATGTAAGTTCTGACTTCAGCCTGCCCCGGAAGCCTTCCCTATACAGCTTCCTGCATAGGCAGAACACTGTACAGAGAAGGCTTCTGGGGATGAATGAAGGCAGCACTTACATAGCTTATGCTGACACTGCTGGAGGCCTGAAAGTTTAATGGCCTGCAGTGGGTGAGAGGGGTGAAGAAAGGAGAGAGAGCGATACCGCACCAGTCGGGGGGGGGGGGGGGGGGGGGGGAGACAAGGACACCCATGGCAGCACTGCACCGGGGGGGGGGGGGGAATGTCCATGACAGCACCACACTCGGGGGGGGGGGGGGGGGAATGTCCATGGCACTGGTGCAACAGTCAGGGGAGTGGAAGATACCCACCCCCACTGCCCCAACCTTGGTATTTCACTGCTCAATTACCTCTTTAACACATAGCACAACCCCCCTCCAATTTTATTCTCTCTATCATTGTGATACAATTTGTACCCTGTTAACACTGAGTCCCATTTATTGTCTTCTTTCCACCAAGTCTCTGAGATGCCTATTATATCTTCCTCATCACTTAGTGCTATATACTTTTAGGCTTCTAGCATTTGTATGCATGCACTTCAAATTTCTCCTTGCATCTACAAGCTGCTTAGGTACATCCTTTAATTACAGTCTCCCCTTTCCCAGAAAGATGGTGTGGTTGAAAGTTAAGACACATATTCACAGTGTTGATCCAAAGTTGTTAGCTGGATGGGATCAGCTAGGGGAAGTAAAAGCAATGTGTAAAACTGAAAGGAGCTATTTTATAGGCAAAAATCCTTTTTGTTAAGAAAGTAAACAAAAGTAAGAGGAAAAGAAGGCCACTTTGGTTCTCAAAACTAGTAGCTGAAAAGGTAAGGGAAAAGAAGGTTAACCTTCATAAAGTGCAAGGCATCACAGAAAGAAGACGGCAGGCTACAACGCCTGGATAAACTAACAACAGCTGGTAAAGTAGTCAAACAGGAAAAGATGCAAATGGAAGAAGAAATAGCCAATAAGGTAAAATTCAGGGACAAGATATTCTTTAGATATATAAGGGATAGGAAGAAGGACAAAAGTGGCATTGTGAGGATTAACGGTGAAGGGGAACAATACATAGAAGCTAATAAGGATAAAGCAGAATTTCTCAATAAATATATCTGTTCAGTTTTCACATATAAAGGGCTGGGAAGTAGGACTGCAGAAGACAAATGCCAGTAAGAATGGATGTCCAGTAGACTGAGTTCATAAGGAGCTAGCTAAACTAAAGGTGGACAAAGCGTTGGGGCTGGATGGGATACATCTGAGGGTACTGATGGAACTTAAGGAAGTTGTGGTGGCTCCACTGGCTGACCTTTTCAATGCTTCTCTAGAGTTGGGAGTGGTCCCGAAAGACAGGAGAAGGATGGATGTGGTCCCTCTCCACAAAAGCAGAAATAAGGAGGAGGTTGGGAACTACAGGTCAGTTAGTCTTATCTCTATGGAGAATAAATTAATGCAAATACTTCTAAAAGAGAGGATAGCAAGGTTTCTGGAGTCAAATGGATTGCAGGACCTGAGGCAGCATGGTTTTACTAGAGGAAGGCCTTGTCAGCCTAATCTGATTAATTTCTTTGATTGGGTGACCAAACAGCTGGATTTAGGGTGAGTGCTAGATGAGGTGTACTTAGATTTTAGTAAAGCCTTTAACACAGTTCTGCTAACTGATAAATAAACTGAGTGCTCTCCGTCTGTACTGAAAAGTGATTAACTAGATTAGAAACTGGTTAAGTGGAAGGAGACAGAGGGTGGTGGTAAATGGTGTTCACTATGAGGAAAACGATGTTACCAGTGGTGTAACGTAGGGATCGGTCCTTGGCATGGTTCTTTGTGACATCTTTCTGAGTGATATTGTGGAAGGACTGTTGGGTAAGATTTGCCTTTCTGCAGATGATACAAAACTCTGTAAGAGGGTAGATACCCCCGATGGTGTGAATAGCATGAGGAGGGATTTAGCAAAGCTAGAAGAATGGTACAGAAATTAGCAGCTAAGATTTAATACTAAAAAAAAAATACAAGGTCATGCACTTGGGCTACAGAAACTCAAGGAAGCAGTACCATTTAGGTGGGGAAGTACTTCTGTGCTTGAATGAAGAATGGGACTTGGGGATGATAGTTTCTAAGAATTTTAATGTGGTAAAAGAATGATAAAGGGTGACAGCCAAAGCTAGAAGGATGCTTGGATGGATAGGAAGAGGAATGGCCAGTAGGAAACAGGAGGTGATAGTGCTACTATGTAAGTCTCTGGTGAGGCCCCATTTAGAGTATTGTATACAATTCTGGTGGGTACTAAAATGGTCAGTGGTCTTCATCATAAAGCATATATAGACAGACTTATAGACCTCAATATGTATACTTTGGAAGAAAGACAATTGAGAGGAGAAATGATTGAGACATTGAAATATCTCCACAGCATAAATGGAGGTCTCTTTCAACTGAAAGGAAGCTCTGGAATGTGAGGGTATAAGTAGAAGTTAAAAGGGGATAGACTCAGAAGTAATCTAAGGAACTACTTCTTTATGGAAAGGGTAGTGGATGTATGGAATGACCTCCTGGAGGAGGTACTGGAGACGGGGACTGTATCTGAGTTGAAGAAATCATGGGACAGGCATGTGGGATCTCTTAAGGGGAGGAAGAGAGAGTGGATGGTATGGATAGGCAGACTGGATGGGCCATATGGCCTTTATCTACTGTCATTCTCTATGATTCCAAAAAACACTTCTACTTATAACCTCGTTGACCTTATCAATTCTTTCCCTGTGCATTCTTTGTGGGAAAAGCCAGCAATAAAACATTCCCATAGGCAAAAGCAAGCTATATCAACAGCATTGCACAGAGACCCATACTGTACCTACTGGAACAGTTCATGTGCTGCGCCACACTGTGATCTGTTGGATGATAGTACTATAATTCTTTTACTAAGCCAAAATACATTCTAGTTTTTATATTAATCAAATGGGTGTGCTACACTTTACCAGATTCCAGGAACAACAGTTGCATTGAGAGAGTGTTGAAGTGATATGAAAATTCTACAAAAAAAAGTAAGACTGATAGTATTATGAAAATTCTACAAATAAATGTAAAACTGTATGATGTAGATAAAAAGCAATACACAACACCAGAAGAGACTCTTCAAGTCCACAGATCACAGCAGCAAGCCAAACAAACCAGAGTAGACCAGGAATCCAAAATAATCTTTATTAGAATAGACCCAACGTGGCCATGTTTCACTAAATAGGCTGCGTCAGGGGTTTACCAAACACTAACAAGGGGTAAAGCACTTTTCAATTGTAGAAGTGAGGTGAGGAGCTGTGGCTCTGCCCCTACATTTGATGTCTTTCAGGAGCTGCTGATTGTAGTCTTGGGTGTGCAATTACTAGCTAGGGGAGGCTTTGCATTACCCCTCCTAAGGCAGCCTATTTGGTGAAAAGTGGCCATGTCGGGTCTATTCTGGTAAAAAGCAATTACCAATCCCCAAACCACTATCAAGGTGGGTTATAAAGGTTCATAGGATTATGCACAAACCTGTAGAAGAGGCTATTAAAACTCATTCCATGCAAGCAATTTCGACTTGCTTTAGAGAAAAGTTTCAAGCCACAGATTAGCAACCAGCACCTTGACCCGTTGGAGAACATTACTGGATTGATGAGCAAGCATGATGCAAACAATGTTTTCACTCCATAGAACTGCTTCTGAAAGTTTCAGCTATCCAGTCCTGGGAAGAAGAATGACATGAAATGGAGGTTTTGGTTCACCTCTGTCAGTTCTTTTTCATGAGATCTCTAGAACCAGTCTGGAACATTCCAATTCTTCTCAATCCTATGCTCTTGTTCGACCTTATAGTACAAAAGATGAGAAGGAAAATCATTAATCATCTACTTTTATCAGGATTTTGTTTTTTAGCTTTAAAGCTATGTAAAATTTTGACTACAGATGAGTCCCTTTAACAGTAGTTGTACAGACTTGGTCTGTCTTGCAGATAGGGAGGCAGTATCCTCATATTCAGAATACCTCTGGATATCTCATGCAAATGGAACTGACAGAAGTATATCAAATGTTCTTTTTATGAATTCCTAGTCTTAGATATTTGTAATCAAACAACATTCAGCAATGGTTATTTCTTTAGTATGGCTTGTGATTTTACTATAGATTGTTATGAGTAAAGGTATTTGAAACCATTAGCAACCTTTTGGATTTTCAGATACTTTAACCTACAATAATCATCCCTTCTACAGTTTGGAATTAGCTTGAAGAAATATGATCCAATATATTTCTCCTTTAAAATGTCGCTAGTATTATAACCCTGAATTAGAGTGTCTCCTAAAAAAATGATAAAAACTTCCATGAACTTGTAATCGTAGGATTCTTATTATAATTTTAGTAGGATTAATAATGCATGCAATTACAATATACCATTTTCAGTCAGCTTTTCTAATTAGAAAAAAATTGCATATAACATTAACAGTGCAATGCTGAAAAGCCTCTCATTTATAATATAGCTCTCTTAATCAATGCTCTGCCACTAAAAATCAAGTCAGAATGTTATTATGGTCTCTCCTTCTGGATTTAATTACATCAGTAACTCATGGTTGAGAAATTCAGAGAAAACACAACATGCAGTTTATAGCTCTGAGGAAGAGCTGTTAATCCTATCTTCTACCAGTCCATGCCAGCAAAACCAACTTATCTCCATCCAACGCTAGTGAGTAGGGGGTGGAGGGTGTGGGGAAAGGGGGAGAATGTGACTAGAGAATCCTGACCACTAGTGCCTTAGGGCCTTGTTTACTAAGGCGCGTTAGCAATTTTAACACCCCTACAATTAGCGTGTGCACTAACCATGTAGGCGCCTATAGGAATATTGTAGGAGCGTACACAGTTAACACGTGTTAAAAATGTTAACGGGCCTATAATGCGGCTTAGTAGACAGGGCCCTTATTTAGCTTAAAATAGAGGATAACTATTTTTCAATAGTATCACAAGAACCCAATATGAAAAATCTTTTCAAAAGATAGTGAAGTAGTTGATCTAGCAAACATGATTGGCATTGGCCAGTAAAAGTGAGTCAGAGTTAGCAAGGTCAAAAAGGAAGTTGCAGGTTAAGAATAAAATGACAATATGTACTGAGCAGTGAGAGCATACCACACAGCCTGAGACTGTGCAACGCTGTGGCTAATTTATTGTGTTTAGGACTTGGAAATGGAAACAATGACCTGCAGTATTCTTAATTAACTTGAATGTATTGCTTTGAATTACTTTGTCATACCGTGACCAACAATGTATACTCCAACTAATGGCAGTGCTAATAATAATTTAGATTTATTTAGCAATATCTTTCTCCAACAGGATTATAACAACAGCTTGGATACTGCACAATCACAAATGCAGTTATCAGTGATGAGGAATGCAGGTTACCAGTCTGGTGTCTGATCTATATGAAAGCTTTCAAAGGGGAATGAAAAGAGGAGAGAAGACACTGTGTTATTGTCTAAAGGTACCTGGATAAACTGAGCGTAGAAAGAAACAGAGGGCAGTTTTCAAACTCAAATGTCTGTGGCTAGTTATTACCCCTAGACTTTGCACCACTTCTCAAAGTGGAAGCAGATACATCCCTTCATTTTAAAAACGGCCAAATAAAACAATATCCATATAAATCTGCACCTGCTTTTTTCTAAATAAAAATGTGCGTGTGCTTTTGAAATTCAAAAACATATGCATCATTCCACATGTCAGTCTATATGGGTGGCACTAGGGTTCTTAAAACCATAGTGTTAAAGAAATAGACTAAGCATATTGATTTTTGTGGCAGAGGTACCAAATCGCCCCAGTTCCTGTATAAAGATATAGCTACTGAGGATTTTTCTAGCTGGGCCCATATAAGAAAATCCAGGGGAGGGATCATGATGCTATAGAAATTACAAGAATGGGAATTTCTGAGGGAAAACTGTATTTCTCTATGCTGATATGAGAGGGTGCAAGTTTTGCCTAGTCAGTTGGGTCCAGGGTGTTGTCTAATGCCCAGGACAAGAATAAAGAGGAGCTGTTCCCAATCACCTGAGTTCCTATCTCCCAAGATCTGGGCTGTGGCTTAAGGAGCAAAAGACTCAAATCCCATTCAGGGTGGGACCTCACCAAGTCAAGTGGAGGAGTGGCCTAGTGGTTAGAGTGGTGGACTTTGGTCCTGGGGAACTGGGTTCAATTCCCACTTGTGACTCTGGGCAAGTCATTTAACCCTCCATTGCCCCAGGTACAAATAAGTACCTAAGCCACATTGAGCCTGCCACAAGTGGAAAAGCACAGGGTACAAATAAAAAAAAAAAAAACCCATCAGAGTGGAAAGAGTGGTACTGTGGCTCAAGGAGAATGTTATTTATTTATTTATAAAATTTCAGCTCGCTTATCTACAATTCTAAGTGGTTTACAACACACATTCACAATGTTATACACAAACCTTAAATATAAAAACAATTTCATGTAAAAACAAAACAACCGCTTTCCATAACAACTGTCCAATCAATGGTTCTCTTCCTAATTAATATTAAAAGGGCAGCCATTCTCACAACCTGTTTGAGGTTGACCTGAAGCTTTCCTTCTGCTGCAATACATCCAGGTGGAAACAGGAAGTTGCGGCAGAGGAAAAGCCTCGGGGCAGCCACAGGTAGCTTGTGTGAATGGTTGCTGCGCTGAGACCCCTCTGAGAAGGGACATTGATGTTTAAAGAAGACCAGGAAGATGGGGGGAAGGGAGGAGATGACGGACTGTGATGTGGAGAAGGCAGAAGAGATACCCAGACTGCGGGGCCCCTGGAGCTGTGGAGGCCCAGGGCAGTTGCCCTGCTTGCCCCCCCCCCCCCCCCACGCCAGCCCTGCTCTTTGGAACAGCACAGAGTTTAAAGCCTTTTAAAATTCAATCAAATTCTTCATAGCCCTTACCTCTAAAGGCAAGGAGTTACAGAGCTTCAGTCCTGCAATATAAAAATTTGAATTTCTATACTCATCTAGGTAGACTAATTTAAAAGATGGAACATGAAGAACATTACAGGAGGTGGATCTCAAGGATCCAATCAGTTGGTGTAAATGCAAATGATGTAATAACAGGAGAGATTTTACTAATCATCATTTTAAAAACCAAAAATAAAATTTAATATTGGATTCTATAATACACAGGAAGCCAAGTTAAAGAAGGAGACCCCTCATACCATCCATCCTTGTACCTACCTATATATATATATGAAAATCTGCCTGTTTGAGGAAAACTGCACGGAAACCTATTAACAGCTGGAAAAGCTGGGTTGATCAGCAGGGGAGTCTTGACCCTTTTTGTGGGGAAAATACCAAACTGGTGTCCCCTGGGTTCCAGAAACCTACAAGTGAGAGATAGTTTGGGGTATCATTTACAGGGCTATATGGAGAAAGAAGAGAAATTCTATAGCAGAGGCAGCTATGGTTTTGCCTTTTCAGCACTGCAGGAACCTTTAGTGCCTTTACAAGCTTAAAGGAGTTCTGACCTGTTTCTTACTCCACTATTTCTGGAACAAGGGCTGTGTTCTCCTTCTTAATTGACAGTGTGGGAGGATAATCCCTTGGGGGAAAACTTGGGGCTGGGATAACTACCAGATCCGGCGGGGGGGGGGGGGGGGGGCAGCTATTATACCTTAATGCAAGGGGGCCAGGGTTTTGGCTCCGAGTCCCTAGCCAATCCCTTATCATCAATGCAAGGGGATAAAATCTAACTATTAACCTCCTGGCTGCAGCATCTTTTTACCCACTGAAAAGAAAGATCTTTGAGTAGCACAGTCTCTGACCCTAAAGTACTTTTTCTTCTAACCCTTCAGCAATGTCTCTCACAAATATATTAAGCAGAATCAGCACTAGCACCGACCCCTGAGGAACTCCACTACTCACCTTCTTTTCCTCCGAGCAGATTCCATTTAACACCAACCTCTGCTGCCTGTCGGTCAACCAGTTTCCAATCCAGTTCACCACTTTGGGTCCTAAATTCAGTCCTCTCAGCTTATTCATGAGTCTTCTGTGAGGGACTGTATCAAACATCTAGAGTAAGTCCTTCATCCAATTCTTTGGTCACCCAGTCAAAAGTCAATAAGATTTGTTTGGCAGGATTTTCCTTTGCTAAAGCCATGTTGTCTTGGATCCTGTAACAGGTTGGCTTCTAGGAAGTTAACTATCCTTTCCTTCAGCAATGATTCCATTATTTTTCCTACCACTGACATGAGGCTTACCAGCCTGTAGTTTTGCACTTCTTCCCTGTCTCCACTTTTCTGAAGAGGAATCACATCAGCTTGTCTATAGTACCGAGGAACCTCTCCCATCTCTAAAGATCTATTAAATAAATCCTTAAGAGGTCCCACCAAGACCTCTCTGAGCTCCCTCAATATCCTGGGATCCCTTTCAGCCCCATAGCTTTGTCCACTTTCAGTTTCTCAAACTGATTATAAATGCTTTCTTCTGTGAAAGACACAATATCCTTTTCATTCCCAGATACTCTCTCAGCAGACAATTGCAATCTTTCTCCAGGATTTTCTTCCATGAACACCATGGAGAAGTATTTGTTCATGGAAGAAAATCCTGGAGAAGTATTTGTTTAGCACATTCACTTTATTCTCATCACTGTCCACATAGCCATTCTCAGCATCTTTCAGTCTACCAATTCCATTCATGTCTTTTCTCCTTTCCCCCAATATATCTGAAAAAGGTCTTATCACCTCTCTTAACATCTTGAGCAATTTTTTCTTCAGCGTGATCTTTCACTGACCATATTTCTATCTTCGCTTCTTTGAGTTTAATCTAATAATCTTGTCAGTAATCCTCTTGTTTGATTGTTCAGTATTTCTTGAACAAAGCCTCTTTTGCCCTTATTTTTTCAGCCACTTGTTTGGAGAATCATAAAGGCTTCCTCTTTCTCTTGTTTTTGATTACTTTCCACGCCTACCCGTGCCACCAGTTCCTTCTTCAGGTTTTCCCCCATTTTACCAAAATCAGTACGTCTGAAATTCAGTACTTTGAGTTTTGTGTGTCCGCACTCTGCTTTTGCTCTTATATCCAACCATATTGTGTAATGATCATTATTACATAGGTGGGCTTCCACACGGACATTGGAAACCGCTTCCTCCATTTGTGAACTCTAGATCCAACGTTTATCGTTCCCTCATGGGTTCCTTCACCATTTGTCTGAGCAAGGCACTTTGACAAGCATCCACGACCTCTCTACTTCTTTCCGATTGTGCCGACATACGTTCCAATCCATATCAGGTAAGTTGAAATCTTGTAGCAATAGCACCTCCCCTTTCATACCAAGCTTTTGAATATCTTCTATCAGATCCTTGTCCAGTTCCTCCATTTGTGCCGGAGGTCTGTACATAACACCCATGTGGATACAGGTTCCATCTTCTCTTTCCAGGACAGTCCATATAGCCTCTTCCTTTCTCCAGGTTCCCTGCATTTCAGCCGCTCTGATATTATTTTTCACATACAGTGAAATGATCAAAACTTAAGGATAATGGGAGTGTAGACTGAAAGACTGAGTGGAGATACAGGGATTGGACAATAGTGAGGGCAATGGAACTGGGTGAAATATATGTGAGGGTACAGTAGATGACCTGAGGTATTTGAAACAGGCATAGAAATGCAGAGTTGGGCAGAGAGATTATGTGAAACTGTGAAGGACACAGAAATGTTGGAAAGGAGATGAGAGACATAAAGAAGGGACAAGTCTGTGAAGGAGTGAGAGATGCTGGGAATGGAGGCACTAAGGAGAAGGCAAAAGAGGTATAGGAAGCTAAATAGGAAAAGAATTAAAACAAAGGTCTTGAGATCAAGGAAAGAATGAGTTATATGACAAGAGCTTGGGCTGGTGAATAGAAGAGAAGCAAACAAAGGTGGACGAGGGCTTAGGATGCAGAGAGTTAGAAATGGAAGTCTATGGCTTAAGTAAAAGAAAGGAGACCAAAAGGCTGGGGAAAGAGTGAGAAAAAGGAAGAAATGAGTTTATAGAAGAGAGAGGGAGAGGGGGGGGGGGGGATTAAAAGCTAGTATACAGATAGGAGATAAAGAAGGGAGACAAAGGATTGGAGGGTAATAGAGGAAAATGAGAGATGAAATCTAGCTAAGAATGGATAGATAGGCAGAGAAGAAAGAAATGAAGACACAGATGTAGGGAACGAAGGGAAAAGACAGAATAAATGAAAAGAAGACATTAGAAAAGTACTTAGAAGACAATCAGAAAAAGCAAAGTGGAAAGAAAGGTCAGGACCACCCAATTTTATTTTCAGCTCGTAGGAGCCCTTTTACAAAGGTGTGGTAGGGTGCAAGCCAAATCGGCCCTACTGTTGGGGTAGCACAGGAGCCTGGCGGTAGTTTGAAGCTGACACGCACAGTTTCCCATGGTAGAAAATAATTTTCTATTTTCTACTGTGGGGCATTCCTGGCAGTAATCAGTGCGGCCACATTGCTGCGCACTGCCCGATTACCATGGGGTTAGTATGTGAGCCCTTACCACCTTCTAAGTAGGTGGTGGTAAGGGCTCAGGCAGTAAATAGGCACACGTTAACTTTAATATTAGCGCATGGCCATTTACTGCACCATTTTAAAAAAGGCCTTTTTCCCACCATGGTAAAAAGTGGCCCAGCGCACACCTATTTCATGCTCCAAAACTAGCGCAGGACACTTTTTACCACAGCTTAGTAAAAGGGCCCCTTAATGATTAGGAAACATCAACCTTGGAAATATACATTTCTTACATCTTTAGTATTTTGCTCAGCATCAGTGGAAATGCATTTCTGTTTTCATTTATCCTGTATTGTACTTCCCCCCAAAATACTCTGGTTTCTCAGGGCTTTCATTTCTAATTTTACATAGGAACATAAAAATTGATATAATGGGTCAGACCAAAGGGATCAAGGTTATTTTTATTTGATAACCCATTTAAAAGCAACCATTAAAGTGGGGTACATAAAAAAATAAAATAGCAATACAATCAGAGTAATCAGAAGAGGAACGCCAGTTATATTAAGGCCCATCCAACCCAGTATCCTTTTTCCCAATGGCCAATCCAGGTCATAAGTACCTGGCAGAATCCCAAAAAGTAGTAATATCCCATGCTGATTACCCCTAGAAATAAACAGTAGCTTTCCCCAGGTCAGCCTTAATAAAGGTTGATGAACTTTTCCTCCAGGAATTATCCAAATCTTTTTAAAACCAGGCTACACTACCTGCATTTATCACATCCTCTGGCAATGAGTTCCAGAGCTTAACTATTTATGTTTTTTATTTTTGTTACATTTGTACCTCATGCTTTCCCACTCATGGCAGGCTCAATGCGGCTTACATGGGGCAATGGAGGGTTAGGTGACTTGCCCAGAGTTACAAGGAGCTGCCTGTGCCTGGAGTGGGAATTGAACTCACTTCCTCAGGACCAAAGTCCACCACCCTAACCACTAGGCCACTCCACTATGTGTTGAGTGTAAAAATACTTTCTCTGATTTATTTTTAAATGTACTACTTAGTAACTTTATGACATGTCCCCTAGTTTTTGTACTTTTTGAAAAACTAAACAATTGATTTGCGTTTACCTGTTCCACTCCATTTAGGATTTTATAGATTATCATATTTCCCTCGAGCATATTTTCTCCAAGCTGAGCAGCCCTAACCTTTTTAGCTTTTCCTTATATGAGAGCCATTACATCCCCTTAATTTTGGTCATTCTTCTCTGTACATTTTCTAATTGTGCTATATCTTTTTGAGATGTGTGGGCTCATTTTCGAAAGAGAAGGATGCCCATCTTTCGACATAAATCGGAAGATGGATGTCCTTCTCCCAGGGTCGTCCAAATCGGTATAATCGAAAGTCGATTTTGGATGTCCCCAACTGCACTCCATTGCAGGGAAGGCCAAAGTTCAAAGGGGCATGTCGGAGGCGTAGCAAAGACGATACTTGAGCGTGCCTAACACTTGGACATTCTTGACCCATAATCGAAAAAAGGACATCCCTGACGAACACTTGGACACTTTCACCCGGACCTGTTTTTCTTACAACTAAGGCACAAAAAGGTGCCCGAACTTACCAGATGACCACCAGAGAGAATCGGGGATGACGTCCCGTTATTCACCCAATGGTCACTAACCCCCTCCCATCCTCAAAAAACATCTTTAAAAATATTTTGTGCCAGCCTCAGATGTCATACTCAGGTCCATGACAGCAGTATGCAGGTCCCTGGAGCAGTTTTAGCGGGTGCAGTGCACTTCAGACAGGCAGACCCAGGCCCATCCCCCCTTACCTGTTACATTTGTGGAGGAAATAGCAAGCCTTCCAAAACACACCACAAACCCACTGTACCCACATCTAGGTGCCCCCCTTCACCCCTAAGGGCTATGGTAGTGGTGTACAGTTGGGGGTAGTGGGGTTTGGGGGGGGTTGGGGGGCTCAGCACACAAGGTAAGGGAGCTATGTACCTGGGAGCAATTTATGAAGTCCACTGCAGTACCCCCTAGGGTGCCTGGTTGATGTCCTGCATGTCAGGGGGACCAGTGCACTACAAATTCTGGCTCCTCCCATGACCAAATGGCACTTGCATTTGGTTGTTTCTGAGATGGACATCCTTGGTTTTGAAAATTGCTGAAAATCAGAAACGACCATGTCTAGGGACGTCCATCTTGTTTCGAAAATACGCGTTTCCCCACCCCTGGATCGGGACGTTTTGCAAGGATGTCCAAATCGAAACGTGGACGTCCCTTTCGAAAATGCCCCTCATGGTGATCAGAATTGCACCCATGTATCAAAACAATCAAAATTGCCAGCCACTAATATCAATCAAACTGCTTGGTCAGCCTTAATATTTTTGGAGGAAGATCAGGCTTTACTAATAGTGAAAAGACATTATTTATTTATTTATTTATTGCATTTATACCCCACATTTTCCCACCTTTTTGCAGGCTCAATGTGGCTTACAGAGTGTTGTTATGACAGAGCCATGACAGAATAATGGATACAATCGAAAGTATGCAGAAAATGGATGTGGAATTAGACAGGATAGTGTTAGATAGGATAGATTAGTAGTGAATTTGTGTCTTTAAGGGTTCTTAGAAGAAAGGCCAAGACCTCATTTAATTCTAACTGACTTTTTGATGAAATTGTTGGATTAATAATGATAGAAAATCTTTTTCTATATGATGGAGGCAACGTTTGCCCCCTTCGGTACATGCCTTATTTTGAAGAAAATTGGATAAAATGTTCTCCTTTCTTTGAGAAAATACACAGTTGGTATAGGTACAGTGGTGGAAATAAGTATTTGATCCCTTGCTGATTTTGTAAGTTTGCCCACTGACAAAGACATGAGCAGCCCATAATTGAAGGGTAGGTTATTGGTAACAGTGAGAGATAGCACATCACAAATTAAATCCGGAAAATCACATTGTGGAAAGTATATGAATTTATTTGCATTCTGCAGAGGGAAATAAGTATTTGATCCCCCACCAACCAGTAAGAGATCTGGCCCCTACAGACCAGGTAGATGCTCCAAATCAACTCGTTACCTGCATGACAGACAGCTGTCGGCAATGGTCACCTGTATGAAAGACACCTGTCCACAGACTCAGTGAATCAGTCAGACTCTAACCTCTACAAAATGGCCAAGAGCAAGGAGCTGTCTAAGGATGTCAGGGACAAGATCATACACCTGCACAAGGCTGGAATGGGCTACAAAACCATCAGTAAGACGCTGGGCGAGAAGGAGACAACTGTTGGTGCCATAGTAAGAAAATGGAAGAAGTACAAAATGACTGTCAATCGACAAAGATCTGGGGCTCCACGCAAAATCTCACCTCGTGGGGTATCCTTGATCATGAGGAAGGTTAGAAATCAGCCTACAACTACAAGGGGGGAACTTGTCAATGATCTCAAGGCAGCTGGGACCACTGTCACCACGAAAACCATTGGTAACACATTACGACATAACGGATTGCAATCCTGCAGTGCCCGCAAGGTCCCCCTGCTCCGGAAGGCACATGTGATGGCCCGTCTGAAGTTTGCCAGTGAACACCTGGATGATGCCGAAAGTGATTGGGAGAAGGTGCTGTGGTCAGATGAGACAAAAATTGAGCTCTTTGGCATGAACTCAACTCGCCGTGTTTGGAGGAAGAGAAATGCTGCCTATGACCCAAAGAACACCGTCCCCACTGTCAGCATGGAGGTGGAAATGTTATGTTTTGGGGGTGTTTCTCTGCTAAGGGCACAGGACTACTTCACCGCATCAATGGGAGAATGGATGGGGCCATGTACCGTACAATTCTGAGTGACAACCTCCTTCCCTCCGCCAGGGCCTTAAAAATGGGTCGTGGCTGGGTCTTCCAGCACAACAATGACCCAAAACATACAGCCAAGGCAACAAAGGAGTGGCTCAGGAAGAAGCACATTAGGGTCATGGAGTGGCCTAGCCAGTCACCAGACCTTAATCCCATTGAAAACTTATGGAGGGAGCTGAAGCTGCGAGTTGCCAAGCGACAGCCCAGAACTCTTAATGATTTAGAGATGATCTGCAAAGAGGAGTGGACCAAAATTCCTCCTGACATGTGTGCAAACCTCATCATCAACTACAGAAGACGTCTGACCGCTGTGCTTGCCAACAAGGGTTTTGCCACCAAGTATTAGGTCTTGTTTGCCAGAGGGATTAAATACTTATTTCCCTCTGCAGAATGCAAATAAATTCATATACTTTCCACAATGTGATTTTCCAGATTTAATTTGTGATGTGCTATCTCTCACTGTTACCAATAACCTACCCTTCAATTATGGGCTGCTCATGTCTTTGTCAGTGGGCAAACTTACAAAATCAGCAAGGGATCAAATACTTATTTCCACCACTGTAAGCGTAGCCATACTGGGTCAGACCAATGGTCCATCTAGCCCAGTATCCTGTTTTCCAAACAGTGGCCAAGCCAGGTCACAAGTAGAAACCAATTTGGCCCTTATTTGCCGTCATGTTTCTATGTTTCTCTAAAATATAGTATATTTCGAGTATTCAGTGAATGCTATTGGGAGCTTTGAGGTTTAATTTGTTTAATTCTTTTGTACAGCAACCTGGTTTGTTCCTCATCCTCAGCAAAAAGCAAATGGTATTTTTCAGCAGTTTTCAGGAAAATATTAAATAGTGTATTAGTGGTTAGAATACAATAATTCATTCCCCCCCCCCCCCCCCCCCCGTTTACTAAGCCGTGCGGCAATGCCGACACAGCCCATTGTAAAGGATGCAAGAGCCGTGGGTGGGTCGGTGCATTTCCTTAAGATGCACGTTCTGTAATTGAATAGGTCAGATCCATGGCCATCTTGCATGCTAGGATTTACACCTTGTTTCAGTTGCTGTAATTCCTCACACCCAAAGTTGAGCACAGATCCCAGCACTATGTGTTTTTCTATAAAAGGCACTGATTCATGATTCTGAAAATGATAATAGACCAGAAACTTTGAATAATAAAATGGATATTATTATAGATGATTAATATTGAGATTATTGTTTTTCCCAGAGTTCCGGGTATGACTCCTAAAGTTTTCCTCAGAAATATTTCCTCAATTATTACTTTAAAAGGAGTGAAGCCTGTGAAAACTGGGATTACTTTAATCAGTGGGATTTGAATTAGAGACTTAAGTATATGTATTGTTAAATAACTTCTGGTTTTAAAAGAGAAAGAATGTCATTAGATGTATTATTTCTAACTAATATTGGACAACAAGTATGTTTTCAATGAAATGATTTGACTATACACCGTATTGGCCTTGAAGAAGCCAACCAGATGATCAATGTGGAATAATAAATTAGACGAGTAATATCTGGGGATAATCAGGTTAATACCACGTTTTTTTTTCTGTTTACTGTTTAATTGATCTCCTTGTCTTATTTCACTCTCCCTATTTAGTGGTCTAAGGAAGAGAATAGAATTACCTGACTGAAATAATTCCTATATATTACTTTCTCTGTATTTCCGCGCAAGTTGTTTTATCGCTTGTAAAAATTTAAATGGTTATAAATAAAATTTTTTTTAAAAAGGCACTGATTCCAGAACGCCCATTATAGAATGCTGTTCAGTGCTGATTTTTTTTTTTGTGCCAAATTTTGAGCACCATTTACTGAATCCAGCCTTCAATTCACTTATGTATGTAAGTACTAGATGCTTTTAATACTTATGTGCACAAGTCTCTTAACCTGAAAGTGCAAGGGGGCATACATATATGGGTAGGTCATATGTTGGTCTCCAAGTTATGCATGTAATTTACAGGATATTGTAAGTTACATGCTAAAATGCCCCATTTAGGTGCCAACAGTTATACCTTCCATAGACATGGCGTAACTGTTCCCGCTTACATTTTGGCACACCAAAGCAACTTATGCTAGTATTCTATAATGGCATCTGGGTGGAGAGATATTGTTATAGAATTAATGCTCAGTGGGCAGCATTGGCATGCCTAAATTGTGGTGCCCAGTTAGAGAATTGCCCCCACCCCTGGATTGTAGGACATCTGTAATCTTTCGGAGCCTCTATTATAAGCGGTATAATGTTTATGATTGACATGTTAAGCAGAGCATTATACAGACACTGGACTTTCTAGTCTCTTCCAGAATGAGGGAGGATCTAATATTTAATATTATAAGCAGAGGGAGAGAACTATTTAGGAGTGACCCCCCCCCCCCCCCCATTAATATAAAATGCTATGCTATATTTGTATAACCATCTTTGGCTCTCCTCAGGCTTCTGATCATATACTCAAGGGGAGAGCCTTTCTTTATTACAGGAACATTGTAATACGTTATTACAGGGACATTGAATAATATAAACAATGTTACTTGACCAACAAGTAGTCGTAACCCTCAATCTTATAGATATCTTTGTTTGCGGATTTGTTCACTCTTATCCTGGTATAGTCTTATTACACCATTGTCATGACTGGCAACTCAAATGCTGTGCCAATTGTTCGCAATCTTCCCTATAAACCTTATATTTAACCAATTCTCCAACAGTACATCCCCATTGAAGAGTTATTAAAGGATGTTGTTCATGAATCAAATCAATTAAATGCAGTTCAAAATTTGTATTAAATTTTGTAAATTACAATACAAAAGTGTGGAAATGTTGTTGAAATTGTAATATTTTAAGTACATACTAATACAAATCAGTAATACAGCAAAACAATTACAATATACAAACAAACAACACATGAGTGTCTAGTGAAAGTGTCTCTATACTGAAAACTACAATATCGAACTTATTATGTACTAGTATATTTTATTATGGGTATCCAGATTTTTTCATGTCAACATACTTCTATTTTTTTCCACTGCAACTCTTTCAAATTTAGCGATTAAACATACAGAGTTCCACCAGTGGGTATAATTCAACTTATAGGAGTCTTCCCAATGTTGTAGTATCAATTTTATTTCAGTGTGCAACAATATAAGCAACAATTTGGAGCTATGAACATCTATTGTGAGACTGAGCTTGCGCTCCTATCACTATGATAGCATAAGTCAGTGGTTCATCTAATTGTATTATTTTACATATTGTTGTCCATATGGAAGACCAAAATTGTTTTAGAGGAATACAATAAAAAATTGTATGTCTTAAAGTTCCAAGTTCTACATGACATAACCAGCATTTATTATTCAAGCGTCTTCACTAGGCAAATAAGTATAAATGAATGAAGGAGGCCACAGTTTATACACATAGAGTGCCCAGCTTCAAATATAACTTACATAATCATACTTTTTTGATCTAGCAAGTCCAGTGTCAAACCTTTTTTTTTTTTGAATCGTCAGATTCGCTCAACTGCCCCTGTTATGGCTAGAATGAGCCAAGCATATCTTGGGGGCAGTGACGTAACCCTCATTGATCCACTTTTTCTGTTTTTTATATATACAAATTTCTCCATCAGTTTCTTAAATCTTAATAATAATAAATAGTTTTCACTTAGCTTTTCAAGATGTAATGCAGTTATTCTTGCATCCCAGTATATAATATATATACAACAGGTAAGGAGGGGGAATTGCTGCACTTGGATAGGAGGGTAAGGAAAGGATGAGGAAAGGCTGCACTTGGATAGAAGGGCAGGGAAGGGAGAAGGGGAAAGGCTGCATATGAAGGGAGAGAAAGGGGGGAATGCACATGGATGGAACGGAAGGGCAGGGAGAGAGGGAAAGGCTGTAGTTGGATAAGAGGGCAGGGAGAGGGGGAAATGCACATGGATGGAATGGAAGGGAGAAGATGAAAGTCTGTATATGAAGGGACGAGGGGAGATAGACTGCACATATAGGCAAGGGAAGAGGGGAGACAGTGCACATGTAGGGAAGGGGGGAGGCAGGCAGGCTGCACATAAAGGGAAAGTAAGAAGGAAAGCTAGATAGATTTGAGAAGCAGACAGAAAATTTGAAGAAAGCTGCCAAACAGACATAAGGCAAGAAGAGAAGAAAAAAGGAGGTGAGAAAAGAAATAACAAATACAAAGGAGGCCCTGGGAACAGAGTTAAGAACATAGACAGGAAAGCAGAACCAGAGATTGGGAACAAAATGATTAGAACAATAAAATCACCAGACAACAAAGGTAAGAACAATGATTTTATTTTCAGTTTAGTGATTGAATTATGTTGGTGTTGAGTTTACATCTGCCGACTTTATTTTGCCCAGTACAGGAGGACGTGCATTTCTATTTCATGCAGAATCTGGTATCTCTACTTTCAGTTTTGTCTGTATGTTTTCTTGCGTTTCCCTATTTTCTATCAGGTGAGAGTCATGTTCTGAATCTGCAAATGAGGTGAAGGATTCTGTTGGCATGTGGTGTCTGTAACATTCATCTTGTTCCAGTTTCCCAGTAGCAGGTTATATATATATATTTTTTGTTACATTTGTACCCCGCGCTTTCCCACTCATGGCAGGCTCAATGTGGCTTACATGGGACAATGGACTTGTCCAGAGTCACAAGGAGCTGCCTATGCCTGAAGTGGGAATCGAACTCAGTTCCTCAGTTCCCCAGGACCAAAGTCCACCACCCTAACCACTAGGCCACTCCTCCACTCTATAGTAGCAGTCTAGGTCCTATCTTCATAGGTGGGTTGGGGTTATTATGGATTAGTACGTTTCCTATGTAGGTTTTGAGTGCCTTTTTGCAGGGTTTTATGTTACTTTTCAAAATGTCTGGTCTGTTTGAAAATAAAAATGCTCAGGACTGATGGGGTCTCCACTTCTGGTAGAGCAGTGCTGAGCACACCCAATATGCTTGAGAGAGATTTTCATACAATTCCTCCTTGGATACAGACCTATCTCATGCTTCTTCATTGCAGATATCCCAAAAACCTGACTGGCTGAGTTTGCCCCAAGGGCTGGGTTGAAAAGCACTGTGGTAGAGTCACCACACAAACAAAACCCCATGTTCTTTAAACAAAGTATCTGGTAATGGAAGCAGCGTGTGCTGTTCCTGAGTTGAGTATCATAATTTGACATTTTTTTGTGTGTGGCCAATTGTAAGGGGGTAGATTCATTTTGGGGAAATATGGAGTTTCTGATACAGAACTGGTGCTTCAAAGTCATATTGAGATTCTGACCAATCCTGTAGAAAATCCAAACTTCACAATCACATAGAAGAATATATTTATTTATTATTATATCCCACAATTATCCAAAAACAAGGTTTCGGTTCAATGTGGCTTACAATTAGTAGTTTTGGAGGAGTTACATTGTTATGTTACAGTTACAGGCAATATGGAGTGCAGGAAACATTCAGAAATTACATCATTTATTGAATGATGCTATCAATTATATAATGATGGTTTTACTGGGTAGTTTAAACAGGCTGCATGGGGGAGGGTTTCATTTATGTATAGAAGATTGCTATTTTAAAAGTGGAGGGGGAAGGGGGTTATGCATGGAAATGTCATTTTGACTTGTTCCCCTGTTGCCACCCCATATATTTTATATCTAGAGACGCCTCTGACTGCTGCTAAATATGTATATATCTGATACTGTATCATATTACTCACATTTCTAGGATTCAGATTGCCATCTCCAAGTTTATCTCACTGATTATATTTATGCTTATATTTGGTCATTTTACTATTGCTTTGCTGTTAACAAAATTGTAAGGTTTACATCAAGCTGTACACTGTCTTGGGTGAATATCTTCATAAAAGCCCATATTATTTACTCATGCCAAATTTGAACAATTTATAAAAAGTTGCACAAAAGAAAACTTTTGCACACAAGCTCATCAGAAATTAAAGGGAACATTGATTATATGGAAGGAGATTGCAAATCCTGCCCTGTGCTTGAACCTCATTCCAACTAAAGAATAAGCCCTTCCAGAGAGAAAGGTTGAATTGTACAACTTCTAAATGGATTTTACCTTTTATTATGAATGAGATGCCTAACATCATGGCTGACAATGTTCTATATTCAGAATCACTGTGGATAAGACTACAGAGATTATTACAAAGGAGCAGGATTCTTTTTGCTTTCCCATTGCCACAAAGTATATTATGGAGGAATTCTTTTTTGGTTTTAATGAAAGTGAGGCCATAACATCTAAAATTCTTTTTTCTGTTTTGAAGGATGTACTCTGCTGCTTTAATCTTGTTCCCTGATAGGTGCTGTGTTCAGGGCTACAATGGAGCCTCAAATGTAGCTGGATGTGTTAGTAGTCTGCAGGCTTTGGTGAGGTAAGAGAAACTAACAGATCTCAGTGTGCATTGTGTAGTCCATGCTGTGAATTTAGTGCTGCAAGATGTATCAGGAAATATATTAATAAATATCAAAAGTTTATGAGTGAAATAGCTGACCTTGTAACCTTTGTCAGAAGTCTACCCAAGTGTCTTGCCTGGTTTAAATACTTTTGAGGGGGTAGAGGAGACAATACATCTGAAATAATTTTGCCCCATAAGCTGTTCTGTTAGATCAGCTTCCATACAGTCAGTTGCTCTTAACTATAGAGAGCTGACTGGGTTTTTTGTAGATATGTTAGTTAAGAAGAGAGGAGATATTGGAACAAAAGCAGATGGATATGCATACATCTTGCGGAGGTTTGATTCTCTCTTTATGGTGCATTTCAAGAAAGTACCATATGATTCCACCAAACAAACTTCTTTTGGTGTCCACCAAAGAGGGTATGAAGCAACTGAAGAAAACTTTTGAAAAGTTCTGGTCAAAGATTATCATGAAAACAAAAAGCCTGATATTCATATCGATTTAACTATCTGGTTGGCCCAACTGCTAATATTCAGCGACAGTTAAGTGGATAGTGTTCCGGAATATCTGCACTGATCACTGTTAGTGCTGGGGTGGTCCGAGGGTAAAATCGGGGTGGATCCTGGCTTTACTAAGCACCACAGATACTCAATGCTAGTACTCGGATAGCTAATCGGGAAAACTGGAACATACATCATCTAAAGTTAGACACTGGGATGATGTGCATCAAAATTCTATATCGACACTTGCATGTGCAACTGTTGTTATTTATTTATTTATTTATTTAAGGTTCATTTCTACCCCACATTTTCCCACAACTGCACGCACAATGTGGTTTACATGAATTATAAAATGTACAATACATGGATGTTACAGAAGAAAACTGAGGTAATGCTAACCACAATAACAGTGACTAAACAGCAGAGCTATTGATGGAGTAAGTTTTTTCGAAAAGGAATGTTTTCAGCAACTTCTTGAAGAGATGGTGATCAGCTTGCGATTTTAAGAACAAGGGTAAAGCATTCCAAATCTTCGGGCTGGTGTAGTGGAAAGACGAGGCAAAAAGAAGCTTGTGTTTGACATAGTGTAAGTCTGCAGTTACACACCTAACTTTAGGAATGAGCTCCTAACTGCTAGTATTCTACAAGATGTATGCGTAACATAGTAACATAGTAGATGACGGCAGAAAAAGACCTGCACGGTCCATCCAGTCTGCCCAACAAGATAACTCATATTTGCTGCTTTTTGTGTATACCCTACTTTGATTTGTACCTATGCTCTTCAGGGCACAGACCATATAAGTCTGCCCCGCACTATCCCCGCCTCCCAACCACCAGCCCCACCTCCCAACCACCGGCTCTGGCACAGGCACAGACCGTATAAGTCTGCCCAGCACTATCCTCACCTCCCCAGCCCTGCCTCCCAACCCCGGCTCTGGCACAGACCGTACAAGTCTGTCCAGCACTATCCCCGCCTCCCAACCATCAGTCCCGCTTCCCACCACCGGCTCTGGCACAGACCGTATAAGTCTGCCCAGCCCTATTCCCGCCTCCCAACCTCCAGCCCCGCCTCCCGATCTTGACTAAGCTCCTGAGGATCCATTCCTTCAGCGTACCGAAAGTCCAGCGTACCTGCTAAGCACACCCCTAATCCCCCACGCCCCTCCCATTCCACACCCGTCTTACAGTTGTGTGTGAAGGATTTTGTGTGCAAAATTTGCAGAATCTCAACTAATGGCAGCTACACAGGCAATCCTGTCTGAATTCGCTGCCAGAACTCTTATCCACACCCTTTTCACCGCTCGCTTGGACTATTACAATTTACTTCTCACTGGTCTTCCGCTCAGCCATCTCTCTCCTCTCCAATCTGTCCAAATTTCTGCAGCACGACTTGTTTTCCACCAGAATCGTTATACCCACACTAGCCTGCTCCTCAAGTCACTTCACTGGCTCCCTATCCGCTTCCGCATTCAGTTTAAACTTCTTGTACTGACCTTTAAATGCATCCACTCTGCAGCCCCCCATTACCTCTTTGCTATCATCTCTCCCTACATTCCTCCCCGTGAACTCCGCTCACTGGACAAGTCTCTCTTGTCATCCTCCTTCTCCTCCACTGCTAACTCCAGGCTTCGCTCCTTTTCTCTCGTGGCACCTTATGCCTGGGATAGACTTCCTGGACCTATACGTCTAGCTCCATCTCTACCTGTTTTCAAATCTATGCTGAAAACCCACCTTTTCACTGCTGCTTTTAGCTCCTAGCCACATTTGCCCTCCCCTTGTCCCTTCCTCCCTTTTCACCCATTACTTCCCTCACCCGTAACTGTCTTGTCTGTCTGTATTATTTAGATTGTAAGCTCTTTTGAGCAGGGACTGTCTCTTTGTATCAGGTGTTCAGCGCTGCATGCGTCTGGTAGCGCTATACAAATGCTAATAATAATAATAATAATTAATACCAATTATAGCCAATTATTGGTTGTTAAAACCAATTAGCAGCTGATTATTATATTAAGTTATGCGTATATCTGGCATTATTCTATAACTTGTGCACTCAACATTGTGCACTAAGGGCCAGATGCTCAAATACCACTGTTACACCATGGCAGAAGAACTTTTCAATGCTCAGCGCTAATGGCATGCAAATTTTATGCATGCTGTTAGCGCTGAGCATTGAGAAGTAAGGGGGGGATGTGCCCAGCACATGCGCACAAGACCTGTGCGAAGGCGCTGGGGTTCTTGAGTACAGGAGAGTAGAAGGAGTAGAGAAGATGGTCAACCGGTTTTTCACATTCTATAAACTCCTCTGGCAGGTAGGCACAGAGCACAAATGGAGACATTATGTTTGGAATCATACATACCTGATCGCTTAGGAACAGGAAGAATTAGGGGTTACAGAGGATGGGCAGACTGGATGGGTCATATGGCCTTTATCTGCCGTCATGTTTCTATAAAAAGCTCAAAACTATGTACAGTGGTGACCGTCCATTGGCCTCATTGAGGCTGCCACTGCTCCTCACAGAGCATCCATAGCTCTGCCACTATCTGGCTCAGTAGTTCTCATTGGACCACTAGCTCCTGCTGAAAGTCTCTGTGCATGGCTGAGAATTGCTGCAGGAGCTGGACTAGGTGTTTGTTTGGGTGGGTCCACCAGCAGGAGTGGCAGCCGTTTCAGGCTGGGGCTCAGCTGTTGGACCCTCCAGGATAGCTGCTGGGGGGGGGGGGGCTGTTCTGGTGCCCCTTCTTCCTCCTCCAGGGGTCCTCACCTTCCTTGGCCTCCTGATGATCATGGGGGATTGGCACTTCCCAAGGCCTGGGTCCATCACGAATTCCATGTTTGATCTGGGGTGTTCTGGTCCTGGGCAGCCTGATGTGCAGTGAGTTGGTCCTGGGCAGCTTGATTTGGTGCATGCTGGTCCTGGGCAGCCTGATCTGGTGTGTCATGGTCCTGGACGGCCTCATCTGGGGCATGCTGGTCCTGGGCAGGCTGTTTGGCAGTAGAGGTGCCCTGTGTGTGCAAAAAGCTTGCAAATGTGATCAACACATCCTACATAGCTTGCATTTTGGTGTAGCTGGCTATCAGGAGGCAGGGACAGGAACACCTGGGGGCAGTTGTTGTTACCTCGGGAACATATCTGAGGAGTGGTACCAACAAGATGACATAGCAGGGAACCTCAGAGGCAATGATATCAGAGGTACTTGTACCTTGAGAGGGTTGTCTGGCTATGGGCACACAGGATGGGTTCTGGCTCTGCTGGAGGGCCCTGGGTGAGCATGCAGTGGCTGAGAGGTAGTATGGCACTGCACTGTTGCACAGATTGGGGCAATTATTACCATGTCAGGGATGGGAAGGGGTGCATCCCCATGCCTATGTGTCCTACAGCAGGCTGGGAGATGGCAGGGGACCCTGTTGGAGCCACCCATCCTTCTGATCACCTGTGCTGGGACCCCTAGGAGAAAGGTAGTTTCCAGGCATCAAGGTGGGAAACGTAGCTTTGGGGGCATATATCTGTGGGGTACTTAAGCTAGCTGTTTTAGATCTCTCACTGATGGCAGTGGATGCACATCATCCCATGACTCATGCCCATACTTTGGGAGTGGCTGGAGGGGAGGGGAAGTGTACACATAGGTGGAAGTTTCTATATCGGGGGGAGGGTCTACTATAATGTACTATAATGTGGAGATTTCAGGGGACTCCATGTTGGGCCTTGAAGGATGTCTCATAGGGCAGCATACCAAACTTGGGAGCTGACAATGGGGATAGAGGGTGGCATGGTGGCCTTTCTATGGAGCAGGTGCACTATTGGTGGGAGGTGGGGATGGGAAGTGGAGTAAAGCAGGTGTACCTTTGGGCAGCTCAGTGTACTTTAGTGAGCTGCTGCCAATGTGGACATCAATATGTAGGGGGGGGGGGGGTTAGTGGTCTAGATATGTGCAGCCCCTTCTTTTAGCATTTCATGTTTAGTGGAGGGTGACCCAAAATTACTTGACATTGGATATTCTGTACATTCTAATTTCAGCAATATTTTGCTATTCTTTCTTATGAAAAAGCATTAACATGTATTGCAACAACAAAGGCACCTCACTGTAGGTGACCCTGCCTATATAAGATGCATGCACATGAATGCGGTGCTGTGATCCTGGGGGCAATGCTTCACACTCACCTTTCCAAGCTGTGCCTTATTGATCTCTGCGCACTCATGGAGACATTGTATGGGGGCAGGTGTTGGTGGTGCTTCAAGATTTGTTTCTTGTGCCTGAGGCACAGGAGGACCAGGAGCTCTGACTCCTGCACAGAGAAATTAGGCTCCCTGTAAAGTGACCTAGCTGTGCACATTGAGGAACATTCCTCTACATGCAGAGGTATATATGTACATTTTGCATGTGGAGGGAATGTCCTGCCATTGCTGCAGATGTTTTCTTGACATGGGGACCAGGATTGCTATTGCACTTTTTGCATAGTTTATTTTTGATTGGCGGAAATCTTTATCTCTGAACGTTAATATTGACGTTATTTAACGTTTGCACTGTGTCCTCGTTCTAAACATGTATTGGTAGTTTGAATATCAGAAAACGTTTAGTTCTTTCTTCCATTATGGACTTGTGCTTTTAGACATTTTCCAATTAAACATTTATTTTGCCATTTGAACTTCATAGTGAAAATGCCATTCAATGTGCTTTTAAAACTTAATGGAAAAAATGCTTTCAGGGGATCTTTTGGAAATATCAGAGGGGATTTAGCAAAACATTTTTAAAAACATAAATGAATGTGTGTACTAGTATTTTCCACATTTTCACTCTTCCAGGGGGTGGGGTGTCTACTATTTCTATCTTGAAACAGTCCCAAATGAACCTAAGATGCTTTTTTACCTGTTGGTCTGCCAGGGATCTCTCCTAGACCTGGGTTCTCATCTGAATATCCATAGCAACAACGGCCAAAAAAGCAATACACTTCTCTAACACTGCCAAAGCAATACAGAGTAAATCTAAAGTAATCATGGAAAACTTACCAAGAGGAGCTTGTTCTGCAAGGAAAGTTAACATTTCTCCAGCATTTTGGTGTGAGCATGTACACTAGATCTATGGCTGGAGTTAAGTGCTCATGCTAAAATTATAGGTAAGTATTTTACTTGTTATTCTAGTATTCTATAAAGGATCAGTCACCTCATACATCCCTTTAAAGAATAGAAGCCACACAGGTACCCTCTGGGCATCCATATAGCTTTAAGTTTAATAAATGTCTTAATATACCACCCTTCAACAATCCAATGGCAATTCATGGTTACAAATGTGACCCACTGAGCGAAAAGGTACTAAAAGTGGGGTTACACATAACAGAGATAAAGGCTATAAATGTTTGGAGGGGTAAATTTGGGCAACTTTCATTTTTGGAAGTTCTGTGTACTATAGGGTCAGCAAACTGGGACTATGCAAATATTTTCACAACTTTGATATTTTTCATGTTCTACAGCCTAAAACCTGCAGGTGCCTAAAAGATACCTAAAGTGGGATATGCGATTTCTGGGGTTAACTATTTTTTATTGGTAAACGTTTCTCATTTTTTTAAAGATGTAATTAGTCCATACTCGAGGCTGAATTTTGCAGTATTATGCAGTTAATATGCCTCTGTCTTGTGGTACAAACAAGTCACATACCCTACTTTTGGTACCTTTTTTGCTCAGCGGGTCACAAATAACAAAATCATTAGAAAGGAAAAGTTTACAGTGGTAATTTCAAACATTATAATAAATACAGGTTACAATAAAACTATAGGAAAAGTAAAAAGAAAATAAAACTATGGGGCACTTTTACAAAGCTGTGGTAAGCATTAATGTGTGCTTATTGCAGCAAAAAAAAAAAAGGCTTACCGTGGGGCACACTAAGATGTCCCACAGTAATTTTGGAATGTGTACACACTAGGCCCATGTTAAAAAATAAAATGTATTTTTTAGCAATATGGGCGAGTCTGGGGCAGACAGTGGGTGTGTTCTGTGCTAATTGGTTAGCGAAGCCAGATTGCCACACACTAACTGATCAATGCATGTGTTTATCAAGTGAGCCCTTACCACCTACATAATGGGTAGTGGTAGATGCTCAAGTGCTAATGGCAAAATTAGCATGTGTTTTAGTATAATGAGTTACTGGAAGAGCAAGTGATAAATATTAAGCATTAAACAAATTATCTAGTGGAATTAAAAAAGGTGCAGAGAAGGGCGGTGAAAATGATAAAGGGGATGGGACGACTTCCCTATGAGGAAAGGCTGAAACGGCTAGGGCTCTTTAGCTTGGAGAAAAGACAGCTGAGGGGAGATAATGATAGAGGTCTATAAAATAATGAGTGGAGTGGCACGCAATGAAGCTACAAAGTAGTAAATTTAAAACTAATTAGAGAAAATATTTCTTCACTCAATGTGTAATTAAACTTTGGAATTTGTTTCCAGAGACTGTGGTAAAAGCATTTAGCTTAGCGGGGTTTAAAAAAAAGGTTTGGATAGCTTCCTAAAAGAAAAGTCCATAAGCCATTATTAAAATGTGAAAATCCACTGCTTATTTCTGGGATAAGCAGCATAAAATGTATTGTACTATTTTGGGATCTTGCCAGGTACTTGAGACCTGGATTGGCCACTGTTGGAAACAGGATACTGGGCTTGATGGACCTTCGGTCTGTCCCAGTATGGCAACACTTATGTACTTATATCTTGCTCTTAAAACTAGAGAAAAAGTATGCCCCAAATATAATTATGCTTAATAATATGAGCCTCAGCTGCCCCAGGATAAGTCATAGACTTTTACACATATTAACCTTAAGGGACACACTCTCATCGGCTCACTGGCAAGTTCTATAAACCATAGTGCAAAACAACTCCCCAAAGGGTGAAAAAAACACTATTGGAAAAAAAAAAACAACTGTCAGTAATATAGAAAACATAACAGAGGCAACTACTTTACTCAAATTTTGAAGTGTTTATAATCAAAATATCTTCTCCAGTTTCAAGACCCAAACTGAGCCATTATTTTTTGCATGAATAGCTTTAAATATAAGCACTTAGCTTTCTTATGATCTCTTCAATTGTAGAAAATATGATGAAAGTAACATTCCAACAGTCATGGCACAGAATGGCATACTCTTTTTCAAGTTTTAACATCAAGATAATTTGTTTATTGCTTGAAAATTAGCATATGGCCATTAATAAGGAAAAATTGGCCATTTTACCCCATCGGTCAAAATAGCCTTAGGCCTTGAGGCTGCCTAAGGCCACTTTTAACTGTTATTTGGTAAAAGGCCCCTACAGAAAACAATTCAGGATAAATAGACAAAGAAAGAGGAGGAAACAATGACATAATTAGAACTGTACCAGGAGAAGCCAAATTCCCACAGCTCCTGCTCAGCACATCAAAGGCAAATAAGAAAGTAAAATAAAAGTCATCTATAACATTATTAAGACATGTTGTACACATTCTAAAAAAAAAAAAAAGGGTTTTAAATGCCTGATTTAAACTTTGTATAATTTGATTCCAGTCTTATTGGCACCAAGAAAAAAAAAAGTCGAGTGGCGAGTAGCTTCAAGCTGTGTAGCTGTCAGTGGTGGAATGGTAAACAAATTTCCAGACAGAGAGCCAAGTGATCAATTTGGAGTATAAGGGATCAGAATGTTCGCAAAAATAAATAAATAAATAAATAAATAAATAATAATAATAAAAATAAAAATATATAAACACTGCTATAGAATTACCCCCAAATGCATAGTCAGCTGGGGAAATTATAGGTGGTTAGGAGGAGGCCTCCTGAATTTAATCTTTACGCTTCCCCATCTTTAAAAAGAAATTGTTAAAAGGGCAGAGGGGAGGTGGAGACTGAGCTAGGAGTTTCAGGCAGTCTGAGAACTGGGATTGTCTCCACCTCAGCTCCCACCAGTTTTTCAGAGGTGAGTGGGACAATTCTGTAGGGAAAAAGTAGTGCTGCAACTTTAAAAAGCTATTTTGGCATGGGGAAAATAAGGCATTGTTTTTGAATCAAGGAAGACTTTTTTTCCCCTCAGATTTCCTTCTTATGGTGTGTGTTAGAGTAAAACCACAGGGGTTCTTGAATGTAGGTTTCCCATTTTCTTCCAGGAGAAGAATAAAAAATCAGTGTCAAAGTTGGCAGTGTTCTGGCCTGGAGATATTCCAGTCTGAGGGAGGAGTAAATATATTCCAGTCTCGGGGCTGTGGGAGATGATTAAAAGGCGCATATGTGTGTGGATGAAAACCCTTTGTAGGAATATCTGTAGACAGAATGGGGAGTAATGGAACATGGCAGCTCTTTCCCCAGCTCGCCAAAATAATCTTTTCTTGTCCTCTGACAAATACCTTTGTGACCACTCTGAATATCTCCTGAATATCCCCTTTTAAGAAAATTGCTGCTCAGATATTCACCCTCCACAGGGGGCAAATTGAGCCCTCCGTGAATAGAGGAAATGAACTGGTCTTCATACTGTTGAAAGGTACCAAGCTTCAGCAGCTGTAAAAGCGAAAATGGCTTTTACCATATACTTAGATCTTGTTTTTTTTTTTTTGGAAAGGTCCATGATTGCTGTGCGGTTAAGCAGAGCCTTGAGAAAGAGATTTGCATGACAAGTAAAAGGCAGAATTTTCCAGTTTAGTTGTCCAGAAAACAAAGCACAATTTTTATGCTTTCATTTTGATTACCTACCACAGATGGAATTTATCTCTCTTGGTGCCCTGTAAACCAGACCCCTCCCCCCCCTAAAAACAGGACTATACATCCCAGTCTTTTAAAAGCACTGAGGGATAGGAAGAAAGAGGTCTTTTAGTGCAAATACTGCTGTGCCTCCTCCTTCCTTCCCTTTCAGACTGAGCACAAATATCGGTGATTGTGAGTGGTAAAAAAACCCAACAGCTTCCATATAGATATATATATAGTTTTGAAGATTGAAGAGCTGGTGATAGAGGGAGGATGGAGGGGCACAGGAGAAGGTAGTGGGGAAGAGGAATGAAGGAAAAAAGGCTTGAGTGAGAGGGAATATGGAGGTGTAAGAGTTAGAGAAGAGGGAGAAGTGCAGAAAATAGAACAGAGGCACCTAGGGAGGGAGAGGAGAAGGATGGGACATGGAAGAGAAAAAGGTAAGAAAAGACAGAAGAGGACAATGGGTTGGTGGGCAGGGCCGTGCCAACACGGTAAGCGAGGTAAGCACCGCAGGGGGGCGCGTGCCTTCAAGGGCGCCACGCTTACCCCACTTACCGTGACTCCCGACGAAATCTGCCGCCGCTGCTGTTGAGGAACAAGACCTACTAGGCTGATCCGCTGCTGCAGCCGGCACCGCTTCTTTCCACAGCCAGCATAAGAAGAAAAAGAAGCGCGGGGCCGCAGCAGCCTTCAGACATGCGCTGTCTGCTCTGTCAGTTCTCTGCCCCTGACGTCAATTTCCCGTTCTGGGGGCAGAGGACCGGCAGAGCCAACAGCGCATGTCTGAAGGCTGCTGTGGCCCCGCGCTTCTTTTTCTTCTTATGTCAGCGCCTTCCTCTGCCAGGTACTGTCTTCAGAGTTCCCAGAAGTTCTACATCTGCCAGATTTGTCAGGAGAAAGTAAGTCGGATTTATGGTGTTTAACAGAGGTCAAATTAAATTGATTTTCAGCTTTTGTAGACTTCATTATTTAAATCCCACCCTTCCAAGTATCATTTGTCATGGACATGGAACATTTTTGAACTTGCTTCCATTTCCCCATTGCAGATGGAGTGTAAGGTGGCAGCTTCTGCTGGCTCTGAGCGGATATCTTTAGAAAATTACCACCAGTGATAGTACATGGCAGGAGTGCAATGTTGTGGGATAACAGCAGGGAAAATAGGTTAAGTTCAAACTTGTGAACCTTATTAACAAAGCATTTGTGTACTCTCCATAGATTTGGAGCACTTTTCAAAATCTGCCTTATTAAAAATTACTTCCCCAATATTACAGAGAATTTTCAGTAGGGCAGGTGCCAGACCCATGGTTAGCTTGTCCTCAACTTATGGTGCTGATAGATGGACAAATGGCTTTAACCACTGTATTAGTGTGATCAAGGTGCAGTATTCTGCTAGTGTGTAGAATTTTCAGCCCTTTTTGGTGTTTTTTTTTGTTTGTTTCACTAGGTTGTGTACTGTTGTTTTAGAGCCCGGTGTAATTATAGTGCTGCCTTTCCACGCATAAGGTTGTAGCTCGTCCTGTCCTTGGAATTAGTGCTGTTATGGTTTGGTGAGGTTATGAGTGTGTTTTTGCACAAGTTTGTGTATAGTGTTTTGCAGCTGAGCAATTGTGGTTAGTATATGCTTTGAGCAACCACTTTATTCTTTGACATCCACGCGCCTTGGAGCCTCCCTCGCGGATGCGGAGCACATTGCCAGGCAGGTCCGGGGAGGGGGGGCGCGCCAACTGATAGTCTGCAGGGGGGCGCCTGAGACCCTAGGCATGGCCCTGTTGGTGGGGAGAGAAAGGTAGACCAGCATAGGGAGAAAGGGGGAAGGATGAAAGACAGAAGGCAAAAGGAAGCAAAAAGAAAGATTAAAGGAGTACAGGAGAGAAGGATGACAAATGGGTATTGATTGGGAGGAGGAGGAGAAAGGGACAGGAAGTGGGGGAAGGAAGGCATCAGGGCACAGTTAGGAAATACATGGGCACTGGACAGAAGATGGAGGAAGAGCAGCAGAAGCAGACCTTGTCTCTTTGGATATTAAATGTTCACACAATAACTTCATAAACTGCATCTTATCTGTTAGCCAGTAAGTATTCGGTGTGAGAATGCTCTCTGGGCAGAACTGGAGGTGGCATCTTAGGAGGACATCACGGGGCAAGCATGTTCTGCAAGAAAATCAAAAAAGGCCCTCATCCCCATAAAAGATGGTCAAAGAAGGTACTTCTGTTAGGGGTATCTTGTTTCAAGGCAGTCTCTTACGTGGTTCTCACTCCCAAGGACCCACAGATCAGGGCCACTGAGAGATAGAGCTGGGCCTGTGGTGGGGCAGGGATGCCGCAGATGCCGCCCCTCTCGGGCTGCTGCCGCTGTCCACCCCTTACCTTCCTGCATCTGCTTCTCCATTGGTTTGTCATTCTCCTGCTCCTGTGTGTTAGGAGCCGGGTTATCGCTTTAGCACAATCACTTGGGTCCCGACACACAGGAGCACGAGAGAGATAGACTGAGGGAGCAGAATTTGCTGGCATTGGGCCCCCCTTGGAGGCTGGGCCCGTGAAATCCCCCCCCCCCCCCGCTCTCCCATCTTGGCAGCCCTGCCACAGAATGGATTAAGTGCTGCTGACTATGACTGGCTGGCCAACTGAGCTTGATTTAAGCAGGCAAGGACCTCTGCTGCCTGCTTAAATCATTTTGAATATTGACCACCATGCTTTGGATTTTATTCAGTTATTAGTACAACTAGCGTCAACATTCAAACACTGTAGTTACCATTTATTTAAAAAACACTAGCTGCAATGTACTTATAAAGACTATTACAAAGAACAAAATTACAGAGCATATTCAAAAGCATGGATTAATGAGTCAAAGCCAACATGCATTTAGTGAAAGGAAATCTTGCCTCACCAATCTATTACATTTCTTTGAAGGGGTGAACAAACATATGTATAAAGGTGAGCCGCTTGATATTGTGTATCTGGATTTTCAAAAAGCGTTTCACAAAGTACCTCATGAAAGAATCCAGAGGAAACTGGAGAGCAATGGGATAGGAGGTAGTGTCCTGTGGATTAAAAACTGGTTAAAAGAAAACAGAGAGTAGAGTTAAATGGTCAGTATTCCCAATGGAGAAGGGTAGATAGTGGGGTTCCCCAGGGTTCTGTGCTGGAGTAACTAGTGACGTAATTAAATTTGCTGACGACACAAAGTTATTCAAAGTTGTTAAATCGCAAAAAGATTGTGAGAAATTACAAGAGGACCTAATGAGACTGGAAGACTGGGCATCTAAACGGCAGATGATGTTTAATGTGAGCAAGTGCAAAGTGATGCACGTGGGAAAGAGGAACCAGAATTATAGCTACGTAATGCAAGTTTCCATGTTAGGAATCGCCAACCAAGAAAGGGATCTAGGCGTCGTTGTTGATGATGCGTTGAAACTCTCTGCTCGGTGTGCTGCAGCGACTAAGAAAGCAAATAGAATGTTAGGTATTATTAGGAAAGGAATGGAAAACAAAAATGAGGACTTTATAATGCCTTTGTATCACTCCATGGTGCGACCGCACTTCAAATATTGTGTTCAATTCTGGTCACCGCATCTCAAAAATATATAGTGGAATTAGATAAGGTACAGGGATGGGTGATGAAAATGATAAAGAGGATGGGACGACTTCCCTATAAGAAAAAGCTGAAGCGTCTAGGGCTCTTCAGCTTGGAGAAAAGACGGCTGAGGGGAGATATGATAGAGGTCTATAAAATAATGAGTGGAGTGGAACAAGTAGACATGAATCGTTTGTTTACTGTTTCCAAAAATACTAGGACTAGGGGGCATGCGATGAAGCTACAAAGTAGTAAATTTAAAACGAATCAGAGAAAATGTTTCTTCACTCAATGTGTAATTAAACTCTGGAATTCGTTGCCAGAGAATGTGGTAAAGGCAGTTAGCTTTGCGGGGTTTTAAAAAAGGTTTGGACGGCTTCCTAAAGGAAAGTCCCATAGATCATTATTAAAATGGACTTGGGTAAAATCCACTGCTTATTTCTGGGATAAGCAGCATAAAACATATTGAGCTTTTTGGGGATCTTGCCAGGTATTTGTGACCTGGATTGGCCATTGTCGGAAACAGGATGCTAGGCTTGATGGACCTTTGGTCTGTCCCAGTGTGGTAATACTTATGTGCTTGTGTACATATATTCAGTGCCACTATAAGCACATAGTGGCAAGCACTACTTCTATACATTTTAGACCCTACAAGAGAAGGTTGATAGCAAGGGAGTAACCTATTTTGTGTAAATCACATAGCGTCTGATTTTGAAGGGTTCAGCTTCTATTTATGTGATGGAAGTTGGTCGTGATACACATCCATCGAAAAATAACATAATGCTGGAAACTCATTTCCCAAGAATCACTGGCTATGGGGAACTGAATGTCATCTACATAAAGATAAGACTGATGCTTAAACTTCAATAAGTGTAGCAAGAAAGACCAGAAAGGTATTAAACAGGGTTGGGGTGTGAAAAGGGGAGTCAGGGTGAAGCTCACTACAGAAGCGGTGCCTGAAGCTAGTACTTGTGCTGAACTGCTCACACCTGACCCATATGGGTGGGAACCAGCTGTTTGAGGCTGGTAGTAAGGGAGGGGGTCCCTTCAACCTCTGTATGTATAAGAGGTGAAGGAAAAGAGGTTTGAGCCGGAAACAGTGAACTGTGGTATTAAACAAAACTTAATTTCCAGAAGAACTGTGTTGTGTGGGAATCAATGAACTTTGGGCCCATGGCGGGGTGGGGGTGGGCTTACTTCAATTACTAAAGACTGAAAAGCAAATTAGACACAGGAGACCGAAGTGAGTTGTTGTTTTTTGCTAGGGCTGCCCTAGGCATCGCCTAGAGGGAGTCAGTGACTTCCGGCTCCAAATCCCGAAAGATATACTAAGCAATAAGTGAGAAACTGTATTTCGGGAACCTGCTTTAAAGGAACCGGCGGAATTGCAACAACTGTAAACTATTTGTGTTTTGGAATGGACATATCTTTGAGTTATTAAAAGAATCTCACCAAGCCAGGCGTGTTGGAGTTGAGTCTCAGAATCATCCAAGACAAGCTGAGGCGACATCGGTCCCCGGGAGGGCGACATTGTGTTAAGTGGTAGTGTTTCATATTGTTGACTGTCTACATTTTCCGTATGGGTGGTATATTGGTGTATTAGGTTCTGCCCAGTGTAGTATTTATGGTACAGTAAGGTTCTGAGTGTGTTTTTGCACAAAGTTGTGCATAGTGTTTTGCAGTTGAGCGATTGTGGTTAGTATATGCTTTGAGCAACCACTTTATTATTTGACATATGATACATATCTAATATCTAAATTTAATAAAAGGTATTAATTGTGACTTTTATTTTTATTTATTTTTCTGTGTGTTATCAGACAATTATGGATTTAAGCTGCACCCCTGGCCCCACCCCTAATCCCGCCCCCTTTAGCCTCCCCAAACAGTTGGGCCACCGACCGCCTATGCCCTTACTGCCTACAATGTAGGTGTTGGTAAGTGCTCACTCACTGATTTGTTTTCATGGCCACGCACTAATGGCAACATTAGCACTTGGCATTATTTAAACAAACCCGGAAAATCAACCATTTCACTGCTGCAGTAGAAACTGGCCTTAAGTGTGTGGGTGTGCTAAGGCCACTTTTTCCTGCACCCTTAAAAGGACGCTTTAGGAAGGCTTTGTTTTCTTTTTCCTGTTCTGAGCCCTTAGTTCTATATCTGGAAACTTTGAAAATGATTTTTTTCATCACTAGTCTTATCAAAAACTGGGAAATAGCTGCAGGCAAAGATTTTTCTAGATAAGGCATAACAGTTTGAATCATATTCAGCTCTTGTTAATGTAGTAGTGCTTTGGGAACTGACTCCTGGTTGTCTGAGGCATCTTTATCACATTTTAACAATCTATTAATAATACACAAACTGTTGCCCTGGGATTTTACAAAGGAGGACCATACTGCATGAATTCAAAGAACTTGAGCTCAATGAGCTGTCATTCACTTGCAGTGTAATTAATTGGTAGTTGATCTGATGATTTATTTCAATGTTGTTGAGGTGCAAGAATAGTTTGAATAGCTGTTCTTGAAAGAAAATTCATCCCTGATAGACATCGCTGTGCCTTGCCAACCTCTTATTGCTTTCATTTGATATACTAACCAGTTTTTGAAATAATTCTCTAAAGGTTTGTACAAATACAGGGCTTAGACATTACATGATAATATAGGTTTCTGGTGGAATTGTAAATAGTCCAAAAATATGTAAATTTTACCTGGAGGTAGATCTCCTAGAGCAGACCTGATGCAGCAATCTAGGCCTCCAATGTGGAAGTGAGGGCCTACTGCCACAGGAGGGGTGACAGTAACATGGCAAGTTGTTGGGAGATCCAGAAGGGAAGTCCTTCTGTGAAGTAGGAATTCTGCTTTATGATGCATTATCCTATAGGGTGAAAGAGAAAATTTATTTTGTAGCCGTTTTGGTAACATAGGGTTGAGGTCACAGAAGAACGTTTGTTATTTTTATTTATTGCATTTGTATCCCACATTTTCCCACCTCTTTGCAGGCTCAATGTGGCTTACAATACATCATGAATAATGGAAATACATGATAAGATAGATATTTAGTATTACAGACAGATCTTGGGTGACATGATTGTGGTAAGACAAGATAGTAGTCTAACAAGCAGATAGACTAAGTTTTTTCTGGATACTTGTGGGGAGGTTTACATTTATTGGTCTTTGTGGTATACCTTGTTAAAGAGATGGGTCTTCAGTAGTTTGCGGAAGTTAGTAAGTTCATAGTTCGTTTTTAAATTTTGAGGCAGTGCATTCCAGAATTGTGTGCTCAGGTAGGAAAAGGTTGACGCATGCGTTAGTTTGTATTTTAGACCTTTGCAGTTGGGGAAGTGAAGGTTGAGGAATGTGCGGGATGATTTTTTGTTAACTACTGTTATCTATATTTATCTGCTTAAATTATGTGTGTTTTCATCAACTTGGTTCTCTTTTCCTGTTTATGATCTACTAGTGGAATGTGGTCGAGGCCTTCACGGGATTCAGTGAATCCCCAGCTCTGCTACCACATCATCTGTTTTGTTGTTTTTTTTTTATTAAGTTTGCTGCACTGCTACCCCCCTCTCTCATTTCTCTTTAACCCCTCCCCCCAGATTCAGCATTTTAATCTATAGCGCCTCTCCTTCATCCTTACTACCCTGTCCTCTGTGATCCTTTTAGAGATGGTCAATCTAAATGTTGAGATCGCCAGACTTAGAGATGGCCGGCCTCGGTTTTCGCCAATAATGGAAACCGAGGCCAGCCGTCTCAAAACCGGCCAAATCCAAGCCATTTGGTCATGGGAGGAGCCAACTGTTTAGGGAGGCTGAAGGGGGCGGGGTTAGGGGCGGGGCCAGGGGTGGAGCTTAAATCCATAATTGTCTGATAACACACAGAAAAAATAAATAAATAAAAGTCACAATTAATACCTTTTATTAAATTTAGATATTAGCTATGTATCATATGTCAAAGAATAAAGTGGTTGCTCAAAGCATATACTAACCACAATCGCTCAACTGCAAAACACTATGCACAACTTTGTGCAAAAACACACACAGAACCTTACTGTACCATAAATATTACACTGGGCAGAACCTAATACACCAATATACCACCCATATGGAAAATGCAGACTGTCAACAATATGAAACAAGGGATCATAATATCACAATTCTCATGTAGAGCCACAAAACATCCTAATTCGTGTTTAATGTGGGATAAAATGCCATACATAAGTAAATAAATATAAACTTTTAATGTTGAGCACCTGATTCTCAAAGTGGACATATTCCAAACACTATAATGAAAATAAAATGATTTTTTCTACCTTTGTTGTCTGGTGACTTTGTTTTTCTGATCATGCTGGCCCAGTATCCGATTCTGCTACTATCTGTCCTCTTAACTCCGTTTCCAGGGCTTCCTTTCCATTTATTTCTTTTACTTTCCGCCTTTCTTCTTCATTTCTGGTCCTCAGCTTCTGCATATTTTCTTCATCCATGTGCAGTTTTTCTCCTCTCTTCCTTTTCCCTCATCTCATCTCCTTCCTCGCTTTTCCCTCCCCTCCAACCATGTCCAGCATTTCTTCTCTCTCCCCTCCTATCCCCTGCCCTCCATCCACCCATGTTCAACAGTGACCTTCCTCTCCCCTGCCCTACATGCACCCATGTCCAGTGACCCTCCTCTCCCCTGCCCTCCATCTACCCATGTCCAGCAGTGACCCTCCTCTCCCCTGCCCTGCATGCACCCATGCCCAGTGACCCTCCTTCCCCTGCCCTCCATCCACCCATGTCCAGTGACCCTCCTCTCCCCTGCCCTCCATCCACCCATGTCTAGCAGTGACCCTCCTCTCCCCTGCTCTGCATGCACCCATGCCCAGTGACCCTCCTTCCCCTGCCCTCCATCCACCCATGTCCAGTGACCCTCCTCTCCCCTGTCCTCCATCCACCCATGTCCAGCAGTGACCCTCCCCTGCCCTGCATGAATTATTCTCCTCCCTCCCTCCCTCCGGATCCTGACTCTTCAAATTCTTCGGGGTGGGCGCCGGGCGGGCAGGCAGTTTGCCTGCCTTCTGCGAGCGCTGACTCTCCCCCACTGGCGCTGCCGGTGTTCACGCTTCAAAATGGCCACCGAGACTTACAGAAGTCTTGCGAGGCCGCTGGAAGTCTCAGTGGCCATTTTTAAAGCGCAAACGCCGGCAGCGCAGCGCCAGTGGGGGAATCAGCGCTGGCAGCGGGGCGGGCAGGCAGGCAAGACTGCCCCGAAGAATTAGCACACCACCGTCGCTGCGGCAGGGGAGGCTTAGACTCCCCAAGCCTCCAATACCGGGCGCCTATGGGAGGAGCCAGCATTTCTAGTGCAGTGGTCCCCATGACATGCCAGGACACCAACTGGGCACCCTAGGGGCACTGCAGTGGACTTCATTAATTGCTCCAGGTACATAGCTACCTTACCTTGGGTGCTGAGCCCCACAAATCCCCCCCAAACCCACTCCCCACAACTGTACACCACTACCATAGCCCTTAGGGATGAAGGGGGGCACCTACATGTGGGTACAGTGGGTTTTGGGTGGGTTTTGGAGGGCTCACATTTACCACCACAAGTGTAACAGGTAGGGGGGATGGGCCTGGGTACGCCTACCTGAAGTGCACTGCACCCACTAAAACTGCTCCAGGGACCTGCATACTGCTGTCATGGAGCTGGGTATGACATTTCAGGCTGGCATAGAGGCTGGCAAAAAAATGTATTTAATTTTTTTTTAGGGTGGGAGGGGGTTGGTGACCACTGGAGGAGTAAGGGGAGGTCATCCCTGATTCCCTCCAGTGGTCATCTGGTTAGTTTGGACACCTTTTTGAGGCTTGGTCCTGAAAATTGGTCCGTCAAATGCTAGTCAGGGCCGCCCTTCTTTTTTCTATTATCGGCTGAGAGCGTCCATGTGTTAACCACGCCCTGTCCAACCTTCGCTACGCCTCCAGCACGCCCCCTTAAACTTTCACTGCTCCTGCGACAGACTGCAGTTGAGGGCGGCCAAAATCGACTTTCGATTATGCCCATTTGGCCGCACCTGAGAGAAGGGCGCCCATCTCCCGATTTGTGTCGGAAGATGGGTGCCCTTCTCTTTCGAAAATAAACAGGATAGTAACATAGAGGGGCATAATCGAAAGGCCAAATAGCTGGCCGGCCATCTCCGGTGCCACAAGCGGGCAGAGCCAACTGTATTTTCGAAACCGGCCAAATGTCAGAGTTCGCCGGGGTTCAGATGGACGGCCTCGGTTTTCGGCCATAATGGAAAAATATGCCGGCAATCTCAAACCCGGCGAAATCCAAGTCATTTGGTCGTGGGAAGAGCCAGCATTTGTAGTGCACTGGCCCCCCTGACATGCCAGGACACCAACCGGGCACCCTAGGGGGCACTTCTAAAAATTAAAAAAAAAATAGCTCCCAGGTGCATAGCTCCCTTCCCTTGGTTGTTTAGCCACCCAACCCCCCCCAAAACCTACTCCCCACAACTCTACACCATTAACATAGCCCTAAGGGGTGAAGGGGGGCACCTACATGTGGGTACAGTGGGTTTTGGGAGGGTTTTGGAGGGCTCCCATGTACCACCACAAGTGGAACAGGTAGGGGGGAATGGGCCTGGGTTCACCTGTCTGAAGTGCACTGCACCCACAAAAACTGCTCCAGGGACTTGCATACTACTGTCAGGGAGCTGGGTATGACATTTGAGGCTGGCATACAAGCTAACAAAAAAGGGTTTTTTTTGGGTGGGAGGGGGTTGGTGACCACTGGGGGAGTAAGGGGAGGTCATCCCTGATTCCCTCCGGTGGTCATTTGGTCAGTTGGGGCCCCTTTTTGAAGCTTGGTCATGAAAAAAAAGGGACCAAGTAAAGCCAGTGAAATGCTCGTCAAGCCTGGCTTTTTTTTCCATTATCAGGTGAAGCCAGCCATCTCGTGAGCACGCCCCCATCCCACCCCTGTCCCGCTTTCACTACCCTACCAACACACCCCCTTGATGTTTCGCTGGCTCCGCGATGGAAAGCAGTTGAACCCGGCCAAAATCGGCTTTCGATTATACCAATTTCGCCGGGTTCTGGAGATCGCCGGCCATCTCCCGATTTGTGTCGGAAGATGGCCGGTGATCACTTTCGAAAATGAGCTGGATAGTAACATAGTAGATGACGGCAGAAAAAGACCTGCACAGTCTATCCAGTCTGCCCAACAAGATAAACTCATATGTGCTACTTTTTATGTATACCTTACCTTGATTTGTATCTGCCATTTTCAGGGCACAGACCGTAGAAGTCTGCCCAGCACTATAGGAGATCAACAAGGATTAATGTATTTAATTGCCTGATATTGTAAGTTCCATCGCATGAATGTAATTGCATATGTAAGTAGTAGAATGCTGTGGCCATAATAAAATCCACTTTTTCTTCTCGGATGATTTGTCAAGTGTTGATATTTTGGAGTATGGTGTGTGAGATGACAGAAGATTGCTAAGGTGCCGTCTGACATGTTTGCGTCAAATGTGTGTGAACCCTTCAATCGTCTTAAGGCTAGACAAGAAACTTCCCCTTTAAAGACTTTATCAATCCACTGGACAGTCACCCCGATGTAAAATTTTCTATGGGATGACCTGCAGTCTGTTGTGGTAGAGACATATTTCTGTTCAGCAAGAACTGCAACCAGCTTCAGCTTCATCTCTACTTCAAAGTGACCCAACTCATCATTGATTTGTTTGGCTGGAAGCTAGTAACCAGTTCAACAAACACAGGCAACTCCACTGTTCCCATAGGCTGAATTCCCTGAACAGAAAAATTTAAGATGAAATGATCCACTCTTTGCATGATGAGGCTTGCAATAGCAAAATCATGTCCTGGTTTTGCTGTTTCATTTGGTTTACTATGGAATCATCATTTACATCTCACTTCCACTTTTACTTTTAACTGCAGGCATCAGATGTAACTGAGTAAAAGTAGTAAAAATTGGTGAAATTATTACTAAAGTAAAAGTAACAAATGTGTCCTGTACTTCTTTACAAGTAAAAGTAACAAAACTTTTACTTAATTGCAGTAACTAGTTACATTTACTTAGTTGCTATACAACACAATGGGTCTGACATCTCCCTCCCTCTCTCCCCCTCATGGGGGTCCTTAAAACTTACCTTCCATTGCTAGCAACCTCAGCTATTAAGACAGGATTCTCCTCCCTGGGTCCAGTCTCTCTCTCCATCTCCCCTTCCTCCATAGGTCTGGCACTACTGTCCCTCCCCTCACAAGGTCCTTAAAACTTGCTTTCCATTTCTAGCAGCTGCAGTAGATAAGACAGGCAGCTTCCGGAGAGCTATGGAGCCTTCTCTCCGCTGCTTTCTACCAACACAGAAACAAGATGTTGCTTGGCAGGATATGGCAGAGAGAAGGCCTTGTGGTTCATTGAAGGCTGCCTGTCTTAAGTGCTGTGACCTTGTAGCACGCCAAAAGTTGTCTGTGTTAACCACTGCGGCCCCGTACCCTGATAGAGGCTGCCTGTACCCTGCCAGACTACCTGCCTTCACTGCTGTGGCCTTGTACAATGCCATATGCTGCCTGTCTTCACAGCTATGGTTGCTTATGACAATAGGCAAGTTTTTAAGAACCATGTGAGGGGAGGAAGAGGGATGCCAGATCCACAGAGTGGGGAGAAATATAGGGGCTCTTTTACTAAGCTTTGTAAGTGTCTATATGCACCCAACGTGAGCCAAAATGGAGTTACCTCCCACCTACTGCGTGGCTCTTGCATTAATTTAATTTTTTTTGTGCGTCTAATATGCGCATCCAAAAAATAAATTTTATTTTCTGATGCGCGCCAAGTGGCATTTGACGTGCATAGGTCATTACCACCTGGTCATCACGTGAGACTTACTGCTAGGTCAATGGCTAGCAGTAAGGTCTCCGATCCAAAATGGACGCACAGCAATTTTCATTTTGCCGCACGTCCATTTTTGGCAAAAATATAAAAAAGGCATTTTTTACAGGTACGCTGAAAAATAATTCTGTGTGCACCCAAAACACATGTCTACACTACTGCAGGCCATTTTCAGCGCACCTTTGTAAAAGGGCACTTCAGAGAGAGGCTGGGTCTTTGGAGGGGAGAGAGACAGTGAGAGACCAGACCTATGGAGAGGAACAGATGCCGAACCCGTAAAGAGGAGAAAGATATAGACTGGATCCTGGGAGGGGAAGAGATGCCAGACCCGGATGGGAGGGAGAAAGGGGGATGTGAGGCCCAGGTGAGGGGGAAGGAGGATGGTGGCCCTGTGGGAGAAGGGAGATGTTGGACTGGGGTTAGGAGGAAGGGGTATGCTGGACCTGGGGAGGGGGGAAGGAAGGGGTATGCTGGACTTGGCAGAGATGAGGGAGGGGAGAAAGAGACCAGATCTGGAGAGGTGAAGGGAGTTCTTTTACTACGTTAAATCAGTGCCCTTGCTTACTATAGATCTGAGAGAAAAGCACATTACCCCATTCTTGCTGTAAATGCAAAACCTTCACAAATAAATATTATAGCTTGAAAGTACTCCTCTGCTGGGAAGCAAATCTAGCTCTCTGCTATTTTGCAGAATATTGAGAGCTGCACAGTATAGATTATTTTTACATTTACTTTAATATAGTTTATATTGAGTATTTTTCTCAAAATGTATTCAAAACTGCTATCAAAATGTAATCTGTTCCATTTTCAGATTCTCACCGTGCATTATAGAGAATGTTCAGTTACTCAGTTCATAAACACGCTTCTGTGCTAAAGTCTGAATTACAGCCCAAAATTGATTGTGAATGCCTGACCAAAGATTTTGTAAGAAACTGTAAAGTGCATGGATAGGGTAATGGGGATTCTGCGATATACAGTTTCAACAGAAACTCTGACTGCACATTTAGTTGTGATGGTAAAAACTGGGCATATTCACTAATGGATGATACTGATTGCACTATAGCGAGGTAATAAATTACAGTATGCCATTATCAGGATTGTAGCCAGAAATCCATTTGAGGGGGAGGGGCAGGGGTGGACTGTGGGGGTCACACATTTCTGCTCAACTCTTTCCCCCTCCCCCTGTGAAGGCATTAAGTCCTACCGTTGCTGGTAGGGATGCTCAAACCCTACCAACGGAAAAGGTCCACTGCCAGAGTCCCCTCCCATGTTGTGCTGCCTCCAGTGATGCCGGCATTCTTGCACATGCTCAGTTCATGCTGCTGAACTGAGCATGTGCAAGAGTGCCGACATTGGTGGCTGAAGCACACTGCTGACTTCCTCACTGCTCAGGCAGCATGTGTTGGGGATCAGGTAGTGGACCTTTTCAGCTGGCGGGGCTTGGGCATCCCTGCCAATCATTTCACAGGTGCCACAATTTTGGAGTGGATTTGAGCCCAAAGTGAGGGGCCAAGGCACCCAGGGTCCTCTTGTAGCTATGCCACTTGCCATTACCAGGGTATTGCTCATTCTTCTCAAGAGATAACTGCCTGATAGGGGGCAAAAAAAGAAAAAAAAAGAAAGAAGAAGAAATGAGATCTGTAATATGTAGACATAATTTTATAGATCTATTTAACAAACCCTGCGCATAGGACCTGGTGATGATTTATAAAAAAAAAAAATGTCACAATAAAACGTGAGTAAAACAATATCCTAAATACATCACAATATTTGAAATACATCACAGTAAATGCTTATAATGGAAGTAGGATAGGGACACTGAGGGCAGATGCTGAATATGGGGGAGGATAATGGACAGGAGACTCTGGAATGAGAGTTAGGGAAAAAGAGACTGGGGCCAAAGTGAATAAAATAATAAAATGCTGAGACAACAAAGGTAAAAAAAAGTATTTTATCTTGAATTTATTAATTGGAATATGTCAGCTTTGGAAATGCGTATCTTTCTTACCCCCTGCCCCATCTCCAGCATCTGATATTTTGCATTTCAGTTTCCATTTCTCTAGTATTGCTGTACATGCAGAGTTTGACATCTTGAGGTTTTTTTTTTTTTTTTGCATAATTTCTATACTTCTTTCATTGAATCCTTGCTCCCTCAGGCTAATCAAATGATTCAGATTCATTTGATGATATGGAACATCCATGGACTTATTTGTCACCAGTGTTTAAGTTGAAAAGATGCAGATATGGTTCATCCTTGTGTGCTTCTTATGCACACTGAAATACATGGAATTTGACTATTCACTAATTGACCATCAAATTTGAAAAAAAAAAAGTGCAGAGAATGCATCCTCAACAAGTGACAAAGTATGAGAAACTTTTACATTGAATGCAAGGAAGTGGAAGTGATATATAAAATATGATTCTTCAGTAAACTGAATGAAGCAGCAAAAAGTGTACCAGAGTTTTGCTAATGCAAAGCCCGTAATGCGAACAACAGTAGATAATCTTGTCTTAAATGTTGCTCTTCAGGAAATAGTATAGTATAGTATTGTTCTATTCCATATATACCAAAACTGGTTCAATGCAGATCACAACTCCTAAGAAACCAGGAACAACCTGGGAAATACATTAAAAAAAAGTTATATACCAAAATCTGCTGTAAATAGAAAAGCTTTCATCTGCTTCTTAAAGGATGCAATGGTTGCCTCCGCTGAACATTCAGTGGTAAAATATTCCAAAGTGCAGGTCCAGTGACCATAAACAACCTACTTCTAATAGGAGTGGAGGAGTAGCCTAGTGGCTAAAACACCAGTCTTGATATCCAGAGGTGGCTGGTTCAAATCCCACTGCTGCTCCTTATGATCTTGGGCAGGTCACCTAACCCTCCATTGCTTCAAGTACAAAATTAGATTGTGAGCCCCTCCAGGAACAGAGAAATGCCCAGTGTACCTGAATGTAACTCACCTTGGGCCACTACTGAAAAAGGTGTAATCAAAATAAATAAATATTTTAAGGTTTCCTCTCAAAAACAGGGGACAACCTTATAAGTTCTGGGACTTTAAGGGTCTGAGTAGGAATATATGAGACTAAAAGGTACTGTGGACTACCAGTGAACAAAACCTTATAAATTAATTTTGAAAGTTATCTGGGAAGTCACAGGAAGCCAATGATCATATCTATCTTGTAACCAGTTGTCACATCTGTGGTCGTGACCACCCTCAGACTTACCTTGTTCCTGGGGGTCAGCTTCCTAGCTGGCTCCTGTTTCTTCTGTCTGTCCTTTCTGAGCTAGCTCTGGCTCCCTGTGCTGGCTGCATCCAGCAGCATGACACTAATTGCTTCACTATACTGCACCTGTGGGTCTTGCCTGGGTTAGCGCTCTCTCTCTCTCTCTCTCTCTGTGCTGGCTGCTTCCAGCATGACTCTAATTGCTTCACTACACTATACCTGGGTGTGGGAAGCCTCTCTGTGTTTCACTGTGCTTTCTGCCTGCTCCTTGGTTTGTGCCTGAACAGCCGCTGTAGTTACTTAGAGATTGCTGCAGCTGCGCCTCTGGGGTCGAAGAGCTTTATTTAGCACTTAGAGACTGCAGCCTTTGCCTTTGCATCGTCTAAGGTCCCTGGTATGTTAGAGTGCTCTGTGCACTGCTACCTTGTCCAGTTCAGAGTGAGTTTCTAGCTTGTTACTAGTAGCTTGGGCATAGCCTTTCTTGTTAGCTTGTGTACAGCTTTACTAGTTCTCCTGTGTGTTGTGTTGTGTGAGTTCCTAGCATGTGACTAGTTAGCTTGGGCACAGCTTTGCTTGTTAGCTTGTGTATAGCTTTCCTAGTTCTCCTGTGTTTTGCTTAGTGTGAGTTTCTAGCTTGTGACTGGTTAGCTTGGGCAAAGCTTTCCTGTTAGCTTGTGTACAGCTTTCCTAGTCTTCTTGTGTTTAGCTTTCTGGTTTTCCTGTGTGTGTTTTCTTGTGCTTCTGGAGCTTCTGCCCTAGTCCTGTCCGCTGCCAGTACTCCTTGCTACTGGAGCTCCAGCCATAGTCTTGCTCCTTGACCTGACCATTGCCTGAATCTGACTACTCTCTGCCCGCTGTCTGACCTGACTACTGCCTGTACCCAGATATTCTCTGCTTGCTGCTGGACCTGACCATTGCCTGAACTCCGATACTTGTTGCCTGCTGCCTGACCCGACTACTGCCTGAACCCGGATATTCTCTGCCTGTGGTCAGACCTGACTATTGCCGGACCCCGGACGTTCCCTGCCTGTCTGCCTTGCTTTCGCCTAGGTGCCTGGGGGCACTTCTGTATCCTGATTCCTGTTGTTCCTGTTTGCTAGTTCTAGTTCCGGTTTTCCTGTAAGCCCTGCCGGCTGCCCAAACCCGAGGGCTCAACCCTCGGGGAATGGTGGCTAAGCGTAGGTGAAGCCTAGATCCAGTGTGTTCCTGTCCAGCGGGTTCTGGTCCCGTGGGTTCTAGTCCAGTGGGCTCCGCTCCAGTGTGTTCCAGTCCAGTGGGCTCCACTCCAGTGTGTACCAGTCCAGTGGGTTCTAGTCCAGTGCACACCTATCCGGTGCGTTCCAGTCCTGTGTATCCCTGTGCAGAACTCCAGTTCGGGGTTCCAGTCCAGCCTTGCCTCATCTCTGCCTTGAAGGTGACCTTGCCTGCCACTGCCGCTCCACGGTAGTGGTCCAAGGACTCACAAACCCAGTGCTTCCGAGGAAAAGCCTGACAGAATGCCAAGGCCCTCGAGAACGTGACACCAGTCTGCAATTTAATAGCTAAATTTTGGACAATCTGAAGTTGCCTGTGATCAGATTGATGCAAGCCACTATATAGAGCATTACAATAATCCAGCAGACTCATTATAAGAGAGTGAATCAACACCCATAAGGCAGGGGTGGAGATAAGACCACGAACAGACTACAGCAGTATAAAATATTTAACTATAGAAGAAAAAAGAATATTGTTCCCCGCTATAGTCTGGGGGAACTGCAAAGGTGGTGCCCGAAGCCTAGCAAAAAGAACTCTTGAAGATTTTTCTGGGCTCAATTTCAGCCCATGAGAGCTGAGCCATGCTACAAGACAATCAAGTTTGTGAGACAGAGAAGCAATACCTTCAGAAGAGGTGTAATCAAGAGGACAAATAATTTGTATGTCATTGGCATAAATTGTTATGACTGGGAATGTGAGCCCTTGTGCCTCTACTGAGCACGGCGAAGATGGAGTGCACCGCACTTGGTCAGGCAGCCAGACAACCCTTAGCTTCACCTGCACTTAGCCACTATTCCCCAGGAGTTGAGCCCCTGGGTTCAAGCGGCCAGCAGGAATTCCGGAACCGGCAGGGTTGCAGGACCACCGACCAGACAGGTAGCCAACAGACACAGTCCAAGAGCCAGGAAAACAGTAGAGCTGAGAATAGTCAAAACACAGTCCAGGGTCAGAGGCAGGCAGCAACACAACGCATGGTGTAAAGAGTATGTAGGACAGGCCCCAAAGGAACCCTGGGATAGGCCAGAATACCCCCGTTATAGGCAGGCATTCCCCAGGAAAAAACTAGAAATAAAGAACTACAACTCCCAGCATGCCCCAAGGGAGACCGGGGATAAGAGAAACTATGTGCATTCCCAGGAGTCTCCAGAGGAGGGCCACAGGGGAAGGAATAAGGCTGATTCTCCAACCTGGTGGAAGAGGTGGTGGAAGAGGTGGGTGGAGAAAGAAGAGCCACCAAAGAGCTTTAATGAAAGAAAGGGTGAGCAGCTGGGAGAAGGGCGGGGCGAGGAGAATATGGATTGGGCTCCTGAGGAGAGAGAGGCAGAGAGTGAGCCTTGCCCTATGGAGTTGACTGAACCGGAGAACACCCTGGAAGAGCCGATGGACTTTTCAGCTCTGGCTCAGCGAAAGCCAAGGAAGTAGCGGGGCCAAGCCGGGTCAAGTGGGAGGAGGTCAGGTAGGAGTATGACTGACCAAGAGGGTGGGACCCTAGGCTTTGAGCCCGCGCAAAGCCATTACTGTGTGTTTTGAAAGCTTGGCTAGAACTGTACTGTGTTTTGAAAGCCTGGCTAAACTGAGCTGTGTTTTGAAGCTTGGCTAAAATTGAACTGTGTTTGGAAACCAGGGCTGAATTGCGCTGGGTTTTTTTTTTCTCTTTTTCCTGCTACTCTCCAGGGGACCGGGAGAGAAAGCAGCGGTTGAAGCCTGCACGGTGTAGCAGTGTTTGTTAGGTTGGAGAAGCAATTGAGAGAAGGAGGGACGTTCCTCCTATTCAAGAAAAAGCTTCCTTATATTTGTTTTTGAGAAAAGGGGAGCCATACAGGAGTGTGTTTTTTTTTGTTTGGTTTTTTCTTGGAAGAGCTGCAATCCAGGAGGAAAGAGGATCCACTTTACAATTGGTGGCAGTGGTGGGATCGCTTCGCGGACCTGTCGCTCGAGGAGGCCGAGACCAGCAGGATAGAAAAGCCCGACGGAGGGGCCAACACTGAGAAAGGCACAGACCCGTCTGGGGTTCCGGTAAGCGGGGCCTAGATTGGGGGGAATAAAGGGATCCTAGTAAAAGGGGAAACATAAGTAGTGAAACCGCACTTGGAGGTGTCCTCTGTGTTTTTTCCCCCACCAGGAGTCGCTGTTCCGGAGCAAAGATGGACCCCAAGGAGATCTTCGCTTGGATGATGATGTAGTTCCAGAAACAGCAAGAACTGACGGGGAAGATGGTGGAAGACTCCTTGACGGCGGCACGAGAGCAGCAACAACCGGTGCTGAATATGCTCCAGGACTTTTTCCAGCGAGGGATCGAGGCTCCCAGGGGCGGTGGAGCCGGAGCAACTGGACAGGGGCCAGGAGGAAGCGGTGCGGTAGGACCTTTATCCCTGAACTCACTTACTTGGGGAAAGTTGTCTGAACAGGATAATGTAGATGATTTCCTGACCGCCTTCGAGAGGGTGGCGGTGGCCGCAGGGTGGCCACAAGAGCAGTGAGCCATGCGGTTAGTGCCTTCATTATCTGGGGAGGCTCTAGGAGCCTTTAGAGACTTGGCTCCTGGGGACGCTGCCAACTATGGGAGGTTGAGAGAGGCCATTAAAGACCGGTATGGACTGAGTACCCAGGCTTATAGGCGTAAGTTTCGGTCCACTAAATGGGAAAAGGGGGAAACCCCTAAAGCGCTGGCCACTAGACTGATGGACCTGGTAAAAAAATGGTTGGAACCTGATCGCCACACCACGGGAGAGATTCTTCAAGAATTAGTAGTGGAGCAGTTCCTGCAGGGCCTTCCCAGGGAGATTGGGGCAGGATTGGTCCAAAGGGGCTGTAAGACGGTGGAGGCCGTGACAGCCGGGTTGGAGTGTTATTTGGAAGCCCAACATTGGGGAGAACCCGACCTGGAGGGGGGTAAGCCCCGACCTGTGGGAGGCTGGGGTTCTAAAAGTTCCTTCTTTAAGACAGATCCCCAGGGGGGGAAACCCGATTACGGCTGGGGTGGTAAAAAGCCCGTAGTGCCCTCAGGCCCTGAAAAAAAGGCCCCCTCGTATGAAGGAAAACTCTGTTATAAGTGTGGGAAGACTGGGCACTTCCGGAGGGATTGCCCAGGTCGAGAGGGATGGACCTCGCAGGTTGCCCAAGGGTTTAGACCTCGGTATACTGCTAAGGTGGAGGTTGAGGGTTTACCGATTGTAGCCATGTTAGACTCCGGGGCAGACCAGTCCATGATCTCCAGGAGGTTATGGGAACAAATAAGAAAGAGGAGGACAGGAGGTAAGGATACCTATGAGGGAGCAGTGGCTATTCAATTTATACATGGGGCCAGTACTCGTTATACCCTCCATAGGGTTCACGTGAAGGGGCCTACAGGGGAGATAGAGATAGCCGTTGCCGTTCTGCCCAGACTGCCACAGGAGATGATTTTGGGAAGGGACTGGCCCCCCTTTACCGAGTGTATTAGTGGAAAAAGAGTGTTGGTCACTACCCGCTCTCAGGCTCGGCGAGACCCTGAGGCTGAGGAAGAGGGAATAGGAGGTATTTTTCCTTTTCAAGGGGAGGTTTTAGGGGAACCGGGAAAAGAGAGAAAGGGGAAAGCTTTGAAAAAAAAGGAGCAGAGGGGCAGACGGGAGGCCTTGGAGCAGGCAAGAAAAGAAAGTTATCTGCCAGTGGCCCCGAGAGAATTGAGCGAGCAGTTTCCCCAGTTTCATAGGGAGCAAGCCACGGACCCTACTTTAGAATATGCCTGGGAACGGGCCCGACAGGGGGAGGGCCAGGAAGCCCCGGGGTTCATGATAGAGGGGGACATTCTATATCGCAGGGTACCCAATTGGGAGAACTCTGAAGCGGGGAGACAGCTAGTAGTCCCCCAAGCTTTCCGCCCCCTAGTAGTAAGGCTCGCGCATGATCACCCTTTGGGGGGGCATAAGGGCTCCCAAGCTACCCTGACTCAGATATTGGGCCGGTTTTATTGGCCAGGAGTTTATGGGGAGGTGGAGAGGTATTGCAAGTCCTGCCCCAACTGTCAGAAGGTGACAGACCGGCTACCGCCTAAGGCACCGTTAAAACCCCTTGCTAGAGTGGAACAACCGGGGAGGAGAATAGCCCAGTAACAAAATCTCAGAGAGGCTTCCTCTACGTTTTAGTGGTTATGGATATGGCCACTAGGTACCCCTGGGCCATTCCTTTGAGAAGCATATCAGCGAAGGTCATTGCCAGGGAACTGATAAAAATCTTTTGTGAGGTGGGATTCCCCCAAGAAGTTTTGACCGACAGGGGGTCCAACTTTATGTCATGTACCTTAAGGCAAGTGTGGGAGGCTTTTGGGATACAACATATCCGTACAGCGGCCTACCATCCTCAAACTAATGGGATGGTGGAACGTTTTAATAGAACTTTAAAGGGTATGTTAAAAAAAGCGTTAGGCGAGGATAGGACAGGTTGGGACCAACTGTTACCCTTCGTGCTATATGCCTACAGGGAGAAGGTGCAAGACTCATTAGGAGTTGCGCCTTATGAATTGATGTTTGGACGGAGGCCCCGGGGCATTTTGGATATTTTACAAGAACACTGGGTACCCCCGGACGCCTCCGATCAGTCAGTGGTCGAATACCTACAGGATCTGAGGACCAGATTAGATAAGTTACAGGAATATTCCCAAGATAGGTTTGAACAGAGCCAAAATCGTCAAAAGGAATATTATGATAAGGGTACTCGTGAGAGGGAGTTTGTAATAGGAGATAGGGTCCTTATCCTAATCTCGGAGGATCCTCATAAGTTTGCCTCTAGGTGGAAGGGTCCCTGGGTGGTGAGGAGGAGACTTGGGCCTCTTACATATGAGGTGGCGAACGAAAAGGGGCGGGTCCAAACCTTCCATGTTAACCTGATGAAACCCTGGGTAGCAAGGGTAGGCTTTCAGACCCGGGGAGAGGAAAAGGAGGGAGAAGAGTTGGGACCGCAAATAAGAGATATTTTCAAGCACGGTGAACCAGGGGTTAATCCCCGGTTGACACAAGTACAAAAGAAAGAGATAGGAAGGCTCCTGAAGGGGTTTGATGATGTGTTGACGGCCTGCCCGGGAAATACTCACCTAGTGGAGCATGACATCATAACGGAAAGGGGTAAAGTAGTTCGGCAAAAGCCATATAGGCTGTCCCCCATGAAAAGGAGGGAGGTGATAAAACAGGTCCAGGAAATGTTAGACTTCGGGGTGATCGAAGAGTCAAATAGCCCCTGGTCAAGCCCAGTGGTGTTAGTACCAAAACCCGAAGGGGAGTGGAGATTCTGCATAGATTTCCGCCAGCTTAATAATATCTCGCAAGCAGATGCATATCCTATGCCCTATATTGAGGAGCTGGTGGACAGGCTAGGATCTGCACAATATCTCACCACCCTGGACTTGACAAAAGGGTACTGGCAGATTCCCCTTTCGTCAGGGGCACAAGCTAAGACCGCCTTTAGTACGCCCATAGGCCTGTACCAGTTCAAAAGATTGCCCTTTGGCCTTAATTCAGCTGCTGCAAGTTGCCAGAGGTTGCTGGACAGGGTTCTCCGACCACATCAGGCATATGCCGCCGCATATATGGATGATGTGGTAATACATAGTGGAGACTGGAACACCCATTTAAACCAGGTAGAGGCAGTGCTGCAGGCTTTTAGGGAGGCAGGTCTCACCCTGAACCCAAAAAAATGTTATTTTGCGCAGTACAGGGTGAAGTATTTATGGTATAATGTGGGAAGGGGAGAGGTCCGGCCCTTATTGAATAAGGTTAAAAGCATCCAAGAGTTTCCCAGACCAAACACCAAGAAACAATTGCGTAGATTCCTGGGGATGGTAGGGTATTACCGCAGGTTCATCCCTCATTTTTCCGCAATGGCCACTCCCTTAACTGACATGCTGAGAGGGAAGAATCCGGACCACTTGAGGTGGGGAGGGGAGGAGTTGAGGGCATTTGAACAGATGCAGAGGGCCCTGTGCCAGGAACCGGTGCTGAAGGCAGTTGATTTTGAAAAGCCCTTTGTCCTTCAAACAGATGCTTCGGGGAGGGGGTTAGGCGCAGTGCTGTCCCAAGAGCATGGAGGGGAGGAACACCCGGTGCTTTATTTAAGCCGGAAGCTCCTGCCTCATGAGGAACATTACTCCACCATAGAAAAGGAGTGTTTAGCCATACGATGGGCAGTGCAGGAGTGTAGTGTCTATTTAGAAGGGAGAAAATTTAAGTTGGTAACGGACCATGCTCCCTTGAAATGGTTGAATGTGATGAAGAATAATAATGGGAGACTAATGCGATGGTACTTAGCATTGCAGCCTTTCCAATATTCGGTGGAGCATCGTCCCGGGCGATGTTTAGGAAATGTTGATGCCCTGTCCCGGGTGGAGGAGGAGGAGGAGAAAGAATGCGGGGGTGGAAATTTAAGGGGGGGGGGTATGTAAAGAGTATGTAGGACAGGCCCCAAAGGAACCCTGGGATAGGCCAGAATACCCCCGTTATAGGCAGGCATTCCCCAGGAAAAAACTAGAAATAAAGAACTACAACTCCCAGCATGCCCCAAGGGAGACCGGGGATAAGAGAAACTATGTGCATTCCCAGGAGTCTCCAGAGGAGGGCCGCAGGGGAAGGAATAAGGCTGATTCTCCAACCTGGTGGAAGAGGTGGTGGAACAGGTGGGTGGAGAAAGAAGAGCCACCAAAGAGCTTTAATGAAAGAAAGGGTGAGCAGCTGGGAGAAGGGCGGGGCGAGGAGAATATGGATTGGGCTCCTGAGGAGAGAGAGGAAGAGAGTGAGCCTTGCCCTATGGAGTTGACTGAACCGGAGAACACCCTGGAAGAGCCGATGGACTTTTCAGCTCTGGCTCAGCGAAAGCCAAGGAAGTAGCGGGGCCAAGCCGGGTCAAGCGGGAGGAGGTCAGGTAGGAGTATGACTGACCAAGAGGGTGGGACCCTAGGCTTTGAGCCCGCGCAAAGCCATTACTGTGTGTTTTGAAAGCTTGGCTAGAACTGTACTGTGTTTTGAAAGCCTGGCTAAACTGAGCTGTGTTTTGAAGCTTGGCTAAAATTGAACTGTGTTTGGAAACCAGGGCTGAATTGCGCTGGGTTTTTTTTTTCTCTTTTTCCTGCTACTCTCCAGGGGACCGGGAGAGAAAGCAGCGGTTGAAGCCTGCACGGTGTAGCAGTGTTTGTTAGGTTGGAGAAGCAATTGAGAGAAGGAGGGACGTTCCTCCTATTCAAGAAAAAGCTTCCTTATATTTGTTTTTGAGAAAAGGGGAGCCATACAGGAGTGTGGTTTTTTTTGTTTGGTTTTTTCTTGGAAGAGCTGCAACCCAGGAGGAAAGAGGATCCACTTTACAATGGTCAGGAAACAAGCCAAGGTCTGGAACACCGAAAATACTGGAAACGTTGTACGTGCAGGACGTCAGACTAGAATGAAGCCTTGCGCGGGATTGGGAAGAAGAGGACCTCGGCTCGGCTGGCGGGGGTTGGGGTCCCCCACCAGCAAAGATAGGCGACGGCGGGTTGGCGGCAGGAGGGGGGCCGAGAGTGTCCTTGGCAGGGGGGGGTCAAAGTTGGTGGCGGGGGGGTTCAGCAATTGTGTGTGTGTGTGTGTGGGGGGGGGGGGGTCAGCGACGCCGGGGGGGGCTAAAATGTGCCCCCTCACCTCAGGGTCTGGACTCCCCTCCCGCTGAAGTCTGGCTACACCCCTGCTTTATACCCTGATATTCAGTGCCGGTATCGGAATACAGCCTGGTACTGAATATTCGGGCATAAAAAAATCTGTGGCGGCTGGCATTTAAAAAAACACTGACACCTACAGGATGAATTTGGAGGGGTATAGTTTCAACAGTGAATAATGTGAAAAGAAAACAAATTGTCCCATGAACATTTGGACTGCCTTACTAGGATTGTGATTACAGATCACAAATATTGCAAGATCAAAGTTGAGCAGCAATAGGTACATTTTTGCTCATCTAAGTAATTTTTGCATTTTCAGCTCTTAAAAATAAGAGTTTAATAATATAAGCGCTTGTTAATGCCTTAGTTGTTTTAATAAATAAAAATCTTTTAGCGGCCTTTCATTGGTCATGGTTGAGACTCACCCTTGAGGGGGATATATAATTTTGTATGGTCTGTGGCTTCAACTGTACTTAAGTATTGCTATACTTATTTCCCAAGGCACACAGACTAGTGAGACATTCTCCTCCAATTAGCAAGTTCACTAAAGCAAACAACAAAATAGTCAGACATAGCAAAGCATAAAGATTAAAAGAGTACTTGAGATCAAATGGATTTAAATAAAAAGATCTCTAATGAGCTCCCCAGTAGGCAACCAGTATGTACCAGCACAGTATAAGGTTAATGAAAAATACTAAGCAAATATATAAGCTGGTTGCAACATTAATCATAACACTCCATGAAAGAAACTTTTCTAGGTCTCTGTGTTAATGTGAGCGACAGCAAGGCATGGAGTCCTCAAAAAATACAGACAGAGGGCAGTGCAATGTCAAAAGGAAAGGCTTTATTCTGTACAAAAAGGGAAAATAAACAGGTCTATTTCCTCACAGGCTTTTCACTCTCAATAGTCTCTTAAGTATAATCCTGGAACCTTATCCCTGACAGGTTCCACACTTCAATATAGATTACTTTTCCCTTTTGGGTCAGGGTTTCTGCACCTTGTCCAGACACAGGCTTCACGGGGTAAATATACAGTCACTTCTTCTTAATTTAGGCTCTTGTAGTCCCTCTCTTGTACACTATACAGGGTTAGTTAACATTCGCTCTTAGCTCTGAGGTTCAAGGAAACTTCTCCTACCTCACTGAAAATTTACCTGCTCACAATTACTGGATTCTGGGACTCCTCTGCACTCAGGTTCCATTCTCTCTTTCTCTTGGAAACCTCTGTATCAGGGCCTCCCTCTCTCTCACTGGCTCAGGGCATTTAATGCCCTCCTGGCCTAAGCCCCGCCCCTTTGGCAGCCTTAGTCTCAGCAGACTAGCACCATCTGCTGAATAGTGACTGAACTGTAACCTCAGTGAGGGAGTGTTTCTAGGGATGCCTGCTACTATGTCACACACTCCCTCACAGTCTCCTTGGTGTACCTTCACTCACTTCCAACTCCTGCATGTTTTATACATTTAGCAGACTGCAAAGATAATAAAATACAACTTCTCAGTTCTCACTCCTTATGATAATCTATCAAAATCTCTGTTAGTTATTCAGTAGTCCTTTCCTCCTGCTTTAGATCATATGGTTCCTTGTGGTGGATTTTAACCTTTAGACCCCACTCTCTCTCTCTGTTGAATAGCGACATGGTTTCTGTGCTCTTATTCCAGTGGTGTTTCACTTAAACTCTCCTTTAGTTGTTACTAGTGTCACTTGAGTGCTGTATGCTTGCCTTTTGAACAGGGTAAGATAAGCCCTGGGGCCAGATGCACTAAACTTAGCAAGCCAGCAACGTGGTTTTTAAACCAGTTCTAGCCAGTCTAGCGAACAAGTAGTAAAACAAGACATGCACAAAAGGGTTCTCCGAGCCATTTTCCTGCCACGGTAGCAGCTAACGAAAAACGGAATACAAATGAGCTAATTAGTATTATTATGCGCATGCAAGGCAGATGCACAGCCGTTTTCCGACCCCATGCACAGTGGAAAACCTAACGGGAGGTCTGCATCTCTCATTGGGGCTGCTGTGAGCGGGACCCATGCAGAGGAGGACACCCATTGCAAAACTCAGAAGAAAAAAAAAACGTCCACGTGCTCGTCAGGGACGTTCTTTCAAGTGCCTAACACTTGGACGTCCTTCACTCAAAAAAAAAAAAAAAGGACATCCCTGACGAACACTTGGACATTTTTTTCTTCACATTTTGTGATGGGTGTCCTTCTCTTGGATGTGTTTCTCTTACGACAAAGGTGCCCAAACCAAAATGACCACCGCCAGAGAGAATCGGGGATTGGGACGTGCGAGGACGTCCAAATCAAAACTATTTGAACATCCCTTTCGACTATGCCCCTCCAGGTCTCTCTCAGCCAATCACAGCGTGTTTAGCTATCAGCTAAACACGCTGTGATTGGCTGAGAGAAACCTGGAGGGGCATAATCGAAAGGGACGTCCAAATAGTTTTGATTTGGGCATCCTCGCATGTCCCGATCCCCGATTCTCTCCCCCGCTCTCTCCCTCTGCTGCACAATTTATTGACGGCTATTATACACGCAGCTTGTCTGCATGTATGAAGCCATCTTTGGCATGCGCAGAGCAGCCAGCATAACGCTTGGCTGCTCTGCGCATGCTCAGATGGCCGACTGGCTTCCCCTCCTTAGGAAGGAAATCGCGTGCAAATGAGCTAACAGTGAGCAGTTCATTTGCATGCGATTTCCTTCATGAATGCCCGTTTTTTTACCAATGTGCTAAGGGATCGGAAAGGGAAGGGCTCTTTCCATGGAGTTAGTGCATCTGGCTGTGGGTGAGTGAATTATCGCATGACATAGTAAGATGGTTGGCACTAAACGATTCCATTGTTTTCAGCTCTCAATCCCTTTCCTGATTGATACTTACAGTTGTTAGCAGCTTCAAACTTTTCTCTGACTAATGCTTAGGATCTAGTCTCCTCATGACCAAACTTTCTCCCTTAGGGCACTCAGTGCCTCAAAGGGGACAGCTGTGGATCAGACCAACCTCTCTGAACAGTTCAGTGCAGATAGAAAACACTGGCTGTGCTTCTTATGACTCCAAGGGACAATTGATTAACAGGGTGGCCACCCCTGTAATTTATTTCTCTTTTTCCGTCTTCTCCCTTAGTCCCTAAGCCAGGGAGCTAAGACTTAGATAGGCCCATGGGTGGAGTTACCTACCTACCTCTTCTCTATTCCTCTGGGCCTACCTTAGCTCCCTGGTGGTCCAGTAGGGACGATGGGGGCAGGAGTGACACAGGGACTGGGGGGGGGGGGATAGGGTCTTCCTGGAGGGTGCAAGGGGTCCTCCTGTCGTGGGATGGGGAGGTAGAAGGGACTGTTTAGGGGTGGAGGTGGAAGGGGAGTTTCACAGGGAAAAGGCAACATTTTTTTATGTGGGTCCCAGACGATTTCCAGTGCCGGGGCCTGCATAGATAAGAGGGTGAATTTAGGACAGCTTTTGAGCTGGCACCTGCATAACCCTTGGCTCTTCCCCAACACTGCCACTGACCTGCCCATTTTTTTTTTTTTGGGGGGGGGGGGGGGTGATCAGAGCCAGTGTTCAGCAGCACTGCTTGGTTATGTACTGCTAAATATCTGATCTTGGGTGTCTCACTATGATTTAAGCAGGCCTATGTTAAACAATTGTGCATTGTGGTCCTATATTTTTCAGAAAAGTCACATAAAACTTCCTTATACGTCTTTTAAGACAATCCCTCCATTACATTTTGCAATATTTTCAGTTTTATTAACAATATTCAAGACTTCCATTATTCTTTTCTCAATGTACAGAACTGATTACCAGGCAACACCAACATCTGGATTTGGTTTGGAGAAGCACAATGAACTTGCTCCTGCTGTAATCTGAGTTCAGTCTAAGGGTAAGAGCCTTGAACTGCTACTACTACTGACAGATCCAAAATCCAAACAAGTCAGAAACACTTGCTCATACTTCAGTTACAATGTAGCCTCAACTAAATATGCTGAAAACCAGTCATTTACACTCAACTCCATAAGAAGCCGTGGGAAGAGAAGAAGAAAAAAAATCATAATCTTTAGGTGACTTGGATAAGGTACTTTAATAGTTACAGAGAGATGTTAATATTGAGGTAGATTCAAGAAAGTGCACCACAAATTACATTTAAAAGATATGGGCACTAATCCCCAGATTCTATATATTGTGCCTAGATTTCCACACAGAAATCCAAGCGGATCCCATAGTAATGTGCATAACCTAATCGGTTAACAATCAGCACTGTTAATTGGATGTTAAAAAGCAATTATCAGCACTAATTGGTATTAATTAGAATTTACAACCAGAACTCGCTAAACGTATTCTGTAACATGGTCCATGTAAATTCTAATGCACACGGTGAAAAGGGGGCATGGACATGGGCAGGGAATGGGAAGGTCATGGGTGTTCTGAAAATGTACATGCAGGATTACAGAATATACCCGCTGCAAGCCTAACTTAGGCACCGGTATTTACACCAAGTTTTACTTGGCGTAATAGTTCATGACTAAATATAGTCACGGGAATGGGCCATAAACGTATTCTATAGACCGCACAGAAATGTAGGCATAATCTATAAAGTTTAGGTGTACTTTATAGAATACTAGTAAAAAAGGCCCGTTTCTGAAGCCAAGGAAACGGGCCCTAGGCAGGCAATTCCTCCCCCCCCCCCGCTACGGCCCCCTCGCCCCCCCATCGGCGAACCTGTCGCCACCCCTGTTCCGCCAAAAACCGCCCCCCGCCGCCGTTGTGTACTACCAGTGCTGACAGGGGACCCAAACCCCCGACAGCCGAAGTGTTGTTGTGCCCTTCGCGTTCCTTCCTCATCTTCTCTGGAAGTTCCTCTGCGTGCGTCGTGCGTCTCATGTCAGGTTCGCTGTGCATGTTTCCCTACTCCTCCCCTTGCCTTGGAATCAGCTGTCATGACGTCAGTGATGTCAGTGCGTGTCTGCCTAGCAGACCACCTCCAGCCTAGGGAGCTACGGTCCCAGGCACAGAACGTTGGAGTTGAGAATTATTATATAGGATGCTTAGTCGGAAATTTTTTCCATGTGGATTGTCCAGGCGCCATATATAGAATCTAGCCCTAAGCACCAATTCTATAATGAAAATTGTGCATAATATTGCCATTAGAAAGTAGAGTTTAAGTTGGCATGTGCACGGCTAACTGTAGGCATGAACACTTATGCTGTGTCAAAGGCTGGGGTTAGTGGTCGTGCCTGAAGTTAGCAGTTGCGCACATAAGTAATAGTATTTTATAACTTGCACATGCAATTGCAAGGCACGCCCCTGATCGGTCCATGTGCATGCCCGCTTTGTAGTTGTGCGCTATAGGTAAGGGTAAGGGTCATGTATTTGAAATACCACCTCTCTGTATTACAACTATAGCAGTTTACTTTTTTTTGTGTGGGGGGGGGGGGGATTGGGGTAAAAACTGTTTATTCAACATAACATGCCAGTACTAAGAGAAAACCAATGTACAACAACCTAGAATCAGTTGAAAAGCATTCCTAAAAAGGGATCTACATCCACATCCACATGAGTATGTAAACAGATCAAGGAACCTACACACATGCATGATACTATTTCAAACCAAAATCCCAATCCCCACTCAGCAGCAATCATTTGACCACTCATCCCACTCCACACACACCAACACTCATGCCGTTCATCGGGAGGAACTGAACCAGAGCGCCACACACACTCATACTAAAAGGCAGAAGTAGCAAGGCCAAAAACTATATACAGGAGAGGCATAATTTAGCACAAAGTTTATAGAATAGTACCTAAAAGCAGTTACATTTAGCACAACTTAGAATCTGGCCCATTAGTTTGTTAAAAAGAGCCAGCCCTAGGACTGATTCCTGTGGTACTCCACTGATAATATCCTTATCTTCAGAGCAAGCTCCATTTACCACTACCCTCTGTCTGCTTCCGTTCAACCTATTTTTAACCCAGTCAGTTACTCTAGATCCCATACCGAGGAAACTCAGTTTATTTATGTCGCCTGTGTGGAGCTGTGTCAAAGGCCTTGCTCAAATACACCACATCAAAAGCCCCTCCCATGTCCAACTGTTTGGTCATCCAGTCAAAAAAGTCAATCAGATTCATCTGACACGGCCTATCTCTAGTGAAGCCCTGCTGCCTCGGGTCCTGCATTCCATTCAATTTGAGAAACCTCGCAATTCTCTGCTTTAGAAGTGTTTCCATTAGGTTACTCACCACCAAGGTCAGACTGACAGGTCTGTAATTCCCAATCTCCTCCTTCCACTTTTATGCAAAGGGACCACATCCACCCTTCTCCAGTCCTCTGGGACCAAAACCAGACTCTAAGGAAGCATTGAAGAGGTCAGTCAGCAAAGCCACCAGAACTTCTTTGAATTCCTTGAGCACCCTCAGATGTATCCCATCAGGTCCCATCGCTTTGTCTACTTTTAGTTTAGCTAGCTCCTTATGAACACTGTCCTTCAAGGATGGGAACGAATCTTGGTCTATCATACATCTGCAGTTCTACCCCTGACCTTTTATCCGTGAACACAGAATGAGAAATAGTTATTAAATAGTTCAGCTTTATCCTTATCAGCTTCCACGTATTCCTCCCCTTCTGCTTTGAGCCTCACAATGCTTACATATCTTTTTACTGTATTAGGGAAAGGGACTTGATATACCACATTTCTGTGGTTTTTGCAACTACTTATTTGTACCTGGGGCAATGGAGGGTTAAGTGACTTGCCCAGAGTCACAAGGAGCTGCAGTGGGAATCGAACCCAGCTCCCCAGGATCAAAGTCAGCTGCAGTAACCACTAGGCTACCCCTCCATTTCTTCCATTTTTGCCTCTTCGCTTTCCTGAGAAGAAAAGCTTTTCCAGCTTCTCTTAGCTTATCCAGGTATTCTCGCCTGTCTTCTTCTTTCTGAGTCATCATATATCGTATAAAGACTAACCTCCTTTCCCTTACCTTTACAGCTACTACGTTCAAGACCTAGAGCAGCCTTCTTTTCCTCTTTCCTTTATGTAATTTATTAACATAAATATTAGTTGCCCTTAAAATAGCTCCTTTCAGTCTTGTCCACTGCTTTTCTACTTCCTTCAGCTGTTCCCATCCTGCTAGCTCTTCCATGAGATATTCCCCCATCTCTGCAAAGTTAGTTCTTTTGAAATCCAGGACCTTCAATCTCGAATAAGCTCTTTCCTTTTTTAAAATTGAACCATACCATTCAGTGATCACTAGATGCCAAATGGTCTCCCACTGTGACATCAGAAACATTCTCTCCATGTGTAAGCACCAGGTCCGGAATAACTCCATCCCGCATCGGTTCCATTACCCACTGCTAAAACAATTCTTCTTGTAGGGAATCCAAAATCCCTTTGCTTCCGGATGACCCTGCAGCAGGAACGCCCCAATCGATATCCGGCATATTAAAATTACCTATCAGTACTACTTCCCCTTGCCTAGCAATCTTGTGGATGTCTTCAATTAAGTCTGACTTAATTGTCCATTTCTTCTGACTATGAAGGTGACCTGTATATTACTCTGATGTAAATACATTTTTCTTTCCCTCTTTCCAGTTTGACCCATAGTGCTTCTCCCATACCCCATGTGTCCTGCAGTTCTGTCACTTTAATATTATTCTTAGCATATATATAATGTCACTCCTCCACACTTTCTTCCTACCCTGTCCTTCCTGTATAGCTATATCCCAGTCATGGTTCTCCATGAACCATATCTCTGTGACTGCCACTAAATCCAAATCTGCTTCAATCATTGTACCCTCTAGAACTAGAAGTTTGTTTCCCATACTGCAGGCGTTGGTATACAAGGCTCTCCAGGTGTTACTCTTTTTTCCCCATTCTATAGGGGCATTTGATATCCTACCTTCCTGATGGTTATATATGTCAGTGGTCATCTTGTTATTTAGGGCACCTTTTTGTGCCTTATTTGTTCTAAAAACAGGTTTAAATCAAAACATCTTCGTTTTAGTCTTGGATGGTTTGGTTTTGTTCCATTATGGCTGAAAAACATCCAAGTCTTAAGAACGCCCAAATCCCATCCCCAACACACCCCCTTGAGATTTGGATTCACTGCAGATGAACAGCATAGAAAAACATTTGAAAAAGAGGTTTGGAAAATACTGATTTGGACGTTTTTGTGAGAAAAACATCCAAATGATGCTTTATGCCACTTTTTAGACGTTTTTCTCTTCAAAAATGAGCCCCAAAGTAAACGGATCACATAAATAGTAGTCCTAACTTTACACAGATGTTATCTATATAAGTTTAGGTCCAGCTTATATTGATAAATTGCCTGAATTATTCATAAAAGATATCCATATAAATTCTAGGCATTTCTTTTTGCAGTGGTCATCCTGCTTAGCATAAATATGTTTTCAGCATTCATGTCACACTTTCTGATGAATGCGTCATGTGTGATTTATGGTGGTAGACTGCAAAAAACCCCAAAACAAAACATAAATATAAAAATGTAAAGAAATCTATACTACATGGGTTGAAGGTAATCTCTGAAATGGCTGACGGACTGGACTGAACTAAGATGTTTCCATTATAACTCAGAAGAGAAAAAAAAATTCTAATTCCATTGACACCTGAGTAACAGTGACACAAACTCCCTTCATTATTACTAAATACTTAGTGAAGTCACACAAAACCCTGTAATAAAGATATCTGAAGTATAACATATCTGATATAGAATAACAGTATCAACTCATAAGTACATAAGTATTGCCATACTGCGACAGACCAAAAGTCAATCAGGCTCAGCATCCAAGGGTTCACCATTCCTGACAGTTGTGATAGCAAGATCCCAAAAAAGTACAAAACATTTTATGCTGCTTATCCCAGAAATAGTGGATTTTCCCCAAGTCCAATTTAATAATGTCCCAAACCTTTTTAAAACTCTGCTAAGCTAACCGCTTTTACTACATTCTCTGGAAACGAATTCCCGAGTTTAATTACATGTTGAATGAAGAAAACTTTTCTCCGATTCATTTTAAATTTACTACTTTGTAGATTCATCGCATGCCCCCTAGTCCTAGTATTTTTGGAAAGTGTAAACAGACACTTCACGTCTACCTGTTCAACTCCACTCATTATTTTATAGACCTCTATTATATCTCCCCACAGCCATCTTTTCTCCAAGCTGAAGAGCCCTAGCCGCTTTAGCCTTTCTTCATAGGGAAGTCGTCCCATCCCCTTTATCATTTTTGTCGCCCTTCTCTGCACCTTTTCTAATTCCACTATATCTATTTGAGATGCGGCAACCAGAATTGAACACAATATTTGAAGTGCGGTCGCACCATGGAGCGATACAAAGGCATTATAACGTCCTCATTTTTGTTTTCCATTCCTTTCCTAATAATACCTAACATTCTATTTGCTTTGTTAGCCGCCGCAACACACTGAGCAGAAGGTTTCAAAGTATCATCAGCGACGACACCTAGATCCCTTTCTTGGTCGGTGACTCCTAACGTGGAACCTTGCAAGACGTAGCTATAATTCGGGTTCTTCTTTCCACATGCATCGCTTTGCACTTGCTCACATTAAATGTCATATGCCATTTAGATGCCCAGTCTCGTAAGGTCCTCTTGTAATTTTTTACAATCCTCCCGCGATTTAACGACTTTGAATAACTTTGTGTCATCAGCAAATGTAATTACCTCACTAGTTACTCCCATCTCTAAGTCATTTATAAATATGTTAAAAAGCAGCAGTCCCAGCATAGACCCCTGGGGAATCCCACTAACTACCCTTCTCCATTGAGAATAATGACCTTTTAACCCTACTATCTGTTTTCTATCTTTTAACTCCCAGAATTCAAACAGCACCAACTGTGCATGAAAAGGCAACAGTGCAAATATTCCACCAGGCCGTAGAACACTAACACAACTCCTATTGTTAAAATGAGCAAGACACACCACTACAGATCCCTGCACAGAAACTTATGACTTATCAGTCACACACACAGAAACAGACCCTCATCAAATACAGGACAAGTGACTACAAATTAGAAATAGGAATGTGAAAGACAAAACCTGAATACTTCTTTGATCTGCTGTTAACTCCACTCTCATCCCTTTTCCCCTGTTCTCCATAGACAGGCTTGGAGGGGCTAGATTAGGGAGCAGAATAGGTCTTTCTGCTCCAGGCCTGTCTCTCTCCTCCTGTGCTCTGTAAGCTGCATGGGAGGTAGCACTGGTCAGTGGCATCACTGGGGCAGATCTCTGTGTGTTTCCTGCTATGCAGGGTTCAGGACAGCTGTCCTTTTTTCCCATATATCAAAGCGGGTCCTACAGGGGGTTGTTCACCACATGCTAAGGCTAATCTTAAGATATTTTATTTGAACACTAATTAGTAAAACCAATTTCAATTAAACTAATTAATTAACATATTCAAAGCTTGCAGTGATCTGAAATTAATTAAAGAGAAGCAGATTGTTTAACAAATTCATACAACATTTAAGGCACTGCTCACTGTTTTAAATTATTGGCTTCACAATAATTCATTGAGTTTTAGACAATGAATAGAATCCTTACCCATTTAATCCTGATAATATTAAACTTGAATTCATTTCCTAAACTCTGCTTGCACAGAAATGAAATTCCCAGATTGCTTGCTAATAAATCATTTTATAGCAGAACGCCTAGGGAAAAGGAAAAAAAATGCATCTATTGTTATGTCTGTTTTATGAAAGCAACATATGCTTGTACATGCCTTTACAAAATAGTTTAGTCTATTCAATTTACAAATAGCCATTAAAAGGGAATAATAAAACAGAGCTGGAAAAAGGCAATGAAACGGCTTAAAGTATGGTTACCTAGCTATAAAATTTGGGAAAAATCTATATCAGGGTAGGGAAGATAGGGGCAGCGGGTTCAGGTGCCACCAGCGTGGCAAGGTTGATCAAATTATCAGGACCTTATCCAGGTTGCCCAAAATTATGCCTGCTCAAAAGCCGGGTCTTTATGCCAGGTTTTAATGGCGTAGTGGAGGATGACTGAAGATAGAAGAGGCTCCTAGATTCATCCCTAGTACTGCAAATGCACACATACTGTGTGCATGTCTGGTAAAACTCAATACCTATATGTGTATTTTATGAAATATATCCCCGAGTGCTGATTACATCCCATTTCTGGTTAATTTCTACCCCCTGGAATGCCTACACATTTCCCTCAAACGTAGGCACTATTTGTTGGTAGGACAGTTTTATAAGAACCTACTTATGCATGTAGAATCCTGTTCTATAGACACAAGTCTCTTACAAAATTACTCCCTATATGACAATATCTGCTTGCAAGTGCAAGTTATAGAATAGGGTCGGATGCATGCGTAACTGAATATAATAATGAGCCGACAAGTGGTGTTAATGAGCAATAGTAGGCTATAATTGGCCTTACTTGGTGCTAATTGACACTACTTAGCAATTACGCATGTAACTGCTCTTAGTCGGTATTCTGTAAGTTGCATGTTCAAATTCTAGAGTGTGTATCTTCAAGAGGGGGTATGGACCTGGGAGGGCCATGGATGGGCCCCTGAGAGTGTGTCAGTATTATAGAATACTAGCATTTAAGTACCTAACTGCCTACAGTGAGGTGCGAGCATCACACTAACCACTGAGCTAGCATAAGTGCTTATGCCTAAAGTGATTTATAGGTATAAGTGTAGTTCCAAATTCTGCCCCAATCTTATCCCTAGAACTGCCTCCCCCTGCGGTGAATAAATAGTGAATAAATGTGAACACAAAACTACATTTAAAAGTACATTTACCAGCATATAGAGAATAAGCAATTTTATTAAAGCCCCTATCCATAAGTAAGCTTTGAAAATTACCATCCCTAGGTGGTTTGCAATATAATACATATGAAAGTATTATAAACTCAGTGGAGATAAAATATAGGTCTACAAACACACTAAGGCCTTATTTTAGAAGAATCCCCCACTTTGTGCTTGCCAAAATGTTCAAATCGCTAATTTTGAAACCTTTATTCTAAACGTTTTGCTAGGCAGTTTGTTGGCAGTATGTTCAAATCTTAAGGGGGCATATCAGGGGCAGGATTTGGGCGTTCCTAAGACTTGTACATTTTTCTGCTATAATGGAACAAAAAGAAAAACAAAAACCGTGCGGGGCTACAATTTAAATGTTTTAGTCTAGACCTGTTTTTATCACGACTAAATCAGAAAAACATACCCTACATGACCAAATGACCACTGGAGGGATTAAGGCATGACCCCCTTACTCCTCCAGTGGTCACTGACCCCCTCCCGCGCCCTTAAATATGAAAGAAACAGTACATACCAGCCTCTATGACAGCCTCAGATGTTATAACCAGTCCCTATTGGAGCAGCAAGCAGGACCCTGGAGTAGCCTAGTGGTTGTTGCAGTATACTGTAAAGAAGGGGACCTGGACCAATATCCCACTCTAGCTGTTACACTTGTGGTGGAAAGTTTGAGCCCTCCAAAACTCACCAAAAATCCACTGTACCTACATATAGGTGATTACTGCAACCATAATGGCTCTTGTAATGGTGTACAGTTGGATACACTGGGTTTTTGGTGGGTTTTAGAGGGCTCAGCAGACAAGATAAAGGGGGTAATGGTGAGATGTGTACCTGGGACTTTTTATGTGAAGTCCATTGCAGTGCCCCCTAGGGTGCCCCATGTCTGTATGGCCATTCTACTAGGAATGCTGGTCCCCTATACATCCCAATGGCTTGTTTTTGTGCGTTTTACACTTGAATGTGTTTTTTTAATGGTCCAAAAAGATACAGGCACTGAGCAGAAAAAAAATCTCACAAATGATCATTTTTGAAACAAAAAGATAAATGTTTTTCTGTTTCAAAAATCGCTATTTTCACTACTTCAATTTGAACATTTTGAGCAAAACGTTCAAATTCGGATTTAAATGTCATATTGAAAATGCCCTTCTAACTACATTTAGATATCAAAGGGGTGTAGTCTGGGAAAGCCTACAGCACAGACATAGATTCCCCATTTCACACAGGGAACCCACATCTGTACTTAAAAGCATAGAAATCAGTATTTACAGATGCTCTGAGGCACATATTAGTGTCTACTGTAACGGTCAACTGTAAATAATGATATCTGGGTCCTCTAATACCCCCCTGATCACCTCTTGCCCTCCTAAAGCATTAGATTCCCCCCTCGTTGCACCAACCCCCTCCCCACAGCCACAACCACCCCAATGGCAGCCCCCTGCATCAACTTCCTTGATGGGAGGCCCCACCGTATTAACCCCCGCTTACTATGGGTAACCACCTACTTACTACATGATACTCTTCCTCCAAAGCTCACACCTCCATGGGGGTCAAACTAGCAAAAATACACCCCATCCTGGCAGTTCCCCCAAAGCTCACCCCCAGGTGTCAAAGTAGAAAAATAGGCCCCACTCCTTTACTCCTTGATCCAATACTCAGGCTTACCCTTCTCCCTCAAAATGGCAACCGTGACCACTAGTGAAAAAAATCACAGTATTAATGCTAGGAGTCAGCCTTTTATATATGAACAAGATATTTGAAGTCACCCATGGCCATTTTAAAGGAGGTGATCATTGTGATATGAGTGAGTGGGCATCATTCCCACACTATTAGTCCCCAGGGACCTCCAATAAGCCTGGGAATTTGATAGGGGAAGGGTATTTTCAGCATTTTGACCCCAAGGGGAGGGCACCACGTGATGGGTGGTTGCCTACATGTGTGGGAGTTGATGCAAGAGAGCCTTCCTTTGTGTAGGTTGACTTGGTGGGAGCTGCCATGGTGTGTGTATGTGGGGGGGGGGGGGGGGGGTGGAGTGGAGTTATGACCGGGGTTGTGCCTGTGGGGGTGGGAGGTAATGGATGTTTTGGAGGGAATTATGGCCCTTTATAGAGGGAGCAGCAATTTTAGAAATCTGCTTCCATGTTTATATGTGTCGGAAAATGTGCATGTTTAATGAATATCCATAGATGTATGTGCCTGCTTTCACACAATGGGGATAATCTTGTAAAGAAGGTGCTAACTTACAAAAATGTTTGAAATACCAGCATATATGAGCATATGTACATACATGCATACATGGGTACATGCTGGAAGCACACCTAAGCACTATTCTGTAAATACAAACACATCTTATATAGCGTATCTTTTACAGGGAGGTGTGCACATGAGCAGACTCTAGCAGTGTATGCATTTATCCACATAACTTATACAATGCTATAAGTTACATATGTATCACTAGCACTCAGATGCACACACAGGTCTGTGGCTGGCATAAATGTTCTCACTTAAGTGCATACATGTGAATATACCTAGTTATGTTGGTATACTATAAAAGAAAGTTAGTGCCTACTTTCCTTTATATCATAGTCACCCTCATATAGGTGCAGTGTTATAGAATTACCCCCTCCCCACCATGTGCACAAATGCATGCTGATTTTCCAGATATGGGGAATTCATCAAAATGGCAGCCAGAGAGAGAAAGGCAAACTTTGTGGAGGAAGACACACTCATTCCGGCCTAGCAGTTTGCTGGCCACACCCATATGCCCCTACCCAGGGCCAGAGAAGGGACCAGGCAGCCATGTCCAAGGCCTGGTTGTGCCTAGTCCATAATTGACAAACATCCTATCCTAGAGAGGTAAGAGGCGTAGCCAAGGGTGGGCCTGGGTGGGCCAGGCCCACCCACTTTGGGCTCAGGCCCACCCAGTAGCAGCACACCTATGCTGATTCCCTAGCCCCACCAGCTGAAAACTCCTAACTGTCCCTCCTGCATACCTTGTAAATGGCAGATGGCATGCAGGTGAGACAAGGAGAGACCAAATCACCTGTGGGACAGGGAGGGGTTCTTCTGTCTACCCATCTTGAGTCCAGGCCCACCCAAAGTTGGATGTATGGCTACGCCCCTGGGTAAGAGCCTACAAATGGCTACACTGTGGAGCCATGGCACAGCCACAGTGGGGGAAAGGTATGTCTGATGACAGGAAGGCTAAAGCTGTGCAGCAGGGAGTAGGATGAAGTGCTAGTATGGACCCCAATTAAACAACTGTTTTGCCTGGATGTGAGCACACCAGCCTTGAAATCTTGCTGGTGCCTTAGTAATTGCTAGAACAGCAACCTGAAGGGGCTAGAGTAGAGAGCTGCATCTCGTACCATCTATATGAGCATCTGACAATGTGCACAGAAAGGAAGTTCAGAATATAAGCATTGTATTACTGGGACAGACTGAAGATCCATCAAGCCTAGAATCCTGTTCCCAACAGTGGCCAATCCAGGTCACAAGTACCTGGCAAGATCCCAAAACAGTAAAACAGATTTTATGCTGCTTATCCAGGAATAAACAGTGAATTTTCCCAAGTTCATCTTGATAATGGACTTTTAGGAAATTGTCCAAAGCTTTTTTAAACCTTACTAAGTCAACTTTTTTACCACATTTTCTGGCAACAACTTTCAGAGTTTAATTACACATTGAATGAAGAAATATTTTCTCCAATTTGTTTTTCATTTACTACTTAATAGCTTCATTGTGGGTCCCCTGGCCCTTGTATTTTTTGAAAGAGTAAATAAGCAATTCACGTCTACCTGGTCCATTCCACTCAGTATTTTATAGAACTCTAGAATATCTCCCCTGAGCCTTCTCTTCTTTAAGCTGAAGATCCCTAGCCCATCCCCTTTATCATTTTCATTATCCTTCTCTATACCTTTCTGATTCCACTATATATTTTTTGAGATGCAGTGTCAGAAGACAGGCTGTGTGGAAGAGTATTTACAAACATGTATAAAGGACGTGAAAAGAAACATGATCATATAAGTTCTAACTCTATGAATATGAAGAAACATTCAAGATATGCCTGGTACAGACTTCCCGAGCCCATACGCCATGCGCCCTCCCTGCCCATTTTCAAGTCCTTACTCAAAGCCCATCTCTTCTCCCTTGCTTTTGGCGCCTAACCACCTTCCCCATTCATGATACCTACACTGACTACATAGTTTGTAACCTTTAGATTGTAAGCTCTCTTGAGCAGGGACTGTCCTTCCCCATGTTAAACTTGTACAGCGCTGCGTAACCCTGGCAGCGCTATAGAAATGCTAAGTAGTAGTAGTAGTAAGATATGCATGTAAGAAAACATTGGTTTACTTACTTTTGAAGTCCAGAAATGATGTGCATATTAAAAATGTGATCCTAGCTTCTAAGAGATACCATACTAGCTTATAAAAGGTAAGTGCTTCCATGCCTGACAGAAAAGAATAGTGTTGCCATTTAAAGGTAGCTCTTGCATGGAAAAGTTATCCATTGTTTATGTTTAAATCATGTTTATTAACCATCCAAGTAAACAAAGTTCAATGGCAAGAATCCAGCACCATCAAATGTGAGTCCAAAACCTCATTCCCATCCACCCATCCTCCCCCCCCCTCACACCCCCGGAAATCTTGCAGCATGGAATACCTATGTGAAAAATATAAGAGCCAGATGCTACTGAGAAACTAAAAATTCAACAGTCTACTGTGAGCCTGGTGAGATAATGTTAACCAGAAGGGCTCCCACTTGTCTCGGAAGCGATGTCCTTGAGAATGAGAAAAGTCAGCCACTTGCAAACACTTTATGCGTAATTGTTCTATCAGATATGACCACCGGTGTTGAAGAGAAGGCAGAGCAGTACATATCCAGGCCACAAATACTGCCCTAAGTCCAAATAAAATCTCTTTCTGGAGAAAGTTTTTAAAGCCCTTCGGCACCGGATCACTCAAAACATAATAACCAAAAAGAAGCTGAGGATCCGGGTGTACTTCACAGGACCAAAGGTTCCAGAGAGCATTAAGAATTTGTGTCCAAAACCATTGCACCCTTGGGCAGTGCCAAAGCATATGACCCAAAGTAACTCCTCCTGAACTGCACCTTGGGCATTTGTCACTAGGCTGGAGACCTGCTCGGTAAGCCTGATGCAGGGACCTCTAGTCTCGCAGGACAAAACTTATACAAGTTCTTTCTATGCAAGATGTTTTCTACTCTTCTAGGCAAGCCCACAATAGTCTCTCAGAAGGCAAGCAGAAATAGTATCAGAAAAATTCGTGGCCCATGCCACCGCCAGGCAGCCATAATCAATATCAGGGGAAGTATCCTTGAGATATCTGTGATGAAAAGTTAAGTGCATGTGTAATTTATTTATTTTATTTATTTATTTATTGCATTTGTATCCCACATTTTCCCACCTCTTTGCAGGCTCAATGTGGCTTACAATACATCATGAATAGTGGAAGTATATTAGGAAATAGACATTTAGTGTTACAGAAGGATCTTGGGCAACATGATAATGATAAAACATGATAATAGTATAACAAGCAGATATTGTAAGACAGTTCTGAGTATATGTGGAGGAGTTATGTATGTATGTATGTTCACATTGGTTGATCTTTGTGGTATGCCTTGTTAAAGAGATGGGTCTTCAGCAGTTTGCGGAAGTCCGTTAGTTTGTAAATCATTTTTAAGTTACGTGGCAATGCATTCCATACCTGTGTGCTCAAGTAGGTAAAGTTTGACGCGTGCATTAGTTTGTATTTTAGACCTTTGCAGTTAGGGAAGTGCAGATTAAGGAATGTGTGGGATGATCTTTTGACATTCCTGGGTGGTAAGTCTATCAGGTCTGACATGTAGGCTGGTGCATCTCCGTGAATGATTTTGTGGACCAGGGAGCATATTTTGAACGTGATGCGTTAAGTACATAAGTAATGCCACACTGGGAAAAGACCAAGGGTCCATCGAGCCCAGCATCCTGTCCACGACAGCGGCCAATCCAGGCCAAGGGCACTTGGCAAGCTTCCCAAACGTACAAACATTCTATACATGTTAGTCCCGGAATTGTGGATTTTTCCCAAGTCCATTTAGTAGCGGTTTATGGACTTGTCCTTTAGGAAACCGTCTAACCCCCTTTTTAAACTCTGCCAAGCTAACCGCCTTCACCACGTTCTCCGGAAACGAATTCCAGAGTTTAATTACGCATTGGGTGAAGAAACTTTTTCTCGAATTTGTTTTAAATTTACTACACTGTAGTTTCATCGCATGCCCCCTAGTCCTAGTATTTTTGGAAAGAGTGAACAGACGCTTCACATCCACCTGTTCCACTCCACTCATTATTTTATATACCTCTATCATGTCTCCCCTCAGCCGTCTCTTCTCCAAGCTGAAAAGCCCTAGCCTCCTTAGTCTTTCTTCATAGGGAAGTCGTCTCATCCCCGTTATCATTTTAGTCGCCCTTCGCTGCACCTTTTCCAATTCCCCTATATCTTTCTTGAGATGCGGCGACCAGAATTGAACATAATACTCAAGGTGCGGTCGCACCATGGAGCGATATAGCGGCATTATAACATCCTCACACCTGTTTTCCATACCTTTCCTAATAATGCCCAACATTCTATTCACTTTCCTAGCCGCAGCAGCACACTGAGCAGAAGGTTTCAGCATATTATCGACAACGACACCCAGATCCCTTTCTTGGTCCGTAACTCCTAACGTGGAACCTTGCATGGCGTAGCTATAATTCAGGTTCTTTTTTCCCACATGCATCACCTTGCATTTGCTCACATTAAACGTCATCTGCCATTTAGCCGCCCAGTCTCCCAGTCTCGTAAGGTCCTTCTGTAATTGTTCACAATCCTGTCGCGAGTTAACGACTTTAAATAACTTTGTGTCATCAGCAAATTTAATTACCTCGCTAGTTACTCCTATCTCTAAATCATTTATAAATATATTAAAAAGCAGCGGTCCTAGCACAGACCCCTGAGGAACCCCACTAACCACCCTTCTCCATTGTGAATACTGTCCATTTAACCCCACTCTCTGTTTCCTATCCTTCAACCAGTTTTTAATCCACAATAGGACTTTTCCTCCTATCCCATGACCCTCCAATTTCCTCTGTAGCCTTTCATGAGATACCTTGTCAAACACCTTTTGAAAATCCAGATACACAATATCAACTGGCTCCCCTTTGTCCACATGTTCGTTTATTCCTTCAAAGAATTGAAGTAAATTGGTCAGGCAAGATTTCCCCACACAAAAGCCGTGCTGACTCGGTATCAGTAATCCATGTCCTCGGATGTGCTCTGTAATTTTGTTTTTAATAATAGCCTCTACCATTTTCCCCAGCACCGACGTCAGACTCACCGGTCTATAATTTCCCGGATCTCCCCTGAAACCTTTTTTAAAAATGGGCGTTACATTGGCTACCCTCCAATCTTCCGGTACCACGCTCGATTTTAAGGATAAATTGCATATCACTAGCAGTAGCTCCGCAAGCTCATTTTTCAGTTCTATCAGTACTCTAGGATGAATACCATCTGGTCCAGGAGATTTGCTACTCTTCAGTTTGCTGAACTGCCCCATTACGTCCTCCAGGTTTACCGTGAAGTCAGTAAGTTTTTCCGACTCGCCTGCTTGAAATATCATTTCCGACACCGGTATCCCACCCAAATCTTCCTCCGTGAAGACCGAAGCAAAGAATTCATTCAATCTCTCCGCTATGTCTTTGTCTTCCTTGATCGCCCCTTTTACCCCTCGGTCATCCAGCGGCCCAACCGATTCTTTTGCCGGCTTCCTGCTTTTAATATACCGAAAATTTTTTTTACTATGCTTTTTTGCCTCTAATGCTATCTTTTTTTCGTAATCCCTCTTGGCCTTCTTTATCTGCGCCTTGCATTTGCTTTGACACTCCTTATGCTGCTTTTTGTTATTTTCAGACAGTTCCTTCTTCCATTTTCTGAAGGCATTTCTCTTAGCCCTAATAGCTTCCTTCACCTCACTTTTCAACCAGGCCGGCTGTCTTTTGGACTTCCATCTTTCTTTTCTAATTTGTGGAATATGTTTGGCCTGGGCCTCCAGGATGGTATTTTTGAACAGCGTCCACGCCTGTTGTACAGTTTTTACCCTCTCAGTTGTCCCCCTAAGTTTTTTTTCCACCGTTCTTCTCATTTTATCATAGTCTCCTTTTTTAAAGTTAAACACTAACGTATTTGACTTCCTGTGTATAGTTACTTCAAGGTTGATATCAAAACTGATCATATTATGATCACTGTTATCAAGCGGCCCCAGTACCATAATGTGTAGTTTTTCTCGTAAGGGTTTAGCACTTTCATATTTCATTTTACCGAATATGAGTCTAGCTACAGTGTTCTGGGCTGTCTGGAGTTTCTTGATTATTTGCTCTTTGCAGCCGGCGTAGAGTGCGTTGCAGTAATCTAGATGACTGAGCACCATAAATTGTACCAGGTTATGGAAAACAGTCCTTGGGAAGAAAGGTCTTACTCTTTTTAATTTCCACATTGAGTGGAACATCTTCTTGGTTCCAAAAGTATAAGTTTCCCCAAGAGTCTCTTGTACATCCTCAGTCATATCTGTCCTTAAGAAAGAAGAAATATAATGGTGAAGTTGTAAACATACAAATCTGTAGGAGGCTGGTAGTGCAAATTCTCACTGTAGCTCTGGAAGGATCTTCATTTTATCCTCCTCAGTCACAACATGTAGGATATGCTTAATGCCAAGCGAGGCCCATCTAGTAAATATGCTATGGCTCTGGCCTAGTGGAAAAACAGAATTAGCACATATAGATAAATAAGGGGTCACAACAGCAGAGAAATAATGACATTTACAGAGCCATCTCCATACTCATCTGCTCGTATAAAAATCGACGTCAAAAAACCACACGGTTAACGTGATTCTATAAACTACACCTAAAGTTTATAGAATACTAGTAAAAGAGGCCCGTTTCGAACAGAAAGGAAATGGGCGCTAGCAAGGTTTCAGGGCCCCTCCCCCTCTTGTTCCCCCCTCACCCCATTCTTCTTCTCTCCCTCACCCTCCCTCCTCCTCCCCTTCCTCTCACCCCTCCTCCTCCCCTCACCCCCTCCCCCACCCCTCCTCCCTCCTCCTCTGATCCCCCTCCTCCCCCTCCTGACCCCCTCCTCCTCTGATCCCCCTCCTCCCTTCTCCTCCCCCTCCCCTCTCCCTCTTATCCCTCCCTCCTCCCCCTCCCCTCTCCCCTCTCTCTCATCTCAGAACCCCACACCCTCTCCCGTCTCAGGACCCCCACCCCCCTCTCTCTCTCTTCTCAGTACCCCCCTCTGTCCGCACCCCCCCTCCTCCGATTTCCACCACCCAGCGCCTCCCTCCCTCTGTGTCTGTGGCCTGCGAGTGCAAGGAGGACGTGTGCTGTTTAAAAAGTTTTACCTCCTGCTCGGCCGCCAACACTGAAGTGCAGCAAGTACAGACGCCGCTTCAGACAGGCTGTGGTTTCAGCTGTTCCTCTGGTCCCGCCCTCATTTCCTGTTTGCGGAAACTGAGAGCGATTGTGATTGCCTGTGGTTGGTCCCTTCTCCTTCTGACGTTGTGTTTCTTTCCCTGGCAACTATACAGAGTTCCCTCGAGGGCGGGGCAGTGATCGGGAGTGCGATTACGAACACTACACGGCTTCATTGCCACACTGCTACGGAGTCAGCTTCAGAACGCTGGAGGTGCGAATTATTATATTAGATGGACATGTGCCATGGTTGCGACTAAAATGTAGGTGCACCTATTTAGGCCATTTAAAACCAGGCCTAAATACCTGTGCCTGTTAGGTGCAGATCGGGTGTATCCCATAATAGTGTGCATATATTTTTTTTGAAACGCCCACAACCCACCCATTCCATGCCCCTTTTTAAGTGTGCACATTACAATTTACGCACACCGTATTGTTGAATTCTCCTAGAAAACTGTGTGTGTACATTCTTATTAAAGCCAATTAGTGGTACCAATTGGTTGTTAAGTACCAATTATCAGCACTGATTGGCTTGTTAATCAATTAAGTTGTGTGCGCAATTTGGCCATGTGGCCAAATTAAAGCACACAAGTTAAGGCACCATATATAGAATTTGGGGGTCAATGTACTGACATATGAAACAGCTAAAAAATGTGATCTAATAAAGTCATACTTGTCCATGTGTCTTTTTAATTAAGCCAAAAATGATTCCTAAAAAATGCATCTCTCTGAACTGAACGTCTGGTAAAGAAATAAAGGTGCATTAAAGAAAGGAAGTTGTTCGTGTTTTTCCTATAATTTGTGTCTCCTGCATAATCTTTATTCCACAGGGCACATAAAATCAATTTTTGTCGACAATTTAATTGGACCTTGGAAGATGTTCATTTGCAGAATGCTGATTAGCACAAATGGTATTTGTTTTATTTTTTTTTCTCAGTAGGCCACAGCCTTAAGGTATGGCTGTGAGATCATTGTTTTCCTTGGATGCTTAAGCTGGCTGTCCAGATAATGATAAATATGAACAATGGCCTCTTCATAAATTGTCCTTCTGTTATTTTATACATAATTAGAAACATACCATCCACTAATGGTAAATAAACCCAAACTATTTGGGACTTATGAATTACTAAAAAAAAAGGCTTGAATAATTCATCTTTGTACGGCATCATTCAAATTTGTTTCCATAGTTTGTTGTTCATATATTTGTTACTCTTATATTCTTAAAATAAACCAGGAATGTTTTATCATATTTGGACAAATCGATGATGTCTCTGCTGCTCTCCTATAAATTAATGGCCTGTTTTAGTTACATTTTTGAATCAATGAGCATTGTACAAGGAAGTAATAAAAATCCTCAGATTAAAGATTTCAAGCTATAAGAACTACCATATATTATTTCTCTTTTAACCAAAACAAGTTTTCAGATAATGAGATGGGCCAAGCACTTCCTCTGGGAATAATTCTTCATTTGGTTTTCATATAGCATTTAAGTCATGCTAATGAGAGATTCTAGATTGCCTTGCATACTTTATTTTGAAAATATTGTACTTTTCCAATTAAACCATGAATAAACCACTATAATAGGAATTTGTAATTTCACTAGATTAGGGAATATTGGTACTTAGGTTTCAAATGAAGACATATTGATGGTTTTCAAAGATACAATATTCAACGTGATACTTGTCTCAGCATGTGGTGAATGTATAACTCACTTAAGGGAAAGTTATCAATGTGGGCTACTTTAAAGATGCTATTTTACTGTTAACCCCAGATATTATTAGGTAACCACACTGTAAATCAAGGTTAACTCTCGATAACTAGTTGTATCAATATAATATCCAAAATTATCAACAACTGTATATAGCATCAAACAAATATTTTATTCTGACTGTTAAATAATAACTATAAATTTACTTATACAATATATCACATTGTTATAAAATATAGATCAATTCATCCCACACATACTCACTTATCCTTACTACTCATTCATACTATTAATCCACATATTCATATAACAGGACTATTATCTCAGTGGATATCGAAAATATTTTTCTTATTCCATACCAGACAGCTATGGCATTGTATACTTTTCCAATCTCAATAATAGAATCATTCTGTATCCTGATCATCAAAATTGTCCACTGAATTTGTATTGAAGATTTCAATGTCATATATTCCATCCAAGTTGAAAAATCATATCCTCATCCAAAGTTGAAATTGAAGATTCTCAGAATACCAGTTGTATATATAGATAGAGCATCTCTGTTCACCAAACCTTCGACACCCCGTCAAGGTAAAACTTCCAGTTTCCAGATAATGCCAACTGTTAATTTTCAATCGATGAAATCCCAAAAAGGATGATTATACACTGAATAATCGAGTAACCACAAAAGGACCCGGCATGATCATGTTTCGCTATCATTAAGCGTCTTCAGGGGTCTTGTGTTCAGCTTTTCAAGATGGTTGGATACTCGACAATCTGCAGTATGCCGGTGAGACTGCCCCTAAGGACGCTCACCGTAACGCATAACCAGTGCTTTTTTTGTAAGAAAAAAGGTGCCGGTACTCATGCAGGGCAACCTGGGGGGTGGGGCTACTATAAAAGCTCCGCCCCATATATAACTCCACCCCTACGGTAGCCACACCCCACGGTAGCCACACCCCTTTACCAGCCATAGAGCATATAAAAAGCATCTTTGGGAATATTACACCAGTCCCTAGAATACCAATAACATCTCTTACTGACAAAACATAACAAACAGGGTGTTCCACACAGAACTACATATCAGAAGATCTTGATGGAGTCACAATAAGTAATGCTGATCTTAGTGCCTGGGTATAATACTAACAATCTGACCTGCCTTATTCCAGCAGCATTAAGAACCTAAAAATGTAGAAGTCCATAATTCTGCTATAGATAGTATTTAAAAACACTGTAAAGTTCTATAAAATGAATAGATGAAAAAAGTACACAAAAAGGTCCACTAACATAACTTTCAGGAACAAATAAAGACTTTCCTTTTTTTTCCTGTGTAAATCAATCCATTTTAGTGAAGCATCATGCATTCATATGTGCAAAATAAATGTATAAACGGTGAAAACAGCATAGACCTAAACAAAGCTGATGAAAACCATTTCCTCTACAAATTGAAGTTTCTTTATTTCTTCCCCAGCTTTACTAAGATTTCTCAAGCAGTGACGAATCTTTCCTGCTATCACTTATTTCTGCACTACTGCTACCTATACCTGGATCAGTTCTGAACAAAAAGAAATAAAGCAAAATCTAAAGCATTTGTTAATTTCAGAACTAGATCTAGCCATCCACATTGAGCTATCTGTTTGCCTTTTCTGGCTCATACATGCCCTTAGCATTATATTTTATATACTTCATTTTCTTGAAGCCATAATCCTGTATTTGTGACATCAATCATTTCCAGATCAAATTAGAGATCATGTTGTTGTAAATAGATGCAAATGTCAGTATCTTTATTCTTTAGCATAAGCTTTCTCTAAACTGCTAGATGTAGATGCAGACCTGATACCAAAACACATGCATTTGACTGCCTTCACACACACCAAGAACCAACCCGCAGTCTAGCTTCTCTCCCTCTCTTCCACTCTCCTCCCCGTCCCGTATCTCCCCCTCCACTCCCCTATCCCACCCACGGTCCGACATCTCCCCTCTTTCTCAAGCTCCAGTGTCCTACCTTCAAGCTTGTCTTTCAGACCACCGGCAACGACAGCAGTTCAAACAGATCACCCAGCACCGACGTTTTCTTTCTCAGGCTGTGGGCTGTGCTGGAGGAGCTTGTTTGCTGCCCTGAACCAGCCTCTCTGATTTGTCATGGTGGGGGTGGGGGACAGGGGCGCAGCAGCACAAACGGGTGCCCCACTGCTGGTGCTCAGCTGTACCCTGCCTGTTGCAGGCATTTTTCCAACTTCAGAGCTTACGGAGGGAGCAGTTGTGCTGGTGAGCAGTTGTTGATGGCGTCCATTCTTCTTCTCTGTCCCGCGCGATTCAAGGCAGTGCACGAGGCAGGCAGGAGCAGGACCTGGCTTCACAACACGCATGCGCCATTGCTCAGGCGACCTCTTCGTTGCTGTCGGGTGCGTGCAGTTGTTAAGCCTGCCTGCCGAAGCTGATAGGGTAAGGGGTTGGTGACGTGACAAACTTCAGCCGTCGCCACAGCGGAGCTGCTCAGCAGGAGACTCTGACTTTTGTGAGAGAGTTCTGTCAGCCTGAGAAAAAAAGGTGCCAGTACGCCGTACCGGTGCATACCAGCACAAAAAAAGCACTGCGCATAACTGACTCAAATGGCAAAAATGTCACCTATATGAAGACTCAACTGTAAGAAACATACGTCAATGTACTGCCAGACTTTAACAACAGCCAAAAAACAATATTTCTCTCAACACATAGAACAAGCTGCAAATTCAACCAAGCAACTATTTAAAATAGTAAACAGCCTACCGCAAACCCCACAACAGAACCAGCCTTCTCAGTCACAACAAACCAGCAAATGATTTTGCCACATACTTTGACAACAAAATTAAACTCCATCAGGACCTACAGACAGTTCCATCAAAGCTCCTACCAGCTAATGAAGAGAATGCTCCCTCTGGCAAGTCAAGATTCGTCAGCACAACACCTCTTCGAGAGAAGCTCCACTGGCTCCCCATCAGAGAAAGAATTAACTTCAAAATCTACACAATGATTTACAGGATATTACACGGAGAAGCTCCCACCTACATGAATCGCCTTATCGACCTCCCAATCAGGAACAGTTTGACGTCTTCCCGTTCATACCTTAATCTACACCTCCCCAACTGCAAAGGTTTTAAGTACAAAACCCTCTATGCATCCAATTTCTCCTCAGGTAGCAAGCTCTGGAATGCTCTACCAAGACCTATCCATACCATTAATAGACTTTTGCCCTTCAGAAAAGCACTGAAGACCCATCTCTTCAAGATAGCCTACCCGAACGATTCAACTTAACCAAAACCTGTCCACCTGATTCTTTTTGACAAGAGTTAAACTGACCATGTTTCCCATAATACTTCTACTACCCTATATCCATTCATTTCCATCTTTATACGCCTACCTTCCAACACTCATTTTCTTCTGCACCCAATTCCTCCTATGCTCAACTTACTTATCCGTTAACCCCATTAATTATGCATTTATTACAAACTGTATTTTATCCCTACGACTTTGTAATTCTTTATATTGTTACTATGTAAGCCCATTGAGCCTGCCATGTGTGGGAAAGCGCGGGGTACAAATGTAATAAATAATAATAATAATAATAATAAACTAGATCCTGCTGTGCCTGCTAGAGTCTATCTGTTAATGCTGTGGTACAAAGTTTTTAAAACTAAGGGGGAAATGACTATGGAGATTAGTAGATAAAATTTGCTTTTTTATATTTTTATTTTGACTATCATTAACCTACAATTCCTCCTTTAAACCCCAATCTAAGTTCCCAAAGCACAAAGCAAAATAGTGTTCACTTACCAGAGAAATGTCCTCTTCTCTCAGAACTTCTCAGAAAGTCAAGAGAAATTGCTAAGTCGATGTTACGTTTGTCGAAGTGAGAGTGAATTTCACTGAGGAGTGCAGTGAGGACAATCTTGGTAGTATAATGAACTCTGAAACCCGATTGTTTGGGGTGTTGGAAAGTTGGACATAAACATTTTTTTCTAGTACTTTAGAAAGAAAACACAGATTGGACACAAGACGATAATGAACTGGGTACTGGGGATCAAGAGTAGGTTTCTTAAGAATAGAACGAACGACTGTTGCTTTCCAGGAAAGAGGAACTTAGCTGCAAGAGAGATGATCTGCACAGAAACTGTGACAGGGAATCTGCCTCGATACCAGGGTTGCTGGATTTCTCAGCAGCCTTTGACACTGTGGATCAAAACAGGGCCGGCCCTAGGGTTTCTAGCGCCCTCCTGCAGTCTATTAGTCGGCGCCCCTACCCATCCAGGGGTGGGATCACTATGGCTCCGCCCCCACAGTAGACACACCCCTTTTACCAGCCATGGCATCATTAAAAATATTACACCAGTATAGAAGAAAAATAACTTAGCACACAGACCAGGAATTAACCTGAAATCCTAAGAAGTTAGACTCTGCATGCAGCACAATAGCCTTCCCATCCAGCACAGCTTAGGATCTAGCTAGGGCAGACTTAATCAGCATAAATTAACATATTCTACAATCTGAGTTGGACAGACTAACAGGAGTTACTGAAGTGGGAATGAGAGATAGGAGATTGGTGATGGTTAGGAATTGAAAGCAGCCATCTAGCCCTCCTGTCCTGTGAGTTGCTGTGTTGGGGTGGGGGTGGAAAAGGGTGGGTCAGGTGCAGCACTAAACAGCAGTCTCTGACAAAACAAGGGTCCAGGCTGTGCTGTGCTGTCTCTGAGCCCTCTCTGGGCTGGATTCCAGCTCCTGGTTTCACTCTCAATCTCAATGTGTTTGGAGCAGTGAGGTCCTCTGACAAACACAACAGGAGGATATTTCTCTGCTTGGGAGGGGGGAGGGGACTGGACAGAGAGCTGACAGCTCCTGCTTTGGAGCCAGACTGAGATGAGCAGGAGAGATTAGATAAACAAAAGCCTCAGCAGGCGCCCTTGAAGGCAGACGCCCTCCTGCAGTGCATAGCCTGCTTACCGGGTTTGACCGGCCCTGGATCAAAATATGAACCTTACAAGACTGGCAGAAACAGGAATCAGTGGCACAGTACTTGCAAGGTTCAAATTCTATTTCTCAGGCAGAGAACGTTCTGTAACAGCACTTCATTATCTTAGGCACTGAACTGTGGGGTGTCACAGGGATCTATACTGTCTCCCATTTTATTTAATATCTACCTCAAGCCTCTGGCTGAATTGCTTCAGTCAATGGACATAAAATTCTACATCTATGATGATGTGCAACTACTCATATCCATTGAACCAGATTTACCCACAGATCTGAGAATCCAAGCAAAACAGAGATTCTTTGGATACCTAACACAAGTGGACAAATACCTGACTTCAAAATACCTTTTAGGAAGTATGAACTCCCTCTAAAATCACAGGTCAGGAATCTTGGGATACTTCTAGACTCATCGCTCATTCTGATCCTGCAAATTCAAATAACCTTTTAAAATTGTCTCTATCATTTATGGCAGCTACAGAATCTCTCTCCATATATTGAAAAAATGAGTCTGACCACAATGGTCCTTGCCATGATGACATCATGACTAGACTACTGCAACGTCCTCTACACTGGTCAAACCAAAAAGAGTTTGCATCAGCTCCAACTAATTCAGAATGCTGCAGTATGACTGATAGAAGGCTGAAAATGGCATGACCACATCACACCCTTCCTGCAAAAACTACACTGGCTACCAGCACTTTACAGGGCTAAATTTAAAGCTCTGTTTGATTTTCAAGGTCCTCAGACAAAACGGGCCAGAGTACTTAAAAAATAAGTTAGCCTGTAACACACCTTTGAGACCTCTATGATCCTCTTATGGAGCATCACTGTTTCTCCCCTCATCAAAATAAAGTGAGCCTTCTCAGGAGTAGCCTCCACGTTCTGCAATTTACTCCCAGAGGGGCTATGTATAACTCACTACCTCTGCTTCAGGATGCAGGTAAAAGCCTGACTCTTCTCCCAAGCCTTTAATACATAGGGTGACTGACTATGCACTCATTCTGCACCTGAACTAGCTTGCTATGCATATTGTAACTTAGATCAGTTTCTTCTATCTTGTTTAACTGTACAAAGAACTTGCCTTTAGTTTATCCACCCATCTATTTATCTCAACTGACTCTATACCATTCATCTTGTCCCCATCTATATATCTCCACTTGGCCCCTTAGCTATATGGTAAGCTGTATTGTAGAAAAGCATTAGTATCATACCAATGTTATTTGAATGTTCTAAATGTGTGCGTATTAGATATTTCATTAATATTATGCTGACTTTGTATTGTATCTGTTATTTGAATTTCAGTGCTATTAAATGTGTATAATTTATGATCCTGTTTCATGGTAGTCCTATTATTAGATTTCAATTTGCTGTTTTCCAAGTTTACTTCATTCATTGTATTTATGTTGGTCATTTTTCTATTGTTATGCTATTAACAAAATTGTAAGTTTTTATTTTTTATCAAATTTTCAAATATAATCAAGCATAATACTTGTACAGAAAAGTATAGTCTGACTCAACATTACCATGTTACTAAGAAAAAGAAATAAAAGAGAAAAGGAAAAAAAATCATTTTTTTGCCAGACATTCTTCAAGTCCACTAATCTAGATTCAAGGTGTTAAACAATGGAAATTCAAATAATAAGATACATTTCAGGAATTTGCTTCGACTGAAAAACCTAAAGGTACCGATTAAATATTTATAAAGGAAATTGTAAGTCTTAAGTTAAACTGTACCTGCTGTACACTGTCTTGGGTGAATCTCTTCATAAATGTGGTTAATAAATCTAAATCGATCAATCAATACATTTAAAGATTAGGGATAAAAGAGGAATTGTAGGTTTTTTGATAAAGAAAGTTTGAATTTAAAAAAGCTAAACTTTATTAACTAGTTTCCATGTAATACCCTTTCCCCATAGTTATAAACTTAAACTTTCTGCCACAGCCTACAACATTAATAGATAGCCTCTACAAGGTACAGCAGGGCCTAATTCAGTTTTCATAAGAATTCAGCAGGCACACCAGTTAGGCCCTGTTAAACAGTTGGAACGGTGCCCACGAACAGTTATCCTCAAACTGCTTAACTATGTACATAAGCAGGAGAGTCTGTGGGCAGTCACATCAGGGGGACCCTGGTCTATGAAAACAATAAGATTTTATGCTTTCAAGATTTCTCTGTGGCGGAGATGGCTCACTATAACAAATTTGTGCCAGCGTGTTTGTTACATGAAGAAAAGTGCCTTTAACTTTGATGTATCTGGCCAAGCTCCGGGTCCAGCATGATGGTAAGACTCATATTTTCTCTCAAGCTGCAGAGGCTCTACACTTTGCTGAAAACATCTCAGGGCCCAGTGACAATTGTTGAACAGCTTTTCCACTTTGCGGTATCTATCCCGTCTGAATAACCCCCTTTGTAGAGGGGCTTATGTTTTGTGTGACTCTGTAGTGGCTTTTACAATTTGCTAGCAGGGTTCCAGTCTTGGTGATGCATCTTCGTGAACAGTTTTTTTAAATCCAGGGACACCCACTGTGGTTCTTGTCTTTGCCCACCTTGAGGGCCTCAGGTTGGTTTTTTTTTTTTTGGGGGGGGGGGGATGAGACAGAGTTGGGATATTTCACCATTATTTTTTATTCATGACCTATTTGTGGTCCCTATGGATGTATGAACATGTAGGCTGGGGAACCCAGTTCTATGATTGGCCATATTTGTGCCCTCTGTGGAAGTGATGCATAGGGGTGCTCCCTGATGGTCTTTTGCCAACTGGAGATTTTTTCTCTTCAGTCGGCAAATGCTGGGGGACCTTATGTACACTGATTTAGGCTACAGCTTTATGAACCGTGCCATTTGTTTCTTGGACACACTGGACATTTACTGCTCATCTAGTTGCTGCAGATCTCCTACTGCGGTTAGAGAGTTATGGGATGATTACATTTTTGGTTGCTGTTTATTGACTTTGCCAATGTGTGGAGTTCCATTGTTTTGAGTGGGGTGCTTTACTTGGGTAGGCTTACAGTTGTAACAGGAGCATTGGGGGAGGGAGCAGGTTCTCATACTGACCTAGGTCCTCTATGGTATGACTGCTAGATCGTTCTCTCTGAGAGGGTTAGGGGAGGGGGTGGGGTGCTGAGGTTTTGGGGTTTTTTTTTTTGCTGGAGTTTCTTTTCTGTTTTTTTTCCTGTATGTTCCCAGTGTTTAAAGCACAAAGTTTGAACTACGTGAATACTAAGAATGATGAATGATAAGAACAATAAAAGGTAGCAAAAGTATGAATATGTTCTCCATAACTTGTTTTTTTTTCCTTATGAAGTTGTCTGTAAAAAGTTCTCTCTAAAACAGTAAAAGTGAGATTAATAAATTCAATACTGTTGCAAAATACAGGAAATATTTCATATGAATTAGCTAAGTGTGTCAACCACCTTTCCTGTGGAAGCGTATGTGCACATTTCACATTAACAGTGATAACCTTTTGCATATTTTCTGCCCATAAAGCTGTCTCCAAATTGACTATTTATTCATGTAACTAACTCAAATAGCTATGATTTATTTATGACTTTTTTTTTTTTGCAGTTGTGTTATCTCCAGCAAGGACACACTGAGGGCAAGACAGTTCAAATTTTATTTCTCAGTGCTCTTATTATGTAAATAATATATTCTAGTTCTTTAAAATAGGAAAGTTAGAGATGCTAATAACATTCATAAATGGACAATCCATCAAAAGACAGGCCTTAAAAAACCATCAAGATTGTTTGTAGACTGTAGTTTTCTGCAAAAGATTCTTATGATTTATCACAGTAATTTAATAGAAAGCAACAATGACTTTAGTGCAGATCTATTATAAAATGACTTTTAAAATAAATCTTCAAATAAGTATATAAACAGATATAAATACAGTAAGGAGTTAATTTTATCACATTGGGCCTATATTTTGGCCATATATAGAATTTGGAGGTAAGTGTACAGAATTTACTTTTTTGTATTTATTTTTTGGAGAAGGCTGATCAGGGGTGGAGAATGGGCATGGAAACACTATCTAGCTAGTGTGTTTTGATTACTGCGTGCTAACTGGTTAGCGCATTCAATCAGTAGCCCTTAGTGTCATTTAAATAGGAGGCAGTAAGTGCTCCCTCATCAATTTTTTCAGTTTATGTGTGCTAATGCAAACATTAGCGCACAACTTGAAAAAGAAATACTGGAAATTGCTCTGTTTCCTAGGTGCGCTAGAAATGGGCTTAACACGTGGGAAAGTCCCATGTTAGCATGCGCTAAGCCCATTTGCTAGCGGATTTTAGTAAACCTGCCCCTCAGTGTTAAAGGTGAAAGCCTTATATTATCAAAAGGAATGGAAAACAAAAATGAGGATGTTATAATGCCTTTGTATCGCACCTCGAATATTGTGGTCAATTCTGGTCGCCGTATCTCAAAAAAGATATAATGGAATTAGAAAAGGTGCAGAGAAGGGCGATGAAAATGATAAAGGGGATGGGACGACTTCCCTATGAGGAAAGGCTAAAGCGTCTAGGGCTCTTCAGCTTGGAGAAAAGGTGGCTGAGGGGAGATATGATAGAGGTCTATAAAATAATGAGTGGAGTGGAACGGGTAGATGTGAAGCATCTGTTTAAGCTTTCCAAAAATACTAGAACTAGGGGGCATGCGATGAAGCTACAATGTAGTAAATTTAAAACAAATTGGAGAAAATGTTTCTTCACTCAACGTGTTATTAAACTCTGGAATTCGTTGCCAGAGAATGTGGTAAAGGCGATTAGCTTAGCGGAGTTTAAAAAAAGGTTTGGACGTCTTCCTAAAGAAAAAGTCCATAGACCATTATTAAATGGACTTGGGGAAAATCCACCATTTCTGGGATAAACAGTATAGAATGTTTTGTACTTTTTTGGGATCTTGCCAGGTATTTGTGACCTGGATTGGTCACTGTTGGAAACAGGATGCTGGGCTCGATGGACCTTTGGTCTTTCCCAGTATGGCAATACTTATGTACTTATGTAAGTTGAAAATTTATTTCCCACAGAGGAAGAGCACAGCCAGAGCTCGTGCTGCTATATTGGCCAAGTCAACAGGATGAAATGAGTCCATTCAGATTGGCCTTATGTTGCAATTAGTTTTATTTGAAGATGACATAACTCCATTGAACGTAGCCTTCATCAGACTTCTCTCAGTGGGCAGTTATTTCTTTGGGGTCATTTCAGAGAAAGGTATAATCTTGACTACAGAAAGAAATTAATTATAGTGTTCAGGTAAAAACCTTTTTCATCCTAAGGTAGTCAGAGTTAATCTTTAATTGGAGTCTTTATGCACTGACTAAGTCATGGTCTTATTAGTTTCTAGGAACTCATCCAACTTAATTTTAAAAATGTTTACTGAAGCAGTGAAAACTGTTTAAGCTGGCAACATATTCCATAATTTCAATGAAAACTATATTCCTACATGTGCTGTTTAATATTTTTAAAGACTATATATGCACCTTGTACCAATTACACATTTTCTGTTTTAGTGAGTTTCATTTAAGTGATAGCACCTGTTGGGGAAGGCCAGTCCATCTATCTGTCTGCCCGTTTATCCATATGCATGGGTTTGTTTATCATGTGCAAGCAAATCTAGGTGTAGTGATAGAGTAGGTACCAGCAGCAGTCATTAGAAAGACTTAAACAGCTGACCAGTGGGAACTCAAGTCCTGCTGGCAGAATGATCATGTAAGAGTTGTGGCGTCAGTGGAGGAACCCACCAGCAGCCTTTTAAGGTGGGGCAGGGGAGGAAGAGAGGGAAAGAGTGGGGTGAAAGGGAAATACAAGAGGCTAGTATGTAAGGGTGAGTGCTAGAAGGGAGGGGAAATAAGAGAGGGTGAAGAGAGGTGCAGTAAACTGGAAAGAAGTAAAGAAGGAGAAAGGAAGGAGAACCCTGAAATAGGGAGGATGGGAGGGAAGGGCTGGGGAGAGTGCAAGGGGATTGTGAGGAAAGGCAGTGAGTGAAGGGGTCAGTGCCAGCTAAGGGAAAGCTACATATCTCTTATCCACCCTGACACAGTTCCACAGACATCTAATTGCACTCTTCCTATAGATATAAATAAATATAAATAAACACAGCATAGAACTGATAGACAACACATATACCACCTGTCACCACAAACCGTTCACACAGTTCCCCCATCCACCCAGCCACCTACAGAGCCTGTGTTGCCATAGCAAGACATTTTACCATAGCTTTTCATACTCAGTCCCCCATATGTGTTATGTCTGTGAATGGAAGAAGAGGAAGCACATCACTATGTCACACATTACATCAGTGGCGTCGCGAGGGCAGCTGACACCCGGGGCGGGTCGCCGCTGCGCACCCCTCAGGTGCAGCGCGACGCACCCTCCCCCCTCCGTAACGCAACCCCCCCCCCCCCCGCGAGAACATACCTGGAAGGTGGTGAGGGGAGGGCGGGAGGGCCAATCCGCCGAGTGCACGCCGCTGGGGGGTGTCGGCGCCTCGCTGGTTCCTTGCTCTCTCTGCCCTGGAACAGGAAGTAACCTGTTCCGGGGCAGAGAGAGCAAGGAACCAGCAAGGCGCCGACACCCCCCAGCGGCATGCACCCGGGGCAGACCGCCCCACCGCCCCCCCTTCCTACGCCACTGCATTACATTATTTATTTATTACATTTGTACCCCGCACTTTCACACTCAAAGCAGGGTCAATGCAGCTTACATAGTAATTGGGATTACAAAGTATTGGTGGAGAGAAATAAGTTGAGTATTATCGGAGTAATAAAAGAAATAGGAATGTAGAAATGCAGGGATGAGGGGAGTAGGAGAAGTATGAGCAAGGGTAAGTGAGCAATTGGAGGGTAGATGAGGCGGAGGGGAATGGGCAAGAGTGAAGGGAGTAGGAGAGGTGCGAGTAAGGGTAGGTGAGCATTGGGGGAGGGGGTCGATGAGATATGAGATTATGATATGCGTATGTAACCCAGGTCTCAACCGGTTCAAGCTCTGAACCTGTGTACACAAAACAGTCATGGCTCATTCAGGCCATTCTCCCCACACTCACATATGCAGTCTCCAGTCAAACTGGGGGTAGGCAAATGGTCCGGAATAGCGATCTGGGGGTTTGGGAGACACTTCTATACGTTCGGTTCCACTCTGCTCCTCAGTCCAGGAACCATACTGCACTCCAAGAGGTTGAACAACAAACTTAACTTTTATTTAACTTTCAACAACAAACAGATGGCAACATGAACTTTCCTTCTTCACAGACAGTTAGTTCAACTTTCACAAAAAATTATAACGTAGTGCCAAGACTATTGATGTTTACAGGAACCCCAATTCGGGTTCTTTCCTCCTTCAGGGTATATGTACAGGGGATCTTTTTCCTGGGCTATTTACATATAGACAAACGCTCCTGTCCATGCCTATCCCGGTATTCAGGTGACGATTTAAGGGCTATACTCCTTCTTCCACCCTCTTCTTTTCCCTTAGGCACAGACCCCTTTAGGGCTGTCCTCCTTCTGCAGGTGCACCTCGCTGGGTCACACCCTGGCCTTGAGCAGACACTTTCTGCTCTAAGTCCTGCTCCTGGGTAGGAATCCCCAGGCCTCCCAGAGCTCTTACTCCTTCTCCAGTTACTGCTCCTGAGTCCTGCGACAATAACTGCTCTTGATTTCAGCTCTATTCTAACTGACAATCCAGGACCCCTTTTCTCCTCCCGGGTAATTGGCAGGGGATAATGCAGGTAGATTGCACCAGAAGGCTCCTAAAGAATCCCAGATAATCAAACCACACTGGAGGCAACCAAAGGCACCTCAGGCAACCAAAGATCATGTGCTTTCACATGCAACTACGTTTATTAACTCCCAACTACTCCCAGAAATGTGTCACTCTACAGAACATGGGCACTCTCCCTGGGCTGGGCTTCCTCCCACCCTGGGACCTCCCAGTCACTCCCCTCAGTGACTCTTTACAGGGTTTACTCTTCTAGTAATCCCTAACCTAATAGGGGATTACACTTTATTCCGCATGTACCTTGGCAGTTCATCACAGATTACAAAACCAAGACCCTGGGAATAGCCCAGGGAATTACAAAAAGATCAAATTCTGGCATGAAATTCTAGACATTATTTTTAAGATATTGCTTAAAAAGTCATGCTTTTAATCATTTCCTAAAACCCAGATAGACATCTAAATTTCTAAGTTCCCTAGGTAAGCAATTTCAGGTAAGTAAAGGACGATTTAAAGATACTCAGATACTGAACATTTTTAGATGATGAAAAATGCAATGTCATAGAGTCTCTTAGTTTAACCAGCATAGTCACAGCAGGGCGAATCACTAAGGCAGAGGCGTAGCCAGGTTTTGATGTCAGGGGGAGCAGACTTTTGTAAAATAGGCACCAGTGTAAGGCTGAAGGGCCAAGAGAGAGGGAAGGGCTAAAATCTGCATAAGCATAGGTGGTTAGTGATTCAGATATTTGAAGAGGCTAAAGTGGGGTGGGGAGCTGGGGTGGGGTGTTGCACATCAAGTTTAAATTCTTAGGGTGGTTACACCTGTGTCAACAGTAAAGGAACAGTAGGGGCACTTTTGAACACAACAGGGAAGGACCCCTTAGCTATATCACTCTAGTGCGACTGCACCAGCTGTCTTCCACACCCCTACCTCCCACCTCTGTTTCTGATGGTAATATGCACACTGAACATGTTCCATGGAATTATGTGCCAAAAAAAAGCACTGTAAATGAAATCCTTTGTTTAATGGCAACAATAAAATGATTTGCTTATCCATATTTTTGGTAGGTTGCCAAATGACCACCAAGCTTATTTATTTTATTTCCAAGATTTTTATACTGCTCTATCCTACGTCCTAGGCGGATTTACAATAAACACATACAGATGTACTGCCCTTTAGTTTATTTATTTATTTGTTGCATTTGTATCACACATTTTCCCACCTATTTTCAGGCTCAATATGGCTTACATTGTGCCGGAGTGGCGATCGCCATTTCCGGGTTGAGAAATACAAAGTGATGTTGCATTAGAGTTCACTTAACCCTCCATTGCCTGCTGCATTGAGCCTGCTATGAGTGGGAAAGCGCGGGGTACAAATGTAACAAAAATAAAATAAATAAATAAAAATATATGATAAGGTAAATTACAAAGTAGCTTTCGTTTATTGTTCAGTTACCAAACATGTTTGGAATATGTATTAGCTGTACCTAATTGTTAGAGCAGCAGGCTGAGAACCAGGGAAACTAGGGTTCAAATCCAACTGCCGCTCCTTCAGATCTTGGACAAGTCACTGAACCATCCACTCGCTGCCTTAGATACAAACTTCTATCGTAAGCCCTCCAGGGACAGGGAAATATCTACTGTACCTGAATACAACTTGCATTGAGATACAACTGAGAATGGCATGAGCTAAATCCAGATCCAAAATAGACACTCAAACTGCACTAATCCTACCAATGAAAAGTCAGCACTTCAAATATTCTAAAAGGCCAATACAATTCCAGTTGCAAAAAGAGAACAACGGAATTCAGAAACTACTTGTTAAAAGAATCCTTCTCTGTAGTTACAAAAGGAAAACACAGATCATCCTATATAATAATTCTCACCACCAACGTTCTAATGTGGGACTGCCTGGGTCCGTGGCTCCTGGAGTTGCTGAGCCAGGCTCCGTAGCCAGGATGACGTCACTAACAGCTGACTCCTCCCCCTACCCTCCTCCTCTCGCCTCCACATCACTGCCCCTGGAGTAAGACCCCGGAGGAGCGCAGTGACGTGACAGGCGAGAGGAGGAGCGGCTGCAGAGACTGCGTTGTAAGACTCGGGCATTTGCGAATGATTTGGGCTGGGTTTTAAAACATTTATCGTTTCTTTTCTTTTTGTAGTGGCCGCTGCTGCTCAACAGGGGAAGCAGCAGCGGCCAGACAGCGTTATCACTGGCAGCTGCAGGTGGCGAGGGGGTTTGATGCGCTGGGGGGGAGGGGAGGGTCGCTGGACATGGGTAGCTGCAGGGGGGGCAGGGGGAGAGGAGGGTCGCTGGACATGGATGGCTGGAGGCGGGGCAGGGGAGAAGGAGGTGGGGAGGAGGTCCTGAGACCAGAGAGGTGGGGGTGGGGAGGGGGCCCACTCACTCACTCACTGTCTCTCACATACACTCTCTCTGACACACTCCCTGTCTATCACACTCTATCTCTCTGTCACACACACACAGTCTCACACACACACACACACACACACACACACACACACACAGATACTCTCTCTCTCACAAACACACACACACACATGCTGTCTCTGTCTCTCTCTCTCTCATTCTCTCTATGACACACACACTCCATCTCTCACACACACTCTCTCTCAAACATACGCACTCTGAGGAAAACCTTGCTAGCGCCTGTTTCATTTGTGTCAGAAATGGGCCTTTTTTACTAGTCACCTAGTAAAACACTAAGGGCCTCTTTTACCAAACCACGCTAGCGATTCACTGGCAGCAATGCCGACGAAACCCATTCTAAGTGAATGGGCTTTGTCAGCATTGCCGCACCGAAAATCGCTAGCACAGTTTAGTAAAAGGGGCCCTAAGAGACTACAGATTAGAAACAAATACCTAGAAAAAATGAAATAAACCCTCCAAAACCAGACTGTGAGCAGCAGAACATTGAAAAAAAAGAGAAAGACATTTACTGCTGTTCCGAACAAAGTACAAGAAATCCTCATTTCTCTAAATATTAAAAAGCAAAAATGTATTGTTGTCTGAGCTTTTCTTTTTCCACTTAGGAGAAAACCAACAATAGGATTTAGTAAAGAGAGATCAGGAACAACCTAAGTATTTTCCAGGATCTAATTTCCATTTTCTGCTGTTCACTGTCTGTCTTCTTCCTTTCTTCTCTTATATCTTACTCTGACTCTGATCCTTCTGTCTCATTTTTTTCTCCACTTCTCTCATCTGCTTTTCTTTTTTACCTACCTTTAGCTAGATTTTATTCCTCTTTCTCCCCACCACCTAATCCTCAGTCTCCATCTTTCACCTACTTACCAGCTTCTTATTCTGTCCGCTTACCTCCTTAGTTCTCCCAATCCTATATGTCTTATTTTAACCCCCTTTCTCCTATGTCCTGTCTTTCACCCACTTCTAGTCTCCTATTTCCACTCACTTTATTCATTGCTTTCCCAGTTTATCACCCCTTTCCAACTCCAGCTCCTTCTCTGCCATTCATTCCATCTGCAGCTCAGGTTTCAGGTTTATTACAACTTGATACACTGCCCTAGAGAGCTCCAGTCCCTTTAAGTCTTATCTCCTTATTCATTATCCTGTGTCCCCTTTTGCCTTCCCTATTTCCACCATTTTCACCTCCTTCAAAGATCTGTCCCCTTCCTTTGTCCTTTACCCTCTTCACAACCCTCCATCTCTCTTTTCCTCATCATCCTTTGTCCCTGCCTCTTCTCCCATACTTCCTTCTCCTCTTCTCTGGCATCCATTCACTTATCTCTTTCTCCGTCATATATTTATGGTAGCTTTCCTCCACCTTAACCCCAGTACCCATCCCTCTGCCCCTCCATCTTCACCTTGCCCTGCATATACCCTTGGTTTTCCCCTCCCCCTCACAGTATCTGTCCTCTTCCTTCTCCCAGCCCCTGCAACAGCCTCCAATCCTTAAATCCCATCAGCTCCCTTCTCTCACGTCTAGCATTGGATCCCTTCACTCACCCCCATCCCCAACCCCAGTCTGCTAGCTCTGAGCCCCCCTTTGTCTCTGCCCCAGTCCTAGCATCAGCCTCTTCTTACATCTGCCCCCAACATCAGACCATTTTTGTCACATCCACCAGCTGCCAGAATCAGCTCCCTTTTACTATCCCCAGCCCCCTTCTTCTAGTCCCTAAAATAGGGCCATTTGCAAGTTCCAGCCACCTTCTCTCACTTGCCCCACTTTTCAGATCTAGCTCCAGCCCCCTTCTACCGTGCTTCCTTTCTAGCCTCCAACTCCAGCCCATTCTCCTTCTCCTACTTGCCCCCTGTCCAGCCCCCAAATCCAGCCCCAACCCCATGCTTCCACCTGGTCCCCCTTTTCAGCCCCAACACCATTCTCCCACCTGACCCCTTTTTAGCCCCCAGTTTCAGCTCCAGTCCTCTCCTCCTACTTGCCCCCCTTTTCACCCCCCAGTTCCAGCCCCCTTCCCCCACCTGCCTCCCTTTCCACTCCCAGCCCCCTTCCCCCGTCTGCTTCTCTTTTCAGCCCCAGCTCCCTTCTCCTACCTTCTCCTGTTTTCAGCCCCCAGTTCCAAATCCAGCCCCCTTCTCCCACCTTCCTGCCTTTCTTTTCAGTTCCCAGTTCCAGCCCCAGCTGCCTTCTCCTTCCTGCCTTGCACTTAAATATTGTTTGCTTTGTCTTTCCAACAGCAGACAGTGACTGAAGCAGGCTGCCTTGGGCCTTCCCTCAACCAAGCCCACCCTTGCGGAAATAGAAAATTGCATCAGAGAAGGGAGGGACCCAGCTGAGTGAAGGCCCAGGCAGCCTGCTTCAGTTACTGGCTGCTGCTGGAGAGTCAGGGTAAGTTTATGTACAAGATCACCAGAGGGAGGGGAGGGGAGAAAGGTGCTGGACTATGTAAGGAGTGAGGGGTGAGATAGACAGTTGGTGCCTTTCCGAGGTAAAGGGAAGAGACGTGGAGGGGCATTTTCAAAAGAAATGTCTAAGTTTGGATTTAGACATCTTTGTAAAATGTCCAAATCCAGAGGTGGGGAAAACCATATTTTTGAAAAAAGATGGACATCCATCTTTCGTTTCAAAAATACCGTCAAAGATGTCCAAATCCAAGGACATCCTTAAATTTAGACGTCCCTAGATTTGGACATCTTTGACTTTCAGCCATTTTCAAACACAATGACGTCCAAATGCAAAACATCCAAAACAGAGGAGGAGTGCTTAATGGTTAGTGCAGCAGGCTTTGATCCTGGCAACATAGGTTCAGTTCCCACTGCTGCTCCTTCAGACTTTGGGCAAATCAAGTACAGAAAGGGCATTTTTGGATATGACATCTAAGTCTGAATTTGGACATTTTTTGTAAAACGTCCAAAATCAGAACAGGAAAGGCAATTTTCTACAAAAAAAAGTCTATCTTTTCCTTTTGAAAGTGCTATTTGGAAAAATGTTTTGTGATTTGGGGGAGTAAGGGGATGTGATCCCCAAGTCCCTCCAGTGGTCATCTAGTCATTTGGGGCACTTTTTGTGTGGAGTAGAGGAGTAGCCTAGTGGTTAGTGCAGCAACTTTGACCCTTGGGAAGTGGGTTCAATTCCCACTGCAGCTATTTTTTTTTTTATAAAAACAGGTCTAACTCAAAACGTCTAAGTTTTAATCTTGGACATCTTTGTTTTGTTCCATTACCGATTTGGACAAAATCTGTTTAAAAGAGAAGTCACTCCCCTTGCGCCCCTCCCTAGCTATGTCCATAGGCACCGACTCCGTGGGCGCTGTGGGTGCTCGAGCACCCCCAATATTTCACCCAACGGAAGATTGCTTCGTCCCTTTTCCCTCCCTCCCTTCGAGTTCCAGACCCCCTCCCTCTGAATTTTAAAAGTCATCATCTTACCTCTTCAGGGTTACAGCGGCAGCAGTGGTGAAAAGCGTGCAGGCTCAGCGCTTAGTTCAGTCTTACCTTCTCTCTCTCTCAGCTCTGGTCCCGCCCTTGAGGGAGGGAGGGAAAGGAAGAGAGAGGAGGGAGGGGGGCCTGGAAATCGAAGGGCGGGAGGGAGGGGGGCCTGGAACTGGGAGGGACTGGAATGGGGAGGGAGGGAGAGACTGGAACTCAGAGGGAGGAGGGGCCTGGAACTCGGAGGGAGGGGGAGGGGGGACAAGGGAGGAGGGACAGGAGAGGGACAGAGGGAGGGGGAGGGAGGGGGATAGGGAAGGGGAGGGGACGAGGGGGAGGGGACGAGGGGGAGGGGGAATGCACCTCCTGTAAAAAAATAAATTTCAGCACCCCCAATCATTTTGAAAAGTTGGCTCCTATGGCCACGTCTCCACTAAGGGATACATATATTGAGGTGCAATGCCATAAAATATTTTGAATATTATAATACAAAGCTTGAACATGATCCTGGCCTGGATGGACAACCAATGCCCATTTATTAAAAGAGGGTTGGCTCTATCATATTTGCTTGCTGAAAAGACCAGCTTAACAACCTAGCTTAGAGGGTAATTCTATAAGGGAAGTGCCTAAGTTAAGGCACCAAGAACATATCAATTTGTAACCTGTTCTATAAAGAAAAGTAGGTGCTTACATCTCCTTATAATAAAAGGATGAGAAAGCACCCATATTTTAGGCATGCTTAGATTACAAAAGGACATATATGGATGATAAGATGTTATAATTTACATATGTAATTGTATTTCCCACCCACACTCTGACCAAACTTTGCCCTTGTGAATGCCCACCGGCAAAGTACATACCACCACATCCAGCTGTGTACTTATACAATACTGCTTAGCACTGCTTAGCAGTGGCAGCCCTACCATTGGGTCAACTGAGGCGGAGGCCTCAGGCGGCACTCATTATGGAGAAGCATCTTTCCCTCTTCCTTCCTCAACTCCTCTCCATAGCCTACCTTCTTTTTTTGTTTTTAAAAGTCAGTGGTGGCAGCAGGGCTGCTGAGAGACTAGGCCGGGCCCAGGGCAAGGCAGGGCCCGCCTCTGCCCCCCCCCCACTGCCCTGCCTCCGCCCCACTGCCCTTCCTCCGCCCCCATGCCGCTGCCACCCCCGTCACTCCCCCCGCCGCTGCAATCCGCAGTCTCACCTGCCTGCCTCCACGGCTCCGGGCCCCCTTCATTCAAAGCGGCAGTCGCAGATCGTGTCTCTTCTGGCCTTCCCTCCCTGTGTCCCGCCCTTGTCTGATGTAACTTCCTGTTTCCATGAGGGTGGGACACAGGGAGGGAAGGCCAGAAGAGACGCGATCTGCGACTGCTGCTTTGAATGAAGGGGACCCGGAGCCATGGAGGCAGGCAGGTGAGACCTTGGACTGCAGCGCTAGCGGCCTGACCCCAGCGCTGGGCCCCCTTGGAGGCCTGGGCCCAGGGAATTTTGCCCCCCTGCCCCCCCCTCTCAGCGGCCCTGGGTGGCAGCGATCCCCATACTTCCCTGTCGCCGGTACCACCGTCACTTCTGTACTGCAGTCCGCCTGTCTGACGTGACTTCCTGTTTCCTTGGAGGTGGGCTGCAGTATAGAGGAGACGCTGGTGTCAGTGGCGGGGCAGCGTATGGGGATAACTGCCACCTCTGACTTTTGAAAACAACAACAACAATAAAATGAAGGTAGGCTCAGGAGGGGAGGTGAGATGCTAGATCGTGGCTGGGAGGGTGGGAAGGAGTTGGTGGGGGCGCGATGCTGGGGGGCCAGGACACCATTTTGTCCCTGCCTCAGGTAGCAGATTACCTTGGGCTGCCCCTGCTGCTTAGCTGGAAAGTAGTTATTTATATGCTTATTTGTTCACATATGGCATGTCTAGCATGCTAGCATTTATGTGCATTCTTGCCACCTAAGACTAGGTGGGTCCTTATAGAATTACTCCCTTACCCTCCCCAATTCTATAAATAGCACCCAAAGTTAGGCACGCAGTTATAGAATAGGGTCAGTTATGTGCATAAACTAATTGGCTTAATTACACTTAGAGCACTATCATGACTTCTTCAAACATACTAGAGCTGTTTGTTCCATATTGGTTATAATGTATGGAACAACTGGCTCCACATCCTGATGCTGATACAGCATCTAAACCACACCCACTTGCTATTGAATATCCACACCAAAAGGGCTGATCACCAATGGGATTTGAGAAAGGTTCAGCATCTCTACAAGATAAGTTTCTTTATTCAAACATTATTTAATAAGAAAGATTGCCAATTGATGAAGTTAATGGTGGTCTTTTGCCAATGATGACAGTGAGTGCTCCTTAAAAGTGATGGCTGAGTGCCTTTAAAGAATGGAGTCTGTTGAGGCTTTTTACTCCATTTTTGGATATAGTTTTTTGATAAAGTCTTTACTTTCTGATAAAGTGTGCAATACGGTATCATTAAGAAGCAGAGGAAGTGTTGTTGATTGATACAGAATCTAAACCATACCCATTTGCTATTGAATATTCACACCAAAGGGGCTGATGGCTGTCATCGTTGTTTCTGAGCTGGGAGGTGCCAGAACCTGTATTTCGATTAGGCCATTATCTTCATTTTTTGCCATCACCGAGCATGGTAAGGGTAAAGGGATTTGATATACTACTTTTCTGTGGTACAACCAAAGCAATTTACATTTATTATATGCCGGCACTGTCTCTGTACCTAATGGGCTCAGAATCTATCTTCACCTTACAAGAATAGATCTAATCCAGAGCTGGTGGCTGTGCCCCCAGACACTGACAATCTCTAAAAAATGCCTCTTGGCAATTGAACAGCTGTGCATTCCTTCATGCATTAACTATGTAGTTATGTCAGCATGGCTATTTATATATTTAAAACTCCACTCATCTAAGTCAATCAGAGTGCTTTACAATACAATTAAAACATTAATAAAACACTTCAGTAAATTAAATATACATAGAACAAACCACACAAATAAACACACACACACTTTATGTTATTGTTAAAATAATTGTGCCTTGCACTGTTCACAAAAGCCCAAATAAGAATCCAGTCATCACAGATCCTTAAGAACAACATTACATCTTTGGGCTTGTATTGTGTTTTATATTGTCTTCTACTTTTAGCTATGTGTTGGCATTATCATGTGTATGTAGGGGATCGTGGACATGGGGCAGGTTATAGGTCCTCTTGTCTTTGCTGCTTTTTCAATGTCTATAATTGAGAAGCAAGGTTCTACCCCTTCATGGAACCCTCCCCCCAGGGTTTTCTGGAAGATGAAGGATTATTTTACTGGAATAAACTGTTTTGGGGAAATAAAGAAAAGAGCTATCTGCTACTGAAAGCTGGAATAAATTGCCAGCACAGGAGAGCAGAAGATACAAGCTATGATCTGATACATCAGGGAGTAACTAGGTAACTGTTGCATCCAGGTTAGAGGAGATAGCAGGGGCGGAAGATGCAAATTGCTGGTTTTGTTGGTGAGAGAAGAATCATACACTACTATTATTTGCACACATAAATAATGATAACTTTCAAAGATGAATAGAGGTGGGAAAATGTGGGATACAAATGCAACAAATAAATAAATATATGTATTGAAATATCCATTTTGTACAGAGGTGGAAGGAATGTGTTCAATAGGAAAGGCAAACTCTTCATCACAACCACAAAAGTTGGGATTTTGCCTGACCTAAGAGTTTCTTGCAATGTCCTGGAACTGAAAGGAATAGAGAAAGTTTGCTGGGGAGATCTTGCACCATTATCTCTGCTTAGCTTTTGGCTGAGAAGGGAGGACTTCTTCCAGGCTGGAGAAGCTGAACCGCTGTTAATGGGCTTTAAGATCTAGAATTATAAGCGCTAAACTCACAAAACAGCTAGAAAGACTGAACCTTAGACCTAGCATGGGGATCAAGACCCCTCAGAACCTGCCAATTTTGAAGAAGAGAGGCAGTGCACAGAGGATACAACAGGAGGTGGTGCTGTAGTGGTGGAGAGCTGGTGCCCAGATATGGGTGGTTATGACAGATGACCTCAGGCAGCTTGGGAGGAGCTGCAGGACCACTGGAGGAGGCAGTGGATGGCTCCATGTGGTTCAGAAGGAGCTGCAGAGTCCAGCAGCAGAGGAGATGGATGACCTCAGGTGGTTCTGAAGGAGTTTTAGGGTCCAGTACCAGAGGAAGTAAAGAAGCATCCCCTCCAGATGGAAGAAGGGTCTCTACAAACTGAATAAACGTTTTAAAAATATTTTTAGTCAGTCTTGTTCATAGTCATACTTGTTTGGAATTTTCCTGGGGGGAAGAGAGGGAAATGGCATTAGTTAATACCTTTCTTCCTCAGGAGGAGGAACCAGGCACCAAGCATTCAGGGACCAACAGAGCCTGCTCAATGGGGACTCCAGCCAGGTTGACCCTGAACCCAATGATACCTGCAAAGGGGCACTACATAAAAATTAGTAAAGTGATACTTTGGTGTTTGTTGAGGCTCCAAGGATATTTTCTATACCAAATACTGTTAGTTCATTGGATTGTTTGATTGAGAGCATCCGCAGGGGCATTGATTAGGGAAGGGAAGTACTACTGAATTAGTTACACAAAGAATTTTTGATCACAGGTGTTAGTGTCCCTTAAAATCCTTTAAAACTGTTGTTCAGAAACTATTGATATGTTTTCTAATTAATGCTTAACCAGTAAGGAATAAGGCAGAGGTCTTACATAACCTCATTGTGGTATATGGTTCAGCATTAACCATTGGAAGTTAAAAAAAAGGGATGGATGACTATGAAAGGATAGGTTAAGAAGCACTACTCTCCTTCTGTCCAAAATAGGTGGAGTGAAATGTATGTTGCTAAAGTTTTCAAATACATTGGATCCATATGACTTATTGATTTATATAGCTCTGGTTTATTTATGTAATGGACTTGATGACTTGCTGGATATTATTGCTGAGGTGTCATTAAATTATCAAAATGTTTTTTCAACTTTATTTTCATTTGAAATTACAGTAATCACCTAACAGTGATTAAGGAAAAAAGAAAAAAAAAAAAGAAATAGTCCAGGAAATCAATGTAAGACAATTCATCCACTATAAATTCAGTAGAACCTGGCTGCATCAACTAAAGGCCAGTGCTGGACTGGCTTATATGGTCTGAGTCCCACATATAGCGATCTGGTTTAGGATGGACTGAAGAGACCTTTGACAGAAACTCCAATTATTTGGAATGTGAGGACAGTATTGGGCTGACTTTTATGGTCTATGTCCCACAAATTACAGGACGGATTCGGATGGGCTGGGGTGGCATTTGAAGGCAACTTCAGTAGTTGGAACTTAAGGGCAGAGCTGAGCGGACTTCTACAGTCTATGACCCAGAAACATCAAAGAAAGACCATGATTAAGTATTTAATATAATGCTCATTGTTGATTTAATCTTAGATTGATGATGAATATGACTGTTGGGCAGACTGGATGGACTGTTCAGGTCTTTGTCTGTTGTCACTTACTATGTTACTATGTTAATTATACACAATACCAAAGCTAAGAGACAGCCATACAGTGTGCCCTAAATCTGAGAGGATGTGCTAACAGGGGGAATATTTTCTCTAGTCCTTAGAAACTCACTGAGCTGTTTGGGGTTTAAAAAACCCCATGAAATTACCCCACAAATGTGCAAAACACAAACAAGAAAATTTAAGCAAAAAGCTAACACCTAGGGTCAGGACCCATGGTTTAAACTACCAAAATGTCCTTCCTCCTCTTCTGTGTAGCCTTCGACAGATCAGGAAATATACAAATCTTAGCCCCCACAAACAGATCATTCAAATGACTGAAGTATAAAGGACAGCATTTCGATTGGGCTCAAGTGCAAAAGTCACCAATAATGTTGTCCTTTGCATAACCATCTCCAATGATGACTCCAAAAGTACTGATAAATCCAATTATTGAGGGTCTTCTTCAGGTGGAGCAGACACATTTGATCTAATCTTTGCTGGTAGTGAAAGATATTGTGCTGGCACCAATGGAGGTAGCAATTCTACCAGCATATTTAATATTTCCTTCAAATATCTACATACCATATCTAAAGCAGAAATCAAAGGGAATATTGAAAAATTTTAAAATCTTAAGTTATTTCTCATAAGCTGGTTCTTCAAATATTCTACTTTATGGTGCAAAAAATCTTTGTCTTTAATTAATGCCTCATTTCCCTCCTGAAGAACCTGTACATTAGTTTCTACCACCTCCAAATTGCTGGATTGTTCACTCAACTTCTGAGCTTGATATGATGAAGCTTGAGAAATTTCATGAACATTATCCACAAGATTAGAAACCATAGTTGACAGAGATGCACTCACCCCCTGCACAGCGTCCCAGAGAGACTCCATTGTCACTGCAGTTGGTCTTTGCAACACCTGTCCTTCCCTTGCAGGTAGTCTATGCAATTAGCCTTCCTTCAATTTTCTCTTTTTTCAGCTTAACCTTCTCCAATCAATGTTCTGGGTGCAGAAAAACCACATCTCTCACCCCTTAAAGGGGAGGATGTCACCATGGGAAGCCACTCCAACAGTAAAGCCAACTGCTCTCCAGTACCACGGGTCACATTTCTGGGTTGTGCAGGAGCTGCTTTCATCTCTGGGCTGAAGGACTGCTGGACTGAAGCAGATTCCACCATTGTAGAGGTGCAAACTGAAATGCTTCTCATGTAATGTAAATACCCTAATAATGAATTGATGTTACTACAGCTTTGATGGAATTATGTCACAGCAGGTCTCCACTTAAACCAGCCACTTAGGGAATTCACAAAAAAAAAGTGAGAAGAGGTTTCAAAAGTTTGTGTGCAAACAGACACTTAAAACCTGAACCTTTTACAGTACCAATGTTGAGATAACAATTTAAAGTGCAGTATAAAATTCAAACTTTCAATTGATGTTTGAAAGGTTTTATTGCACATGAATATTTTTTTAAGTAGAATAAATATGAACAAATAAAACCAGTAACTGCTGCCAGATAAAAGTACATTAAATAAACAACTTAAAGAGCCTCAGATCTAAATTGCACAAAAATAGGTAAAGTGCTAACCAACTCTCCCTCAGTAGTTAACCAGAAGTATTTCCAGAAACCACTCTGAAACTCTCACTTTTGACAAATTCTTCAATCAACAGAAGATGCAATCTTTGAGTTCTTTTTGTTTTAACCTTCAATCCTTTAACCTTTCCTCCATTATTTATATTTTTATTTAAAGATTGATTCTTGTGTTGTTTTCTACCTTTCAGGTGTCTTGTCCACCCAGCCTAGGATTTCAGGCTTTACTTTTGTCCAGGTAAGTATAATATTCCTCCCAAACCCTAACAGAGTCTCCTTTGTGATCCTTTCTCTTTAAAGTATACTCTGGGTCATGGTCAACATTTATCTGCATTTCTCTCTTGGTCCAGTCATTGACCTTGCTTGTGGAGGGGCCATTGCTGCTCCAGCAATGTGTTGTTTTTCTACTGCTCGCCTCTGAAGCCTAATTCCTTGATGCTTTAAATAACTAAAAGGAGAGAAAAACCCTTTACTTCCTCTCTTTCCTTTCAGAACCAGGAACACTCTTTCTGGATTCAATTCAGGCACTGTGAGGCTCTCTAACTGATTTTAAACAAAAGATAATTGTTTTCCATATAGGGGATTCCTATTCTGGAACTGTTTTCCCTATTCTATAGGAACTTTGGCTATGATCTTGGCCCACTCATACAACACAGCACTTTCTACAATTTTCCTAGTCACTCAGTGAAAAGCTCCCACTCACTGTTTCAGTCAATCAATGTTTTCAACAAACATTTTCAAGCAAAACTTGCTTTCTAAACAAGCTTACATAGCATGCTGGTCCACACTGACTAAAAAACATTCTTAGGTTAAAACTTTTTTTCTTCAGTCACTGCAGACTTTATTCACAACAGAAGTACAGCCCTACATACAAGTGTGCTGTTTTATCTCCCCTAATTTCTGCTTTCTAAAGCCAGTCTTGAAGCCAACACACTTTCTCAGTCACACAGCCTTATTACGAATCTCTTCCATGTTTCCCTGCACTCACTCAGAAGAGCTATACCCACAAGTCCTTCCAAATCCTGGGCTCATCTGAGAACTGTCCCAACAGCTATTCCTCAGGCAATGGGGACTCAGCTGGGGCTACCTGACCCCTCTTAACCAGTCAGCTGTCAGCACACAGAACATTTATTTTCTTTTTCTCTTAATGGAACTTTGAAGAAATTTCCATTTTGAAAGTTTTTTTCCCATTAACTTTAATGGGAAAATATTTTTTTTAAAAATAAAATACAGTGAGAATTGCATAGAATGTTAATGAAAATAACCCAGACATCCATTGCAGTTCAATATAATCCAGACCATATTTTCAAAATGTAAAAATCACATTTTTTTTAATAAACGTTACACATTTTTTCCAAAATTGTCCCTCAAAATTCTTAAGGAAAATTTAAATAATTTTCCTCTTGCAGCCAGAACTGATGGATTCTAAAAATTTGCATTTTTAAGGGCTCCCAACCCTCCACACCATAAATGGTGGAAAAAAACACTCGAAACATATTTTTAAAGGGTATGCAATACCTGAGCCTGACTTTTAAAGACCTTCAAACCCCCCAATTTAAAATCGGCTGTCTGGAGCTCATGCCCAAACCCTTCTCCCAAACAAAAAAATGCCCAATAAAAAATAAATAAAATTTGAGGTTAGGAGACCTTTTTCCTGGCTTTCCTATTGCTCCTCAGGCTACCCCCACCAGTGAAATGCCTCTAGGCTGACTCCACTCACTGCCAGCGGCTGCCCATGACCAGACATGGTAACCAGACAACAGCACAGCAGAAATTGAGGGCTCGGCTTCAGCACAGGCCTACGGAGCTCTGGATCTATTCTGAGTATGTGCAGAAGTTCACACATGCTTAGTACGCTTCAAGACATGACCAGGCCTCAGACTGGTCATTTTCCTGCTGCCCTGCTTCTGGCTGCACTCCCTCATCCATGGAAGATGTGCCATCATGACAGATTTCATCTCCTGTGGTTTGAAGCCCTGCAGGCCCCAGAATCACCATGGACCCATAGTGGGCCCCAGTAAAGGAGCCACATGCCTTTGCCAGCCCTGAACTGGACCAGGAATGGCCCAGGCTTATCCAAAACTGGCCCAGACTCTCCCAGCACTCTTCAGTCATCATCGTCCCCCTCTGGCCAGGTAAGACATTTTTGAACTCCTTTACAGTAAGTTGCCTCATGGCTGGGGTCTGACATGGCTCAGGAGGGTAAACACTGGTTTCTCCCTTCCTTTTCCCCATAATAAATGAAGTTAGAGTCTGCAAAAGAAGCAGCCAGTTTAGAGCATGTTTAGCGGCACTATTTGATTAGCAGTGTCTATTAACCGAATAAGTGCCTTTCAATATCGGCCCCTTTAGTGTTTTACTGTTAATACATCTTTAGAATAAAGCAGTGGCATAGTCACGGGGGAAGCCTTGGGTGCCTGGGCCCCTCCCACTGTAGGCTTACCCCCCTCCAGAACTTTGCTGGCAGGGATGCCAAAGCCCTGTCAGTCAAATAAATACAGTGCCTCCACTCCCCTCCTTCTCAGCTTCTTCCTTCCTTCAGACATCAGCAGCATGCCTTCAGCTGCCAATGCTGGGACTTCTTGCACATGCGTTGTCCTCCCCCCAGTCCACTCCTATAATTGGAGAGCTTGTTACACCCCTTGAATAAAGAAAGGTGGGAGACTAAAAGTACCTGCATAGAATATGTAAACCACTTTTGTATCACATAATGTAGTATATTGAGTCCATCACCCTTTATCCTTTACCCTTTATGGTTCTTAGCCCATGGGATGTGGCCAAGAAATCTACCTCTTGGTATTCCCCAGATTTAAGGAATAAAAGAGAATTTAAAGGAAATTGGAACACTGCTGATGTAAATTTAAATTGGATACAAGTAGGGTTTACTAAGTCGTGCTAGCATTTTTAGCATGAGCTAAACGATAGAGTCAACCAAAAGTTCCTAATCATTAGCGTGCACTGAAAATGCTAACGTGCCCTTAGCACTGCTTAGTAAACAGGGCCCTATGTGCCTAAAAGGTGCCCAAAACTGTCCAGATGTCCACTGGAAGGATAAAGGCATGACCCCCATTAATCCCCCAGTGGTCACTTACCTCCTCCAACCCCCTCTAAGAGGTGAAAGTGACAGTACAAACCAGGCTTTATGACAGGTGTAGATATAATGGTCATTCTTCTTACTGTGGCAAGCAGATCCCTCGAGTAGCCTAGTGGTCAGTGAACTGTAGAGAAGTGGCCCCATCCCATATCCCACTCTAACAGGTACACTTATGGTGGAAAGTGTGAGCACCCCAAAAACCACACAATATCTACTGAACCCACATATAGGTGACACTTGCAGCCATAAGGGCTATTGTAGTGGTGTACAGTTGGATACAGTACATTTTTTGCTATTCCTGGAGGGCTCACCATACAATATAAGAGGGTTATGATGTGATGTGAACCTGGGATTTTATGTGAAGTTCACTGCACTACCCCCTAGGCTGCCTCTCTACTCTGCTGGGATGTCTGTGTGGCCAGTCTAGTAACACTGCTGGCCCCTGGACATCTCAATGGCTTGTTTTTGTGTGTTTTTCCCTCAGATGTTTTCTGTTTGAAAATGGCTCTTAAAGAATGATGCACAGAGCATAAAAATATCTAAAATAGGTTGATCTTCGAACCAAAAAGATAGATGTTTTTCTGGTTCAAAAATGACCATGTTTGGCAAAATCAGATTTGGACATCATATTGAAAATGCCCCTCCACTTGACCTGTTTATGTTTGTCTACTATTCTTAAGAGCCTTTTAGTTCATGCTAATGAACATTGGTGCGTGTTAAATGCCGCACATCCTATTTTATACCTAAGTGCCACACGCACTTAGTGCATTCTAAAATCTGTTAGCTCTCACTAAGTAGGTTTTGTGCAAAGCCACATCAACATATGTAGCTCATGCTAAAAATCAGCGTGTGCTTGAGCATCTCAGCGTTTAGTGCACACTGATTTTTAGCACGAGCTTAAAATGCTAGTGCAGCTTTGTAAAAGACCCCTTAGCTTTAGTAAAAAAAAAAGCCCCTTAGTTTTTTCCAGCTCTGAGCAAATCCAACCTTTGGAGCTTTATTTAAGGATAACACATACTGAAAAATCCTGGGAGATTAAAGATGTGCACAGAAAAAGGTTTGGTTTCTTTTCAGGTCATTTTTAAATGTTTCTCCTGATTTTTGGACTGTTTTGGTTCATTTCATATATTCATTTTATTTTCTTGGTGCACGTTAACTTTTTGACATATAATTAATATGTGATAGGCTGCACGTTACTGCATGTTAAATCGATTTGGCTTGCACTACAATTAAGGAATGCATTTATGGAATGCATGCTAATGAATCTACATCCTTGTGGAAGATGAGCACTCCAAAGTTCTCAAACTTGGCTTCCATTTTCCTTCTGTATGCTGCTATGATTCTAATGTTTTCTACTTTAGTTTAATAGCCTGATGATTGCAGACTCTGTGGTTTCTTTGATCTGTTTCTTATTTCCTGCACAGTGAGCTCTTTCAATTATTATTTCAAAGGTTGCCTCAGGGATTTACAGCATTTATTCCACTCATTTTGTGCAAATTTCAGTTAAATCTTTTTCTCTTTCTATTTTGGGAATACCCTACAGTCTCAAATTGTCTAATTATGATTTTTCTACATCATCTGCCTTCTCTTTCGGCAATAAACAGACATTTCCAAGATAGTGCAATAAACAAATCTGTCTGTAAATTAGTTACAACCTCTGAAGAGCAAACATTAGCTATCTAGGGTCCACAACTTTTCTTAAACTACATTTAAAGGGTGCCTTGCCCCAGAAGCTCCTTCTTCACATGACTGCTTAGCAGTTCTATAAGACTCCCTCCCCCCATCATGTTTTATTAACTTGGTATTTGATTATTTTTATCTGCTACATTAGAGAATATCTTTTGGCCAAACTTTCTTTTGGGTTCCAAATCTGGGTGATCTGAGCACTCATTGAATGTAGTAATTATTTCTTTATGTCTTTGGTTGTTGTTTTTTTTTTTTAACTTGGCACTTTTCTCCTGCTCCTTAATTTTTCCAGTTCATTTGGAACCAAGCTGGGATCTGGTGCCTTCATTTGCACTACTTGGGAATTTTAGTTGGGTCAGTAACGACAATCCTGGACCGGAGGACATGTAGCCTGGCTCCCTTGGAACCTGATAACTATGGGTCTCAAATTGGCCATCTAGGCATCTTCCTGTGTAATGGCCACTACTCATTTCACTTCCTGAGGCTCTGAACACTGCCTTTTCCGTGTCTCCAACCTTTATCTCCTGGGGTTGCCGTTTTAGCCCTAATCTCCTTTACTTGCTTTCATTACAGTCTTTCTGACATTAACTATAGACAAAACTATGCCATATTACTAAGTTCCATGAAATGTGCTTTGCCACCAGTATACTTTCCAGCTGGACAGAATAACCAAGGTGTTTTAAGCTTGCCAATGAAGAGTTCAATCTTCAGTTTCCACATCCTCCATAAATCTGTCTTCTGAGAGTCACTGCTAAGGATTCCTTGTAGCTTATGTCATCTCTTCTAAAATCTGCAATGTCTCTTGCTAGTACAAATCTGTTTTTGCTTTCCTGAAAACCACATTCTCTGCACTAGAAATATATAAACATTTACATTTACTTTTTCAGTTGTTATATATTGCCGTTACAAGAACAGCATTTCTTGTGTGTAACACTGTAGTAATCTCATGCTTCCTGTTTGTGGCCGTTTTCTTTTATCACAAAAAACGCCATTAAGCAGTATCTTCTGTCTTGAAATTCAAAATGGCTAAGCCTGTGGAAAATGGGATATTAAGAGGGTAATTTGATAAATATGTGTAAAAAGGGCTTTTATATAATTACCACATGGGATAAGCATGTACATGATCCACTTGTAGGCATGTTCTGAAGCAGAGCTCGGGCAGAGTTCAGGTGGAATAGTGATTTATGTGTGTAGATCATAAAATAAACCCCTGCTTGTGTACTTTTTCATTTTGTAGTATAGGTAAAATCATAATAGGAGACACATCCTATTATGATTTTACCTATACTACAAAATACAAAATTTAAGAAGAAATAAAGGGATAAGGGAATTACTTAAGGTGGGAATGATAAAGCAGACATGGGTACTGTACAAGTAAATAGGGGTTAGGAGTTAAAAGCAGCATCAAAAAGGTGGGCTTTTAGCCTAGATTTGACAACGGCCAGAGATGGAGCTTGACGTACTGACTCAGGAAGTCTATTCCAGGCATATAGTGCAGCAAGATAAAAGGAACAGAATCTGGAGTTGGCAGTGGAAGAGAAGGGTACAGGTAAGAGAGATTTACCCAATGAACAGAGTTCCCGGGAAGGGTGTAAGGAGAGATAAGCGTGGAGAAGAACTGAGGAGCTGCAGAGTGAATGCACTTGTAAGTCAATAAGAGGAGTTTGAACTGTATGCAGAAAATGATAAAATAGCCAGAAAATAGCTGCATGAAAATGTGCATTAACTAGGCAAGACTTCAAACAATTACCTTCCTAATGGCTATTTTTTCCTTTCCATCTATAACATCCTCCTACTGGACCTAAGATGAGGCACACATCTATTTATTATTAGGATTTATTTATTTATTAGGATTTATTTACCGCCTTTTTGAAGGAATTCACTCAAGGCGGTGTACAGTAAGAATAGATCAAACATGAGCAATAGGCAATTACAGCAGTAAAAATATTCAAGTAACAATACAAAGTATGACATGGTATGTTACTTGCAATGACTACACAATACGTAATAGAACATTATAATTGGTAGTGAAGGGTAAGGCAAAGTTGTAACATATAGATGAGTAAAAAAGTAGAAAGAATTAGAAAGTAAGGTGACTGATTTGAAGAAAACTGCACATGAAGTCAGAGAGATGGTTAAATATAATCTCAGCTAGGTAGGAGTGGATAAACATGCCCCACTGCAGTATGTGCAGCCCGAGTCAATCCTTGTGTGTGTGAGTGAGACTAACAATTTAGTTACTTCTTCCATTAAAGGCTTGGTTGAAGAGCCAAGCTTTCACCTGCTTCCTGAAGTACAGATAGTCTTGTGTTAAGTGGAGCCTTTCAGGCAGTGCATTCCAGAGTGTGGGGGCTACTCCAGAGAAGGCTCGCTTGTGGGTATCACATCATGTTATGTCTTTTGGAGCGGGTGTAGTTAGTGAAAGTCCTTGGGAGGAGGACCTTAGTGTCCTTGGTGGTGTGTGGAGGATCATCCTATTCTTCAGATACTCGGGGCCATTTCCTTTGAGGGCCTTGAAGATCAGACATAGAGTTTTAAATTTAGCCCTGTATTGTACTGGTAGCCAGTGAAATTTTTGCAAAAATGGTGCGATGTGGTCACGTCACTTGCAACCTTCTATGAGTCTTGCTGCTGCATTCTGAATCAACTGGAGCTAGTGCAGGCCCTTTGTAGTCAGACCATTGTATAGTGCATTGCAGTAATCCAGTCTTGATGTTACCGTGTCATGCACAACTGGGATAAGATTTACCTTCTTGATGTAAGGAGAGAGGCAGCGTAGCTGTCGCAAATAGTAGAAGCAGCTCTTGAAGGTTGCTTGGATTTGGGGAATCAAAGTGTTGAATACAGCATATGAATTTATGCGTATCAGATAGAGATGTGCTTTTATTTTAGCTGAATGTAAAAACCTGACAAATAAATACCTTTAAATGACCTAAATGGGCAAGGCTCCAGGTTGAATTGAACTCTTATGTATTCTATTCATTGTTGGCATAAACTGTTCCTAGAAATGAAGGGGTGAGAAGACGAGAGAGGGGAAAACAGACCACAGCCACTTTGGAATGAGAAAAAAGCAGAGACATGAAATATTTCATGAATCATTGAAGCTTTCTGATAAGCAGCCCAACCAGCCTATCCTTACCTTCCTTCTTCCAAATCCCATGGCTGATGTTAGCAGAGGCTGATTAGGGAAGTGAAAGAAAGTAGAACACAATACCATTTCCTGTCTTGCCCTAGCAACTTATCTCTCTTCCAGTTTTATAGAAAACTAAGAGGTTTTATTTTCAGTAGAATTTATCTCAGTGGGAGCAGATTCTATCCTGATAAGTCCCTGTCACTGGTCATACCCAGATAATGCCATTGAAAATCCAGTCAGGCTACCTCGGCATTATCTGCTAACTGAGTAACTGTTCAGATAAAGTTGGAACTCCAAAAAGGCTGTCCTAACTTTACCCAGGTGGTTATCTAGGTACTGGTTTGAATATCACAGGTACCTGGATAAGTACCAGCAGCAACATTATACCCAGAGTCAGCACCTCTATCCAGGTACAGCTCAGTGCTGGATATCCATGTATAAAAGCCCATGATGGCTGGTTATTTTTAATTTTAAAAAATACTGACCACCACAGACTGAATATTGACCCACACATAATAAAAACTCTCTTAAACTCTGTGGGTCCAGGCAGCTTGCCTACTCAAGTTAGATAGGAAAGGAATCCAAAGAGAGCAGGCAGAGCTGATTGCCTATCTTTACATGACTTATACAACTGTAAATCATTTTTAAAATGCTACCAAGCATGTACAGCACTTTATAGATATCTGTAAGATAGAGAGAGAGTCTCTGCTTCATAGAACTTAAAATGTAGGTTGATCACAAAATCTAGCCTAAGCACATCAAAATGCTTGGGAGGAGGAGGTGTGGAAATGGTAGTAAAAGCAGAGGGGGATAGTTAGTTTATGCTCCTGAGAGATCTAGGTCCATTAGCTGCAAGAATGGGAAAGACCAGAGAAAATAATCTCCAGCCAAGCTAAAGAGAAATTTATTTAAGAAGAGAGCAGGTGCAACTTCCAGTGCGATTGTGAAAAAACAGCTGTTTGCTCCCATCTCCACAGAGAGACAAATGAAGGCAGAAGCAGCGCAAGGTGGAGGACATGAGATTAGCAGCAAATAAATGCAACAGAACAGAACCCTGTCCCCTGTTGAGAAGTGTATAGAGTGGTTTTGGCAGATACAGACTCTGATGAATCTTCCAGCAGAAGCATATTTATTTATTTATTTATTGCATTTGTATCCCACATTTTCCCACCTATTTGCAGGCTCAATGTGGCTTACAAAAAACCTGTTATGGCATCGCCATTCCAGGAGACAATACAGTTGGTGTTACAATAAGATCATGGATGATGATAAAACGATCAAAACAAAGTTATAGAGGATGATTAACAGAAAAGGGTGAGGTGGTGTGGTGTGAAGTGGTGTTTTGTAATAGTTAAGCTATGGATTTTTATTGTAGGCTTTGTTGAAGAGATGAGTTTTCAGAGATTTGCTAAAGTTGGTTATTTCATTAATCATATGCAACCCTGGTGTCACCATGAAGTTCTGGACAGCACTAGGGTCACAGCAAAAGCTTTAGGGCCTCTTTTACTAAACTGCACTAGTGATTCCCAGCACGGCAAATGTGCTGTAGCCCATTCATTTGGAATGGGTTGCGTTGAAATTGTCACTTGGGAATGGCTAGCACGATTTAGCAAAAGAGGCCCTTAGTGTCTGACTGAGCTGGGTGCAGGCTGGGGCCGGACATACTCCGGTAGGCCATAGGGTTTTAAGCTACAATTTATCTTTATTTCTTTATTAGTCCGAAAGCAAATTAAGTTCACTCTCAAACAAAAAAAAAAAATCTCCACTCCAGGATTTTTGAAACAAATGGAAACTTTACTTGAATGCTGCAACAGGCAGTTTATCCAAACTTCATATCTCTAGTAACAAACAGTTCAGTTCACTCCATAACAAACAGATCAAATTGTATCTACAATGGATTTTAGATAAAAGAGGTTTAAGTGCTAGTTTAAGACTCTTGGTGTAATTTAATAGTCCACTTATAAATCCTAAGTTATTTACATATTTATAGCTTCACCAGTCCAATACCCATCCTTTTAGGCAGAATAATTCAAGGCTGTACTTGCAGAACTTTTTCAATAAGCTGTCTCCACTTAGGACCTGACCTCCCTGTCTGCCCTTCTCTCCAAAGGTGCACTTCTTTGAGCTGCTGCCTCTGGTACTGAACAGGCTCTTTCCTGTTCTGCTCCCAGGCTGCCTTAACTCTTCTACCCAACAGAAGCATTCCTCACTCTCCACAGTTAATGCTTTAGTTGGCAAAAACCATCTCTTTATTCAGCCTTAGGTTACTGGGCCTAACCAGGACATCCCCTATCCTCACAGGTCCTGGTGGAGCTAGAGGCAATCAAAGACCATGTGTTCTGCACAACAATTGCTTTTATTAGCTCTTGACCCACCCTTCTATGGCATCTATCCATCTAAACCCACATACATTTCCCTCCGCAACTTTCCAATAAACACCGCCCTTGGGGCTGGTTTCTCACTCTCTCTTTCCAACTCGCTATCTCCCCCCCCGTGATGCAGAATACATGTACTGTTGAAAGGTTGTTAGTAAAGGAAAAATAGTGGGATGCCTTCTTTTTAAGTAGTCTAATCAGGATGGATTTTGGTGATGACATCAGCGATGATGTCAATGTGACATTAATGGGAGGAGCTACAGCATGTTATATCTTTTGAAAGTTAGCATCTTTAATTTACCTTGGCCATTTTGAAAGCATCATGTCCTGAATTGAGGGGATGATTTTTTTTTTTCCTGAAGCAGCTATATAGCGAAACAGGGGATCTGTTGAGAAATTTTACAGTCCTTCTGTTGGTGCTGCATGAATATTGTTGAAGAACTGCTGTGAAGAATGTGGCAGTAAGTATTTTGAATTAATCATATGAGTGCAGTAGTATTTGACTTTGACTATGGGGTTGTTGGGGGCTTGGTCCTCTCTAAAGTGACCTCTTTTCCAGTCTTTGCTTTGACTCAGGAATAATTTGAAATTTGACTTTTGGATTTACATATTATAGACTAATTTCTATTTTGAGTATTGTAAGTGGAGGTTTTTTTGTGACTGATGACTGGTGCAGCTCCTACCCGTGGCATATTGTACAATTGGTCTTTTGGATTTATATATTATAGATTAATTTCTATTTTGAGTATTGTAAGTGGAGTTTCTTTTGTGACTGATGACTGATGCAGTGCCTACCCATGGCACATTGTGCAATTGGATTAGTGGTGCACTAGAATTCTGACTTCTTTTTTCTCCACTCTTTGAGATAGTAAGACTGGCACAGTTTACTTCTTGAGCTGTGATTTGATTTTGGTTTTCAAATCTTGACACAGCTTTCTCCAGTTAGTTGTTTGTTTATGAACTGAATACCCCATGAGTCATCAAAAATGCCAATTTTTAGAATGCTTTAGGAAATGCAAGCTCTTTGATTATGTTTTAAGAAGCCTGAATATAGAAGGCATTAAAGTACTATACCCACGTTGAAAATTATGGCAAAATGATGCTCAGTATGCATGCCAGTGCACAGTGAATCATCAAACATAGCTGGAATCATGCAAGCAAGACTTTATTAAGTGTTTTCTGGACCATAAACAGAGCAAGGGGCATATAAAATTAGCATAAGGTTCTCTTCCTTTATTTCTCCTAAAGTAATTGAGGAAAGTGACTAATGCTTTGTAATTTCTGCAAACTTTATGATTCAAATCATTTTCATTTCGTTGCTTATCTTGGATACATATATATTGGTCATTTCTAAAAATAGCATAGAGTAGCATAACTAATGTCATTCAGGCTGCTTTCTCACCTTACTGATCATACTTCTTGGATAGGTACTTAGCGGTCTCATGACCAATTTAAATAGGGCTGCTATCTATCCGGGGAGCCACTGAACAAAACAGTATCCCTGGCCATACTTGCTTTCTGTAATCCCTTCTCTTGCTTACGTATGCTTACAGGTTCACAGACTGATTCAAAAGGGTAGAGTTGCATCTCCTGCCTTGGTGTCCAGGATAACTGGTCTGCTTGTCTACCATTGCAATTGCCCTATGCCTACACATCAGAGCAAGTTTGCTGTAAACAGTGCATTTTTTCTAGCAAAAAAGACGCTGGTACTCAAAAGTTAGGCCACCCTTTAGGGGTAGGGTGATCACTAAGGGACCCACCCCACAATAGCCAGGCCCCCTGCAGCCGGTCACAGAATCTATGGCAAGGCAGAATTGTGTAGAGCCTGAGCTCTTTCATTAAAACTTGGGGTCCATGGGTCAATTTGAGCAGACAATTCCTGGGACAAGCAGTACAAAATGCTTTGCTCCATGGATCTTGTCGGGTGATTGTGACCTGGATTGGCCACTGTCGGAGACAGGGTGCTGGGCTAGATGGACCTTTGGTCTGTCCCAGTGTGGCGATGCTTATGTCTTATGTCTCAGTATCCCACGTACCCCCTCAAAAAAAGCCCTGGTTGAATAACACCCTTTGAAGAAGTCCTGGCCTCATTCATCCATTCAACTGCAGGGGTAGGAGGTCTTCAGTTTAGGATGGTTATGTAGTGTGAATGGCGCAGTTTTAAACAGTGATCTCAAAGTGGAAAAATCCTGTGCCAAAAAATCCAGTATGACTGATCTGTTCCTTCATTTTTTTGAATAGTGCAACAGCAACATCTCATTAGACCATACCAGATATGGAAAATGGCCGTGCCTACAGTATTTCAAATCTTCAGAAAAAAAAACCTCAGAGGATAAGGATAATTCTATAAAGTAGGTGCTAACATTTATGCACCAGTAATGCACCTGAATGATTAGAATACCATCATGTAAGCATGTATATGTGCACATATGTGCATAGATGCTAGTTTGCTGCCTCAGCACTATTCTAAAAGTACGTTCTACTACTATTACTACTACTACTGCTTATCACTTCTATAGTGCTACTAGAAGTATGCAGTACTGTACACTGAACATGTAAAAGACAGTCCCTGCTCGACAGAGATTACAATCTAATCAAAACAGACAAACAGGACAAATAAGGAATAAGGAAATTACTTATGATGGGAATGATAAAACAGACATGGGTAGTGAACAAGTGAGTAGGAATTAGGAGGTAAAAGCAGCCTCAAAAAGGTGGGCTTTTAGCCTAGATTTGAAGACGGACAGAGATGGAGCCATTCCAGCCATATCATGCAGCAAGATAGAAGAAACGGAGTCTGCAGTTGGCAGTGAAGGGTACAGATAAGAGAGATTTACCCAATGAACGGAGTTCCCATGGAGGAGTTTAGGGAGAGATAAGAGGGGAGAGGTACTGAGGAGCTGCAGAGTGAATACACTTGTAAGTCAATAAGAGAAGTTTGAACTGTATGTGGAAATGGATAGGGAGCCAATGAAGCTCTGAGTGGAAGTCCTCCAACTGCACTGCTGCCAGTAGGGGGTTGTGCTTCATTATTGTGTTTTCAATCACTAGAGAGAGGCAGGTTCCCTGGAGTCCTGCAGAGCTTGCCTGTCCCTCACTATTGAAAATGTGATAGTGAAACAGCACCCCCTCCCCCCCACTGGCAGAACCATAGGTGGAAGACGTCCACTCAGTTTAGAGTAAACAGTGCACATGGATATGGTCTAGGCAGAGAATAGGTAGGGTGCCAAATTATGGGCCAGATTTTCTATATGGCATTTTAAAAATTCGTGCGGAAAATATTTCCACCTAAGCATATTCTATAAGCGGCACCTAGATTTAGGCGCAGTATATAGAATACGCTTAGTCGATATCCTAGTGCCTAAAACTACACACATCCATTTACACCAACAAAAACATGGCATAAATCACAGCACATAAATGTAGGTGCAGAGGGCCATATTCTGTATCAACACACATAAATTTTGGAACGCCCACAAAATGCCCATTTCCCCGCTCATAAGCACATCCCTTTTTGCCTGCGTGCATTAAAATTTAGGGGCATTGCATTACAGAATACACTTAGGGAGTTGTGCGCATGAATTCTAATTATTTCCAATTAGTGCTCATTATTGCTTGTTTTTTTTTTTTTCATTCATTTTTATTGAAACAGAATTAGCACAGAGTTACAAGATTTTAGGTACAGCGTTTACCAACCTTGGTATTACTAAACCAAACAACATCTCTGCCAAGGTTTAAACTTATTTCCCCTCCTATGCCTCCCCCCTTCCCATAGAACGTGTCCACCCACCCACCAACCCCCCCAACCCAACCTATTACCCCCCTACCCTCCCCCCCTCATAGGTTCAGGATACGGCTTCGAGCAGTAGGGGTAAGTGTGTCCCAAAAGGGTGCCCAAGTGGCACAAAAAATGTCCCCTTTGTCAGACGCCAAGTCTTTTATTTTCCTTTTCTCCAATGAGCACATTTGAATCATTGCTATACGCCACTGTGCCAGGGAGGGGCTTTCTGCATTTCTCCACAGTTGTAGTATTGTTCTCTTACCCATCAGCACAGTGCGCTTTAAAAAGGCTTTCATTTTCGCTGGCATACACCCTGCACTGGCAAAAGACTCAAATAATTGTCCTGGAGCTATCTTCCATCTTGTGCACCAACAGTTAGATACTTGTAGTCCCACGTCCTTCCAAAATTTTTGCACCCCGGGACACGTCCAGAACATGTGCCCCAGGTGTGCTCCGGAAACCCCACACTTTGGACAGGAATCCACGTCTGCTATGGTTGCTCTCCAGGCCCTATACGGTGAGATATACAACCTCAGCAAAAATTTTAGCTGCAATTCCTGCCAGGCTACGTTCTCTGTAAACTTAGTCACCGATACCAACTGTCTGTGTAAGTGCTCTTCCTGTAGATTAAGTCCCAGTTCTGCATTCCATTGTTCAATTATTTTGGAAAAGTCAAAGTTCGGGAAAGATTCTCTTATAAAAGAGTGAAAGTATCTCAACGGTACTCTTTGTTGGGCCTCCAGACCCAACAGTTCAGTAAGTCCCCTATCTCCGCAGTCAAAGATTGTTTGTGCAGAGAGGCCACGTAATGTCTCAGTTGGTAATATGCAAAATCATCCAATTGATCAATATGAAATTCTGTACATATGTCCTGCAAAGGTTTCATTTCCCCCTGGTCCGTTACAACATGAAACAGGTAAGTTATCCCATGTCTTTCCCAAACCCTAAATACTACAGATGTGTCTCCTACTGGAAAGTCTGGGTTCCCTCTGACCGACAGAAGCAGTGAATTTTTACTATCTAGAGAAAGGAACCTGGTCACCCACTTCCAAGTTTGTTTTAGTGGCTGGAATACAAATCTGGCCTGGCCTAGGGTATCTCCCCGATATCCCCTCCCATGCACCCAACTTGCAAAATGGGTTTTCCCAAGCATTTGTGTTTCTGTCATCGTACAAGAAAAGTAAGATGTGGAACGAAACCAATCTGATAAGTGTCTTAGGTTGCTGGAAATGGAAAAAAGCCGCAAACTTAGGAGGCCTAACCCTCCCTTGGCCCGGGGCAGTTGTGCCCTTTTTATGTTCAGACGAGCCCTCTTCCCATTCCATAAGTACCCATTTAATCTTTTATGTAGCCACTGTTCATCCCTCCGTAACAGATATATAGGAAGCATTTGAAACGTGTATATCCACATGGGAAAAAGGATCATATTATATAAAGCTACCCTCCCTAAAAGAGACAGCGGTAAACCCTGCCAACTTTTCAATGTCTCTGCTGTCTTCACCTTCAAAGGTTCAATGTTTAAAGTATATATCCCCGCTAAGTCCGTGGGGATCTTCACTCCCAAATAAGTAATGAAGTCTGATGCCCATTTTAGCGGAAAACAGCCTACCCACTGGTCCTTAATTGCAGGGAATAAGGTAGTGCCTCCGATTTCTGCAAATTTAACCTAAAGCCGGAGTAAAACCCAAACTCCTCCACCGCAGAGAGTAATTTATAAAGCGATTTCTGGGGGGAAGTGAGTGTTAACAACAGGTCATCCGCGTAGGCCAGTGTCTTGACACTCTGGAATAGCAATTCTACACCCTCTGTGTCTGGATCTTTCTCAATAGTACGTATCAAGGGCTCTAGATAGAGCAGGAATAATAATGGTGAAAGTGGGAAGCCTTGTCGGACCCCTGCTTGAATTTTAAAGGAAGGGGAAACAAATGAGTTAATTAATAACTTCGCTGAGGGTCCCTCATAAAGAGCCTGAAGTGCTTCCATAAACCAGCCTTCCACCCCCACGTATTCCAAAACTTCAAACATATAATCCCAATGCACTTTATCAAACGCTTTCTCAGCGTCGAGGCCCACTATTAACAAAGGCTGTTCTATTGTATGACAGTGAGCCATAGCCAGCAATAGTTTACGTACATTTAAGGTGGAGTGTCTGCCTTTTACAAAACCCACCTGGGCCGGGCTAACCAACCCTGGCAGATAGTATGCGAGTCGTGCTGCCATTGCCCTTGGTAGAATTTTTAGGTCGGAGTTCATCAACGATATCGGCCTATAGGACGTTACCTGGTTACGGGGCTTTCCCGGTTTTAAAATCTTGCGGGAAGAAACCTCTCTGAACCACAGCCTCAAAAAATTTGGAAAGATACCCCCTGACCTGTGGTGGCAGTAGCTTATAGTATTCATTGGGCAAACCATCAGGGCCCGGGGTGGACCCCAGTGGGAGCGATTTTATTACCTGCTGTATTTCTTGTGCTGTAATCGGTTTCCCCAGCCGTGCCCTAGCTATCTGAGGCAACTTCGGGATGCCCGAGTCCTCCAGATAATCTAGCAATTCAGGGCTTTTCCCTTGTGGTTCGTTTGAAAAGGTTTTAGTGAAGTAGTCATAAAATATTTTAGAGATTCCCTCCTGGGAGGACGTCCTGCCACCTTTGTTATCTAGCACCTCTGTAATTAATGGTCTGGTCCCCTTGTATCTCACAATATTTGCTAGGAGCCGGCCAGATTTATTTCCAAATCTCTGGAAATTTAATTTCCCGTACATTAACTGTTTTTTTGTTTGTTCATGTATTGCCGTATTCAAGGCCGCTAGTGTGGCCGCTAGATTGCTTTGATTTTGCAGAGTTGGCTGCCGGATACTAATTTGTTTCAGTTTTTTATATTCTTTTTCCAACCTCAGTATGGTTCCCACCTGCTTTTTTGTTTGCATGCAAACATATGCAATGACACCCCCTCTAAGGACTGCCTTAGAGGCTTCCCACAGCAAAATGGGTGAAGTACATGAACTTTCATTGTCACTCAGGTATTGATCCCATAAATTGACCAAATAAGTCCTAAAGTGGGTGTCACCATACAAGTGTGCAGGGAATCTCCATCTAGCTCCTAGTGCTCCAGGCAAAGTAAACTCTAGGTCGACCCAAACCATACAATGGTCCGATACTACTAATGAACCAATATCTGCTCCCTTGACCTTAAAGAACCAAGATTGGGTTATCAATATGTAGTCAATTCTAGACCAGGTTTTATGTGCTTTAGATAAGTGAGTAAAATCCCTAACTGTAGGATTCAAGGTTCTCCAGACATCTATGAGGTTAAGAGCCCTGCTCATTTGTGACAGGACCTGCCGCGATCCCGAAGCCACTATTTCACTGTTTCTGATACTTGACCTATCTTTCCCAGGGTCCATCACCTCATTGAAATCTCCACCCCACACCCAGGGGGCGTCTGCATAACGGTATCCTAATGCGGTCAGGTCTTGAAAAAACCGTGTGTTGGAGTCATTTGGGCCATACACCGAGCATAGATAAAAGGGAAGTCCATGCAGAACAACATGGAGCAGTAATATCCGTCCCTCTTTATCATTGTGGATCAACTTAGCCTTACAATGGAGACCCCGTCTAATTAAGATCGCTACTCCCCTGCGGCCATTTCCAGCTGAAGAATAATAACATTCTCCAACCCATTGTCGGGTTAGTTTCTCGTGTTCTGCGTCCGACAATTTGGTCTCCTGCAGACACGCTATGTCCACTTTATGTCGTTATAATTGTGTTAGAATTTTTGTACGCTTTACAGGAGAAGAGATACCTGAAACATTCCATGAGATTATACGTTTTGTGGTACTACTCTTCATATAAGGTCTCTCTTATATAGTGTGTCGATACCCTGTGGTGTACCACCCGGGAGCCCAGCCCCTCCCAGTGGCTTCTTCTATTCTTGCCTCCCAACTGCCCCCGTCTACTATTGAATCGTATCTCCTGAATCCACTCTCCCCGTATCCACCCCCTAAGTAAACCCCTCCCCCCTTCCCCCTTTCTCCCTTAGGATCCCTTATGAACCCTCCCCTATCTTTCCCCACTGTTATGCTATTCCCCATATAGGGTCAGAATCACTATTGATGCTCGAGGCCCCCCAGCCCCCACTTACAGTGTTATACAGTCAACATAACATATTTCCAACCTCCTAGAAACCTCCTAGAAATCCTCAGCCTTATAACCATAACATATCACCATTTAAAGTCCAGACTTTTTCTCACTGTAGCTTCAGTCTCCACTCCTGCCAGGACTTGCAGATGTCTGTCCATTATTTGTTTCCAAAGTTTTCACCATTTCCATTACAGCAGCCACTGTTTCAAAAGCCTTCCACCTTCCTTCATGTTTAATTTTCAGAGTCGCAGGGTATATTAGCATAAAGTTTTCTTTTGCCTCATGTAGGCGACGACAGATTGGGGTAAATTGTTTCCTTCGCTCTTGCAGCGATGCGGAATAATCCTGAAAAATGCGGATCAGGTGCCCCTCAAATTTGGTGTCATTTCTTTTCAGGCGATAGCCCCGTAGGATCTCCGTTTTATGTATGTAATTATGTAGCTTCAGGATCACTACTCGGGGAGATGAGCGGCCATCTTGTTTCCTGCCCAGGCGGTGTATTCTCTCTATGCACAAGGGCCCTGCATGGTCCAAGGTCGCGAATTCCTCTTTCAACCATCGTGCCACTACCGTTTCCAGCACCGAGTCCCCCACCGACTCCGGGAACCCTACTAACCTCAGGTTTGCCCGTCTCGATCTATTTTCGAGGTCGTCTAGTTTGGCGGTGACCTCGTGCAATTTCTCTGTATGTTGTTTCAGTTGCTGCGGTATCGGCGATAAAGAGTCCTCCAGCTCCGATACCCTGTGCTCCAGTTCGCCGGTGCGCTGCGTGGTCTCAGTCAGTAAGGATTCAAAACTAGCGAATTGAGTGGTGAGCGTTGCCAGCTTTGCCTCTAGCGTTTTCTCCATAACCTCTGTAAGTTGTACTAATTGTTCTGGAGAAAATTTCTGTTCAAGCGGTTCTGGGCGCTGTTCTGTGGCTTGTTCGGCGCCCTTCGTTTTTTCTTTCTCCTTTTTGGCGGTTTTCCCCACCATCTTTTTCGCAGGGGTTTCTACAAATTTGTCCATTTGTACTGTAAGTCACTGGTTCTGTATGCTGGAGTCTCGTTTAAGAAAAAATTGTAAGTTTTCAGATGCGGGATGGCTGCGGGGCCTCGGAGAGCAGAGCAGGCACGTCTTGCTCTCTCTACAGCATCACGTGACTCTCATTATTGCTTGTTAAGTGCTGTGAACACTGGCTTGTTAAGCCAATTAAGTTACATGCGTTGTTATAGAATACACTTGGAGTTTGGCATGGAACACTAGGTACGCTATATAGAATTCAGGGGTATGTAAATAAGTTATAGAATACTAATAGTTATGCACATATCTCCAAAATGTAGAAACATATACGCCAGCCCTATGTCTATAAGTGCTCAAGCATATACGCGTATATACCTATTACTTTCCTTTATTGAACATGTGCCAGTCAGGCCCCTTCATCTGTAAGCGATGTTGGATGAATGTGGGCTTAGTAGCATTAGCATGGGGAAAACTACTTTGTTCCATCTGATACACTATTATTTATACTGGTTTTATTAAAACAGCATGACAATAAATTGTTGAGTTAATTTTCAACCACAGTGGTGATCATTTTTGGTGGGGTATCGGAGTTCTTGACGGATGGCAAACTGGTGGGATTCCTGGAAAAGTGGCTGACAAATGAACTTCTTCTGGGGAATTTGCTCACAAAGAATTACTTCTGCTAAAATATGGACAGCAAAAGGAGCTTTGACACCAAGGCAAGAAGGTTTTACTCTTCTAGGATTATTCAGTGGGTGTAGCAGCCTGAAATCATAGTTTTGCACCACTATGCAAAAAACTGTTTGACAATAATATTCATTTCACACTCCAATATCCAGTCTGACTCTGAATCACACAGAATAGAGTTATCATTGTCTATGATTGCCCGCAACCAGCACATAAGCTGTGTTAGCAGCACTTCTTGCTAAGCCTGCCTTAGTTTCACCAGAGCGCTTGCCAGAGTCCCTGGCTTAGATTTGGCCCCAAGAAAATGTCAGTCCAGTACATGACAGGTTACAGATTACTTACAGCAGATCAGCAATTTGATGTTTGAGTTCTTTCAGTACTCTTGGATGTATGCCATCTGGTCCAGGTGATTTACTGCTCTTTAATTTGTCAATTTGGCTCAGTACGTCTTCCAGGTTCACTGAGACTTCTCTCAGTTCCTCCGCATCATCACTCTTGAAAACCATTTCTGGTACAGGTAGATCTATTTCATCTTTTTCTGTAAAGACTGAAGCAAAGACTTCATTCAGTATCTCCGGTATGACCTTGTCCTCCTTGAGTGCCTTTTTTTGCTCCTTCATGATCTAATGGTCCCATGGATTCCCTCATAGGCTTTCTGTTTCTGATGTACCTGAAAAATTTGTTACTGTAAGTTTTTGCCTCTGTGGCACGTTTCTTTTCATATTGTCTTTTAGCCTTCTTTATCAATGCTTTGCATCTAACTCACTAGTGACTACATACCATACCTTGTTGAAGGAAGGTGCAATCCAGGGCACTATGGCAAAGGCTCTCATGATAGTGTTGCCAAAGCCAGGTAGAGATCTGGCTGATGTGGCTAATTATAAGCCCCTGTCTTTGATCAATGTTAATGCTAAATGTTTTGCAAAACTGTTGGCTTTACTGTTATCTATAAGTATCTAACCAGTCAGACTGGATTTGTGGCCCAAAGACACTTGGCAAATAATACCGGACTCTGTTTCCAAATGATGCAAATAGCTAACTGGACATACCAGCCTTCTCAGTGACCTTGGAAACCGAGAAGGCATTTGACAGAGTTGAATGGAACTATATGATTAAGGTTTTTAGAATGGTTTGGAATAGATATGGTATGGTCAGTGCACTTTATAGCAACACAAAGGCAAGTCTATATATTAAAAATGATGTCACAAATGGGATTAGTCTTCAAAGAGGGACGAGGCAGGGATGCCCTCTCTTACCATTGTTATTCAATCTGGCCTTGGAGCCATTATTGCTAGCCATTTGACAGGAGAAAGATATTTGAAGTGTTCCATGGAGAGGGGATGATGTCCTACTATATCTTACGCACTCTAATATATCAGTACAGAAACTCTTGACCCCGATTACAGACTTTGGAGTGTTTTCGGGGTACAAAATAAACTGGACTAAGTCAGAATTACTTCCATTAAATATATATTGTACTAAAGAACTGATGAAGTCTTAACCATTTAAGTGGCAAGGAGAGGGAATTAAGTACTATACTATCAGAGTTTTGTATACCGCTAATTTACCAGAGAGATTTGCAGTGGTTTATTGCATTAGTATATTAAAGAAGCTCTAATAATTAGGAGGAATTCACAATCCAAAAGAAATGTGACATTACTTACAAAAACATCATACAATAACAACAGGACAGAAATTATTAAAGATAATTCTTTAAAAATAAGTCAGAATTGTTGCTCAAACAAAGTTTTTAGCATTTTCCTGAAAGAAAAATATGAAGGTGCAAACTTCAAATTAAGAGATAATTTATTCCATACTCTAACCGTGTAAAAAGGAAAAGAAACCTCAAACACAGATTTAAATTGAATATTTTTTAAAAAGGTCTGGTCATCTCTTGAGGAAACAATTGATGCTAGTGGTAAAAAAAATCCTATCCACACTATTAAAGATCTGTGTGACAAGTGGTTCTCTGGCTTTCAGGGTGGGGCCGAATTGAAACTGTTAAAATATTCTTGGCACCAGTGGTCATGTATTATATGAATATGCTTCCAGTGTTTTTCACCACCTCATTATATAACATAGTAGATGACGGCAGAAAAAGACCTGCACGGTCCATCTAGTCTGCCCACGATAAACTCATGTGTATACCTTACCTTGATTTGTACCTGTCTTTTTCAGGGCACAGACCATACAAGTCTGTGCAGCAGTATTTCCCGCCTCCCAACCACCAGTCCCGCCTCCCATCACCGGCTCCGGCACAGACCCCATATAAGTCTGCCCTCCCCCATCCTAGCCTCTCAACCACCAACCCCTCTTCCCCCTGCCACCCAATTTCAGCTAAGCTTCTGTGGATCCATTCCTTCTGCACAGGATTCCTTTATGCCTGTCCCACGCATGCTTGAATTCCGTTACCGTTTTCATCTCCACCACCTCCCGCGGGAGGGCATTCCAAGCGTTCACCACCCTCTCCGTGAAGAAATACTTCCTGACATCTTTCCTGAGTCTGCCCCCCCTTCAATCTCATTTCATGTCCTCTCGTTCTACCGCCTTCCCCTCTCCGGAAAAGATTCGTTTGCGGATTAATACCTTTCAAATATTTGAACGTCTGTATCATATCACCCCTGTTCCTCCTTTCCTCCAGAGTATACATGTTCAGGTCAGCAAGTCTCTCTTCATACGTCTTGGAACGCAACTCCCATACCATCCTCGTAGCTTTTCTTTGTACCGCTTCCATTTTTTTAACATCCTTCGCAAGGTACGGCCTCCAAAACTGAACACAATACTCCAGGTGGGGCCTCACCAACGTCTTATACAGGGGCATTAAAACCTCCTTTTTTCTGCTGGTCACACCTCTCTCTATACAGCCTAGCAACCTTCTCGCTACGGCCACCGCCTTGTCGCACTGTTTCATATAAGGAAATAAACAGACTAATAACCAGTTTTCCATGGCGTGATAAGCAACCAAAACTTGCCTCACTTTTACAACTATCTTTGAGCCTACATATTGCAACAGGGTAAGCACAGGCAGGGTAGGCACAGGATTCTTCCGGAGGAGACTACATGGAACCCCAGATGGCTGCATATTGAAAGCCCTATGTTGGCCCCATTGAGACTGAAAGATCATGTAGGAATGAGATTACCGAAGGAATTAAAATCTAACCTAATCTTGGAGGCAACATAGCAAGCACTGGACATGTTGGATATTAAAAAGAAGGTGCCCTTCTCTTGCATGGTACATTGACCCATTTGGAACAATGCCTGCTTTACAATTGATGGGTGATGTCTGGGACATATGTATACAGAGGTGTATTTATACACTTCAGGAGGTTATGAACAAGGGCCAATTCATTTCATTTACTGATCTAAGAAAAATATATAGTCTGCCATTTAATCATTGCATCAATTGGTTACAGCTGTTATCACCCGTTGGACTAAGTCAGTAGCCACTTCAGACGACATTGCCAGCTTACAAAAATTATGTCAACAAGTGGCTGGTTTGAGACGTGAGGTGTCCAACTGGTTTAAATTATCTGAAGTAAATAAAAGAACTATAGGATTGCATTGTATATGGGCCTGCGAAACTGCACACTAACACAGAGAAGCAATGGTCACAATTTTTGGCGTTTAGGATTTGGTGCTGCACCTCGGCTGCCACCAGACAATCCGTGTATTTCACGGCACACAGAGTGTTATACATGCCAATAACATTTCATAGGATTGATAATTTGATTACAATGTCTTGTAGGTCCTGTGGATTGAAGTAAAATTTAATTCAACTACATCAACACCTTGGAAACCTGATTGCGGAGTTCCCCAAGGATCACCACTTTCGCCTACCCTTTTTAATCTAATGATGACACCCCTGGCCAAATCTTTAGCCAACCATGGATTCAACCCTCATATATACGCAGATGATGTCACAATCTACATCCCATTCAAAAATGACCTAAATGAAATTACTAATGACATCAACCACAGTTTCCAAATCATGAACTCATGGGCGGATGCATTCCAATTAAGCTTAATGCTGAAAAAACACAATCTCTCATCCTCTCATCACAATTCAACGCTAATAAATACACTTCCATAACCACACCAAACCTCACCCTTCCTGTATTGGAAACCTTGAAAATTCTTGGAGTCACCATTGACCGAAATCTTACATTGGAAAGTCACGTGAAGAATACCACTAAGAAAATGTTCCATTCAATGTGGAAACTTAAGAGAGTTAAACCTCTATTCCCAAGAGATATATTTCGCAGCCTGGTGCAGTCAATGGTGTTAAGTCATGCTCTATACGCTGGCTGTAAAGACCAAATCATCAAGAGACTTCAGACAGCCCAGAATACTGCAGCCAGACTCATATTTGGTAAAGCAAAATACGAAAGTGCCACACCCCTTAGAGAGAAACTGCACTGGCTCCCAATCAAGGAATGCATTATGTTCAAGATCTGTACCTTGATTCACAAAATCATTCATGGAGATGCTCCGGTCTATATGTCAGATCTCATAGATCTACCACTCAGGAACTCCAAAATATCATCTCGCACATTCCTAAATCACCACTTCCCAAGCTGTAAAGGACTAAATTACAAACTGACACATGCATCCAGTTTTTCTTATTTAGGCACGCAGCTATGGAATGCACTGCCAACTGCTATGAAAAAAATGCACGATCTAATCAACTTTCGGAAATCCTTGAAGATCCACCTCTTTAACAAAACATACCATAATGAGCCATCATCTGAACTTTAGTACAGTACCGTTTTCATTTGTTATTCCATTAATGTTCTCTCTATACATGTTACTTTTATACACTATCCACCTTATAATCGAAAGAGAAAAACGCCTAGATTTCGACCCAAATCGGGAGATAGACGTTTATCTCACAAAACCGAATAAATCGGTATAATCGAAAGCCGATTTTGGACGTTTTCAACTGCACTCCGTCGCGGATGCGGACAAAGTTGATGGGGGCGTGTCAGAGGTGTGGCGAAGGTGGAACTGGGGCGTGGTTATCGGCCGAGGAGAGATGTACGCGTTAGGGCGATAATCGAAAAAATAAAGGCGTTTTTAGCGAACATTTAGGACACTTTTGTTGGACCCTTTTTTCACACGAACAGGTCCCAAAAAAGTGCTCTAAATGACCAGATGACCATCTGAGGGAATCGGGGATGACCTCCCCTGACTCCCCCAGTGGTCACTAACCCCCTCCCACCACAAAAAATGATGTTTCACAACTTTTTATGTTCACCATCAAATGTCATACCCACCTCCCTGGCAGCAGTATGCAGGTCCCTGGAGCAGTTGTTAGGGGGTGCAGTGGACTTCAGGCAGGTGGACCCAGGCCCATCCCCCCCTACCTGTTACAATTGTGCTGCTTAATGCTTATTAGTCGTCCAACCCCCCCAAACCCACTGTACCCACATGTAGGTGCCCCCCTTCACCCCTTAGGGCTATAATAATGGTGTAGACTTGTGGGCAGTGGGTTTTGAGGAGGATTTGGGGGGGGCTCAACACACAAGGGAAGGGTGCTATGCACCTGGGAGCTCTTTTACCTTTTTTTTTGTTTTTGTAAAAGTGCCCCCTAGGGTGCCCGGTTGGTGTCCTGGCATGTGAGGGGGACCAGTGCACTACGAATCCTGGCTCCTCCCACGAACAAATGCCTTGGATTTATTCGTTTTTGAGCTGGGCGCTTTCATTTTCCATTATCGCTGAAAAACAAAAACGCCCAGCTCACAAATTGTCGAATAAAACATGGACGTCTATTTTTTGCGAAAATACGGTTCGGTCCGCCCCTTCACGGACCCGTTCTTGGAGATAAACGCCCATAGAGATAGACGTTTTCGTTCGATTATGCCCCTCCACATTTCCCATGTTTCTTATATAAATTCTAATTGTATATGTTTATTCAGTCATGGTGATACCATGACAGAGCAATGTAAGCCACATAGAGCCTGCAAATATGTGGGAATATGTGGGATACAAATGCTACTACTACTACTACTACTACTACTATTTAGCATTTCTATAGCGCTACAAGTCATACGCAGCGCTGCACAAACATAGAAGAAAGACAGTCCCTGCTCAAAGAGCTTACAATCTAAATAAATAAATACTCCTGCCCAATGGTACAGACATTTTGAAAACAAGTCTGGGGGGCATGATACAAAGTTCTAAATATTGCTGTGCCCCTATCATATGGAGGGGTGATACTGAACATTTTTGGTTCTATGTGGAATATCACAGATAACCAATTGAAACTGATAACGATCATGACTGCTGTGGCAATCCAAGCAATACTCAGAAAAATTCTTCCCTCCTAAATGTTCATTTTTAGTGGAATACATTGTGCATGGTCTCCAGATTTGAAGTGAGTATTATGGAGAGAAAGGGCTGTAGGGTGAAATTTGATTGCATATGGAAGCCATTTCATCAGTTCACACAACTGTTGCCCTAATAGGTACATGACCTGTCCCTGTGGAAACTCCAAAGTCTCTTGTTTTATAATTTGCTTTCTTTTCTTTTTGATGCAGTTGTGGAGTGATGAGTATTATCGTACTATATTATGTTATACTGTAGGGTGGGGTGGGAAGGCAGGGGGAGGGAGGGGGTCGGGTAGGAAAAGGCATGTGCTACTTTCAGTTTTGTTTTAACATGGGATTCCTTGCTGACTGCCGTTATGTTGGTCTATGGCAATGTTTTTTCTGTTATATTATAATGTATGATTACATGATTAATAAACTTGAGTAGAGCTTGAAATTTTGTGACCGTGTGGGTCTGTTGTAATCAAGAGGTGTAAAATCCCATTAAAATGGGTATTACTAAAAACACATACAAGAACTCTCTCGTGTCTGGGGGGAGGGAGGTGTGTTTGTGTTTGTGGGTGGAGGAGATCCAGCCCAAGAGTAAGTTGCAGAGAGAAACTATTAGGAGATGGTGAATGACATTGGGGGGGGGGGGGGAGGAGTCAGAGGAAGTGATAAATATGGTTGTTGCATTGTATGTGGTTGCCTGTACCCCCGCTGAGACCCTTGGAAGATGTGGGGGGGGGGGGGGGTTCCTGGAGAGGCAGAATAAACCAAGGCTGATTTGAGGAGTAGCTACTGCCCTTAACAGTAGCAACTGAGAAGTGTGGCGCTCCGGGTCGGTAAGGGGAATCCAGCCTGAAAGCAGGAACCAGAACAGGGGAAGCCCTGCTCAAGGCCAGGGTGCAGCTCTGAGAAGTGCATCGCTGGAAGGAGGACAGCCAAAAGGATCTATGCCTGAAGGAGAACCAGATTGTGATCAGGACTACCGGGAGCAGCCTTGGATTATTAATTGCCCAAAGGGATGGGTAATGGACAGAAGGGGCTGTAAGTATGTACATACATAAGGTTCCTTTTGGAAAGTTTGGAGAAGTGGCAGAGACTATGGTACATGGTCTTGATGGGAAAGAAGAGTCTCTTAAAAGCAAATGCTCATTATAAATAAGGAGTTACAAACCGGTTTACCTGCCTGTTGCAGAAAGTTCAGTAAAATTGAATTTGCATAAAATCAAATCATTGGAGTATGGTGTGGTCCTTGGTGTGGGGGTGAGGACGCTTGCTCCCTGGACTGGCAAAGCCCCATAGAGAAGCCCACTTATTTTCCTATTCCTTCCGGATATCTATCCCATGCCCAAGCTCGAGTGGGGATATTTGTGACAGTGTGTGTGGGAGATAGATTGAGAAAGATTTAACGTGTTTATCCCTGTGACCCAGGTCACAGAGGGTGTCCGAGCCCCCAAGGGCCCTTAGCTGGTTGTGACAAGACCCAGGTTACAGAGGAATCATAAGATCAGATAAATAGGAAGCTGTCTGTGCAAAGAAGACTCTGTGAGCTGAAACCAGTTTTGAAGATAGCTCTATAACTGATTGGAAGCCAGTGATCAACAACCAGAAGTGGAGTAACCCCGTCATAATTTTTCTAGGTATGAAGTTTAACAGCAGTATTCTGGATGAATATCAGCCAAGACCCACATAAGCTTTAGCTGCCAGCCCAACTGAAATTAGCCATGAGTGTTCAGTTCTGGTACCTACAATGGCCCGACACTGAATATCAAGGGCTAATTTATCCAGCAACGGTCAACAATTTAAAATATGCTGTCAGCTGAATATCTATCTCTAGGTGTTTAGCACTCATTTTCAGCATTAGGCACCTAATTTAGGTTCCTAAAAGGAGAAGTATATAACAGGGAGCCTAAAATACGTGACTAGTATGTCTATTTTATGCTTCTTCAAAGGCAAAATAGGAACCTATGTGCCTTTATAAAATAAGACCCCAGGACATGGGCAAAAGCAGATGCAGAAATTTATTCCTGCTCCAAGACAGGCATAAGTGTGTGCATGTACTCTCTGCACATACACACATATTTTAAAGTAAAGAGGAATGTGAGACCCCGAGCTAGGGTTGGGAAGTGGGCTGGTAAAATAACACAGCCGGCCAACAGGGTGAAACCAAAATAAGTATTCATTAAAAGGAAATCTTAGACCTATTCTTTTCACATGGCCCGAGATTTAGAGTAGGACAACTTTTGGAATTCAATACATTCAGTCTTAGCAGGCCTCTGGCAGTAGGCCAAATACAGTCTGTGGCTGCCGGGGTTGCCACACTCCAAACACAGTCAAATAGTTCTCGGTTCTCTGCTGAGGTTCAGGTCTGGCCCCAGCCAGACCTCAAAGCAAACTTTACAAGGTTCAGCCTGGGTTGCGATTATGGAATTGCAGCTTCAGCTTCATATGCTAGGGATTCCACTCTTCTCTCCAGGGCCGTTGGAACCCAGTAAGCGTGGTAAGCATGGCAAGGGGGTGCCGACCTCTGGAGGGTGCCACAAGCCATGCTTACCATTCTTACTGCCGCCAGGGCGGCTACTACTACTACTTAACATTTCTAGAGCGCTACTAGGGTTACGCAGCACTGTACAAATTAACAAAGAAGGATGGTCCCTGCTCAAAGGAGCTTACAATCCAAAGATCGAAATGTCAAGTTGGGGCAGTCTAAATTTCCTGAGTAGAGGTGTAGTGGTTATGTGCCGAAAGCGACATTGAAGAGGTGGGCTTTGAGCAAGGATTTGAAGATGGGCAGGGACAGCTCTTGGATCCCACCCTCCTGCCCTCAGCTCCCCGACAGCCCTCCTTTTGTTCCTGCCACCCTGGGGGGTTTAAATCTCTTATTTGACCTCATTTGCAGCAGTGGAAGTGAAGGCAGCAAGCTCATCTTTAGCCTTCCCTTCCCTCTCAGTGTCCCGCTTTCTTCTAATGTAATTTCCTCTTTCCATGACGGCCATTTCCTTTTTTTCACAAAAGCCCCACTGTGATAAAAGGGGCCTCGGCACTCGACAAATCCACATGCTGAGGACACTCCAGGGCCCCTCAAGAACCTAACTCAGGGGCCCTTTACTAGGTATAAAATGGACTTCTTAGCATTTAGCACATGCTAAGGTTTAGTAAAAGGACCCCTTAGGTATCTGAATTTAGGAGCTCAGTTTTGGGGGTAGGGGATATAAGCCTCAGAGCTTCTAGATCATGTCAAAATCTTCTAGTGGTTTCCCCAAACATCTCTGGGTTCTCCCATCTCATAGGCAAAAACCTTTCTGCATCTTCTGCAGGCCGCAAATGGTTTCTGGAAAGGCAGTGTAAATTCACAAACCTCAGTCTACACATTTTATAAAGACTCTTTTAAAAATATAACAGTTTTTGCTACAGTACTTTATAAAGTATTACTTGGGAAATTATAAAGATATAGAATAATGATCCCCTGTATTCATTAGTTCTTTAAATATGTGAATGTTTATGCAAAGGAGTACTAGCAAAGGAAAGCATACAAAGATCATCTTTTCCTCCCTTTTATAGTGTAATGGTTTCATAAATTAGGTGAATAAATCACAAGGTCATCTTACTTGCCTTTTCTTTGGAATTAATGTTGGGTAACAAAACAAAGCTCCATAGCTACCAAAAGTGTGCCCACACCAGCCTGGAAATGCAATCATTCTGTTTGGATTTTTTTTTCTGATGTTTTCAGCTGTTCTTTATGAATTTGTACATTTACCCAGAGATGAACTCATGTTTTTCCATTTTAACTCCAATATTGTCCTTGTTTTTCTTTATTCGTTTTCTGCAAAATTTAAAAGAAAAACATATTGCCACATTACTCCGAAGAATCCATCAGTCTTTCTCAGAAATGGTTATTGGGTTTTGGTACAAAACAAGGAGTGAAAGTAGTGTGCTTTCTGTTTTGTGGGGGCTTAAGCAGCCAGTATAAGTCTATGACTAATTTACACAATGAACTGACACTATTTATATACAAGGGGTCCGATATTCAGCCAGCGGCAGGCAACACGTTTGCTGTCCTCTGCTGGCATTAAACCCAGATGTTCAATGCCCCCCCCCCCCCCCGATATTCAAAAGCATTTAACGTGCCAGGATCGGTACCTGACCAGTTAAATGCCCTATAACCAGCTATCTGGCAGTATTCAGTGGGGGGATAGCCAGCTATCTCCCTCTGAATATCACTGGTTAGCTGATAGCTGGTTATATCGGCCAACATAAAAAATCCTATCCACACTTAAAGATCTGAGTGACAAGTGGTTCTGTAAATGGCTTTCATGGTGGGGCCGAGTTGAAACTGTTAAAATGTCCTTGGCACCAGTGGACATATTACTACTACTGCTTATCATTTCTAAAGCGCTACTAGATGTACACAGCGCTGTACACTTGAACATGAAGAGACAGTCCCTGCTCGACAGAGCTTACAGTCTAATTAGGACAGACAAACAGGACAAACAAGAGATAAGGGAATATTAAAGTGAGGATGATAGAATAAGAGTTCTGAACAAGTGAATAAGGGTTAGGAGTTAAAAGCAACATCAAAAAGGTGGGCTTTTAGCATAGATTTGAAGATGGCCAGAGATGGAGTTTGACGTACCGGCTCAGGAAGTCTATTCCAGGCATATGGTGCAGCAAGATAAAAGGAACGGAGTCTGGAGTTAGCGGTGGTGGAGAAGGGTGCTAATAAGAGAGATTTACTCAGTGAATGGAGTTCCCGGGGAGGAATGTAGGGAGAGATGAGAGTGGAGAGGTACTGAGGAGCTGCAGAGTGAATGCACTTATAGGTCAATAAGACAAGAGGAGTTTGAACTGTATGCGGAAACGGATAGGAAACCAGTGAAGTGACTTGAGGAGAGGGCTAATATGAGCATAACGACACTGGTGGAATATTAGTCATGCACAGTGGTGTGCTGGAGCCAGCTCGCTCTGGCTCGCAAGAGCCGCTTGTTAAATTTTGACAGCTCTTGCGAGCTGGTTGTTCTTGGGGGTGAGCCGGCTCCATTACAGGAGGTAAGCATGGCAGGAGGGCACCATCACAGGCCATGCTTACCTCCCCTCCCGCTCCCAAACATGTCCAACGATGTCCTTTGCCCCCACCCTTCCCTCCCGCTCCCATCCGTCAGTTTGTATTACCTCCATCAAAGCGCTGCGTTATTTAAAGCCCTGCTGCCCATCTCCAGCCTTCCCTGCTTGCTTCTGATGAGTTCATGCCCATAGTTCCACCTTCTGACGTCATTCTGACGTCATTTCCTTTTTCCGCGAAGGCGGGGCTGAGGGAACGAACATCATCATGAAGCAAGCAGGGAGCAGGGGAAGGCTGGAGATGGGCAGCAGGGCTTTAAATAAAGCGGCACTTCGACGGAGGTAATACAAAAAGATGGATGCGAGCGGGAGGGGAGGGTGGGACGACGGAGAATCGCTGGACATGGATCGGAGCGGGAGGGCAGGGGAGGGAGGAGAATTGCTGGGCATGGATGGGTAGAGGGGGGCAGGGGAGAGAAGAGAATTGCTGGGTATGGATGGATAGAGAGGGGCAGGGGAGAGAGGAGAGTTTTAGGACATGGATGGAGGGGAGGGCAAGAGAAATTCTGGACATGGATGGAGGGGAGGGAAGGGAGAGAGAAGAAATGCTGGACATGGAGGGAAGATAGAGGAAGGAGATTAGATGAGGAAAAAGGAAGTGAGGAGAGAAACTGCACATGGATGGAGAAAATAGGCAAAAGCTAGATCCACTGTACTGTCAAGTCTGCGGAGGACCAGAAATGAAGAAGAAAGAAGGAAAGAAAAGAAAAAATGGAAAGGAAGCCCTGTAAATGGAGTCAAGGGAACAGATAGAGAGCAGCAGAATCAGATACTGGGCCAGCATGATCAGAGAAACAAAGTCACCAGACAACAAAGGTAAAAAAAAAATGTTATTTTCAATATAGTGTTTGGAATATGTCCACTTTGAGAATCAGGTGCTGAACGTTAAAAGTTTATATTTATTTACTTATTTATGGCATTTTATCCCATATTAAACATGAATTAGATTGGAACCTGGGATCATTTAATTTTTTTTCCTGGAGAGAGTAATGCATTGCCTCCCCCCCTCCTGGCTATAGCAAGCTCTGCAATTTTTTTGGGGGGGGGCGCAGAGGTGGGTGGGGGGGCGCATAGGTGGATGGGGGAGCAGTGATGGACGGGGGGGGGGGCGCAGAGGTGGATGGGGGGGCACCGAGGTGGACGGGGGGCGCCGAGATGGACCGGGGAGAGAGCCTGTTGTTAAAAATTTACCAGCACACCACTGGTCGTGCAGCAGAATTTTGAACAGATTGAAGAGGAGCGAGATGGCTAAGCGGGAGACCTGTGAGAAGCAAGTTGCAATAGTCTAAGCGAGAGGTGATAAGAGTGTGGATGAGGGTTCTGGTAGTGTGCTCAGAAAGGAAAGGGCGAATTTTGGTGATATTATAGAGAAAGAAACGACAGGTTTTAGCAGTCTGCTGAATATGTGCAGAGAAGGAGAGGGAGGAGTCGAAGATGACCCCAAGGTTAAAAATCATATTCATATATTATAAGAATATGATTCCTGTGTTTTTCACCACCTTATTATAAAAAGAAATAAACAGACTAATAACCAGTTTTCCATGGTGTGATAAGCAACCGAGAATTACATTGCCAAAACTACAACTCTCTAAACAATATGGTGAAGTAAACTTGCCTCACTTTTACAACTACCATTGGATCTACACATTGCAACAGGGTAGGTACAGGTACAGAAAAGATCTATCTGCCGATTTTCAGCCTCACTTTAGCGGCTATAGTTGGCCATGTGAATATGTGGGATATCTTTGGCTGGTTTCAAGTTTATTGAGAGTTTATACCCCGCCCATCAAAAACAATGTCTGAGTGGCTTACAATGCAAAGAGGAAGAAAAGCAAAGAGGCAGAGAAAGACAACAACAGAGCAAAGGGACATGAGGGGGGGGGGGGAAACAAATACAATATGAATAGGAAAGCAGAGAGGGCAACACAGGAGGGAGGGGGCATCGTATCTTCCAGAGCACCATCGCTCCATGGATGTGTGAAGGGGAGGTTAATTAAAGGCATTTACAAACAGAAAAGTCTTCAAATCAGTCTTAAATGATTGCAGGGAGCTTGAGAGTCATAAGCTGTTCAGTAGCTTGTTCCAAAGATCACGGGTTTGTACTGAAAATATGGTGCACAATTTGGCAGCATTCCTAATTTCATGAACTGTTGGAACAACGAGATGGTTCTTTTGAGAAGACCTAAGTGTACATGAAGGGTGGTAAGGAACAAGGAGGTGAGACAAGCAAACCTGTTCGCCGGCCTGACAGATCTTATAAACAAGTAACAGTAGTTTATAGGTTATACGGGAGGAAATTGGGAGCCAATGTGCGGCTTGAAGGACAGGGTAACGTGATCAATTTACAGTGGCCAGTGATTAATTTGATGGCTGTGTTTACACTATTTGCAGGTTAGAAGATAACTAGCTAAGTCTGAAAATAAAAATAGCCGGTTAACTTCTAACCGGCCAAAGACAAACTGGATATTCAATGTTGGTCACTGGAAACGGCCCAGCATTGAATATTCGGGTTTAGCGGTGACCGGGCTAACTCTCACAGTCTGAATATTGGCCCCAATATGATCTATCCAGTCTGCCCATCCATACAATCTGCTCTCTCTTAGAGGTCCTATGTGCTTGTCCCATGCTTTCTTGAATTCAGATAAAGTATTCATCCCTACCACCTTTACCCCTATTTTATCATTAAGTCATGCTATTTTAGCACAGGTCCCATTTTATGCAATGAGTCCATTCCACGAATCTACAATTCTTTCCGCGAAGAAGTATTTCCTCAGTCTGTCCTCTTTTACCTTCATCCTATGTTCTCTCATGCTAGAGCTTCCTTTCAATTGAGACTCACCTGTTGTATATTTACATCATGGAGGAATTGTAATGTCTCTGTCATATCTCTCTTCTCCCACCTTTCTTCCTAAGTGTACTATTAAGATATTTAAGTCTGTCCCCATAGGCTTTATGACGAAGACCACTGACCATTTTAGTAGCCACCCTGGATTCCTTCCAGTTTTTATCTTTTTGAAAGGGTCTCCAGATTTGTAGACAGTACTCTAAGGCAGAGGCGTATCTGAAATGCGGCGGTGGGGGGCCAGGGCCAGAGTGGGGGGGCACATTATAGCCCCCCCCCGCCATTGTTGTCGTCACCCCCCCGGCCACCACTGCCAATGCCGTCACCCTCCCCTGCCGCCGTCACCTACCTTTGCTGGCGGGGGACCCCAACCCCCACCAGCTGAGGTCCGCTTCCTCCTGCCGCTGCCTTTAAAAATATTCCTTCGGCTGGCAGGGGACCCCAACCCCCGCCAGCCGAGCATGTACAACATGCAGCGACATCAGACTCCGAAAGGAGCAGCTTTGAACAGCACAGACTCCGGAGGACGATAAAGAACTTTAAAAGACCTTGGCTCGGCTGGCAGGGGTTGGGGTCCCCCGCCAGCCGAAGGAATATTTTTAAAGGCAGCGGCAGGAGGAAGCGGACCTCGGCTGGAGGGGGTTGGGGTCCCCCGCCAGCAAAGGTAGGTGATGGCGGCAGGGGGGTCCAGGGCGAAATCTGTGGGGGCCCAGGCCCCTGTGGCCCCACGCAGATTTGCCCCTGCTCTAAGGTAGGAGGTTATCAATGTGAGCTACCATTAAGATGTGCTATTTTACTGCTAATCCCAGTTATAAGTAACTAGGTCTCATTAGTAACTAGAACTCATTGCATAAAATAGGACCAGTACTAAAATAGCATGAATTAGTGGTAAAATAGCATGTTTTAATGGCAACCCATATTGATACCTTTCTCCTTTAAATGAGGTCTCACCTGAGACTTGTATAGAAACACTATCACCTCCTTTTACCTGCTGGTCATTCCTCTCCCTATACACTCAAGCATCCTTCTGGCTTTTGCTCTGCCATCACATTGTTTAATCTGAAGGCCAACATATTTTTCCATGGTGCCATCCCCCTTGTTTCTTCTCCTGCCTGCAGTGATGGTAGGCTTTTGTACAATTAGGTGTATAAACAAATCTGGGTTGCAAAAAGATGTGCTCTGATGAAGAAGCCATTGATGGTGCTCTAGCCTATCAGCACTGGAGGCAATTCACAAATATGCAAACTCAGGACCCCTTTTACCAAGGTGCAGCAAAAGGGGGCCTGCGCTGGCATCAGAATATGTTTTTCACGCGCACTAAGGCCCCCTTTTACCGCAGTGGGTAAAAGGTAGGTCTTTTTTTAAAAAAAGAAATGGCCTTGTGGCCTTTTTTTTGTGGGGGGGGACCCTTACCGCCACCCATTCAGGTAGCGGTAAGGGCTCCCAAGCTAACCCTGCGATAACCGGGCACTGCGCAGCACTGCATGATTACTGCCGGATACACACCTGTGCTTCAAAAATAAATATATTTTTGTAGCACTAGATATGACGGCATGCTGGGGATGGGAAGTACTGCTGGGCTGCTACGGTAGCCTGGCGGTACTTCCTTTTTAGCGAGCGGTAAGCCCGCATTGAGCTTGCCGCTGCTTTGTAAAAGGGGACCTCATGGAATAAGCTGGTTAGACACCATGCACTGACCATAAATAACTCTGGAATATTAAGCTACCCTGAGCATTCCTTTTTTGAAAATCAGTTTCAAGGACTTGCACACAAAAGACATACGCATTTTGCACTGGCTATTTCTGTGGGCAGATGATTGAAAATAAAACCGCTTGTGTGTACTTTTGAAAATCAAGGGTACATGCAGCCCACCATTAACCATTAAGGTACACCCCCACAGGCCTTGAGAGAAATATAGAGAGCAGTTTATTCTATTAGACCCTATTAGCAACTCCCTCCCTCCCAAGGAGCTCTTTCCAGACAAAACTTTAACTGTCAAAACTGTAGAGATCTTTTTAAAAAGCTGTGGTAAATGCTGGCGAGCGCTTACTGCACTTAAAATGGTTTAACCTCATGATGTGCTCAAGCATCCTGCAGTAAATTTGTGATCTGTATGCAATATCTGCATGCTGAAAAATTATTATTTTATCGCATAGGGGCATGTCTGATGGGCAGAGAATAGGCATTTCTGTGCTAATTAGTTAACGCTTCTACATTGCTAAGTGCTGATTAGTGCAGGATTAGTGTGTGAGCCCTTACCACCTACAAAATGGGTGTCGGTAAGTGCTAATGCGCTAATTTTTTTTAATGGTCATGCACTAATGGCAACATTAATTGAAAAAAATGGAAAATCAGCCATTTTACTTTTCTACCACAGTTTAGTAGTGTATAATATATTTGCAGGGAAAATTTTAAAGTAAGGAGGCTTAAGTAACAAAAATTGCTTTCACCTTTTCTGAATCCGGTGACACATCCGGGAAAACCAAAATCTTCTTACCCAAAACCAGTGGTGTGCTGGTAAATGTTTAACAACAGGCTCTCTCCCCGGTCCACCTCTGCGCCCCCCTCCCCCCGTCCACCTCTGCACCCCTTGTCCACCTCTGCACCCCCTGTCCACCTCTGCACCCCCCCAAAAAAAAACTGTAGAGCTGGCTATAGCCGGGAAGAGAGCCTGGGGGGGGGGGGGGCAATCCATTACTCTCTCCAGGAAAAAAAAATTAAATGATCCCAGGTTCCAATCTAATTCATGTTTAATGTGGAATAAAATGCCATAAATAAATAAGTAAATAAATATAAACTTTTAACGTTGAGCACCTGATTCTCAAAGTGGACATATTCCAAACACTTTAATGAAAATAAAATATTTTCTACCTTTGTTGTCTGGTGACTTTGTTTTTCTGATCATGCTGGCCCAATATCTGATTCTGCTGCTATCTGTCCTCTTAACTCCATTTCCAGGGCTTCCTTTCCATTTATTTCTTTACTTTCCTCCTTTCTTCTTCATTTCTTGCCCTACATCCGTAAGTAAAAGCTGGGTCCTCTGTAGACTTGACTGTCCAGTGGATCCAGCTTCTGCCTATTTTCTTTATCCATGTGCAGTTTTTCTCCTCTCTTCCTTTTCCCTCATATTCATTTCCTTCCTCTCTCTTCCTCCCCTCCATCCACATCCAGCATTTCTTCTCTCTCCCTTCCCTCTCCTCCATCCATGTCCAGCATTTTTCCTCTCCTCCTTCTATCCATGTTCATCTCACTTTCTCTCTCTTCCCTCCCCTCCATCCATGTCCAGCATTTCTTCTCTCTCCCTTCCCCTCCATCCATGTGCATCTCCTTCCTCTGTCTTCCCTCCCCTCCATCCAAGTCCATCAATACCGTGTAGGTATAGACAATTCTATTGCGATACTGATATAGAATTGTCTATACCTACACAGTCTTTTTAAAGACCTGCACAGACCTTGTCAGCTGTCATCGTCATTTACAATTTGTTCTTGAGTCCCATACCAGCAGACTCCTGAGGCATGCACCTTGCAGGCCGAAACACGGTTGCCGTGTCGAGTCTTTTTACTCATTTGCAGAATAAAGTAGATTTGTTGAACCTGTGGTTTGTCCAGCCACTCCTACATCCCTTTTTTGCTCTCCATGGGATTCTTCTTGGTCAGCTACTGTTTGGTTCCTTCAGAACCCAGCATACCTGCATCATGAACCCCAACTCACTGGTGTCACATTTGTGGGGACCAGAGTCCTCTTCTCCAGGTAGCATCTCCCGAGCCTTCAGGCTGATCCTAGGTAGGAATTTAGAAAATATTTGAACATCTTTGATTAGAAATGTTAAAAATATAGGTAATAAAATGCATTAAAAAGTAAAGTAGCCCTAGAATTAACACCAAGGAAGAAACATTAGAATTAAGGAACAGGGACAATTTATTTTTAGGAATCTAAGTAGTAGTGCTGCTTTAAATTAATGACACAAAACAAATCAAGTGTTCCAAAATGTATTGGTCTGTTCCACACAAAATAGATAATTATGAAAATGAATTTAGACCTCATGCAACTTGTCAAGGTGACTTTTGAAGAGCTGATCAGAAATAGAAGATGCATCACCCTCCAAATAATTTTCCTAGTGAGTCCAGCTGAAAACTGCACTCCATTTTATTAGAAAGGAAACTAGCAGAGTAATTAATGAGGAGGGCAGAGGGAGCACTGCAGACAGGGATGTATTTGAATAAATCTGATGTGACAGTTCACTTACAATTCCATTTGTTTTTGGTGTGGAAATTCAGAAGAAACACTGTGAGGAATGCTTTATCAAATAAGGCTGAAATAAATTCCAGCTGTGACTCTGTGATTACTCCTTCACTGAGGAAATAGATCTATTTTCCTCTAAAGCCATATACAATTTCAGATTCTAACTGTCCAGTATGCATCTGCTGTAATCACCATTTCCCCTTCCTTTGTTAAATGGCTAAATGTACACTTAAAGCTATTTAATGAAGAGTTGAGACCACACATGTATTGCAGGTGGCTAGTGGCTGTTCCTAGGAAAAAATGTAATTGTTTTCAATCAATGTCTAAAAAATGCAAAACCTCTCATCTTCTGCTTGCATTGATCTCACATTTCTTGAATTCTTCTTGCATATATTTAAAGCATTTTAAAAACTCTGGTTCACCTTCTGATTGCATGCTGGTTTTCCTCAAACTGACTCAAATTATTTTACGGTAAAATACTCATTTCTGACTGTGTTTTAGGTTTTCAAACATGCTATTTTCTTTAAATTGTCTTCTGTCAGCTTTCTTTTCCTGAAAAAACGAAAATAAGGGTATTCCTTTCTGAAAATGTGTATGTAGTGTCAAATTTAAGATAGATAATACAATATTTGGTCAGCCTTCCAAATTGCTAGTCACCTCAATCTCCTTTGCTATTTGCAAGGATAAATGGCAATTTATGCAAAGTAATAGGCTGCCAGAAAATTATTCTCACTAAGTCTACATGTACATTTAGATTAGGGTTGCCATCTGGGTCCAGGTTTACCCAACTGGATTGATCCAGTCCTGGGTTTAACCCCAATGAATGCAGGCACTTGTAGTTCCGATATCTCAATTGAATGTCCCAAGAAAAGCAAGGCTACAATTTCCTGCATACAGTGGGGTAAATCCAGGAATCTGGAATCAGTTGGCAATCTTAATTTAGATACATTTAAATGAAGCATTTCTGGATTTTGGGCAGGATAAGAAAACATGTAGAGCAGGTATTATCTATCTATCTTGAAAATGGACTTGGGGAAAATCCACTATTTCTGTGATAAGCAGTATAGAATGTTTTGTACTTTTCTGGGATCTTGCCAGGTATTTGTGACCTGGATTGGCCACTGTTGGAAACAGGGTGCTGGGCTTGATGGACCTTTGGTCTTTCCCAGTATGGCAATATTTATGTACTTATGTAGGTACTTTTAGGTATAACATAGTAACAGTACTAATTTTAAATGCACAACTTATCCATATACAAGGTCAGATTAGAGTCAAGTAAACTCTGTAACAAAGAAAATGTTCTATTCAATGTGGAAGCTCAAATGATTAAAACCTTTCTTCCCAAGAGCAACTTTTCGATACCTAATACAACCAATGGTCCTAAGCCATGCAGATTATTGCAACGGAATCTACGCGGGCTGCAAAGAACAACTCATAAAAAACCTCCAGAACGCCCAAAATACAGCAGCCAGGCTGATATTCAGCAAAACACGCTTCAAAAGTGCCAATTTGATTGCTGAGTCTTCCAGTGTTGTGGCTGCAGTGGCTGTGTGGGCCAGCTGTGGTATGGCCTTGCAGTTCAGATTTGGTGCTAGTTGGACACCCATTTGAGGCTTGGTGGTGAGTGTTGCATTCCCACTTCTATTGAGGTAGTCTTGTTGCTGCTCGTATTTCAGTTTGGTGGGTGCTGGGTTGGCTGAATGTTTTTGTAGGGGTAGCATGGCTCTGCAAAAGACTGCTAGGGGTTGGAGAGGTGCTGGGGTTGCTGTGTGTGTGGCGGGGGGGGGGGGGGAGTGCGGGTCTTTCTGTGAGTGTGGGGAAGGGGAAGAGTCGGCAGGTGTCCACTGGTGCTGCTTCTTCTGCCCAGAGTGACGCAGTGGGAGCTTCTTTGCTGGGGTCTCCAGGTGAGTCTGCAATGGGGCCATTGGAGGGGTGCAGGGACTGTCTCTTCATGTTCAAGTGTACAGCACTGCGTACGTATAGTAGCGCTATAGAAATGATAAGTAGTAGTAGTTGTCTACCTTTTCTGGACATGGGTTGTCTCAGAAGTTCTTGGGGGATAAAGGGCAGGGTTCTGTGCTGTGATCTTGGGCAGAAATCTTTGGGAAAACAGGTGCACAATAGGAATTTATTGAGGCATTTAAAACTTGTTATGCATCATCTGGACCAGGAGAAGCATCAATATCATGGGTTAGGTAGAGGTGGTAACCCTATGTAGGTGTGGGTGTCCTCTGATTCTTGGATTCCTTTTCATCTTCTTCTAACTCTGATAGTGTTGTTCAGGACAGTGCGACTCCTGCTGTGTCTGTGGGTGTGTCTGCTTCATCAGGTTTTGCAGGTGGGACACCAGTGTCACGTTTGGGTCATACCCTTTGTGAGATTGTGCCTTTGGATTCCCAACTTTTGCAAAAGCTGCGACAAAAGTTTTGCGGGCTGTTATGTTGATGCTTTCTCCTTACTGGAGAGGGAACAGGAGGGTGGTGAGAAGAAGAAGGGTAAGGATGGTAAGGAGGAGGGCATGAAGAAGCAGGTTCGGGTGTCACACCATTTTTAATTGGCTCCTTGGTTTTCACATTTATGCTAATGTTTTGGATGAGGTGAAACCTGTGCTTTACCCAGCATTGCTTTTTTATTGTGACTTGATTTTACAGGCTTACAAGACATACAGTAGGTGGGCCTGGTTGAACTATGATGAGCAGTTTTAGCAAGGTTTGGCCAGGGACAAGTCTGATGTATGGGGGTGTCACAACATACGCCTGCTTCAGGAGTCAAATAAGTTATTTCAGCCACAGATGACAAATTGCAAATGATAGGGCAAGAACATTGAGTACAGTGATTCTATATCAAAGGTTACTAGTAGAGTATTTGACAAGTCATGATCCAAACTGTCCAAGATGTTGATAAAATGCGTGGAATCTCTAATGTAAGAGTCAATTAAAGGAACATGTGGATGAAGAAAAAAAATCTACAAACTTAGACAGAGGCTCTAGGACAGACCCTTTACTCCTATTTCTTAATACAATGCATTTCATAGACATATCAACCTATTCAAATTTTTCCGTAAATTACAGATAGTTCACGCTTTTTCTAAGACTGGTGCACTACACATTGATATGTCAATCTTAAAGAATCTTTCTACATGGATACCATCTGGCTCAGTTGACCCCTTGATTTACACTTTTAGACAGTGTTTTAAAAAGGAGGTTACCTCTTTAATAGGAAGTAAGAAAAACAGATATTCTAATTTATCATCTGAAGAGTTTAGGGCCATCCTGTCCCTTTCTTAAAATAGAAATCTAGTTATAAAACCCGCAGATAAGGGGGAGAGGAATTGTAGTCTTAGATAGGAAAGACTACATACAGGAGGTGAATAGACAACTAATGGATTGTGAATATTATATCCCCTGTCAAGAGGACCCCACACCCACCTTACAAAAGGATATAGCGGAAGTGATAGGTCTACTACTGGAAATGGTTACATAACCCAGAAAAAAAAATAATTTTTGATGGTGAAATTCCCAGTAGTTCTGACAATCTACATTTTACCTAAAATACATAAATCTGTTAGGAATTCACCGAACAGACTCATTGTCTCTGATAATGGGTCTATCCTAGAACCCCTGTCTAAGTTTGCAGATTTTTTTCTTCATCCACATGTTCCTTTAATCGACTCCTGAAGCAGGCGCATGTGGCCCTGAAATGCAGGACTGCGTCGAGTTGTTCTAGCCATCATCTCTATATATAAAAGGCACCACCAACGTTCTAAATGAAGCCTCCAGCCGGAAGAGTGAAGGGGGAGAGATATCTGGTTTCCCCATGAGTGTCTGCCCCGCCCTCGCTCTCTCTGTAACACAAACAGTGAAGGAAAACACAGCAAAGCACGAAATCAAATCGCTCTCTCTGTAACAGTGAAGGACTCAGAGGGGGGAGGGGAGAGAGGGCAGAAGCCCTCACTATCTCTGTAACACAAACACAGCAGAGCAGGAAACTTAACACTGAAGGACTCGACTCCAAGGGGGGAGGGGACAGAGAGCAGAGGGGAAGGGAGAGAGGGCAGAGGGCAGTGACACACACACTCCCACATGCACACAGAAGAAAACCTTGCTAGCCCCCGTTTCATTTGCATCAGAAACAGGGCTTTTTTACTAGTTTTTTAATAAATCACCTGGTCTGCCCCCTTCTCCTTTTTTGCCTGCAATGTTGTGGACTACTACTACTATTTAGCATTTCTATAGCACTATGCGTACGCAGCGCTGCACAAACATAAAAGAAAGACAGTCCCTGCTCAAAGAGCTACAATCTAATAGACAAAAAATAAAGTAAGCAAATCAATCAATTAATGTGTACAGGAAGGAGGAGAGGAGGGTAGGTGGAGGTGAGTGGTTTCAAGTGGTTACGAGTCAAAAGCAATGTTAAAGAGGTGGGCTTCAGTCTAGATTAAAGGTAGCCAAGGATGGGGCAAGACGTAGGGGCTCAAGAAATTTATTCCAGGCGTAGGGTGCAGCGAGACAGAAGGCGCAAAGTCTGGAGTTGGCAGTAGTGGAGAAGGGAACAGATAAGAAGGATTTATCCATGGAGCGGAGTGCACGGGAAGGGGTGTAGGGAAGGACGAGTGTGGAGAGATACTGGGGAGCAGCAGAGTGAGCACATTTATAGGTTAGTAGAAGAAGTTTGAACAGGATGCAAAAACGGATAGGGAGCCAGTGAAGCGACTTGAGGAGAGGGGTAGTGTGAGTAAAGCGACCCTGGCGGAAGACGAGTCGGGCAGCAGAGTTTTGAACCGATTGGAGAGGGGAGAGGTGACAAAGTGGGAGGCCAGCAAGAAGCAGATTGCAGTAGTCTAAATGAGAGGTGATAAGGGTGTGGATGAGGGTTTTGGTAGAGTGCTCGGAAAGAAAGGAGCGGATTTTACGGATGTTGTAAAGAAAGAAACGACAGGTCTTGGCGATCTGCTGGATATGAGCAGAGAAGAAGAGAGAAGAGTCAAAGATGACCCCAAGGTTTCGAGCTATTGTTAGGGGGACTATTGTTAGGGAGACACTTCTGTTCATTTTTTGTTTGTCCCCAACATTCAAAACCATTTAACCAGCTAGGAATGACACCTGACCCTTTAAATGGCACTTACCTGGCTATCCGGTGATATTCAGTGGGGAATAGCTAACCGGCTATATTGTGTGATATAACCAGCTATCCCCAAATATTCAGCACATAGCTGGTTATTGTAAGCGGCCACATCTGGCCACGTGAATAGCTAGAATATCTTTGGTGATTTAAACTTAACCAGTTATCTCTGACTATAAACTTAGCCAAACCACCCAAAAATAAACTGTATATTCAATGTCTGTCACTAGAAATGGCCCAGCATTGAATATCCTGGTTGACCAATGAGCGCATGAATTAGCCAGGCTCTCTCCTGTGGTCTGAATATCAGCTCCCTGATGTTTTTCATTAGCCTTTTTATAGAACTGAGACATATTTGTCTTTTAATGTACTTATACTGGGTTCATATCATACATTTTGTCAATGGAGTGATGATGCAATTTTGTTATAGAGATTCAGTAAACCTTCTCAAATTTGTGTTCATATTCCCATTATAGTTGTTATTGTAAGGCCTTTCCCTACTTAGCCATTATTTTTAACCGTTGTTTTGAATTATCATTGTATATGTGCTAACGGTTTCAAGAAAGGAGTCAAGTTGTAGAAGGTTGAGTTTCTCCAAGAGTTTTAAAAAAATTGGAAGATTAGAAATTGGTCAGAAGTTAGGGAAGGGTCCAAGTGAGGCTTTTTAAGGAGCAGGGTAACTAAGATATGTTACCAACAAGGGAGTACAATGCCCTGAGAAAGGTTAGCTTAACTTAAAGACACTAGGCCCATCGGCAGGTAGTGCATTTGCTGTCCTCTGCTGGTATTAAACCCAGAGTGGAGGAGTGGCCTAGTGGTTAGAGCACCGGTTTTGCAATCCTCAGGTAGCTGGTTTAAATCCCACTGCTACTCCTTGTGATCTTGGGGAAGTCACTTAACCCTCCATTGTCTCAGGTACAAACTTAGATTGTGAGCTCTCCTGGGACAGAAAAATACCCAGAGTACCTGAATGTAACTCACCTTGAGCTACTACTGAAAAAGGTGTGAGCAAAATCTAAATAAATAAATATTTGATGCCAGGCCATATCTGGCATCCAGCATTGAATATCTGGGTTCATGGCCACTAAAAAGTTAACCAGCTGTACCAATATTCAGTATTAACCAGACAACTTTTTAACAGTCAAAGATAGGCCTACCATTTAAACCACATATTTTGACCGCTCAACATAGCTGGTTTGGTGCTGAATATCCACACCTAGTTGGTTAGCGGTTAGTGGCTAGCTACTAACTGGGATATTCAGTGGTAGATAATTGTTTTTCTCCCATTGAATATCCATGGTTATGCGTTTTAAAGCTATTCAACCAGCCAGGAGCCATTCCTGGCCAGCTAAATAGTTTTGAATATTTGGGTGATTATCTTCACCAATCCCTTAATATGTGGCCTCATGTTGGAGGAGTAGGGGTGCCACTAGACATCAGGCAAGTGTCTGTTTTAGGGGGAGGGCAGTACGGTCGGGGTGGGGTAGGAACGTGTCACTAGACACCAGGGGGTTGAGTCAGAGGGGAGGGAGATGGGGCCGATGCAAACTGCAGAGACACTCTATGCTACTTCAGACCTGATAGTAGATTTCTGACATTTTGCTCCCACTGTAAATGTCAACGCACAGCCCTGCATTGCTGCAGGGTAATTAATAGTTGCTTAACATACATTTTAATGTTGTGTGCACTGATGTGTACTGCAGGAGTAAACTTCAGCGGCCATTGCATACATACGTTTTGCATACTATGGCCATTAACAAGCAGGTAAACCACTCATTAACCACATGCTACAGCCCACAGTAGCTTTCTGCATCAGCTCCCAAGAGGGACATAGCATTGGCATGTCCACTTGCCTGGCAACTGGAGGGTTAATGTCCCCCCGGTCTCATTTTTTTTACTGTGGATCTCCAGTGGATCAGACATAGGCTCCCAGACTGTGCCCTCCAAAGCTGCTAGTTCAAACTTATCAAGTAGCAAATTGTTTTACTGCTTATATTAATTTGCTTTTGTTGTTGTTTTTTTTTTAATTGTAAAAGGCCATTCACCTACTTGCAGAGTTCATTAATGTCAAATCCAGTTTCAGAAATACCAGTTCTATCTACTCACTGAAGATCTTAGTTTTCTGAAAGGGAAATCTTAGTAATTTCTTGGAAAATATCACCCAGTGTCCTCTTACAGGATCCTGTTATTGCCAAAAGACGGTTGTGAAACACAGCGATTCAGTACATCACGCAAGAAGAATAAAGAAATTAGAAAAGCAGACATATGCTTTCTGTAGTATTGCTTTTATTTTATGCTAAGGTACTATGCTACCCTCTGCATCTATGCACCCAGTGTAAATCTTTCATAAACTATGACTCCAGTGCACAACATGGCACTGTTACTATTTCTAGTTTGATTAATAATAGGAATGAGTCCCAAGAGAGCTCCATCAGCACTGGCCTCTAACTTGACTACTCCCTCTGCAAACCCACATCAATCTGACAGTCAAATAAGACTTAAATCATCGAAATGCTGAATTATCATGGCTATTTTTCTACTATTGGTTCCAGGGCTGTGGAGTCAGAGTTGGAAACAATTTTGAATGAAGTCGAAGTCAATAAAAATGTACTGACTCCAGCTTCATAATGAGGCATATTTTCAAAGCACTTAGCCTTCCAAAGTTCCATAGAAATATGGTAAATTTATAATGTTATACTTTCTTTGTCCTGCATCTAAAGTTAGATCTAAAAGTAACAAAGATATCTATCTATCTATCTATCTATCTATCTATCTAGATATAGATATATAATCTAAAGTATTGGTAAATATAAGTTATATTTAGCAGTACTTTAGGTCCAGAACAAAAAAAGTAAAGCCTGATATCAGTAGAAGTCAGTCAGAGTCAGACAGTACAAAAATAGAGGAGTCGGAGTCAGAGTTGAAGGTTTGGTGTAACAACTCCTGGAAGAATTTAGGGGCTAGATATACAAAATGCATTAATGTATTAAAGTGTATTATTTAATGCAAATCCTATAATTGACCTATTTACAAACCACATAACTCTCATTAACACACACTACCATATTAACGCATATAAGTAAATCAGGCCCTTGGTTTTCTGCTACAGGTATGTTGGTACTGAAAAGGTTGTTAAACTGCTACTACTACTTATCATTTCTATAGCGCTACTAGACGTATGCAGTGCTGTACACTTGAACGTGAAGAGATGGTCCCTGCTTGACAGCGCTTACAATCTAATTAGGACAGTCAAACAGGACAAATAAGAGATAACGGAATTACTAAGGTGGGAATGATAAAACAGACATGGGTACTGAACAAGTGAATAGGGGTTAGGAGTTAAAATGAGTTAAAATTTTGATTTTCCATGTTTTAGTGTCTAAAATAGTTTTTCTATGTTCAATTTTAAAGATAGTATTATGTATTAAACTATAACTTTTTGTTTAGCTGCTTTCGCTGTTTGAGATATTGGGGCCCTTATTCAAAAACGCTTACCTGGTTAGCAGGCGCTTCTAACCAGGCAAGTGCCAGTGAGAGGGTTATTCATCAGCAATACTAAAATAGTGTGGCTAAATATTTCCTGTGACCACCTCAGCACTATCTGGACAGTGCCGGAATGATCCATGTATAGAGCCAGAGGTTAGCCATATTCAGACTTTTAACGGGATAGCAAAGGGGTCTTTTTATGAAAGATTTGCTGTGTGGCAACCCAGAACTACCACTGGCCAGATGCGGCTGCTGGCGGTAGTTCTGGCTTGAGCACATGCCGTTTATGGCGCACTGGAAAATATATTTTGAATTTTTACCATGGTGCTAATCCGGCGGTAATCAAGCAGCACCGCACACTGCCCAGTTACTGCCGGGTTACTTTGGGATCCCTTACCGCCACCTCAGTGGGTGATAGTAAGTGCTCCCTACTGATGGCCATGCAGTAGGAGTAATTTTACTGCAAGACTATTTTTTGAGGGTGCTTTTTACCTACTGTGGTATAAAGACCCCTGGCGCATGGGAAAAACATCCCCTGCTGCTACCGCAGGGCCCTTTTTACTGCAGCCTGGTAAAAGAACCCCAAAAAGTAGTCCTAACTTTATCCAGTTTGCCATCTGGTTAGCGGTCTGAATATCACCATTCTATATATGATGTCTAAAGTTGTGTGCTGCCAAATTCCGCATGTAACTTAATTGGTTAACAAGCCAATTGACACTAATAATTGGCAACTAACATGCAATTATTCGCACAACTTAGAATTTGCACACCCAACTTTCTAAGCGTTTTCTGTAAGATGATGTGCATAAATTCTAATGCGTGGATCTCAAAAGGGGGTGTGGCCATGAGGGGGGCATGGGAAGGTCATGGGTGTTCCTAAAAATTACGTTCACTGTTATAGAATATGCCCGATCTGCACCTAATTTAGGCGTGGGCATTTATACCAGGTTTTAGTTGATGTAAATGGCTGCACCTAAATTTTAGTCATGGGAATGGGCGCTACTTGTATTCTATAAACTGCGCTTAATTTTAGGCAAAGTTTATAGAATAGTGCTATGCGGGGTTTTTTCGACACCAATTTTTTGGGCGCCATATATAGAATTCACCTTTACCGGATAGCACTTCTGGGTCAGTGCTGAAGCCAAAAATAATTTAATTACATATCTGATGGTCTTCTCCAGCTGCATGACTTGTTACATTATTTCAGCTACTTGGAGAATGTGTCCTATCACAGATTCTTGCAATCATCAGCATACCCCGCTTTTCACAAATCTTTCTCTCTGTCAGCCCTACAGAGATAATGAGGCTCTGCAGGAAGATGACTTCAATGAGAGGCTGAAGCAACAACTGCATCTGTCTTACAGAGCCATTTTACTATGAACTCTGGACCTTTACCCTCCTATTATTAGAAGTGTGGTCATTTCTAATTCCAGCAGGATCACAATCTTCTGCAGCGCCTTCTCAAGAAAGACTTTTGTCTTAAGGTTGGATGCTTTTGTTGCCTGGCTTGAGAAGCATCCATTTCCCTCACAGCTCTTTATTTCTGTCGCTCTTCAGTGCACAGCTGAGTTGCTCTCAGATCCCATGTACACATGACCCCTCATGTCTCATATCCCAGCCTGGTCATCAAATTGCGTGTCTGCTTTTAGCAAGTTATTATTACTATTATTATCAACTAGGGATGTGGACTACGAATGACTTAGTAGCAACAATTTTCAGTTTGGTTCTTCTTCACTTCAATCACTCATTTGCTTCGTCTTTGACCCGAAGCACTGACAAAGGGATAATATAACACCAACATTGGCTGGAAGAACCCAAGAGACAGGGCAAAGGGTGGAGCAGAAGCAGCGTTGGCAGGAAAACGTATAGGCAGTGAGGGTCAACATTTTGGTAGTAGTGCTCAGTGGATTGGAGGAAGTATCCCTCAAAGATTTGGGACAGCGTTCAGTGGGCAGGTCAGATTAACAGTGAAATGAAGCAGCGTAAAAAGTAAAACCTGCCATGCAAGTACAAGCTGAAACACAACTACAAGAGTGATTTGATCGACCTCCCTGCCAGAAACAGATCTATTTCTTCGCAAACTTATCTCAACCTGCACCTTCCCAATTGCAGAGGAATTAAATACAAGACCTACTATGCATCCAGTTTCTCCTTTTTGGGCAGCCAACTTTGGAATGCTCTACCAAAACCTATCCGATTAATTAACGACTACTTGCCCTTTAGAAAAATGCTGAAAGCTCATTTCTTTAAACAAGCCTACTCTAATGTCCCAACCTAATCTTACCAACCTCCACTCCCAATTCTGTTCTGACTTAGATACCGACCTCATCATTAGTTTTACTTACCCCACCTCCCCATTCTCCCTCTACTCATCCCATCCTTCTCCATCTCTCCTTTATTATATCCCTCCTTACCCCTTTTCTCCCAACTTATACAATCGTACCCTTTCTACCCTCTCTTATCCTAATCATACATTATCAAGCTCAACTTTATAATGTTTCATTACCGTTTTGAAATTTCTATTATAAGACTTTGTATTTCGAATTACTATGTAAGCCGCATTGAACCTGCATTGTGTGGGAAAGCGCGGGGTACAAATGTAATAAATAAAATAAATAAATCCCTTCCAAACAACTTTTTAACTTCTTCTACAGCATTAGAAGGAATATTTGTCAAAACACATTTAGAGCCACTTTTACAAAGCCATGCTAGCAATTCTGCACAGCAAATGAGAGGAAGCCCGTTCAGTTCCTATGGGCTTCCTCTCATTTTCCATGCGGTTTAGTAAAAGAGGCCCTTATTAACTCGCTTGCATAGCTAAGTGAAGAATTCTGTCTGCATCTCTTTAGGGATCCGAAGAAGCATAGGCATTGGAATGAGTGGAACCGCAGATGCCACGTCACTCCCCAAAATTTCTTACTGTTGCAACCATTGAGCCATTGCTCTGCCTCCTTCCCCTAGCTTCAGCAATCAACCTTATTACTGCCTGTTCACTCGGCTTACTGGATTGAGCTGCATTGCTGCCGAAGCCGGAACCCTCAGTATCAGGCTGAAGTCCTCACAGCGCTACACTGCCACGTTTACCAGTTCCACCAGGCCAGCTGGAACCTGGACAAGCAGCCCATACTGTGGTCTGCCTAGCGTCTCATGAAAAAGGCTTGGGAAGGTTTCCTCCCAGCTCCTACTTTAACTGTCCCCTCTCTCTCGATGCCATGCTGACTTTCCAGGCCGGTGGCAGCTGTAAAGGCAATGCAAAGAAGCATGGGACCATTTTCCTGTGCATACTACTGCTAGCTCTACCAGTCAAACCCCCCTGCTGTAAACCTCCTGTATCAGAGAGGGCATGACTGGTAAAACTAGTGGCAGTGGCTCAGGAAAATGGTCCCATGTTTCTTTACATTATTTTTATTTTTCATACCACTCTCAGTCTGCCACCAATCAAAGAAGAAGGCAAGAGAGTGAGGTGGGGGGGGGGGGGGAGAAAAAGATTGTGCAGTGTTGGATGGGGGGTAAGAGAGAACGAGATGGGATAATGCTGGATGGGGAAAAGAGAGTGAGAGATGGGATAATGCTGGATAGGGGGAGAAAGGGGGAGATGGGATGATCCTGGATGTAGAGAAAAGAGAGAGATGGAATAATGCATGATGGGGAGGGGGAGAACAGAGAGAGACAGGTTAATGCTAGATGGGGGAAGAGAGGGAGATTGGGTTTTGCTAGATGCAAAGAGAGAGAGGGTATTGCAGGATGGAGAGAAGAGAGAGAGAAGGGGTAATGCTGGATGGAGAGAGAGATAGAAAGAGTAATTCTAGATGGGGTAATGCTGTATGGGGAAAGAAATATGGGATGATGCTAGTTATCAGGGAGGGAGACAGACAGATAGAGAGGAGATGTGGTATGAAAGGAGGAGAGAGAGATGCGGCATGGCAGGGGGAAACACACAGAGGAGATGTAGAATGGCAGGGGGGAGACAGAGAGAGAGACAGGAGATGCAGCATGGTGGGGGGTGTGGGGGGAGAGAGTGGAGGAGTAGCCCAATGGTTAGTGCAGCAGGCTTTGATCCTGGCAACCTCGATTCAATTCCCATTGCAGCTCCTTGTGAACTTGGGCAAGTCACTTAACCCTCTCTTGCTCCAGATACAAAAACTGTGAGCTCCCTAGGGATAGAGAAAGTACTTGCATATAGGGCTTCTTTTACAAAGCCATGCTAGCAATTCCCACACAGCAAATGAGAGGAAGCCCAAAGGAACCGAATGGGCTTCCTCTTATTGCCTCATCGAGAATTGGTAATCTCTCACCTGGAAGAAATGAAACAGGTGATTTTTTTGGGGAGGGCCCATGCATACCAGATCTAAGCAAAAGAGGGAAAAACATCCCCATCCAACACCCCAAGTGACCCAAGTAGCGGCACCCCCCACTTCTCCACCATTTACAAGCACCGGAGCCCATACTAGCCTGGATGCCTGGGTTGGCCAGCAGTGACAGAAATGGGTTCACCCTGTCACACCCCTAATAGCAGAACGCCACCACGTCTAAGCCTCACTCAAATCCCCAATCTGACGGTAGAATGCCAGTTTGAGCACAGGAATGCCAGTTTGAGCACAGAGAACACGTCAAACGTGTCGCACCAACTTTGTCAAAAGTCTGGAGAAGCACAGGTGCTATCATGTGAATCCATCTCATGAATCCACCGTAATAGTGCAGCCACATTATACTTTATGTTGGGGGTAGACGGCCTTGGTGCTGAAAAGCTCCTTGTAACCCCCCCTCCCCAGCCCCCCAACACAGCTCTTTAGTAGTAAGCCACCAGCTTTATTATACTTTGCATCCAGAACACATTCATAACTTCAGCTGACCCTGTTAACTCTGCAGTGCTCCTGTGATACTTTTCCCACACAATGCAATCTTAGCTTCAGCAGACCCAGTTAACCCAGCAGTACTCCTGCCCCAAGTTCTCAAAGCTCTATCCAGGCTTCTTATCTGGTCTCCTCATAAACAGCACTCTGTCTCACAGCTTTACACAGCAGTCCATTCCTTTTCAGCAACTTTATCAGCCAGCCTTCAAGCTTACACATAAGGGCTTTTCCTCTTGAGCCCAGCAGGGGGTTCTCACTACTCTCCTCCTGGTTCAGTGCTGCTCTGCCACAGCGCACTGCTTCAGCCCTTTGCACTGGCCTCTGCCTTCCAGGGCTAATAAAGACAGAGGGGGAATGGTCCCACCCTGTATTTCTATTGTCATTGAAACCCTCCCACTGACCACTTCCCAGTGCTTAGGCAAATCAATTACATTTGACTCACTGGCTCTCCAAAGTTTCTTGCTATTCCAAAATTATAAGTACATAAGTATTGCCATACTGGGAAAGACCAAGGGTCCATCAAGCCCAGCATCCTGTCTCCAATAGTGGCCAATCCAGGTCACAAGTACCTGGCAAGATCCCAAAAAAGTACAATACATTTTATGCTGCTTATCCCAGAAATAAACAGTGGATTTTCCCCAAATCTATTTTAATAATGGTCTATGGACTTTTCCTTTAGGAAGCCATCAAACCTTTTTTAAAACCCGCTAAGCTAACTGCTTTTACTACATTCTTTGGCAATGAATTCCATTAATTACATGTTGAGTGAAGAAAATTTTTCTCTGATTCATTTTAAATTTACTAGTTTGTAGCTTCATTGCATGCCTCCTAGTCCTTGTATTTTTGGAAAGAGTAAACAAGCAATTCACGTCTACCCATTCCACTCCACTCTTTTAAAGACCTCTATCATATCTCCCATCAGCCATCTTTTGTCTAAGCTGAAAAGCGCTAGCTGCTTCAGCCTTTCGTCATAGGGAAGTCATGCCATCCCCTTTATCATTTTCATTGCCCTTCTCTGTACCTTTTCTAATTCCACTATATCTTTTTGAGATGCGGTGACCAGAATTGAACACCATATTTGAGGTGTGGTCACACCATGGAGTGATACAAGGGCATTATAACGTCCTCATTTTTGTTTTCCATTCCTTTCCTAATAATACCTAACATTCTATTTGCTTTCTTAGCCGACGCCGCACAGTGAGCAGAGGGTTTCAACGTATCATCAATGATGATGCCTAGATCCCTTTCCTGCTTGGTGACTCCTAACATGGAACCTTGCATTACATAGCTATAATTCAGGTTCCTCTTTCCCACATGCATCACTTTGCACTTGCTCACATTAAACATCATCTGCCATTTAGATGCTCAGGCTCCCAGTCTCGTAAGGTCCTCTTGTAATTTTTGATAATCCTTTTGTGATTTAACAACTTTGAATAACCCCCACTATCCACCTCCATTGAGAATACTGACCATTTAACCCTACTCTCTTGTTTTCTATCTTTTAACCAGTTTTTAAACCACAATAGGACACTACCTTCTATCCCTTGACTTTCCAATTTCTTCTGGAGTCTTTCATGAGGTACTTTGTGAAACACCTTTTGAAAATCCAGATACACAATATCAACGGCTCACCTTTACCCACATGTTTATTCACCCCTTCTAAGAAATGTAGTAGACTGGTGAGGCAAGATTTCCCTTCCCATGTTGGCTTTGTCTCATTAATCCATGTTTTTGAATATGCTCTGTAATTTTGTTCTTTGTAATAGTCTCTACCATTTTGCCCAGCACCAACATCAGGCTCACTGGTCTATAATTTCCCAGATATCCTCTAGAACCTTTTTTAAAAATCAGTGTTACATTTGCCACCCTCCAATCTTTCAGTATCATGCTCGATTTTAAAGATACATTACATATTACTAACAATAGTTCTACAAGTTAATTTTTCAATTCTGTCAGTACTCTGGGGTGATTACCATCCAGTCCAGGAGATTTGCTACTCTTCAATTTGTCAAATTGCCCCATTACATCCTCCAGGTTTATAGAGATTTCATTCAGTTTCTCCAACTCTTCAGCTCTGAATATAATTTCTGGCACTGGTATCTTTCCCAAATCTTCCTGAGTGAAGACCAAAGGAAAGAATTAATTTAATCTCTCCACTATAGCTTTGTCTTCCCTGATTGCGCCTTTTACCCCTCGATCATCTAGCAGTCCAACTGATTCTTTTGTCAGCTTCTTGTTTTTAACATACCTAAAAATTTTTTTACTATCAGGCTTATTTTCGAAAAAGAAGGTTGCCCATCTTTCGACACAAATTGGGAGATGGGCATCCTTCTCTCAGGGTCGCCCAAATCGGCATAATCGAAAGCCGATTTTGGGCGTCCCCAACTGTTTCCTGTCACGGGCACGACCAAAGTTCATGGGGGCGTGTCGGAGGCATAGCGAAGGAGGGACTGGGGCGTGTCTAACAGATGGGCGTCCTCAAGCGATAATGGAAAAAAGAAGGGCGTCCATGACGAGCACTTGGGCGACTTTACTTGGTCCATTTGTTCTTACGACCAAGCCTCAAAAGGTGCCTGAACTGACCAGATGACCACCGGAGGGAATCGGAGATAATCTCCCCTTACTCCCCCAGTGGTGACTAACCCCTTCCCACCATGAAAAAAACAACTTTAAAAACTTTTTTTGCCAGCCTCAAATATCATACTCAGGTCCATCGCAGCAGTATGTAGGTCCCGGGGGGGGGGGTAAGTGTGTGTGTGTGAGTGGAGGCATGGCGAAGGCGTGATTGTCCTTCTTTCAAACATTTTGGACGGCCTGAACTTCCCCCCCCCCCCCCACCCACCCACAGGGATGGCCAAATTTCAAGGGAGTGGACTGGTTGAGTGGCCTAGTGGCTAAAGCACTGGTCTTGCAATCCAGTGGTGGCCAGTTCAAATCCCACTGCTGCTACTTGAGATTCAAAATCCAAATAAATAAATGGGGTGTCAGAGGCATAGCAAAGGCATGGACATCCTTCTCACAGAAACACCCACATTTTGGAAGACACCTAACACTTGGACACCCTTCACCCATACTAAAAAAAAAAGACGTCCCTGACAAGCACCTGGACTTGTGGTTTTTAAAGGTTGTAGACGGCTATTATAGACGCAGCTTGTCTGCATGTAAGAAGCCGTCTTTGGCATGCGCAGAGCAGCCACGCACAACACTTGCCTGCTCTGCACTGGCTTCCCCTCCTTAGGAAGGAAGTCGTGTGCAAATGAGCTAACAGTGAGCAGCTCATTTGCATGCGATTTCCTTCATGCATGCCCATTCCTTTTCAAATCGCTAAGGGATCGGTAAGGGAAGGGCTTTTTCCATTCAGTTAGTGCATCAGTTAGTCCACTGCAGTGCCCCCTAGGGTGCCCGGTTGGTGTCCTGGCATGTCAGGGGGACCAGTGCACTACGAATACTAGCTCCTCCCACGACCAAATGAGTTGGATTTGGTCGTTTTTGAGATGGGCATCTTCGGTTTCCATTATCACTGAAAACCGGGGATGACCATCTCTAAGGTCGACCTAAATGTTGAGATTTGGGCATCCCCAACCGTATTATTGAAATGAAAGATGGACGCCCATCTTGTTTTGATAATACGTGTTTCCCTGCCCCTTTACGGAGCCGTCCTGAGAGGATGGCCCCAGAAAAACTTGGGCGCCCCATTCGATTATGCCCCTCCACGTGTTTTTGCCTCCAACGCAATCATTTTTCAAATTTCCTCTTTGCCTTCATTATCAGTGCTTTGCACTTGACTTGACATTTCTTATGCTGTTTCTCATTATTTTCAGTCAGTTCCTTCTTCTATTTTCTGAAGGATTTTCTTTTGGCTCTAATAGCTTCCTTCACCTCACTTTTTAACCATTCAGGCTGTCGTTTGGTCTTCCTTCCTCCTTTTTTAATGCATACAATATATTTCGCCTGGGCATCTATGATGGAATTATTGAACAGCATCCACTCCTGATGTAAATTTTTGACCTTCACAGTTGCTCCTCTAAGTTTTTTTTTCACCGTTCTCATTTTATCATAGTCTTTTTTTTTAAAGTTAAACGCTAATGTATTGGATTTCTTATGTGTACTTACTCCAAAGCCAACATCAAATCTGATCATATTATGTTCACTGTTATCAAGCGACCCCCATCACCATTATTCTCTTCAAGCATTCCAGTTCCCAGGAAACCCCATGTCCATAGCTTCACAGGCAGGGCAGGTCCATGGCGCTCTTTCTCTCGAGTAGGTGTCTTTCTCCTCTCACAGCTCTGCTGACTGCCCTTCTAGTTGCCCTTTTCTATTCTAGTAGCTTCTGAGCTCCTCTTTCCTTTCTCCCAGGAGCTTCCTCTGGCTACAATTCCCAGCCCTCCCACAGGAGCCTTCCTCCTAGCTGGGGCTAGGAGATTACCTTTCCCAGCAGGCCTACAGGATCCTCCCTTCCAGTCTGGGCTTCCCTGCATGATTGTCTCAGGTTATGCCTGCCCCTCCACCACATCCTTTACTTGGCATTTCTCTGGGAATCAATCTGGTGTGCCTGGAGGTAAGCTTCTTTGCCTTTGCCTTGCTGGCTTTCCCATTGTCAGCCTTCTGTGGGGAATGCAAAGGCTCACACTCTGTCCAGGGACAACAGACACACACTGAACCCTTTGATGCAGTGGCGTAGCCAAGGGTGGGCCTGGGTGGGCACAGGTCCATCCATTTTTGCCTCAGGCCCACCCATTCTTGACTCTGGCCCACCCAGTCAGCAGCCCATGAGGCCCCCAAAATTCTTCAGTGGCAGCGCCTCACTACTCTCTCTCCCTCTTCTCTACTCATGGCATAGCATCTGCCCATCTCGCTCTAGAACCACCCCCCTCCTGGTCTACCTCAGAGCTACTGCCAGCAGCAATTCCTATAGGCATCCTGTGCCAGCCCTGCAGGCTTCTCTCTATCATGTCCTGTCCTCAGTGATGTCAATTCTTGTTTCTTTGGCGGGGACGTGGTAGAGAGAAGCCTGCAAGGCAGTGCAGGTTGCCTATAGGAATTGCAATGGCCAACGGCTCTAAGGCAGAACCGGGGAGGAGGTTCAGAGAGTAATGGGCAGGTGCTGGGTCATTAAAAAAAAGCTATATTGTATGTATGTACAGGGGTAGAGATGGGGTTGGAAGGGTCCACCCAGGTTAATTCTGGGCCCACTCAAAATGGCAGGTCTGCCTACACCCCTGCTTTGATGGCTTTAGAACTGATTAGTTGGCATGCAAGATAGCTTCATATAAAGAGGGGGTTATCCTTGAAAAAGCCGTTTTTATGGCAAAACATGTGCCATGTTGGATTGAAAAGCCCTCTATAGCCATCATTATTGCTTATGATATTGGGCATAGCTTTAAGCGACATTTGAGCCTACAGATCGCTTAGGTCCCATGTTGAGGTCTATATATAAAAGAATTCATATGTCTAAATTATCAGGGAGAGATATATAACACGAGCAGAAAACTTTTTTTTGTTAGGGTTCAGTATTTTATAAAATATACTTGTACATTGCAACTCCTCCAGTGCTCCTCCCAAACTAACACCCAGGAATGCCTTTTATGAAGACCATGCAACTGTAGGTTCATTCCTTCTGTAGTGAACCGAACCCAAAATGAAAAAGGGACTTTTGTAATGATTACATATGTTTCACACAATTGTTTAATGTTCAGAGCATATTTAATTCTGATTCAACATTGCATAGATAAAGAGAGCTCTATAGTACCTGTAATGAAAGAGTACACAAGAATAACTGTTCCTTGCTGGTCAGAAACCCTCTTCTTAGCATATAGAAATCAGTAATTTGATTTATTTTTTAATTTATTTTATTTATGACATTTATATCCCGCATTAGCCCAAGTAGAACTCAGGTTCAATGTGGCTAACATAACAATTAGAAAAGCATGAACATGTTCAAAATATATTAATAGAAAGTGAAATACATCATATAATGTTAGACCAGTAAATCTAGAGTTAGGAGCAGATGTAATTAAATACTTAGTGGCCCTTTTGATTTATTCACTTGATATACCAATTTTACACCCCAAGGCACCGAAGCAGTTCACAATCACAATAGCATACAATAAATAAGACCAAAAAAAATTACATCAAGTTTACAACAAAAATGAACCACACCCTCTTATGCACTGTCTTAATAATACTGTACAAACAGCCTTGTTTTGACTGCCTTTTGAAATTGCAGAAAATTTGTCAAACACTTGACATCCTCAGGCAGCTGATTCCATAACAAAGGACCAGAGTAAAAATGCTCTTTTCTGGGTAGATGTCAATCTGACCGCAGATAGAAAAGGAAGTTCTAACATTGTCTACTATGATGAATGCAGTTCCTTGGATGGAATATATTCATCTATTAGTGCAGCAAGATAACCAGGAGCTTTCAGTCTAAAAGCTTTAAATAATAAATATAAAAGTCAATCAATGCTGCCAGTGCAACTCACCTAAGACCAGTGAAATATGTTCAAACTTCTTTTTACCCGTTATCAAACAGGCAGCCGTGTTTTGCACTAGCAACAGTCTCTTTAAACCAATGTGTCAGTCCCTGGAAAAGAGAGTTATAATAATCTAAGTTACCGGTGACAATGCATGGCTCATTTATACCAAACTGGATCTAGCCTTAGCTGCCTTATCATTTCAATTTCAAATAGCAAGACTTAGGGACCCTTTTACTAAGCTGCGTAGGCGCCTACGCACGAGTTACCACCCGGTTACCATGTGGCCCTTGTAGTAGTTTCAATTTTGGCATGCGTCCGCACATCTGAAAAATATTTTTTATTTTCTGATGCGCGGCAGTTACGTGCGTCAAGTGGAATTTGATGCACGTAGACCATTACCTCCCGGTTACTGCGGGAGACCTTACCACTAGGTCAATGGCTTGCGGTAAGGTCTCAGACCCAAAATGGAAGCACAGCAATTTTCATTTTGCCGCACATCCATTTTCAGCAAAAAAGCATTTTTTGTATGTACACTAAAAAATAATTCTGCGCGCACCCAAAACACGCGTCTACACTACTGCAGGCCATTTTTCAGCGCACCTTAGTAAAAGGACTCCTTAATTACTTCAGAGACCTGTAAATTAAACTTCATTTGATTGTCACAATGAAAACCTAATGATATCAACTCATCCACTATGACAAGTTCTTTACCTTAAATTACTGGTTTACATTTTAAGGGATTCGATTTGCGAAAAATTTACATAGCTACTGATTTGTCTATATTGAGAACTAATTCATTTTCATACAGTTATTTCCGTAGCATTTTCAACTGATGGTTTAGTTTTGCGACATGTCATCTGCAAAAAGATAAAAATTCAAATCCAGTCCCTCTAATAATTTTGCCAATGAAATTAAATATAAATTAAGCAAAAGAGGTGACAAACGTGAGCCCTGAGGAACTCCCTGTGTCAATTTCTTAGGTTGTGAGATACTGTATCCTGATTCCAATTTACTACCTGGGTATAGTTCAAAACACTCTTTTATTCCACCTTAATAAACATTATCCTTAGATAGGTTTCATAGACACTCAATCATGGATAACATCTTTGGCACAGTGACTAGTTGGCAAGCAGATACAGGAAAACATTTCTCCAGAGAAAATTAAGGTCTGTTTTAGTTACACAAAGAGAGTTTTCTGAAACAGGGAGCCTAAGGGACTTCAATTTACAATCTTATTCAGAAATATATTATACAGCCTGTGTGGGCACATACAGTGATTAAAATTATCTCTAATTCTTGCCCAAAATGTGCATGTATACTAAGTATTTAGATTTTAAGCTAATGCAAAAAGATACCATGTTTTGGGAATGGCATTCTTTCACATTTAACCACTATTGCAAAACATTAGTTAAGATAAAGGGAGTATACTTTCTAGGGAGAACAGATGGATTCCTGCCAGAAGAGAAAATTAACAAGCTCTTTCTTAGAAAGGTTATTTTTATTGCAGAGATTGTACTTTGATTGAGTAGGGAAAAAAATGCACAAACGCACAGTTATGAACGTGTCCACAAATCTATTGTTTCTTGGACATCTGGAAGGCATGCAGGTTTTAAGGTTGATTTTAAACTGTTTTAGGGAGGGTTTGGCAAGAAGGGTTAATGCCATAGAATTCCAGAGAGCTGAGGCTATGAAGTAGAAAGCTTGATGTCTGGTGGACTCAAGAATTGCCTGTTTGGGACTAGAAAGGACAAGATGATGACCAGTCGGGGAACAAAGGGAATGTGAAGGAGCATAGAGAATAGTGAGGGATGAAAGGTAATCAGAGCAATCCACGCAGAAGGATTTGAAGGTGAGGTGAAGGGTTTTGCCTACTTTTGTTTATAGACGACTAGCCTAACTGGGTATATACACACATATTGTAATGTGCAAGCACTTAACACCAGCCATAGAATTAGTGTAAATGCTCATGCTCCACCCAAGTGAATCCCCATGTGTTAATTATGCTCCATTGAAGATTGCACATAGCTGGATTATTGTCATGTACATGTGTATGTCTTCACATACTCGCATAAATGACTAATATACTGGCATTTGCATGCATACTTGCTGCCTACATCCATGTGACTTGTTATAGAATTACCCCTTAAGGTGGCGATTTTTATGAAAGTTATTCTTCCTTCGTGCATGCAAAATCAACATTAAGGCTCCCAAAATCTGGGAACATCTTCAGTGGTATTCTATAATGGAAACGCAGCATGTCACATATATGCATGTGCAATCAAAGGGGATCTCTTTATGGTGAAGAGTGGGTTTGAGCTAGGTGGGACCCATCATCCAAGTGCACAGGACACATTCTACAAATGTTGGGTGTGCAGATGGCATGTAACAGACAAGCCCAAATGTACACCTCCTATAAATAGCTACTAAATGGAGAAGTTGTCTCTTTTGATCTAGAGTACTGGTTGGTGTGTTGTGATACTGGTTGGCATCTCAGTGAATGGTCAGGCCTCACTTTGCTTCTAATTAACTAACTTTCTGTCCTCACCTAACCTCTACAGACCCAAACTCCCACTCTGCTCCATTTTGCCCCTTTCTACCAAATACCCTCTCCTACCCTATAAAACCCTATTACCCCATGCACCCTCCTCTGCCCCCCTCTCAGCCCCTCCACCCCATCTCTCAGTTTGGGTGTGTCCATTACCACTGACCATCTGTGTCTGTAACTGGTTGTGTCTATTCAATCCTGTGTGCGCAGCAAATAGCCCTGCGAGCCTCCGGGATCATCGAAACTGTGATGTAACAACTTTCATTACACTAAATACACTGACACATGGCCTCTTCTCTCTCTCTTGCAGGTAACACAGGATGTTCTCTCATTACATGGCTGATGACCCCCATAGTCTACCCAGAGGTAACAGAGGAACAGAGATATAATAAGGCACACAGAAAGAACAGGGCTGTTATTGAGTGGACATCTGAAATGTTAAAATCCCACTTCAAGTGCCTGGACAGGTCAGGGAGAACTACTCTACACCCTTGGCAAAGCATGTGACATCTTCTCAAGCCTACAACATCTGGAGTTGGATAGAGGAAGTGGATTGATCATGCTCCATTTGAGCATGGAGGAAAAGCACAAAGCCAAAAAATGCTTGCTTACTCTTCAGTCATTAGACAATGACCTCAAAACATTTACATAGACCTTCCTCATAGAATTCAATAGGGAAAGAAGTTCATCTGGCAAGTCTCTCTTACCTGTACTTTTCTCCACCACTGCTAGCTCATGATTCTCTTCTACCTTTACTGAACTCTGACTGGAACAGACTTCCTGAGTCAGGCCATCCCTAGCCATATTCAAATTCAGACTAAAAACTTACCCTTTTCAGCCAGGTTTTATATCTTGACTACTTCTCCATAGCACATTCTCCTAGACTTTCTTACTACTTTTGTGTTGACTAGATTCTAGGTTCTGTGGAGCAGGGTCTAGCTCTCTTATATATGTCTGTTCAATGCTGGGTGTGCTTGGTAAAGCTTTAGATATGCTAAATAGTATTAGTAGTACTTTCTTTTAAAAGTTACATCATCTCCTGTGTAATTTATAGGAAATGCAGTCCTTGGAGAAAAGAATGTGCCATTTCAAAACTGTCAGACAAATCTACTTGCAGAGATTTTTTGGAATATTTCTGTTTTATTTTTTTCTAAGCTTTAAATATGGTCCTAAAAGTCATCATCTCGTCTATAATAGCTGCACTTCTCTTGGCAGTACTCATTTTTCAACAGAGAGTGGGAAAATTAGCCTGGCCTGAGAACCTGGGGAACTGGGTTCAATTCTCACTACAGCTCCTTGTGACTCTGGGCAAGTCATTTAGGGGTCCTTTTCACTAAGGTGCGCTGAAAAATGGCATGTGGTAGTGTAGGCGCATGTTTTGGGCACGCGCAGATCCATTTTTCAGCGTGCCTGCAAAAAAATGCCTTTTAAAAATTTTTGGCCGAAAATGGACGTGCGGCAAAGTCAAAATTGGCTTGCATCCATTTTGGGTCTCAGATCTTACCACCAGCCATTGACCTAGCTGTAAAGTCTCACACGGTAACTGGGTGGTAATGACCTACACGTCAAATTCCACACGTCTGAAAATAAACTTTTTAGACACGCGTATTGGACAAGCGCCAAAAATGAAATTACCACAAGAGCCAGGTGGTAGCCGAGCGGTAACTCCATTTTGGTGCACGTTGGGAGTGCATAGACACTCACGTGTCTTAGTAAAAGGGTCCCTAAACCCTCCATTTCTCAGGGTACAAAATAAGTACCTGTATATAATATATAAACTGCTTTGATTGTAACCACAGAAATACAGTATATCAAATCCCATCCCCTTTCCCATATGTTTGCAAATGTATTTTAATCTGAGTTTAAAACATTGCAGAAAAGCAATTTGCAGACTAGTCTGTTATTGCCTTGAATTGCTCTAGTTTCTTGATGTCTGGAAATGACAAGTGCACCTTTCCAGCCCCTTATAGTGAACAACAGTAAATGACTGCAGAAGCTATTTTGGTTTGAGTGGAACCATTGCCCCAAAGCTCCCCATTTCGATGGGATATCAGGACAATGGGATATATTTTGCTAATACACTGTTTGGCATGCATTTGCAAAAGCTTGTGACTGGATTGGAATTTCAAATGTGATTCACTGACCTGCTTATCAGATTCTTTTGACTATAGGCCCAGAAATAGTTGACTTCTTAAAGCACATTTATTTTGAGGCAAGGCTTAGTTATGCTATCATGCATGGAGATGTCAATTTGTAGAAAATAGCAACTGTCATATTTTTGATGGGAGTAATGTAATATCGTAGCTCTTTCACAGCCATGATATATACACAGTGCAATATGACAAATACCACGTATTATAAATATATCAGATTTTAAAGCTTGCAACCTGACCAGTGGAAGGAAATATTGCTTACACCTGGGAATATTTCAATAAAGAAAAACAAAGAATGATTTATTACAAGCCCCCTTATGACATTTATTCTGAAATAGGCTTGTTTCCATGATATGAAACTGCTTAAAATACAAAATAAAATGGCAAATATCATAAACCCTATACTGGAAGCACATTGAACTGAAATATTAAAGCTATACACTTCGCATGCATGGCTTACCTGTCTCTACAAATGCTGATTTTACCCATGAAATAGAAAATATTCTATTAACACAGATAATAGACGTTCCCACATTAAAAAAAAAACACAAAACCTTTTTAAGCAACAATGGCTATTCAAAGACAATGTTTTTGTTGAATACAAAATTTTAAAACGGTTCCTGAAAAACTGATAAACTGCACACACTGATAAATGGATAGCACATACCTCTTCCTTTCCACCACTTTTAAAGGTAATAAATAGAAACAAAACAAAACAGCAAAAAAAAGAAGTTAAGGTAATACCTTTTTATTGGACTAATGTATTTATTTTTTGTTACATTTGTACCCTGTGCTTTCCCACTCACGGCAGGCTCAATGCGGCTTACATGGGGCAATAGAGGGTGAAGTGACTTGCCCAGAGTCACAAGGAGCTGCCTGTGCCTGAACTTAAGTGGGAATTGAACTCAGTTCCTCAGGACCAAAGTCCTCCAACCTAACCACTAGGCCACTCCTCCACTCACTAGGCCAATAAAAAAGGTATCATCTTATCTTCTTTTATTTCTATTTATTAGACTTTCTCCAAAGAAAGCTGTTTTTGTGATAGTCTAGACTTTTCTATATATTTCTCTTTTGCGCAGAGATGCCAAGTTACCCAGTTCCAGGCTGGGACAGTTGTGGAATTCTGACCACCCTATCCTGGTACATTATAGGCCTTGCAGCACTGATTTCAATGGGTAAGATCAAGCACCACAAATCCCACACTGCATTGGAATGCAGATTCAAAACCAGGAATGGCCAAAAATCTCCAGCCTCGAACTGGGTAATTTGACATCCCTGCTTGGGGCTCTCATCAGCATGCTGCCATCAGATTTCGGGGGCCCTTTTACAAAATAGCTTACTGTGTGCCAATTTGGAGCTACTGCTGGCCTAATGTGGGCTTCGGTGATAATTCCAGTCCCAGTGCAAGCCATTTCCCATGCTGGGAAAAATAGGGCTTAATTTATTTTTGCACAGCAGTTACCTGGTGGTAATCTGGCACGTGCTACCTGGTTACTGCCAGGCTAGCGTGGGAGCCCTTATCATCACCGCAATAGGAGGTGGCAAGTGCCCCCCCCTCCCCCACATGGCCACACAGTAAGAGCAATCGTACCGTATGGCCATGTATTTTTGCAGCCTTTTTACCTGCTATGGTAAAAAGGGCCCCAGCGAGGGGCAAACAGCTTGGTAAAAGGGCCCCTCAATGCACAAGGGTCTTTTACCCCCCTTTCTGCTAGGCTTACAGCTGTCATTTCTGTCAGAACTGATGGAAATGGGAAAGGAGCAATGTTGTGGTTCTGACATGGCTGGATTTGCACACAAATGGCTGGTAACAAAGGCAGGATGATGCTGGAAGTTGGAACACTATGCCATGCTGTCTGGTGCCAAATTCCAGCTGAAAGATTTTTTGGCTACTGGAGCATAGCCTAAGAACCACAGTACCTTTATGGCTATTGTGTTATAAAGCATCTTTAAATAAAAACTACTCTACTGTAGAGAAAGAACAGAGACATGCTCAGTAAAATATGGGACACTTTGATGGATTATTAAGCTAACAACATGTGAGGCAGAGTAATCATGTATCCTGTTTGATAAGCAGATTGTTGAACGCAAACACCATTGGGTTTTAATTTGAATTTATGAAAACTGAATACAATTTGTAGAAAAAAATGAATAAATGTGCATGTAGCATACTTAATTGGGGTGACGGATGCACTACATTTAGCTTCACTGCATCACCTTGCTTTAAAAAAAAAGGATTTAAAAATCTGCAATGTGGGTTTTCGCAACAATGTTCTAAGGGGTTTTATTTTAAGGTCACCACCCTCCCACCTTTATCCAATAATTATACAGGATCTGGCAGCTTTTGGCCTATTCTGTCTGTAGGATTGTCTTTGGAAGTGAGTTAGATCTTCAGGCTATAGCCACAGCCGCAGCTGTTGAAGCTGCAGTCTCATCTTATAAGAAATACCTTGTTCTCATTGTCCTTTAGCTAAATTTATGGTTTCTGCTACAAATGAAACATGCCACATGAAATCTACATGACATTGTCCGTAAACTCTACTTCTTCTAGTCATATTATTAATTACTACTACTACTACTATTTAGCATTTCTATAGCGCTACAAGGCGTACGCAGCGCTGCACAAACATAGAAGAAAGACAGTCCCTGCTCAAAGAGCTATGTAATAAAAGTGAGCCAAGTATAGGACAATCAAGCCATTGTGACATCACTGATGAGGTTGGCTCTTATTGGTGGACTGAGGCATTATGACATCACAATATTAGCTCTGGTTACAAGAGACTACTACTACTACTATTTAGCATTTCTATAGCGCTACAAGGCGTACGCAGCGCTGCACAAACATAGAAGAAAGACAGTCCCTGCTCAAAGAGCTATGTAATAAAAGTGAGCCAAGTATAGGACAATCAAGCCATTGTGACATCACTGATGAGGTTGGCTCTTATTGGTGGACTGAGGCATTATGACATCACAATATTAGCTCTGGTTACAAGAGACTACTACTACTACTATTTAGCATTTCTATAGCGCTACAAGGCGTACGCATCACATTGGTGATACAGAAAAAAAATCACTGCTGCGGTTTTCATAAACTGAGGCCAATGTAGTAAATTGTGAAATGAGACCTATATATGGAAAAAGTGCACAAAACACCAAAAAATGTGTAAAGTTACTAGCATGATGGCTTTTTTTTATTACATTATTATTTATTTATGAATCACATTCTCTTTAGCACTGCAGATGATTTACAAATTGTCATGTTAAAAAACATTAAAAATTAGAAACACCACAATTATACAATCTAAAATGCAAGATCATACTAATATTCATCATATTCAATAATTACAGAATCTCAAAAATAAAACAAAAATAGAACCACAATTATATAAAACACATCACATTTATATAAACATATAAACTTCATAACAGCAACAGCTATTTGGGAAATAAAAACAATAGGGTAAATTTTGAGCCAGCACTAAGATTGACTTAAGTTAAATGATGGTGTCAGTGTTTTATTTAATCCTGATGTCCAGTGCTGCTATCCCCCTAATTCTATAAAAATCGCTAAAAATTGTGCGCACAAATGTTTGGCACACACCCGATTTGCACATGCAATTTAATTGAATAACAAGCTAATTAGCACCGATAATTGGCCTATTAAGCAATTATTGGCACTAACTGGATTTAACTGGAATATATTTGCGTAAATTAATTTTACACGGAAGTTAAAAAAGAGGGCTTAGAAATGGGAGGGTAAAGGCCGAGTGTTCCTAAAATGAATGCACGTAGTTATAGAATAAGAGGAAAATGTGCCTAATTTAGGCACATACATTTGCACCATGTTTCAGTTGGTGTAAATGGCTGTTCCTAAAGTTAAAAGCAATTCCCGACTATAAGCACTTTTCTATAAACCGTGTCTAACTTTGTGTGGCTTATAGTATAACGCTTTTTCATTGCCATATATAGAATTATATGTATAAGTGGTGAAATCCCAAAAAGAACAAAATCTCAAGAGGAATGTAGCAGCATGAGCAAGGACCAGTGGCGTAGCAAGGGGGGGCGGGAGGGGCGGTCCGCCCCAGGTGTCAGCTCAGGGGGGGTGTTCCCTGCCAGCTCCCCCCCCTTGGCGAATTGACACCCCCCCCGACCAGCTCCCACACCCTACCTTTAAAAAGAATATCGGGAGGCGAGGCGCAGCGCCTCGCGCCTGCCCTGCACGTAAAAGAAATGTGGACCGTCGGGTCTTCCCTCGCTCTATCTGTCCCGCCCTCTGCTGACGCAACTTCCTATTTCCACAAGGGCGGGACAGACAGAGCGAGAGAAGGCCTGACGGTCCACATTTCTTTTACGTGCAGGGCAGGCACGAGGCGCTGCGCCTCGCCTCCCGATATTCTTTTTAAAGGTAGGGTGTGGGAGCTGGTCAGGGGGGGAGGGGGTGCCCCGCCCCGGGTGGCAGCCCCCCCCCGCTACGCCACTGGCAAGGACAGGTCTGGAGCCTTGATAAACATAGCCACATAGAGATTTAAATGTGAAATTAAACAATCTATTTATGTGCAGGAAAATGGGTAACCTGTTCCTTTCACAGTTCAGGAGAAAATAAATATAAAACTCAAACCTTGTGTTTTTAAAGTCTCTCCCATGGCCTGCTTCTGCAGGGCCATGGTGTGAACTAGTCTGTCTCTCAAAAAGCAGCACAAACAGCTTGTCTCTGGCCTGGATTTCAGGTTCTGTCATTCAAAGTTCAGCACAATCCAGCCAGGCTTGGCCCTGAGTTCCAAAGTTACAGTTTCAGCAGGGTTCCAACATGAACTTGGCCTACCCGAGTAGAGCTTCTGCAGCTTATACTTCTCTGAGGGGCTGTTTTACTAAGTAGCAGTAAGCCCACCATGGGCTTACCACGCACCAATCCAGACAACTACCGGGCTACTGCAGGAGCCTGGTGGTAGTTCCCACCCCTAGTGAGTGCCATTTCCGGTGCTACAAAAATATGTCCTATTTTTGTAGCGCTGCAACTTAACCGGTGGTAATCAGGCAGCACCGTGCGCTGCACGATTACCGCTGGGTTAGCATGGGAGCCCTTACCACCATCTCAATAGGTGGCGGTAAGGGCTCCCCACCGAAATGGCCATGTGGTAAGTGGTTCACTTACCACATGGCTATTTCTTTTTTCCAAAAATGGACAGCCTTTTACCTGCTTAGTAAAAGGCTAGCAAGCAAAAGAGGAGTAGGGTAGGCTGACTCTTTCCCCACAACAAGGGAGACGTGTGCACAATTAAGGTCTTTATTGAAAAGCACCAAACAACTCGACACAGCTGCTGTGTTTCGGCACCTAAGTGCCTGCCTCAGGCGTCTTATGGTGAAATAGAATGATATTTCCAAGGTCAAATACAAAGAGAAAGCCCAGCACTGGCTTTGCTTCCCAGTAACCAGTGGTGCCACCCAATCTCTGCTAAGCTTCTTTGGATCCATTCCTTCTAAACAAGATTCCTTAGTGTTTATCCCACACATTTTTGAATTCCATTACCATTTTCATATCCACCACCTCCCGAAGGAGGGCATTCCAGGTATCTACCATCCTCTCAATGAAAAAGTACTTCCTAACATTATTTCTGAGTCAGATCCCCTTCAACCTCAATTCATGTCCTACCACCTTGCTGTATCTGGAAAAGGTTTGTTTGTTCAATATTACCCCTGTTCCTCCTTTCTTCCAGGATATACATGTTCACGTCATCAAGCCTCTCCTCATACGTCTTGCTATGCAAACCTCATACTATTTTTGTTGCTTTTCTTTGAACCGCTTCAAGTCTTTTTACATCCTTAGCAAGATGCAGCCTCCAAAACTGAATACAGTACTCCAAGTGGGGCCTCACCAACGACTTGTACAGGGGCATCAACACCTCCTTTCTTCTGCTATTATATCCCTCTCTACACAGCCTAGCCTCCTTCTGGCCACGGCCATCGCCTGGTCACATTGTTTCCTCACCTTGAGATCCACAGTCACCATCATCCCAAGGTTCCTCTCCTGAGCCGAGCTTACCAATCTTTCCCCTCCTATCTGGTACATCTCTTTTGAATTTTTGCACCCCACGTGCATCGCTCTGTACTTCTTGGCATTAAATTTTAACTACACTAAATCAGCACAGTATATTAATAGCAATAATAAATATGTGAAAATAAAGAAAATGTGCTCATTACAAACCATTCAAACTATTACAAACATAACTGGCCATTGGTTTGAACTGAGGAACCATCATTGTACATTTGATGTTTCTTTAAACAAATGTATGTACATACAACCAACGCTTCCCATAGCGAATCATTTGACTATAGAAGATCATAATGTAGACAATAAAGGACATACATACATGAATAATATAAATGTGCAAGCTATAAAAAAAAATGAAGCTCAGTAATCTCATAGAATAACTTATAATATCAGTCCATTAACTCCAGTTCACCTCTGAACAGAAAATCCCAAATGCTGAAAACTAAAACAAGGCGCACTAGGCACAAACTTGAAACTCCTCTCAGCGTTCCCTTAACTCTGGCTGAGTTTCACTACAAAGCTTCTTCAAAAGGTAACCTCCATGTTCTGGACTCTCTACATGACCTTTGCTCTGAGCCTGTTTATGGTGGTGTCACTACAAACCATTCTAATTGTTTCTACTCCCTCCAGGGTACCCACTCTATTGGCCATTTTCGTGTCATCCGCAAAAAGGCAAACATTTCCTTTTAACCCTTCAGCAATGTCTCTCACAAATATATTAAACAGAATCGTCCCCTGCACTGACCCCTGAGGCACTCCTCTGAGCAGATTCCATTTACCACTACCCTCTGCCGCCTATCAGACAACCAGTTTCTAATCTAGTTCACCACTTTAGGTTCCAAGTTCAGCCCTCTTAGCTTATTCATGAGCCTTCTGTGAGAAACCATATCCAAGTCTACTGAAATCCAAGTAGACTGCATCTAGCGCATATCCTTTATCCAGTTCTTTGGTCACACAGTTAAAGAAATCAATCAGATTTGTTTGGCAAGGTTTTCCTTTGGAAAGCCATGCCTCAAATCCTGTAACCCATTGGATTCTACTACTACTACTTATCATTTCTATAGCGCTACTAGACATACGCAGCGCTGTACACTTGAACATGAAGAGACAGTCCCTGCTTGACAGAGCTTACAATCTAATTAGGACAGACAAACAGGACAAATAAGAGATAAGGGAATATTAAGGTGAGGATGATAAAATAAGGATACTGAACAAGTGAATAAGGGTTAGTAGTTAAAAACAGCATCAAAAAGGATTCTAGACAGTTAACTATATTTTTCTTCAGCAGCGACTCCATTATTTTTCCTACCACCGACATGAGGCTTACCAGCCTGTAATTTCCCACTTCTTCCCTGTCTCCGCTTTTGTGAAGAGGGACCTCTGCAATCTCAGTGTTAGTTTAAGTTTATTTTTATCCACATGATAAATATCACACCCGCAGAACCATCTCTAAAGATCTATTAAATAAATCCTTAAGAGGTCCCGCCAGGACTTCTCTGAGCTCCCTCAGTATCCCAGGATGTATCCCATCTGATCCCATAGCTTTGTCCACATTCAGATTTTCAAGCTGTTTATAAATGCTTTCTTCTGTGAGCGGTGCAATATCCACTCCATTCCCAGATATTCCCTTAGCAGCCGACCATGGTCCTTCTCCAGGATTTTCTTCTGTGAACACCAAAGAGAAGTATTTGTTTAGCACATTTGATTTATCCTCATCACTCTCTACATAGCCATTCTCAGGATCTTTTAGTTTACAATTCCATTTCTGTCTGTTCACCTTTCCCCAATATATCTGAAAAAGATCTTGTCACCTCTCTTTACATCTTTAGTCATTTTTTCCTCCGCCTGCGCCTTCACTAGCCATACTTCCCTCTTCACTTCTTTGAGTTTAATCCAGTAATCTTTTCCATAATCCTCTTGTTGCGTTCTTCTGTATTTCTGGAATGAAGCTTCTTTTGCCCTTATTTTTTCAGTCACTTGTTTGGAGAACCATGTAGGCTTCCTGTTTCTCTTGTTTTTCTTACTTTCCTTTTGTAAAGATCAGTTGCCATATTTAAAGTAGCTTTCAGCTTGGACCACTGCGCTTCCACTTCACCTATGCCTGGCCATGCCCTCAACTCCTTCTTCACGTATTCCCCCACTTTACCAGAATCAGTATGTCTGAAACCCAGTAGTTTGAGTTTTGTGTGTCTGCACGTCGTTTTTCCTCTTATATCAAACCATATTGTGTGATGATCGTTATTGCATAGATGGGCACCCACACAAACATTGGAAACACTTCCTCCATTTGTGAGCACTAGATCCAGAGTTGACCCTTCCCTTGTGGGTTCCATCATCATTTGTCTGAGCAAGGCACTTTGATAGGCATCCATGATCTCTCTACTTCTCGCCAATTCTGCCAATGGGACATTCCAATCCACATCAGACAAATTGAAATCTACCAACAATAGCACCTCCCCTTTCATACCAAGCTTATGGATATCTTCTATCAGATCCTTGTCCAGCTTCTCCATTTGTGCCGGAGGTCTGTAGATAACACCTGTGTAGATACAGGTTCCATCTTCTCTTTCCAAGACAATCCATATAGCTTCTTCCATTTCCCCAGGTTCCCTGCATTTCAGCTTCTCTGATATTATTTTTCACATACAGTGCCACTCTTCCATCTCTTCGGCCCTCCCTACCCTTCCTAAAAAGATTATAGCCCAGTATGGTCACATCCCATTCATGGGAATCATTGAACCATATCTCAGTAATAGCAACAATATCCAAATTTTCCTCAAACATCATGGCTTGCAAATCTTGAACCTTTTTACTTAGACTTCGAGCATTTGTGCTCATTACTTTCCATGTGGTAACTGAGTTTGGATGGTTTTCTTTATTTACATGACCTTTCCCTCTGCTATCATGTTTTTTCTGGGGATCACATTCTGAATTCCCTTGTTTCCTTTTGTCACCCCCACCCTCTAGTTTAAATATCTAGAAACATACAGTTTGAATTTGCCCCCAGGGATACTTTTTCCTATCACAGAAAGCTGTAGCCCATCATTATAGTACATCCTGCTATTTTTCCATGTACTACCCCATCCTCCTATGTATCTAAAACCTTCTTTTTCACTTACCCAGCCACTCTGGGGCTTTGAATTTTCAAAGGGAAGTGATCCTTGAGTTTATCACCTCCCTGTTATGACTTAAATCACCCCATTCACATTGCAGTCCCTTTTCTAGAAGAGGTAAAATATCCCACCCCCTCCCCCCACAAAGGAAAAAACACTGCCTGTCCCTGGCAGAGTTAAAGCACCCTCACATAAGAGCCCTCTTCAGCAGAGTTGAAGCATCCCTCCTCCACATCACAGATTCCTCTGGACTATTGTTCCCTCTACGCTAGTGGGAGTCCTCCACCTAGAGTCCTGCTAGTTGGGGGCGGTTTCACTATTACATTTTCATTAGTAAAGGACAGGCAAGCTCTGTAGGACTTCTGCGATCTTGCCTGTCCCTAGTGATTGAAAATATAATTTTGAAGAACCACTTCCTATTGACAGCAAAGCAACTGGAGGACTGCTTCTCAGCTCAGAGGGAACAGTGCTCTGGCCCTTCTCCCCAGCACAATTCCCCCTTGCTAACCCTGCCCATTTCCAAACTCTGCCTCCCATGTGACCATAAAAAATGGTACCTTTGTTTTTACATCTCCTATCTGCCCCATTGTCACGTTTTCAAAGCTGGAACTGGGTTTGTGAGCCCTTGGGCCACTGCCGAGGAGCGGCAGTGGCAGGCAAAAACCACCCCACACCGGAGACTAGGCAGAACAGGACTGGAACCCCGGTCTGGAGTTGCAGCAGAGGCAAATAGGCAGGACTTAAGCAGAGCAGGTACCCTTAAACTTCACCTGCACTTGGCCACTTTTCACCAGGAGTTGAGCTCCTGGCTGCAGGTGGCCGGCAGTACTTACTGGGCAAGGCAGGACTGGATACCCACTAGGCAGCACAGGGACTGAGGGTCAGAGGGAAAAGGAATAAACATGGGCTGCAAGGCAGGAAACTGGGCCAGGACTCACAGAATAGACAACACAACAAAAGGCAGGGAATGGACAATCTAGGGGACAGAAACTGGGAGCTGCAAGCAGCCACAAAAGCAGGAAACAAACACTGACAAACAAGTGAAAGAAATAAAAGCTGCAAGCAGCCACTGAAGACAGACAACACAGAAACCTAAGCACTACACAAAGAACTACAAACAAGGAGCAAGACTAAGAAACAAGCAACTAAACATAGACTAACTAGAAACAGGCAAGAACTTTAGGCAAGCAACTAGAGCAAGGAAACAAACTCAGGCTGAAGTGCAACAAGCACCAACATACCAGGGCCTTAGACGATGCAAAGGCAAAGGCAGAGAGTTTCCAAATGGCTAATAAGCCCAGCAGCAACTGAGGCTCAGCTGCAGCAATCACCAGGCAACTACGGGAGCTGAGCAGGTTCAAACAAGACAGAGAAATCCGGCAGCCTGGAAGATCCAGACTGGACTGGGCTAAAGTCTGGAACGGGTGATAGTCCATAGCAGCCACCAGTTCTGGCCACCAGAGGGTGAGGTGAGCACAGACGTAACACCCATTACTGAGACCTGGGGATTGCTTCTCCTCTATTATGGACCTAGAGGCTCCTTGGCATAATAAAATTTCTAAGCCAGTAGAAAGAAGCAGGTAGATGCTATTTTTGATGGTCTGGAGGGCTTGTGAATGGCACATAGCCAATGATGGAGATTACTACTCTGAGTGGACTGTGATGTGGAGAATGTTTTACCTTGGCTGAGGTGGAAGGACAAACCCAAGGCTATCTGTTCAGTGCAGCTGGACATTACTGTTACTGATAATGCCTGTTTATTTCTGAGACCAAAAATACATATGGACCTATTAATCAAACTATAGTACTTTTAGCTTACTGGCATTCAGTAAATACCATGGTAATTAAAGTGCATGAAAACCACACATTAAAGTATAACACACCTTAGTAAACAGGTCCCATGCATCAATCAAATAATTAGTTGATTCTGATATCTGAAGCATGATTCATATCCACTGAAAGATCAGTCACCAGTAAGTACTCTATACCTATAATGCTTTGATTTTTAAACAAAGTCTACAGAACATCTTGGAAATGTTTTAAATGTTTATTAAGCTCATATGTTTTTTCTTTCTAAGTTTATAATTATAAGATGGTATCTGGATGGTGCAATTAAATGTGTGTTGTCGATATACTGCATTGTACAGTAGATTTGCTTTATTAAAAATGATTGTGCTGTCCCCTTTACTCAGGAGTCATAGCTCTAATGAACTGTTCATCATTTCATTCCTCAAGTACATCTAAGAAAGTGAATATTTTAGAAAGGTGTATCCTGAGAAGGTCCAAGTTTTAAATACATTTTAAAATCAATAACTTTAATAATACTAAAATAGTTTAGTGATTACTTTAAAGATTCTTTGACCTAGAAAATGATTAATCCAAAATTTGATTTGGGGGAGTTTCAGTCCACTGTCAGCAGTTGTTAAGCCACTGACAGTCGAATTAAGTCTAGCATTGAATATTTGGAATACTTGGAATGAATATTTTGAATCAGCTGCCGACCTGAAAGTTATGTGGGTGCCAGCCAATATAGTGGCACTGGATTTGTAATTTCTCTTCTTGACTTACAGAATCCTTCCTTATGTGTTTCCTTAAAGTTTGTTTTAGTTTTACTTTCTGAGAGCAGTTTGCATGAGTAGAAACCATACTTAATGATGATTGCTCTGCCTTTTGTAGTTTAGAAATCACTCTATTGGCATCTGGTGCATTCAGAATACAATATGTATATCTAAAATTTGTTCTTTTAATGTCACAAGTCCCTTGTTTATTTTTGTTTTTAATGTGGAGATTACAATAAATAATATGTAAATACAAGGATAACAGATTTTTTTTATTAGACTCTTTGATATGCTAATACTTCTCTTTAGTATGTATAACACTTAAGGGTACCCACAAAGAACCAAGTTGTACCTAATTTTGATTAAAGTTGTGACAGCACCATTACTGACTTTGTGTGGTTTCATTATCATCTTTGCTGTGTTTGATCATCAGCCAATATTCAGTGTCAGTGGCATATTTAGGGTAGGTGCGTTGTGGTGTACACAACCCCTGTCAGTCCCGGCCCCACCTCACCCACCTTAAAACCCTCTTGGTTTTTCACCCAGTCAAGGGCAGTAGCACTCATAGGCAACAAATGGCAAGATAATGCATTTTCTCTCTCGATAAAGCTTTGGGTGAAACAGAACCTCATTGGGAATTAAAAAGATAAATGTGCCATTGCTTGCCTATGAAACTTTGAGAAAGTACCTTGAAAGCACGGGTTCACTGATTATCAATTGGTGAGCGCTGGACAGTTACCGTGCAGGTAACACGTGAGCCCTTACTGCTAATTCAATGTGTGGCATTAAAGGCTCAGGCCATAAATAGATGTGTGCTAGATTTAATTTTGCCACATGTCCATTTCCTGGCCCAAAAAATTCCCCTTTTTTCCAGATGCAGTATAGAAATGGTCCAACGCACATCCAAAGCATTCACCCACATTACCGCAGGCCACTTTTGGTACATCTTTGTAAAAGGGCTCCTCGATTTGGTAGATCATAATATTCTGCTAAACCTGATGAGCTTATATGGTATATAACAGGAACAGTTTTGCACTGGTTTGGTGGTTTGCTTACTCAAAGATCCTAGCAAGTGAAAGAGTCAGGTGAACTATCTATGGAATGGATATCTAGATGTGGAGTCCCCCAGGACTCCCCTATGTCCCCAATTCTGTTTAATATTCTGATGGCCCCATTAGGTTTAAAATCGGAGGCATTGGTGTTGTGGCCATTTATTTATGCAGACAATATAATTATCCATATTCCATTCAAAAGTGAGATCCAGGATGTTGTGTCCAAAATTATGCAGGGGCTACAATGTTTAGAATCATAGGCCAAGTTACTTTGATTAAAGTTCAATACTGATAAAACAAACTTTTTGTTTATCACCCATCCACACCAGAAGGGTTTCACTACTGATTTCATAAGGTCTATCACTAACCACACCCTCTCCAAAAGAATTTACATGATGTGATACCCACAAGCGAGTCTTCTCCGGAGTAGCCCCCACACTCTGGAATGCACTGCCTGAAAGGCTCCGCTTAACACAAGACTATCTCTACTTCAGGAAGCAGGTAAAAGTGTGACTCTTCAACCAGGCCTTTAATGGAAAAAGTAACTAACTTGTTAGTCTCCTTCACACACACAAGGAGTGATTTGGGCTGCATATACTGCAGCAGGACACGTTTATCCACTCCTACCCTATCTGAGATAATATTTAACCATCTCTCTGACCTCATGTGCAACTTTTTAAAAATTTGTCACCTTACTTTCTAACTCTTCTTACTCTCTTACCTATCTATATGTTCCATTTTTGCTTTACCCTTCACTTTCAATTAAAATGTTCTATGTGTTTACATTGTAAGTAGTATACTATGCCATACTTTGTATTGTTATTTGAATATTTTTACTCCTGTAATTGTTGCTCATGTTTGATCTATTCTTACTGTACACTGCCTTGAGTGAATTCCTTCAAAAAGGTGGTAAATAGACCCTAATAAATAAATAAATAACTGAGGGAGTCAACTATACATTGGAATCACATTTGAAACTTTTGGGTGTAACATTGGATAGTTACTTAACTTTTCACTTACATATGGAACTATTAACAACAGAACTCTTATTCCAACTGTTGTGGAAATTAAGGTGCATTAGGATTTGTTTTGAATCTAGAACATTTCAGTTGATTGTACAGTCATTATTAATGACTCATTTAGATTATTGTAACATCTTATATGTTGGTACCATCCTGTTATTTGTCGTCGATTACAGACATTGCTAAATACAGCAGCGTGACTGATATGTAAAACCTCTAGATTTGATAGTGCTATGTCGTTGATTTGCAAACTTCATTGGCTTCAGGAAGAAGGTCATGCAATTTTTAAATTGTGCTGTTTTGTGTTTTTAGTTCTATACAACTAAGCTTTGCAATATATGGTAGCATTAATTTCTGTACTTAGTAAGAACTACGTTAGTAGTTCTAGACATTACTTGATGCTTCAGCCCCATTTATTTCAATGGGTAATCTATAACTCAGATTACTCTTTGACTTTTCCATATCAGGCAGCAAAGTGGTGGAATTTGCTCCCAAGGAATATATGTCATGAGTCTAATTATAAGATCCTTTGAAAGCGGTTAAAAACTTGGTTATTCCAGAAGTTGTATGTTCTAGGGTTGTGCCCTACTTTTTGATTGTAAGCTGCACTGAAATAATTTTGGGTATGTGTGACCTATAAGTGTCAATTGTAATATAATATAATGTAACTCAAGTCTTAACGCTACAAAGATGCCGAGCTTCTCTTTCATGTTCAACCAGCACTTCCAGACAATCAATAGCAGATAGTGCCACAGAACATCCTTACAGACTGCCTCGGCAGTTCATGGGCAGAGCAAGGGTGGAGCTGGTATTTATCCAGAAAGAGGTGATACTTCCACCCATTCTCTACATAACTATCTGGATAAATTTCAGTCAGGAAAAAAGCTGTCCTAACTTAAACTGGATACCTATCCGGACAGCGGTCCATTATCACTGCTATCCAGATAGTAGAATCGTTTGCTGCTTTATCTAGATATTTAGAACTGGCCACAATCTGGATAATAATGGTGCTTCTGTCCTTTTATTGTGTTCCTCCAGTGCAATATTAGACATAGAGCCAAACCAACTCAATATTTATAGAAGAGACTCAAAGTTTCCAACAATTTAATACAGAAGTAAAAGAATGACATTTCTGCAGGGAGATCATTGAAACCAGAATGCAGCAAAGCCTGTCCAGTTCATCAATTATTGGCAGAACATTCTGCTGAATGGTAGAGTGGCCTCGGAGGGAATGAATAGAAGTGAATTCTGCAGTTGATGGATAGTGAATCCGTAAAAAAGAAATGATGGATTTGCCAGGTGGGGAGAGAAGAGAGGAGGCTCATAGCCTTGCTTTGTTGTGCCAAAGCCAAGATAGAGAGTCTCTCTGAAGGAGAAGGGAGGAGGAGACCATCCAAAGTGCAAGGGCTCTGAAATTGGCCTTTAGGGTCAGCAGTACACCTGACTGAAGGTTGAGCAAGGCAGGTCTCAAAGGGGACCAGAGAGGAAAGGTCACATGCAACATTTACCTATAGGTGTAAGGGTTACAGGACCAAGCAGGAAGTATATCAAATGGCTGTCAGTACCAAACAAATTGAATGCAAACATGTATACAAGGCAGTGAGGGCAGAACAGTGCTAAATATTTTTCTTTTAATGTCAACTGCAGCTGCTAAATATTGAGCCATGTGTGTTTAAAGTTAGATAGTGGCTGTGCAACTGAATACGGACATTGTAAAATTCAGCATCATAATGGGAGGTCTCTCCAATGAAGAGATGGCTGAAGAGTTATCCAACACCTCAGGGGTGAGGGAAACACCTACCCCAAGCTTGCCAAGTTCAGTCCTCAGGGATTGCAAGCAGACCAGGTTTTCAGAATATCTCTCTTGAATATACATGAGAGAGGTCTGCATACAATGGGTATACTGGACATGCAAATCTTCTCATGCATATTTACTACCAATATCTCTTGACTAATACAATGTGTTTTTTGACACATTTACCACAAAATAAACATTCCAAACTCATTCATACATGCATTTAAAATCACAATCTTTATTACAAAAAATTCTATGCTAACAATAAAACACTTTTTATTAGATGATCTCACAATATCCTACTCCCTCCACACAGCACAATCCACAAATGTTCTTCTCCAGTGATAATTGTTGAAATCTGAACAGCTGTAATACATTCATTAGACGTTCCAAGTTTATAGTTCGTTTCACAATTCTGTTCTGACTTATAGCATTCCCCTAACCAGGAGCTCTGAACTTTCTAACAATGAATCCCATGTAAGTTCCGATAAATTCTGAAGAGGAGCCGCTGATCTTTGGGGGAAATATTGGATATTTGGCATCAATTCCATCAACTTGTACTTAAAAATCTTTTGGTCCCATATATCTTTTTGGTCCCAACACTGGCCTTGTTTCATTATAACTTCATCAGGAGACCTTATTCAATGAATAATGCACAATATTACAATCATCCCTACACACTCACATTAAAACCTATTGAACATTAGAATACAATTCACATACCTTATCTGACCTCTAAACTCTATCAGGCATACCGTATGGAGCCCTACAGCATCCGGTGTCTCTACCTCATTTCCTGCAATGCATGAGTGAGCATCTGGCTACCCCCTTCCTTTTATATAGTCATCAAAAAGGACCAATCAATTTCTTTATTTAATCCACAGGGCTCTACTGTGTTCCAGTTGTAAATCAGCTTCTGTTCTTTCAACTGGAACACAGTAGAGCCCTGTGGATTCTACCTTCCTCTTGTGTTTAAGCACCAAAAATTCTGAAGAAAATAGGCAAAAAGAGCCAAGACAGAGCACAGATTTTGCACACTTGCTAGTAATTTGCCCTCTTACATCCCTCAGAATGCTTTATTAAATATACACCTTTTCCCCTATTTACTCCCAGTCAGCTTTCCACACAGCCCTTTCTCTGACTTTGAATAGCAAACATTTTTTTCAGTGACTACTTATTTGCCCCTGATTACTTTCCAGCAGCAATGGTGAACTGACTGGTATAGTTCTCAAAACAGCCTTTTACCCTCTCCCTTTGCTCTTCTATCTTCTTCATGCCATTTCCTTTTTCTGCCCAGAGCTCCTTTGAAATGATGGTGGAGACAGGGCAGAGCATGTATGGGAAGGCTGAGATGCCAAAATACCATCAGCAAGTCAAAGATACAAATGAGCCATGCTACTGATTTATACTCCATATCCTGTGATTCACCCCATTTGAACCATTTCTGGATGCAAATACATATTCACGATTCCATTCAGCCTCACATAGGTCAGTGTAACAAAAGGAATTATACCCATTCAAATTTCTTTACTATTATACATGTAAATCTTTTTTTTTTTACTTTAGATTTTATTGAGAATTTTGAAACAGTCAAACCATTCAATATACAACAGCTTATGGTTCCATCTCATTGCAATGTCTCAACAAACAGATTTCCCAACTAATTTGTATTACAAAACATCATCACAACCTGTTATTTCCAAACTTTTCCCTTTAAACAATTCCCTCCAACCATGTTCCCCCCTGTGTTATGCCCAGCTTAGCTATTTGCTTACCTAACACAGGTTTTGGAATCAACATTGCCCCCAATAGCCCCCCCTTCCCCACCCCATCCCCCCGCTCCATATATACCCTTAGTCCTCTAATACTACCTTCCCCCTTCCTCCTCCCTACCCATCCCCCCCCCCCTGGAATATGTCCCCATCCCCTCTAAAGTCTCTCAATCATTTGTTGTAGTCTTGTCCACCCCCTTTTACGTTGAAGCTCTCCCTCCCTCCTATATACTGTTAAACACGCCATATGCCACAAAAGTCTCACTTTAACCTTCCAATCCCCTATATTTGGGGGATCCACTGATTTTCAGCAGCGCGCAATAAGACACTTAGCAGCTGCTAATCCCCACCGCATCAGTTTACTCTCCTCCCACACCTTTTGCTCATTATACATATACATGCAAATCTTATAATGGTGTCTCATTATGGATTCCTAATGCCTAATACCTACCTTATTTTAGATCCATTTCCGCTCTTCTAAAACCTTATGAATCTTTGTGGAATCAATGACAAGTTTTGCATTCTTTCTACTGCTCTCTGTCTTCTTTCCTATCTCCTATGCTTGTTACCCTTCCAGATGAAGGATGCGGATCAGGAGATACATTGTAGGAAGGTTACCTAGTGGCCCTGATCCTGAAAGAATCGTTTTTTTATTTATTTGGATTTTGCTCACACCTTCTTCAGGAGCACCTCAAGCTGAGTTACATTCAGGTGTGGTATCAGTCCTGTTTTTCTAACAACCTCATGCTGATCCATTCTGGCACCAGCAACATGGATTGCAAAAGGTAAAAGCGGACTCTAGAAATATCACAATGCATTGAAATGTAACTTCAAAACAGCAGGACTGGACTAAAGTCTCCTGCAAAGGGCTGGGTTACTAGGCAGCTCTGCTTTAGGCATGTTCTATTGAATTCACTCCTATGGATCTGTGTGATATGAAGGTTCCATTTTTGTAAAACTTGCTGGTAATTTTTGGGGTGGTTCTCAATACGTCCTCAGTGGAACACAGTCTACAGATATTTTTTACCCAATGGCTTTGCTCCTGGTTTCAAAGTGAAAGCACATTCAAAGTCATTTCAGCTAAAAAGTCCCCATGGACATATGCACCTGCCTCTTGTGTGGGTGTTTTTTGAATGGAAAATAGCATATTTAGGCTTGAAAATACAGTCTGTGCTTTTATTTTCTCCCGTGTCTAAAACATGGCCCTGTAATCACCTTTCAGCTGCATTGAGAGTGGGGACTGATAATTTACCTGCATAAATGGCTTTGAAAACTGCCCTCCTAGTTGTAACTTTTACCATTCATATGGCTTACCTGTTTATAAGACAATTTTAAGCAGACATCTAACATGCGACGCAGGTATGTGTACAAGTTACATAAACTTTCAAAAGGAAAATATGCACATATTTTCCCTTACATGGAAGGGGGTCTACCTCTAAGAGCCAGGATGGGGCCAATTGGTTTCCAGGAGATGGATGGAGAAGAAGTGGAGGAGGACCATTCCTGTCCCAACCCACTACAGCAGTGTTTCCCAAGTCAGTCCTGGAGTACCCCCTTGCCAGTCAGGTTTTTAGGATATCCACAATGAATATGCATGAAAGAAATTTACATATTATGGAGGCAGTGTATGCAAATCAATGTCATGCATATTCTTTGTGGATATCCTGATAACCAGACTGGCAAGGGGGTAGTCCAGGACCAACTTGGGAAACACTGCACTACACCACCACAGATCACCTCCAGATAAATCCTAAAGTGTGTGTTTGGGGGGGGGGGGGGGGGAGATGTGTATTGACATGACAGCAGAGCGTGGGTTTGGGGTGGTGTTTGTGCTACTATTGCGATCCAGGGCCATCAGGGGGTTTAGGGAGGATAATTGAGGATGTTGGGGGCTGAAGGAAGATTGCTGGGTATGTCAGGAAGCTGAGGGATGATGATTGGGATGGCAGGGGATGAAGGAGAATGATTGGGGTTGTCAGAGGGGGCTTGGATGTCAAGGGATAACACAAATCCCCACAATTAGGCCTGTGGCTGCACTACTGGACTGTCGGTAGCACAGCTGCACTTACCTGACTCCTCTTGAGGTGGTGGTCCATAAGTTGTGACAGATAGCTGTCAGAGCTGGCCACTTCTCTTGGGTGAATCTCTTCATAAAGGTGGTTAATAAATCCCAATAAATAAATACTCTGCTTCTCCCCTATCAGGCCTATTCCCCACCTCTTCCTGCATTAAACAGCTAGCGCTGGAATTTTACTGCCAAAATAGAGGCAGCTAAAATGCAATTGGGAAAAAGGTGGCAGTACTGTGTGCCAGCATGTACCAACTCAACAAAAGCCCTGCCTAAACATAACACCCCAGATATTACTGTCACTGAAAAGAACCATGTTTAATTTCTTGATAAAGCATTCTGAGAGACACTAAGGTGGAAGATTAGGAATTTGAAAAGGTCACAAAATACAGAGATTTGGAAATCGAAATGGTGAAAATTTTGAAAAAGAAATCAACAGTTGTACTATTTGTCAGTGGTGCACTAGGTGTAATACCACAAGGATTCAGAAGAAATTTGGAGTGTCTAAAATTGGAACAAATTACACACACCCAGCTAAAGACAGCAACACTATTGGATACCTCATACATTATTAGACACTATCTTCATGATTCCCAAGCAACAAGAATAATATATTGAGCCCCATTCATCCACACAAAACTAACCCCCCTGTTTACTAAAGCTTAGCTCGAGTTATCTGCAGCAGGGCCCATTTTATTCCTATGAGCCCTGCTGCAGATAGCTTGAGCTAAGCTTTAGTAAACAACCCCTTAAGAGTAATAAAAACATTTCTATCTATCATACCCCAAACCCATTTTACTATTGGCACTCACAATAATTTTAAAAACCCTGCTCAGCCAGTCCCAAATCTGTTCCCTCCCATACAGTACTCACATTAATTAAAAAAAAAAATCCCTGTCTAGCATGTCTCAAATCTTCTCCCTGCCAATGACACAAAAAATAAAAAAAATCACCAGCCCCAAATTGTTTCCTTCCCAATAGCACCAACTGACTCAAGTTGATAAAAAAGGACCAGCCCAGAGATTCTCTCTTCTCTGTAAAAAAAAAAAAAATGCACTGGCCAGTAATGGGACCAGATTCTGGGAAATTATGCTCTAGTATGCAGAACAAAAAAGGTCCAGGAAAGCCTAGACTATGATCAAGTGGCTTCCCCATTTACGTGTTCTGTCACATCAAATACAGAAATGACACCAGTATGGCATGTGACCCTAACCTTGAGAGGGAGAACAGTGTCATTTAAAATGAAGCAGATGTTTCCGTCATCACTGAGTCTACATGCTTGCTGCTCCTTAAGAAGCACAGCTGAAGCCAGAGACCTGAGCCATTTATAGCCCTAGAGAAATGAACCGGAGGTCAGATCCTCTTGAAATTTCATGGACAGTGTTGCTAAGTTTTCTTGTGGTACTGGGAGCTGAAGAAAATCTGCCTAGTCGAGGTGCAGCAACTAGACTGGGCCTCACATAAGTGAAGCCAATGAAAATTACATTAGTAGGTTATGCCTGATCATATAGTATTTCAGCACCCTCCAGAATTTAAGTCTCTTTATATTCAGAAATGAAAGAGATGCTGGAAAGAATGAACAAGTTCAGGATCACTAGTTTCCTAAGAGACTGCTATGCAGTTTTTGCAAAATGTATTAGCAAAAATGATTTGCTGGGGAAAGGTGAGAGAGAGCAAACCTTTTTTAATGTCCTTGTAATGATGCCATGTTGACTTGAGAATCTCTTTTAAACTCTGTTTTCAGGTTCTTCAAGGGATTGATCCCAAATACATCCATCCTTAAGTTGTTTGTAGGGCCGGACTTAGCAATTGTGGGGCCCTGTGTAGACCAGTTTGGTGGCCCCCCCAGCACCTTACCTAGTCACGCCCATGGCTAGCTGCACCCCCTTGACAAGACTTCCTTTTTTAGAATTTATGTGTATGGGGGGGGGGGGGGGGCGAGCACCACAGGAATCTGCCCTCTCTCCTTCCTGAGCCTCAGGGTACCATGCCATGCCATGCCCTTCCCACCCCACCCCACTGAGCCTCAGGGTGCCCTTCCCAAACCTACCTTAATGCGCCCTGGTGATCTAGTGACTTCTTCAGGACAGGAAAAAAACCCACTCTTTCCTGCCCACTGCCACTGTTGCTTTCTTTCAAAATGGCCACCGAGAATTCAAGCAGCGGCCTTGTGAGACTTCTGTGGAAGTCTCGTGAGGCCGCTACTTGAAGTCTCGGCAGCCATTTTGAAGAATGCAGCAGCAGCAGTGACAGTGGGCAAGAAAGAAAGGGGTTCTTTCCTTACCTGAAGAGGCCACTAGACCACCAGTGTGCTTTGCATTAAGGTAGGTTGGGGAGGGCTGCGGGCCCTTGGGAACGCAAGGCCCTGTGCGGCTGCCCCTGTCGCCCCTGCCTAAGACTGGCCCTAGTTGTTAGGTGCACACCTACATAAGCATTACGGTAGCAAATGGATTTAAAGTTGGCCATTCCCTCTATCAGGGATTTTAGATACACTTCGACTCAAAATTTTACAAGATCAGGAAGAGCACCACAGCTTCGTAATAGTATGTCCTTGGATCTTAAACTTGAAAAATGTTATCTGTTATTTAAAATAAACTTAAAACATGGTTGTTCAAACAATTCACTGTTGTTAGTGATAGTAGCATTTTGTGAAATTCATTAACTGTATTTTTGGACTTACATTTTAAGGAGTCTTTTTACTAAGTGCAGTAAGCACTAACATGTGCTTTCCACAGCTTAAAATGCCATACCATGGGGTGCACTCAGGCATCCCGCTGTAATTTTGGCATTGGCGCATGCTTCCCATGTGCTACAAAATAGATTTTATTTTTTAGTGCTGGAGCGGGTTGGGAGCAGAGAGTAGACGTGTTCTGTGCTAATCGGTTAGCACAGCTACATCACCGCATGCTGACCAATTAATGCAATTAGTGCATGAGCCCATACTGCCTACAAAATAGGTGGCGGTAGGGGCTTATTTGCTAATGGGAAAATTAATGCATGGCCATTAATTCAAAAAATAGAAAAATCATCCATTTTACCCATGTAAGGACATGCTAAGGCCACTTTTTACCTCAGTAGCATTTATAACATGCGTTAAATGCTAGAGATGCCCACAGGAATATATGCTCTTGAATATAATCTCACCCTAATCATACACTGTGGGGACCAAAACTCACACAGAATAGTCTATGTCCCAAACATTTTATATCATGTGCAGGATACCAGTTAATACCTGGGAAAAATCAGATTAGCTGCTTCTCACAACCATATGAATAGTCTTATTCTTTCGCACAGGCGAAATGGTGTGGAGCAAATCCTCATATATTTCCCCTTATTGCTTTTAGAAATACTCTTATAAAATATTGTTCTCAAAGGCTGTGCAAATATATGTAAAGCATCGTTTTTACTTTTTTTATAAGCATTCACTTATCTGTAAGGCAGCAATCTAACAGTAACAGGGAACCCCCGCCGACATGGCCAAGTTTCGCATAGTGCTTTATCAAGGAAGAGGCTCTCTGAAACAGAAACCATATATATAATATTATTAGCACATAGCCCAAATCGCTATACCATTAATACAATACAAAATCCTTAAATTCACATCCATACCTTAACATCCTGCTTATAACCCTGTCTACCAGAAAATGGCCGCGGCGTTTTAGCGCGAACCCAGCTCATAAATGAACTACAGCTGATCGCAAAGCGAGCTGTGTGATTGGATCCTCATTCACAACTAAACAACCAATAGGATACCAACCCATGCAGTTACATCATTGACCACCAATCAATTTCCGAGTTGAGCCCGTCAGGAACTAAAGTTCTTAACCTGAATATCCATTTCTGCTCTTTGAAGTTTAAAAGTTGAGCAATATTACCACCCTCCCATCCCATACTAATCTGATCAATAATCCTCCATCTGACATCAGAGAGAGAATGTCCTTTCTCCAGCCAGTGTTGTACCAGGGGCGCTGACAGGACTGAATTTTTTATACGAGATTTATGTTCATTCAGCCGTGTTTTAATAGGTCTACTAGACCTACCTACATACAGTTTGTTACAGGGACATATTATCATATATACCACATTCTGCGAAAGGCAGTTGGTATTAGAGTGAGCATAAAGAGGTCTGGACCTTTCTGAACTTCTCCAAACCACCCCCTCAATGGTGGTTTCACACCATTGGCAAGATCCACATTTTGTATGACCAGTAAGAACAACATTATTATTTTTACCCTCAATATTTCTATATGATAATAATTCCCCCAAAGTTTTACCTCGAGTGTATGCTCCAATAGGATGTTGTGTAAAACATTCAAAAATTTGAAGCACATGCCAATGTTGGTGAATACTTGCCATTACTTTCAAACTTAAAGATGAATAAGGAAGAACAGCGATAAGTCTATCCTCTTGCTCCTGAGATTGATATTGTAATAATAACTCCCTATTTGCAAACTTCGCTCTCAGGTATGCCTTTCTAACCACTGATCTAGGGTATCCTCTTTCCATAAATTTAATTGTCATCTTTTTAGCCTGCTCCTCAAACATACCTATATCAGAGCAAATTCTCCTAATCCTTAAAAACTGGCTAATGGGCAAACTTTTCTTAAGATGGTAAGGGTGAAAACTAGAAAAGTGTAACAAAGTATTTCTAGAGGTGGGTTTCTGATATAAGGTCGTATATATACCATTAAGAGTTCTAAATACCCATACATCTAAAAATTCAAGACCATGACAATGATAATGAAAAGTGAATTTCAAGTTCTCTTGCAAGGAATTTAATCTACACATAAATTGTAAAAGAGAATCCTCCGACCCCTCCCATATCAAAAATATGTCATCCAAATATCTCTTCCAATAGGAGACATTCCTAAATTCCTCCAGGTTATATACCAAACGGTCTTCAAAACTGGCTAAATATAACGGGGCAACCGAGGGGGCTAAAGTAGCCCCCATCGCTATACCTATTTTTTGTTGATAGAATTGTTCTTGAAACAAAAAATAGTTGTTTTCAATAACTAAATGAGCCAATTTCATAAGAAAATCAGTAGATATCCGAGAGGAACCAGAACGCTGATCCAGAGTATCTTTAATGATCCTTAAAGCCTCATCCTGCGGAATGACCGTATATAAAGATGAAACATCCACAGTCACAAACATGGAGCTTTCCCTAAGTGTAACATTTTGGAGACTGCATAAAAAATCCGTCGTATCTTTTAAATAAGATTTGACCTGTTGAGCAGCTGGCTTTAAAAAGATATCCAGCAAAATTGATAGAGGTTCCAGTATAGTATTACATAGTGTCACTATACTATACTATACTATAGGTCGTCCTATAGTGACCCTTACCATCTTAAGAAAAGTTTGCCCATTAGCCAGTTTTTAAGGATTAGGAGAATTTGCTCTGATATAGGTATGTTTGAGGAGCAGGCTAAAAAGATGACAATTAAATTTATGGAAAGAGGATACCCTAGATCAGTGGTTAGAAAGGCATACCTGAGAGCGAAGTTTGCAAATAGGGAGTTATTATTACAATATCAATCTCAGGAGCAAGAGGATAGACTTATCGCTGTTCTTCCTTATTCATCTTTAAGTTTGAAAGTAATGGCAAGTATTCACCAACATTGGCATGTGCTTCAAATTTTTGAATGTTTTACACAACATCCTATTGGAGCATACACTCGAGGTAAAACTTTGGGGGAATTATTATCATATAGAAATATTGAGGGTAAAAATAATAATGTTGTTCTTACTGGTCATACAAAATGTGGATCTTGCCAATGGTGTGAAACCACCATTGAGGGGGTGGTTTGGAGAAGTTCAGAAAGGTCCAGACCTCTTTATGCTCACTCTAATACCAACTGCCTTTCGCAGAATGTGGTATATATGATAATATGTCCCTGTAACAAACTGTATGTAGGTAGGTCTAGTAGACCTATTAAAACACAGCTGAATGAACATAAATCTCGTATAAAAAATTCAGTCCTGTCAGCGCCCCTGGTACAACACTGGCTGGAGAAAGGACATTCTCTCTCTGATGTCAGATGGAGGATTATTGATCAGATTAGTATGGGATGGGAGGGTGGTAATATTGCTCAACTTTTAAACTTCAAAGAGCAGAAATGGATATTCAGGTTAAGAACTTTAGTTCCTGACGGGCTCAACTCGGAAATTGATTGGTGGTCAATGATGTAACTGCATGGGTTGGTATCCTATTGGTTGTTTAGTTGTGAATGAGGATCCAATCACACAGCTCGCTTTGCGATCAGCTGTAGTTCATTTATGAGCTGGGTCCGCGCTAAAACGCCGCGGCCATTTTCTGGTAGACAGGGTTATAAGCAGGATGTTAAGGTATGGATGTGAATTTAAGGATTTTGTATTGTATTAATGGTATAGCGATTTGGGCTATGTGCTAATAATATTATATATATGGTTTCTGTTTCAGAGAGCCTCTTCCTTGATAAAGCACTATGCGAAACTTGGCCATGTCGGCGGGGGTTCCCTGTTACTGTTAGATTGCTGCCTTACAGATAAGTGAATGCTTATAAAAAAAGTAAAAACGATGCTTTACATATATTTGCACAGCCTTTGAGAACAATATTTTATAAGAGTATTTCTAAAAGCAATAAGGGGAAATATATGAGGATTTGCTCCACACCATTTCGCCTGTGTGAAAGAATAAGACTATTCATATGGTTGTGAGAAGCAGCTAATCTGATTTTGCACAGGAATATATGGGCATCTCTAGCATTTAGTGCACACTTATTTTTAGCATGCACTAAAAACGCTAGCTAAAAGGACCCCATAGTAAAATATACATAGTAGATCACGGCAGATAAAGACGTGTATGGTCCATCTAGTCTGCCCAACAAGATAACTCATTGCATAAAGTAAATAGATATACTTGATCATGATTTGTACTTGTCATTTTCAGGGCACAGACCGTAGAAGTCTGCCCAGCACTGGCTTTGCTTCCCAATTACTGATGTTGCCATCTAATCACTGCTAAACTTGTTTGGGTCCATGCCTTCTATGCAGGATTCCTTTGTGTTTATCCCATGCATTTTTGAATTCAGTTACTAATTTCATCTCCACTACCTCCCATGGGAGGGTGGCATTCCGGGTATCTATCACCCTCGCCATGAAAAGTACTTCCTGACATTATTCCTGAGTCGGCCCCCCTGCAACCTCATTTCATATTCTCTAATTCTACCACCTTCCCGTCTCTGGAAAAGGTTAATTTCTAGATTTATACCATTCAAATATTTGAATGTCTGTATCATATCACCCCTGTCTCTCCTTTCCTCCATGGTATATATATTCAGTTCTTTAAGTCTCTCCTCATATGTCTTGTGGCGCAAGCCCCCTATCATTTTCATCGCTTTTCTCTGAATCCCTTCAAGTCTTTTTACATCTTTAGCAAGATACGGCCTCCAAAACTGAACACAATACTTCAAGTGGGGCCTCACCAATGACTTGTACAGGGACATCAACACCTTCTTTCTTCTGCTGGTTATACCCCATTCTATGCAGCCTAGTAGCCTTCTGACTGCAGCCACCGTCTTGTCACATTGTTTCAACACCCTGAAATCCTCAGACACTATCACCCCAAAGTCCCTCTCTGGAGCTGTGCTTATCAGTCTCTCTCCTCCTATCTGGTATATCTCCTTTGGATTTCTGCACCCCAAGGCAAACTTTTCCTTCTAGCCCTTCAGCAATAATTCTTACAATATATTAAACAGAATCAGCCTCAATACTGACTTCCTGTGGCACTCCACTACTCACCTTCCTTTCCTCTGAGCGGATTCCATTTATCACCCCTGTCTGCTGCCTGTCAGTCAACCACTTTCCAATCCAGTTCACCACTTTGGGTCCTAAGTTTAGCCCTCTCAGCTTATTCATGAGTCTTCTGTGAAGAACAATATCAAAGGCATTGCTGAAATCCAAGTAGATTACATCTAGCACATGTCCATTCATTTCTTTGGTCATCCAGGCAAAGAAATCAATCAGATTCATTTGGCAGGATTTTCCTTTGGTAAAGTCATGTTGCCTCAGATCCTGCAACCTGTTGGATTCCAGAAAGTTAACTATCTTTTCCTTCAGCAGCGACTCCATTGGTTCTAAGATTTAAGTTTTTAAAAGTGTTATATTAGAAATGTGTTTAATTTTGTGTGGTTTTATTGTTTGTATGTTTTTAAAAAACTTTTATTAGATGCCTAATAGCGGGTATGGGGCAAAATGTAAATGTCAAATTAAATTACATTAATTTAAGATGACATATGCAATCGCCACTCTCCTCATAACCTCTTTGATCAGAGTTTATTTTATCTGATAATATTATGCAACCAACTCTTTAGTCCTTTTTACCCATCTCATAAGGAGGTGAAAGGCATATATATTTTTAAATAAATCTGATTACTTGTGAGCTGGATCCATTTCTCTTAACTTCTGAAAGAAGCTAAAGAATCTCTGTTAGGATTGGTGTGCTGGATCATGAATGCATCATTATTTGAAGATTTGTTACTAAGGAGTTAGCACTTACCGCAGCTTAGTCAAAGGGCCCTAATATGTTTTAAGTTAACCAGCTAAAATTGTGCTTGCTAAGTTAAGCCATCAGGTCATTGATTCATTTTTTAGGAGTGATTTTGGATACTACTCTGTCTTTTAAATCACATATTGAATCGGTAATTCGAGCTGTGCATTTTAACTTGCGGTTGGTTGCCAAGATACGGAATTTTCTTTCCGAGCAGAATTTTCGTATTGTTCTGCAGAGCTATGTGCTCCTGCTTTTGATTACTGTAATGCTCTTTTGTTACGCTAAGGGCATTGCAGGTGGCGCAGAACTCTGCTGTTCAGTTGCTCATGAGGACGAGTAAATTTGATCATATTACCCCTTAGCTACAAGAATTGCATTGGTTACGTATTGTGTGGTGCACGGAGTTTAAAATATTAGTGTTGGTATTCAAGGTTCTTCATAACCAGGCTCCATTAGCTTTGGTTCAGAAATTGCAGTCGTATAATCCTGCATGGCCCCTTCGGTCTCAGACCCAGGGGCTGTTGGATGCTCCCTTGTTCCATCATGTTCGATTGCAGCCAGTTCATTTGTGGGTCTTCTCTGTTGTTGGCCCAAGATTGTAGAACGCCCTTCCTTCTACCTTGTGTCAAATTTCTTCACGTTTATTATTTAGAAAGCAGTTGAAGGCTTTCTTGTTTTCCAGAGCATTTGCTGGTTCTTAGGTGTGAGGGTGGGGTTTTTGGATTTCTATGGATGTTTATAATACTGCTGTTTGTAAGTTATTGATTATTTGATGTGTTTATTTTATTGTAATCTGCTCAGATGGTTGGATGGACGGGCTATAAGTTTTGCTAAATAAATACATTTTGACAACTGACCTATAGTTAAATGTTGGTCTATTTTAACGTTGTCATTAAGATTCCCTACTTTCCAGAAATTTTATAATACCATGTCATGTGTCATATTTGGTCCATTTCCCAAATCCTATATGTATTCAGATTACAGTGAATTTTGTATTTATGACATGAACTGAAAACAAGAAATGATAGAAGCATGTCTAAATTTTGGCCATTACGCATAATTTGTACATTATAAAGTACAGTAATTTTGATCATAGTGAATCAACTGCTTTTGTTATGTAAAATAACGTATAATTTGGTATGATAGAACTTAAAGCATTCATTAGCAATTAGCATACCACAGAAGAACATATTCCAAACTATGATATAGCTCATATCTTAATAAGTGAGAAATATTTGGTCCAGAAATAACAGCCATTGAAAAGATTCCTCCTGCAAATGAAATATAAACCTGTACATATAGCATTCACATCTAATGAAAATCATTTATTCCTCATCAGTGGTTAAGTTTTTTTCCTGCAGGGTACCATGTGATAATCTCCATAATCAATACATTTAGGGGGTCTTTTACTAAGCTGCCATAGTGTTTTTAGCTCACAATAGAAACCAGCTGGTGGTAAACGCTGAGATACTCATTATATTCCTATGGGTGTCTCAGCATTTACCACCAGCTGATTTCTACCATGAGCTTAGTAAAAGGACCCCTACATTTCCAGAGTAGGGTCATTTCTCTGTAATCTGGATTTATTCTAACTCCATGGGGCTCTTTTACCAAACAGCAGTAAAAAGCGGCTTTAGCGTGCCTTTATGTGGGTTATTTCCACATACTAAGGCCATTTTTACTGCTGGGATAAAAATGGCTGAAATTCTTCTTTCTGCTACTAATGGCCATGCACTAATTTTGCCATTAGCACATGGCCATTAAAACAGATTTATATATATATGTATGGTACATTTCATAGCAGGTGAATGGAGGATTAACATCACCTGATCAGCATATCAAAATATATAAAAAGAATTACCTGATGAATGAAGTGCTGAACCACCAGGCAGTGATATAATCACTTGCAGCAATGAGTGGAAATTCTGAGGGTATTCATATAAAAATTTTTGAAATATATACTAATATTGTGTGGGTAGCCTTTGCAGTGCATTTGAGTTTGAACAACTTTGAGTTTTGGCAACTTGTGTCCTGGTTTGGGTATTTAGCATTAAAACAGATTAGCACGTGAGCCCTTACTGCCACCCTTTAAGTAGGCAGTAAGGGCTCACGCACTAAGCATGCGCTAATCAGTTAGTGCGTGGCCATGTAGCTGTACTAATTGATTAGCACAGAACATACCCACTCTTTGCCCCAGACATCCAGACATGCCTCCTGCGCCAAAAAAAATATTTTTTTTTTTAGCACCGGGTAGCATGCACTAATGATAAAATTGCCACAGGACACCTAAGCACGCCACACGTAAGCCATTTTTTGATTTGTTAAGCACACATTAGTTCTTACTACAGCTTTGTGAAAGGGCCCCTATGTTTCTTAGAGTTAAAACTGAAAAGGAATATATCTTCCTGAAGAATGTGGTTAAACATCTATACACACAAATGACAAATTGCTTTACTTGGATTTGCCTTGCAAAAGTAATTATCCTAACATCTCAACTTTTGGAGTTTCTTTCTGCTTTCATAAATAAGTGGAATAATTCAGTTAATATTCAACAATTACCAGAAACATTCACAAAAGCCAGGGCCATTTGGAAAAAGGGACACATGTAAGCAGAATACATTAGTCTAGTTAAGAATGATTACATTTAGAATATTTGGACATCTGTAGCTGATTATATAACAAATAATGATTTGTTTTATAGTATTTCTTGTTTCTATTTCGGGTGGCTTAGAATTTCAAGTGCCTTTGAGCTTCCAGCTCAGTCAGAATTGACCTCTCTTGACACCATGGCAAAATTTCAGGGCCCTGGGCCACAGACCGCACCTCTGATGTGCATGACTCAGTCTTGACAACAAGTGTCAGTGCTGAGCAACAGCTGAGGCTTCCTCCACTTAGGGAGTCATGGAAGCTACCTCTGTTGGATCTCCACTCCAGCTCCAGCATGAGCTCCAGCCAGCTCAAGGAGCAGGACCAGAATTTGGGCCTAAAACCAAAATCTTCTGTATGGGTCAGTTCATGTTTCTATATTTATTTTGTATTACCATTTTAGTGCCCTACAACTATAAAATGCACAATAGGGGGAATTCTATATATGACACCAAAAAAAGTGGTGCCGAAAAAAATGCACTTAGTGTTATTCTATAAACCTTGCCTAGATTTAGGTGCAGTTTATAGAATACGCGTATGCCCATCCCCATAGAAGCCAACTTTTCAAAATGATTGGGGGGGGGGGGGGTGCTGAAATTTTTTTTTTTTTACAGGTGGTGCATTCCCCCTCCCTCTCATCCCCCTCCCTCTCCCCTGTCCCCCTCCCTCATCCCCCTCCTCCTCCCTCCGAGTTCCAGGGTCCCCCCTCCGAGTTCCATGGTCGTCCCCCCTGCCCCCTCTGAGTTCCAAGGTCGTCCCCCCTTCCTCCGAGTTCTAGGGTCCCCTCCCTCCGAGTTCGCGGGTCCCTCTGAGTTCCAAGGCCCCCCCTCCTTCCTCCCGACTTCCAAGGCCCCCTTCCTCCCTCCCTTTGAGTTCCAGGCCCCCTCCCTCTGAATTTTAAAAGTCATCATCTTACCACGTTGAGTTTACGGCGGCAGCAGCAGTGAAAAGCGTGCAGGCTCGGCGCTCAGTTCAGTCTTCCCTTCTCTCTCTCTCCGCTCTGGTCCCACCCCTCAAGGGTGAACTGAGCACCGAGCCTGCACGCTTTTCACTGCTGCTGCTGCCGTAACCCCAACGTGGTAAGATGATGACTTTTAAAATTCGGAGGGAGGGGACCTGGAACTCGAAGGGAGGGACAAAGGGAACTTCCGGTGGGTGAAATATTGGGGGTGCTCGAGCACCCACGGAGTCGGCGCCTATGCCCATCCCATAACTAAAACTTAGGTGCAGCCATGTATACCAACTAAAACCTGGTATAAATGCTCATGCCTATCTTAGGTACAGATCTGGCATAGTCTATAACACTGCATGTCATTTTTAGAAATGCCCATGTCCCCTTTTGAGATCCCTTTTTAGAATTTACGTGCACCACTTTACAGAATAAAGTTAGAAAGTTGCATGTGTAAATTCTAATCAGTACCAATAATTGCTTGTAATTGTCCAATTATCATGCCGATTAGCTTGTTAATCAATTAAGTTGTGCACACAATTTGGCTGTACTGCCAAATTCATGTGTGCAACTTTATGTTAATTATTAATCAGATAAAGATTAGGAATGAATTTGTATATAGGCTAGATAGGAAATTGCCATTAAATGGATAGTCCAAGAGTATCCATATTTCATTAAGACAAGCTTTTTATATACATGTATGATGAAAACAATAGCAAATATATGTAACCTGGGTCTCACCTGGTTCTAGCTATGGGCCCAGGCCACAAAAGAAGTTCAGTATCTTTCTCACTTCAAACCTCACAGTTTTCGCTTTCATGAGGGCCACTCTTACCCCACACCTCCTTTCAGTCCACTTACAGTCGAGTTGGAGTGGGTCAATGGTCCAGAATAGCGATCCGAGGGTTTGGGAGACAGATTACCATTCAGGGTTCCACTCAACTCTTCAGCTCAGGAACCACTCCGGAGCTTAACAACAGTTCAACTTTTATTGAACTTCTGCAACAAACAGCTGGTAAATTATTATACTGGCAACACAATTGATTGAAGTACTCTTGAATAACATAAAGTCAGCTTTTGTTCTTCCGTGGGGAACTTCTATACCACTTACTTCACAGGTATGTTTACAGGGATATGTCAGGACTATTTGGATAGAGACAAGTGCACCTGTCCATACCTATCCTGGAAGGCTGTTTTCTTCTCTCTCTATCTGATCCTTCTCTAGCGGTGATCTCTCTCTCTCTCTCTCAATCCACCCTGGACCCGGGACTGAGCTCTTCTGGGCTCCAATCCCACTGCTCCCAGGCTGGGACCCTTTTCTGCCCACCTGTAGCACTTCTAATTCACTGGTTGCCACTTTGTGGAGTAGCCCCCTCCTTGTCAGTCAAAAGTTACACTCCTTCCAACAGGACTTCCCTCTCCCCTCCTGATCTATTTACAGGGGATTTTCGGACAGTCAAAAGACAACCCCCCCCCCCCCCAAAAAAAAAACCATGTGCTGTCACATGCAACTACTTTTATTAACCCCTAACTCCTCCCAGAGCTGTCACTTACCCCAACATGAGCACTATCTTTCTGCATTTTATGCCATAAACACTCCCATGGGCTGGGCTTCCTCCCACCCAGGGACTTCCCAGTTACTCCCCCCAGTGACTCTCTACTAGGGCTCACACTTACAGTAATCCCAGTTTAACCAGGGATTACATATATGAAGGACAATTCTATAACTGGGCATGTGTAGTTATGTGTACAAGGCACGCATAATTGCACAAAATAAGTGCACTACAGGCTTTTCTCTAAAGCATGTAAGTGCTTTAGTGCACAACTGCAGGGGAGTGTACATGTGGGCGGAGATTGGAGGGGCACGGGTGTGTCTCCAATTTATATATGTAATTTATAGAATAGTATATTATGCGCATAGCATGGAACATTTAGGTGCACCCATTTACACCTGCCATTAACTTGGCATAAATGATCATGCCTAACTTTAGGCCTGCCAATGCTGACTTATGCTAGTATTTTAGAATGGCATCTCGGCACAAAGATGTCATTATAGAATTGGTGCTCAGTGTACACATCAGCGTGCCTAACTGGAGGAGCCCAGATGTAGAAATGTCCCCAAAGGGAACACAAGATGGGGATGTGCATTGTAACTAAGGTGATAAAAAAACAGATTAGTTAACAGCAAGAGCTGCATTCTTTTGTTATCAGTAGGATCGATTCTTGTATGTACCTGCTCATAGGGTGGCCACAATATCAGATTAAATGACTACAGTTAATCCAACATGTGGCTGTGAGGCTCCTCGATGGTGCTAGAACACAGGTGAGCAATCTCATTCCTCAAGGGCTGAAACCCAAAGTCAGGTTTTTAGGATTTCCCCAATGAATATGCATTAGACCTATCTGCAAACAATGGAGGCAGTGCATGCAAATAAAGCTCATGCATATTCTTTGGGGAAATCCTAAAAACCCGACTTGGCTGTGGCCCTTGAGAACCGAGGTTGCCCACCCCTACACTAGAATGTATGATCATGTTAGTACTTAATTGCAAGAACAGCATTGGTTGCCGGTTATATACTGAATTAAAGGGTCCTTTTACTAAGGTGCGCTAATGGATTTAGCTCACACTAACAAATTAGTGTGCGTTAAGTGTGCACCCAACTCGGAAAACCATTTATAGAATAGAAAATAGGTATATGACATCAGATAAGGACCAAGTGACCCATCCAGTCTGCCCATCCTCAGTAACCACTAACTCTTCCTTTCCTAAGGGAACCACATGCCTGTTCCACGCTTTCTTAAATTCTGATACAGTTTTTGTCTCCATGAACCCCACCGGGAGGCCACTCCATGCATCCACCACCCTTTCCATGAAAGAGTATTTTCTTAGATTCCTCCTATGCCTATTTCCTCTTAACTTCATCATATGCCCCCTCATTCCTGACTTTTCCATCATTTGAAAGAGGCTCATCTCCTGTACATTAACGCCACTGAGGTATTTAAATGCCTTTATCATATCCCCTCTCTCTCACCTCTCTTCCAGCATATACAGTACATGTTGAGGTTCCTAAGCCTGTCCCTATATGTTTTATGACCGAGACAGCTTACCAATTTGTAGCCGCCCTCTGGACAGACTCCATCCTGTTCAACATCCTCTTTTTGGCTCATCGTCATGCCTCCTATACTGGAATCCCTATAAATTTACATGCATTTCTCCTTCTTTATCAGCTTTCATGGAACCTGTGTTCATCTCACACTAATTCTTTGATAAATCCTTCTCATAAAAGACTGCGGCTGGATGTTTCATGTAACACTGCCTTTGTATGCATTGCTCTCTGGAACTCTCTCCCTGCGGACCTCCATCAAGAAGTTTCCTACTTGAAATTTAAAATGGCCCTTAAAACTTGGATGTTTAAACAAGCTTGTAGCCCAAATTGAATTATACCTGAAAACTGATCTGATACCTTTCGGCTGTTGTCAATCCAGGATTGTCTCTACACTTATGAGTTCTGATTTTAATTTATTAGTTTACCAGTTATGCTTTGTTGTGCAATTTAACTCCCACCCTCCCATGTCTGCTGTGTGCAGAAGTGTGTTTAATTCGTAATTATTTGTCCGTATTTTAATTCTATCTTGTACACCACTTTGATATTTATGTCTAAAAGGCACTATAACAAATGAGTCTAACTAAATAAACAAATAGTAAATGGCATTGCTCTGGCAACTGTCAACACAGTTACATATGGTAAAAGGCAAACTAATGAGATATAAGAAGCTGTTTAGGCATTTGCATCCTGTGTGATAAATGATGTGGTATTTGCCACTGGTTATTTAAGTCAGGAATAAAAATCATTACCTGAGGGGTAGTGTTACATGCTGATTGCTGGAAGAGAAAAAGGTCGCACCAAATGAGAACCTTTTTGGATTTGAATGTTGGAAAAAATTATGTAAAGGAGATCTCTGCCTGTCTGTAGGAACACTAACTCCAAAATTTTGACATGCATGGTGAAAATGTGAATACCTAGAATGAGTTTGTAAAGTAGAAACATTATTTTATAAGAACTGAACCTCCAAAATAATCTCCATTGATTTCTGCATGAGAGAGGCTGCAGAAGGTTGGTGGATGATCCATTCAAAAAGCCAGCTGAGGTCCACTAAAGTGATGTTTCACAAGCTAGTTCCCCTTATCCTTTCAGCTGTTTGCTCCAGAACAACACAGGCAGATAGACAAGGAACAATGGAGCAGATTCAGTAAATGGCGCCCAAATTTGGGTGCTGAAAAATGCGAGCTGAGCGCTATTCTATAAATGGTGTTCCGAGTTGGGCGCTGTTTATAGAATAGTGCGTAGCACTGGGATCAGGATTTACACTAACTGAAACCTGGTATAAATACTTGAGCGTATGTTAGGCGTGGATCCTCAGAATTCTATAATACTGCACATCTTTAGTGAACACCCCTGACTATTACTACTACTACTACTTGACATTTCTAGAGCGCTACTAGGGTTACGCAGCACTGTACAGTTTAACAAAAAAGGACAGTCCCTGCTCAAAGGAGCTTACAAACTAAAGGACGAAATGACAAGTTGGGGCAGTCTAGATTTCTTGAATAGAAGTAAAGTGGTTAGGTGTCAAAGGCAACATTGAAGAGGTGGGCTTTGAGCAAGGATTTGAAGATGGGCAGGGAGGGGGCCTGGCATATGGGCTCAGGGAGTTTATTCCAAGCACGGGGTGAGGCGAGACAGAAAGGGCGGAGCCTGGAGTTGGCGGTGGTGGAGAAGGGTACTGAAAGGAGGGATTTGTCTTGAGAGTGGAGGTTACTGGTAGGAACGTAAGGGGAGATGAGGGTAGAGAGGTAGGGAGGGGCTGCAGATCGAGTGCATTTGTAGGTTAGGAGAAGCTTGAACTGTATGCCCTTCCCTTGGTCACACTCCCTTTTTAATTGCTTGCTAAACGATTTGCACGTGAATTTTTATAGAATAGAACTTTGTAATATGCACGTGCAAATCCTGATTGGAGCCAATTAACTGTAATAATTGGTTGTTAGCATCCAATTGTTGCTAGTTTTCAGTTCGTTACTCAAATTGCATGCATCCAAATTTGTGCGTGCAATTTTGGGTACTATATATAGAATCTGGAAAAGGATGGCACTAAGAGACATTGATCTTCACACCATCCTCCAATAATAAAATTGTAGTAAATAATAAGCTTGATAAAAAAAAATTACTTTTAAAAATCAGCTAAAATCATGCATATTAATAAATGCATAAAATCAAATAACATAACAACTACAAGTAAAAGGCACATAAATCACATACAGCAAAAAAAAACAATTGCACAGTGGGCCCCAAGAACTGGTGAGATGAACAAATTTACTGGGAGACCTGACACAGGCTGTTTCACTGTAGTGCCTGTGTCAGGGGTCTATGATGAAAACATATAAAATATATACATTCAAATCTGCATAAATCAAAATATGTAAAGCTAAGAGCCTGCTGAATGTTGGATACCTGGCCAACTCACTCTCTTCAGAGCCAAGCCCTATTGGTGGTCCTTCTGGAGAGGCAACAGCTCTTCCCACAAACCCAGCCTGTGCCAGTACAGACTGCCCTGCAGTGAGTGTGGTCCAATGCATACTATGAGACAGGCAGAAAAGGAGCAGACCAGAATAGAAAATAGTCAAAGAACTTTTATTGTCACAACACTTGAGGGTTAAAACATGTGCCTGATGGGGGGGGGGGGGGGGGGAGGGGGGGGGGGGGGAGAAGCCTGTCAAGATAGCGACATGTACATGGTAGCAGTCTGTTCCTGTTGATGATTGGTGTCTTGTTGCATTTTTTCTTTCCTGTTATGCCGCAGCATACCAAGTGAAAAGGGATTGTCAAAGCCATTTCCTCAATGGTGAAGACATCCTCTTCGATTTTGCAATCTATTGAATGGTTTGCTGCCAGAACCCTTGCATTTGAGGCTGGTGGGGGTCCTGCTGTTTTGATGGGTGGAGGAGAGCCCGCTGACTTAGGGCTTGATGTCACTCTGTCTCCGCCAGCTCCCAGCACAGCACTCCACCTGTATGGATCAATGATGCAGCAGGGGCTTACTCAGGAAGCGGAAGCTTTGGAAGGAGCAAAGTTTCGAAGTGCGTTGGTGCTCCTGCTGAGCTTTGTGTTTCACAGTTGAAGCCCTAGCTGGTGACGATGGAGAGCATTTGGAATTCTCTCCATTGACCAGATTCTACAATGGCCAAGTGAACTCAGGAACTACTACTCTTGTGAGTACTGTGGATAACCTTTCCAAGCAAATAGAAAACTACAAGCTTAGACTCAAATTATGCTTTTTGAATTTCCCTAAGTCTCTGGAAGTAGCTCCGTCAGATGCCTTTAGGAGGTATTTGTTTGAGATGTTAACATTTTCATCTGAAGCTATTCCTCCAGTGATCGTTTATACTATATTTCTTCTAAAGTATCTTCAGAGAAATCTCCAGGGACTGGTGTTTGAGATTCAAATAATAGAGATCTTTTTATGTGTCTGAATTATTAGAGACCTCTTTTTCAGATGCTACTGAGAGAGCTACTTTAGTAGTTTCATTCGTTTTCAAGCAGGATTTGAATGCCATGATGTGGCTCTACTCTCATAATTCACAGACTCTTTTTTTGTGGGTGTAGAGTATGGATCTATCCAGATGTTACAAAGCAGACCCAAGAAAGAAGGAAGTTATTTCTAACTATGAGATCTGAAACGTTAGCTTTAGATGTTACTTACTTGCTAGCATATCCCTGTAAATGTATAGTTAAATATGTAGGAACTAGATATATGCTTTCTCCCCCCCCCCCCCCCCCCCCCCCCCCAGAACAGCTGAGGAATTTTCTTGATATGAAAAAGCTGGCTGCTGGAACTGTTTAGTCATATTTGTTTGTTGGGATTGAATTGTAGAGAGGGGTGGGCAATTTCATGTTAAGCCTTATATTTAAGAAGTTTTCTTCGTTTTCTTATTTTAGGATCTTGTTATCCTTTCTACACGTCCCCTTGCCATATAGTGGTCTACTAGGATTGATATATATTCTTATGCATATTTTTCTTTGCTTCTTCGTTATATAATTCATCTGATTTGCCTATTCAAGTGTTTCACTTGTAAAATTATTGTTTGAATTCATAAATGTGCCTGACTTTAGAAAGAGGAATGGCCAGTAAGAAAAAGGAGGCGATGATGCCCATGTATAAGGCTCTGGTGAGATCTCATTTAGAATATTGTATAGAGTTCTGGAGACCACATCTTCAAAAATATATAAACAGGATGGAGTCAGTCCAGAGAGTGGCTACTAAAATTGTCAGTGGTCTTTGTCACAAAGCAGATGGAGACAGACTGACAGATCTCAATATGTATACTTTGAAAGAAAGGTGGGAAAGAGGAGATATGATAGAAAAGTTTAAATATCTATGTGGTATAAATGCAGAGGAAACAAGTCTCTTTCAATTGAAAGGAAGCTCTGGAATGAGGTGGCATAGGATGAAGGTGAATAGACTCAGAAGTAACCTGAGGAAATACTTCTTCATGGAAAGGATGGTGAATTTGTGGAACAGTCTCCCAGTGGAAGTGGTGGAGATGAAAACAGTATCTGAATTTAAGAAAGCATGGGACAAGTACATAGGATCTCTAAGGGAGTGAATGGTAGAGTAGATGGCATAGATGGGCAAACTGAATAGGCCATATGGAAGGGCATTTTCAAAATGGATGTCCAAGTTTTGATTTGGACATCCTTGCAAAACGTCCCAAGCCAGGGGTGGGGAAACCCGTATTTTCGAAACAAAATGGACGTCCATCTTTTGTTTCGAAAATACCTTCAGGGATGTCCAAATCCTTAAATTTTGCCATGCCTAGATTTGGACATCCCTAGACATGGACATTTCTGATTTTCGGCGATTTTCGAAACCAAAGATGTCCATGTCAGAAACAACCAAATGTAAACCATTTGGTTGTGGGAGGAGCCAGCATTTGTAGTGCACTGGTCCCCCTGACATGCCAGGACACCAACCGGGCACCCTAGGGGGCAATGCAGTGGATTTCATAAATTGCTCCCTTACCATGTGTGCTGAGCCCCCCAAAACCCACTACCCCCAACTGCACACCACTACCATAGCCCTTACAGGTGAAGGGGGCACCTAGATGTGGGTACAGTGGGTTTGTGGTGGGTTTTGGAGGGCTCGCTGTTTCCTCCACAAATGTAACAGGTAGGGGGGATGGGGCTGGGTCCGCCTGTCTGAAGTGCACTGTACCTGCTAAAACTGCTCCAGGGACCTGCATACTGCTGTCATAGACCTGAGTATGACATCTGAGACTGGCTTCAAATATTTTGAAACATGTTTTTTGAGGGTGGGAAGGGGTTAGTGACCACTAGGGGAGTAAAGGGAGGTCATCCTCGATTCCCTCCGGTGTCATCTGGTCATTTTGGGCACCTTTTTGTGCCTTATTCGTAAGAAAAACACATTCGGGTGAAAACGTCCAAGTGTTCATCAGGGACGTTCTTGCTTTTTTCGATTATGGGTAAAGGACATCCAAGTGTTAGGCATGCCCAAGTCCCGCCTTTGCTACGCCTCTGACACGCCTCCTTGAAATTTGGCTGTCCCTGTGATGGACTGCAGTTGGGTACGTCCAAAATCGGATTTTGATTATACCGATTTGGATGTTTCTGAGAGAAGGACGTCCATCTTTCGAAAATGAGCCCAATGGTCTTCATCTGCCTTCATTTTTCTCTGTTTTCTTTGTTTCACCCTACCCAGGAGCAATGATTCTATGAGAACAGAATACATATTAGTAGAAATAATAAACAAGGTTTTAAAATTTGAAAATCCTACCTAGAGAAACATGCAAATAGGACATCTTGAAGCCAGCTCATTTTCGAAAGTGATCGCCGGCCGTTTTCCGACATAAATTGGGAGATGGCCGGCGATCTCAGAAAAGTGGCCAAATCGGTATAATCGAAAGCCGCTTTTTTGGCAACATTGCCGCTTTCTCATCGCGTCGCCGGCCAAAGTTCAAAGGGGCGTGTCGGCAGTGAAGCGAAGGTGGGACATGGGCGGGCATGGGCGTGGCTACCAGATGACCGGCTTTCGGCGATAATGGAAAAAAAAACGGCGATAAGCAGTATATCGCCGGGTTTACTTGGTCCTTTTATTTTCATGACCAAGCCTCAAAAAGGTGCCCAAATGACCAGATGACCACTGGAGGGAATGGGGGATGACCTCCCCATACTCCCCCAGTGGTCACCAACCCCCTCCCATACTAAAAAAATAAAACTAAAAACTTTTTTTGCCAGCCTGTATGCCAGCCTCAAATGCCGTACCCACCTCCATGACAGCAGAATGTGTTGTATCCTCCGACAGCCTTTCCCTGGTTGCAATGTGGCTCTCGGGTGAGTGTGACACCTTTTCTGTTAGGTGCCCTGCAGAGTCACATCAGCAATGCATTGTGGTGGGTGTAGGGTACTGGGCTGTACTCCCATGGTGCTTTAACCCCCTGCTAACTGGGTCAGAGTGTGCCCTGTTTTGTTTCCGGTAGTCCACGAGGTAGTGGCCATTTTTGTAAGCCAGTTTTAGATCCCTTTCCTGTGTCACCCACGTTAGAGAACGTTATTACCTTGAATGTTGCTGAAAGAGGGCATTGTACACCATTCTGCCAGCTCTGACCTACTGCTAATCTCAGTACCAGGGAGACTCTTTGCCAGTGGGGCACAACCTCTGATCTGCAGTTAACTGTGAGTAAACGTGCTTATTCAAATAAAGGACTTTTTCAAAGAGATTAGTCTTCAGGTGTCAACTGGTGTGCCAAGGTTATACAGCAGCAACAAGTCCTAGAGGCCTGCATGTATACAGGTCCCTGGAGCACTTTTAGTGAGTACCGCAGTGCACTTAAGGCAGACGGACCCAGGCCCATCCCCCCTACCTGTAACACTTGTGCTGGTAATGGAAGCCCTCCAAAACCCACTGTACCCACATGTAGTTGCCCCCTTCACCCCTAAGGCTTTGGTAGTGTTGTACATTTGTGGGTAGTGGGTTTTGGGGGGGTGGGGGGCTCAGCACCCAAAGTAAGGGAGCTATGCATGTGGGAGGTTTTTTTGAAGTCCACCGCACTGACCCCTAGGGTGCCCAGCTGGTGTCCTGGCATGTGAGGGGGACCAGTGCGCTACAAATGCTGGCTCCTCCCACGACCAAATGCCTTGGATTTCGCCGGGTTGGAGATGGCCGGCATTTTCTTCCATTATCGCTGAAAAACAAACCCAGCCATCTCAAACCCGGCGAAATCCAAGGCATTTGGCCGGGCTAAACCGTATTATCGAAAAAAAAGATGGCTGGCCATCTTTTTCGATAATACGATTCCGGACAGCTGTAGCGCCACCGCCAACATAGATTGCTGGCGATCTATTTGGCCGGCGACGTTCGATTATGCCCCTCCTTGTTAACAAAGCAACTAAAAATCCAAACTTAAAATAAATAAATGAATTGTTCTCACATATAGTCTAAATCCCTGGTTACTTATTGCACATGTATTAATTTGCTTCTTGAACTTATTGTAATTTGTGTTATATTCTGTACATTATTATGTTTTATTCACTTTATTGTTTGTTTGTAAGCCACATTGAACTTGAGTCTGGGGCTAATGTAGGGTGTAAATGTAGGGTGTAAATGTCATTCATAAATAAATAAATATACAATAAAATTACTTAACACATATTAAAATGAACAGAAATGATAATAATACAGAAGACAGCTGTCTTGTGCTACACAAGGGTACTATGGGAGATTGATCAGGGGCACAATAGAAAGTAAATGAATACATACATACCCAGACTGGTGTAAAATCAAGGCTCCAGCAATCTGATTAGAGCTACAATAATAAATGAACAAAACCCATTTAGTAAAATGAATCCTAATATCCAGATTAAAACTAAACACACCACCTCTCCTAGGTCTCAAAATGTGCCACGAACTGAAAACTACCATGGAGTACAGAAGTACTATCTGCACTTCAAAAGCCACACTCTTTTTTATCTCATCCACTGCTGCCTTTCCATTTAAAAAAGAGCTTGCTGTGTACATTGAAAAATGAAAATAAGAGGGTTAAGTCTAGAGGTTGCATGGAAGGTACTATGCACAATTGTTTAGTAAAGGCAGAAATCAGATTTTGGGTGCAGTATTTTCAAATGAGTTAATCTTGTGCATACCATGACAGTAATCAAACTAACTCCTAAGCCAGGATATGTGGAGTATGTTATCAGTCTCTCAAGTTTACTGCTAACGTTCATTGTATTGGATTGTGCCATGGAGTTTCATTCTGGAGTTTATGGGCTGTAACTTTATAGGCAACCTATCCAAGTGTGTTTGAAAATTCCTTTAAATCAAGTTTGTAGCACCCAGCACAATGGAATATATTTTTGTATCTTTCTGCTATATTTTCTGGTAAATGACTGCATTGCTTGGTACTTAAAGATATTCACTTACTCCACTCAGTTCACAGAATAATCACTTTGGATTGACACCTCTATTAACAGTCCTGTGTTGTGTTTTTCTCATTTGCCACAATGTCTGGTTTTCTTGAATTAAGCTTTTTATCAGTTTATTTATTTATTTTTTTTTTGCATTTGTACCCCACATTTTCCCACCTATTTGCAGGCTCAATGTGGCTTACAGAGTGTTGTTATAACATAGTCATGAGAGGATCTTAGATACATTCGGTGGTAAGCCGAAGATTTTAGAAGATAGAGTAAGGGGTGTTAGATAGGGTGGTGTAGGAGGTGTATTTATATGATTGGGTGGGTTGTGTGGTGATTTGTGTCTTTAAGGGTTCTATTTGTATGCTCTATTGAAGAGATGTGTCTTCAAAGATTTGCGAAAGTTGCTTAGATTGTCCATAGATTTTAGGGCTGGGGCTAGTGCATTCCATAGTTGTGTACTTCTGTAAGAGAAGGTAGTGACATAAGCCTGCTTATGTTTAAGTCCTTTACAACTGGGGAAGTTCAGATTGAGGAATTTGCGGGCTGATCTCTTGGCGTTTCTGGGTGGTAGGTCCACTAGGTTTAACATATAAAGTGGGGCATCTGCGTGAATGATCTTGTATACGGTCGTGCATATCTTGAATTCGATGCGTTCCTTGAGTGGTAGCCAGTGAAGTTTTTCTCTTAAGGGTTTTGTACTTTCGTATTTGGTCTTTTCAAATATGAGTCTGGCTGCGGTATTTTGGGCTGTTTGGAGTTTCTTAATAGTCTGTTCTTTGCAGCCAGCGTACAGAGTGTTAGAGTAGTCCAGTTGACTTATTACCATAGATTGTACCAAGGTACGGAAAATGTTTCTCGGGAAGAAAGGCTTAACTCTTAACTCGAATTTCCACATCGAGAAGAACATCTTTTTTGTCATGTTCTTCACATGGGTATCGAGAGTGAGGTTTCGGTCGATGGTTGTTGAAAACCATCTTATTTTCCATAATTCTTTTAGGGTTATGATCCAAATGATTTTCTGCTATAGTGATGATGTTTTCCTCATTGTGCCTATCAGTATATAAACCTTCTCCCATCAGAACTTTGTATCCAGCTGCAAGATGTGTAACCGCTTCCAGTTCTTTCTTTCCAAATGTATGTCAGTTTCCCAGGTTTATTTGCTATGCTTACTTGAACCATCTCAACCATAATCCACTGTTCTGGGATGCAACTATCAGTCTTACATATAAACATAAGAACATAAGAATAGCCATACTGGGTCAGACCAATGGTCCATCTAGCCCAGTATCCTGTTTCAAAACAGTGGTCAAGCGAAGTCACAAGTACCTGGCAGAAACCCAATTAGTAGCAACATTTCATGCTACCAATCCTGGGGCAAGCAGTTGCTCCCCCATGTCTGTCTCAATAGCAAACTATGGACTTTTCCTCCAGGAACTTGTCCAAACCTTTTTTAAACCCAGATATGCTAACCGCTGTTACCACATCCTCCGGCAAAGAATTCCAGAGCTTAACTATTCATTGAGTGAAAAAATATTTCCTCCTATTTGTTTTAAAAGTATTTCCATGTAACTTCCTTGAGTGTCCCCTAATCTTTGTACTTTTGGAACGAGTAAAAATCAATTTAATTCTACTCATTCTACACCACTTAGGATTTGTAGACCTCAATCATATCTCCCCTCATCCATCTCTTTTCCAAACTGAAGAGCCCTAACCTCTTTAGCCTTTACTCATAAGAGAGGAGTTCCATCCCCTTTATCATTTTGGTCACTCTTCTTTGAACCTTTTCTAATTCCACTATATCTTTTTTGAGATATGACAACCAGAACTTAACGCAATACTCAAGGTGCGGTCGTACCATATAGCAATACAGAGACATTATAGTATTTTCGGTCTTATCCACCATCCCTTTCCTAATAATTCCTAGCATCCTACTTGCTTTTTTGGCTGCTGCCACTCACACTGAGCAGAAGATTTCAGCATATTATCTACAATGACACCTAGATCTTTTTCTTGAGTGCTGACTCCCAAGGTGGAACCTAGCATCAGGTAACTATGATTCGGATTAATCTTTCCAATGTGCATCATCTTGCATTTGTCCACATTAAATTTCATCTGCCATTTAGATGCCCAGTGTTCCTGCAATATTTCACAGTCCGCACATGTTTTTTAACAACCTTGAATAGTTTTGTGTCATCTGAAAATGTAATCACTTCATTTGTCGTTCCGCTTTCCATATCATTTATAAATATGTTAAATAGCATCAGTGCCAGTACTGATCCCTGCAGCACTCCATTGTTCACCCTCTTCCATTGAGAGAAATGACCATTTAACCCTACCCTCTGTTTTCTGTCCAATAACCAATTCCTAATCCACACCAGAAACTTACCTCCTATCCCATGACTCTTTAAATTTCTCAGGAGTCTATCAAAAGCTTTCTGAAAATCTAGATATACTACATCAACTGGCTCACCTTTATCCACATGTTTATTCATGCCTTCAAAGAAATGAAGCAAGACTTTCCTTTGCTGAGCCCATGCCGACTCTGTCCCATTGAACCATGTTTGTCTATGTGTTCCGTAATTTTATTCTTTATAATAGCTTCCATTATTTTGCTCAGCACCAACGTCAGGCTTACTGGTCTGTAATTTCCCGGATCACCCCTAGAATCCTTTTTAAAAATCGGCGTCACATTGGTCACTCTCCAATCTTCAGGTAGTACCCTACAATCTTCAGGTAACCTGTCGATTTTAAAGACAGGTTACATATTGCTAACAGCAGATCAGCAATTTCATGCTTGAGTTCTTTGAGTACCCTTGGATGTATGCCATCCAGTCCAGGTGATTTACTACTCTCTAATTTGTCAATTTGGCTCAGTACATCTTCCAATTTCACCAAGATTTCTTTCAGTTCCTCCACACATCATCACCCTTGAAAACCATTTCCAGTATAGGCAGATCTCTTACATTTTCTTTCACAAGAATTCATTCAGTTTCTCCGTTATGGCCTTGTCCTCCCTGAGTGCCCTTTACAATCTAACGGTTAGTAATGTATAATTTATCTTTAAAATCAAGCATGATACTGGAAGATTGGAGGGTAGCCAATGTAACACCGATTTTTAAAAAGGGTTCCAGAGGTGATCTGGGAAATTATAGACCGATGAGCCTGACATCATTACCAGTTTCTTAATTTGATTGAAATTGTGCTCAATAAAAATAGTTTTCATAAATGTGTATGGTGTTGCATATATTGTTCCAGTGAATTGAATACCCCTGTTAATGTAAAGCCCGAGAAATTCCTTACTGATTGGGTATTGTTATTTCTGAAAATGTTGTTCATTTACCTATCTTGATACTTGATGTTATGTCTGATTACCATCATCTAATATATTGGAAGGAGAGAATAAAATGTGATTTAATTTTTCATTTTGGTCTGGTTTTTGGAAAAATTTCTATAGTTCATTTATACTTCAACCTACCTTTTTATTTTTCTATTGTAGACCCTCCTCCCCTAACTTAAAAAGAGTTTTTGATAGGGTGGGATTACTCATTATTTATGCTTCTCTGTTAATCCAATGTAGTTTAATCATTTCTGCCACATAGATCCTGTAGAGGAGTGGGATTGTGAGGATGAGTGATAAGGGTCTTTCTCCTCAATTTATGTGTACCCAGGCAACATGAGAAAACTTAGCCTAGTTGAGATCCTTGGGACTGGGAAGCAAGAATTATGTCTTGCAAGAGGCCAGCTTGCTCTTCTAAGACTTGTACACGAGTAACTGTGTCATTAACTAGCTCCTCCTGTGACCTAGAGAGGGACTTTAAAACAAAAAAGAGTTCTCTAAAAAAGAAAACCATGTAACCTGTAATTCTATGCCTGATCCACATAATAGCTCTTCAGATTTATTTCATCGTTACAGCAATGATCTTTTCCATGCTCACATAGGTCATCAGTAACAACTGCAATCTCAAAGTAATAGAAGTTTCTTTAAGCACCTCCATACTAACTCCTGTGCTGGCTGTCTTACTCAAACTAGCTGCCTCATATGTTCAATTGGAGTTGCCTTTGACCTCCTAACACTCACAAGTGCATCAGATCTTATTGTAGAGAAGATTCCCTTGACTAGTAGGTCACCTGCAACTAGGGTTGACAGAAACATCTCTTGAGATACCAGAGGCCTTGCTGCAGTGTAGGTTCCTCCAATTAACTGAGGATTCTTACATCTGTAAAAGGAGAATACTCCATAGCTCTTCAGCTGCAGAGGTTTTCAAATACATGACAGAATTAAAAGATTCACTGGATTATTCAACCACAAATGGTCCAAATTTTTCTTAGATGGCAGAGATGGCACAGAGGGAATAGTCCTCAATCTAATCTTTGATTACCTTTTGGATATCAAACTCTAGTTCAGGGCTTCTCAACCCCACAACCAGTCAGATTTTCAGGATATATGAATATACTGAGGGCCCTTTTGCAAAGGCATGTAAGGGTCTATGTTCATCCAATGTGCACCAAATCGGCATTACCGCCCGGCTACTGCATGCCCCGGGTGATAAATCTGAATTTGGCGTGCGCCGAAAACACGCAGTAGAAAATATTTTCTATTTTCTACCATATAGGGTTTACCCGGCGGTAAACAGAAGTGAGTGCACGCTGCATGCCTACCTCCTAGGTAGCGCGTGAGACCTTACTGCTAAGTCAATGGGTGGCGATAAGGTCTCAGGCCGAAAATGGATGATTTTTATTTTGCTGCATGTCTATTTTCTGGCCCCTTAAAAAAAAGCCCTTTTCCAGGACATGGCAAAAACTGGCCCAGCGCACGCACCCAAAAGACGCGCTCACACTGCCACAGTCCACTTTTTACCACGGCTTAGTAAAAGGGCCCCTGAGTCTCCAATATAAGCTAATTGATCTCATGCATATTCAATATGGATATACTGAAAATAAGGCTGAATATGGGGTCCCCAGCACAGGAGTGGGAAGCCCTACCATAAGTCCCCTCAGTGGATAAAAAAAGATAACAATCTAAGGAGAATGATAGAGCTGTCAAACTGCAGCTGTTCAGGTCAGTTTTCTTGGGACTTGGTCTTGACATTTTAACAGTTCATTTAAGAAAGAAAGAGGCAGTCTTTCCATACTTTGTTTTTTTATTTTTTTATGGTATTTACCATGTTTCTTAAGTTGGCACCTGGTATTTTAGTTTTGGCATGCTTTTCATTACTGACTGCTGTTTTGCTTGGCAGAAAGCTAGTGATGCTAAACTTTACAAAACTGAAATCAGCAAGTTCTTCCTCTGTGACTCAGTTTTGGTTAATGCTCTCTCCACAGCCTGTGCCAAAGGAACCCACAGTAGTTGCTGTGTCTGTTATTTCACTTTACTATTATGTTTTATTTTTCATAAACTTCATTCAACTAAAGTAGTTTATAAAAATATCAAATATAGATAAAATATCAAATATAGATAAAAATTCAATGAACAGTGAGCTAAAAGGGGTTCTTAAAGATTTTTTTGATATAGCATTGATGATAATTACCTTGTACAAGTTAAACATAGATTCATGAACATGTATATTCAATGGAAATAATTTTCTCAGACTGCTATGCATACATTGATTCTGTCATTAGTTACCAGTAACATTAATTGCCGTAACTCTTTACTCATGGGCCTTCAACAAACAGATCTTTGCAGACTCGAATTATACAGAAAACAGCTGTGAAATTACTAAGAGAAGCAATGTCCAATAAAAAAGGTATCATCTTATTTTCTTTTCCATGTTTTATTTCTATTTATTATCTTTAAGAGAAGCAAGAAAGTGGGATCATATAACTCCGTTATTAAAAACTGAGCACTGGTTACCTATTCAGCATAGAATTTTCTTATTCTGACTCTTTTAGTGATATCCTCATTTAGACATATTTGTCTGGACACAATTTGACTTTCTATCTTTAGTGTAACTGATCCCACTACATGGAACCATTTACCTAGCTCCTTATAATTAGAACCTTCATAGCAAGCATTTAAGAAAACCCTGAAGACCCATCTATTTGGAGATGCTTTGGGAACTTTCAAGATTTTCATACAATGGAGGCAGTGCATGCAAATAGGTCTCGTGCATATTCATTGGGGAAATCCTGAAAACCCGACTGGACTGTGGCCCTTGAGGACCGAGGTTGGACACCCCTTTGGTAACTATTAAGCTGTTTGGCTCTTGATTATCATTGGTTAGGCTGAGAACTTTGAGACGCTGACCATTTCCAGACTGAAACATTTCAATTTTTACTATTGTCTTTTATTTTATGAATTTGTATTTCTTTTTACTTTTTTACAATTTTACAGTTACTTTAACAGCGGTATATCAAATTTAAATAACCTAAATTAAGCTAATAAATGATTAATTCAAGTGCCATAAGTAAAAAAGGTAGAATAGGTAAGGAAGAACCTTATCCTAAAATATTTAAAACTAAGTAGAAAGAGACTAATGAGAGATACTGTATCAGGATGTGGCTCTTCCGGAAGTGTGCGGTAGATTAGAGTGAAATATTGGCTACAGTTCAGACTTTAAATTCAAAAACGAATGGAACCTGGCATATTACAAGCACAGCCAGAGTCTCCTGGATCTTCAAGGAGACTCCAGGCTGTCTTTGAATCATCCCGGCAGGTCTTCCAGATGTTCATACTGTGGAGTGTAGCTGGCCTTGCTGAATCAGGTGTTTTCAGTGTTTTAGGATGGCTTCAGGCCTAATACAAAAAAATACAGAAGTATGAAATGAATATTTGATTTTGCAATCGGATACATTGCCAATAATGTCATATGTGTTCTACTGTGCAGAGGAAAAGATGGATTAAAAGAAGGCAAAAGATGCATTGATGTCCATTTTATAGAAAGATATAATATGAGATATTGGACAGCAAAGTTTAATAAGAGATGCCAGGACCAAGAGGAAATAGTCAAAGCTTTATTTTTGCAACCTACAACCTAATTGAATACAATAGTTGATATTCATCGGTGGGATATCCAGTTAAAGATAATCTGATCATTTATCAGATTTTCTTTAACTAGATAGTACTAAATATTGATGCTATGTTTGGAGGATAAACTGTTTAATGAAACGTGATCGTGAAGTACTTTTTTATAATATATTTTAATGCTTCTTCACAATCTGGGGGAAGCTAGCATATAAAATCTCTCAGAAGAATGACCAGGTAGAAAAATTGGGAGTCCATTTTCTGTAATGTTTCTGCACGCCCAAAAATAATTTCACCATTTTTTTGTGAAGAGGAAGATATTTAGTAATGCCTTTACCTTGCCCGCTAGTGGTTTCATTTCTCCCTTCCCTAATTGGTAGCCTAGGTGTTTTGTTTCTGCTTTACTAAGGTGCCCTTTTACTAAGGCGCATAGGCGCCTACGAGCACCCAACGTGCGTCAAATTGGAAGTACCGCCCAGCTACCGTGTGCCTCGGGTAGTAATTCCATTTTTGATGCGCGTCCAAAACACGTGGTAGAAAATATTTTCTATTTTCTACCGCGTGGCGCAGGCAGTTTACATGCACTGACAATTACTGTCTGGTTAGCGCGTGAGACCTTACTGCTAACTCAATGGGTGGTGGCAGTGCCGTAGCAAGGGCGGCTGCCACCCAGGGCGGCTCGCCGCTGCGCACCCCCCTCGGCATATTGACACCCCCTGTCGGCGCACATTCTTACATAGTGGCGTAGGAGGGGGGGCCGGTCCGCCCCAAGTGCACGCCGCTGGGAGCTGCATCGGCTCTGCTGGTTCCTTGCTCTCTCTGCCCCAGAACAGGAAGTAACCTGTTCTGGGGCAGAGGGAGCAGGGAACTAGCGGACCCGACACTCCCCCAGCGGCATGCACCCGGGGCGGACCGCCCCTCCCGCCCCCTTCCTAGGCCACTGGGTGGTGGTAATGTCTCAGGCCGAAAATGGACACGCGCTGCTTTTATTTTTGTCACATGTCCATTTTCGACCACAAAAAAGGCCTTTTTTTCCGGGCATGCTGAAAAATGGACCTGCGCGTGTCCAAAACACATGCCTACACCAGCGCAGGCCATTTTTTGGCATGCCTTAGTAAAAAGGCCCCTAAGTGCACATTTTGCTTGCCTTTTTATTACATATGCCTCCCTCAGTTGTTTTCCTCAGAAGACGGGTTGGTCAATTTTCATTGTAAATCACTACTACTACTACTACTACTACTTAACATTTCTAGACCGCTACTAGGGTTACGCAGCGCTGTACAATTTAACAAAGAGAGACAGTCCCTGCTCAAAGAGCTTACAATCTAATAGACAAGTGAACGGTCGGTCCGATAGGGGCAGTCAAATTGGGGCAGTCTGGATTCACTGAACGGTAAGGGTTAGGTGCCAAATGCAGCATTGAAGAGGTGGGCTTTAAGCAAAGATTTGAAGACGGGCAGGGAAGGGGCTTGGCGTAAGGGCTCAGGAAGGTTGTTCCAAGCATAGGGTGAGGCGAGGCAGAATGAGCGGAGCCTGGAGTTGGCGGTGGTGGAGAAGGGTACTGAGAGGAGGGATGTATCCTGTGAACGGAGGTTATGGGCGGGAACGTAAGGGGAGATGAGGGTAGAAAGATAGTGAGGGGCAGCAGACTGAGTGCATTTGTAGGTAAGAAGGAGAAGCTTGAATTGAATGCGGTATCTGATCGGAAACCAGTGAAGTGACCTGAGGAGAGGGGTGATATGAGTATATCGGTTCTGGCGGAATATGAGACGTGCAGCAGAGTTCTGAGCAGATTGAAGGGGGGATAGATAGCTAAGTGGGAGGCCGGTGAGGAGTAAGTTGCAGTAGTCCAGGCGAGAGGTAATGAGAGCGTGGACGAGAGTTCGGGTGGTGTGTTCAGAGAGGAAAGGGCGAATTTTGCTGATGTTAAAGAGGAAGAAGCGACAGGTCTTGGCTATCTGCTGGATATGCGCAGAGAAGGAGAGAGAGGAGTCAAAGATGACTCCGAGGTTGCGGGCAGATGAGACGGGGAGGATGAGGGTGTTATCAACTGAGATAGAAAGTGGAGGAAGAGGAGAAGTGGGTTTTGGTGGAAAGACGATAAGCTCGGTCTTGGACATGTTCAGTTTCAGGTGGCGGTTGGACATCCAGGCAGCAATGTCACTACTTTATCTAGGTAGGCTATTGCAAAGTCCATGTGACATTTTGATAGGCAATCCATTAATCTATGAAATGTAGATGGTTTCCTATGTTATCTAAATGGGAGGGAGTGATATAGGCCGTTTTCTCCCTGAACTCTACAGTGAACATAATCTGCCACTGTCCCTTGCAATTCATCTACCATGGACATTGGGTAGCCCTGAATTTACAAACTGTATACAATTTCCTGAAATGAAACACATGGAGAGCCACATCACACAGAGATATCAAGGGAGCATGGTTTCAGTGTGGCTTGAGTAAGACAAAAATGCACATGTGTTTCCCATTTTACAAAGGAAACACACCAGCTCAAAAGAATGTATAAGTTATTAAAAAGAGCTTGTTTTGGCCAGGGCTTTTCACAACAATTTATTCTTCTTAATCCCATGTAGTTTATTTTCTCCTCCAAAATGAAACCAAATTAAAATCGTAGCCCCACTACTTAATTAGCACTTACACATATATGACTGTAAAATGGGGCAGCTACATGTGGTAGTGGCATCACTTATATGTGAAAGCTGTGAAATTGCTGTTTCCACATGTGAGTTCTAACAACACCACATGGAAGCAGTGGGGTCCGTGCCATTCATTTTTTTCAATGTGTATATTTGAAAAACAGATGCTCCCACTGCATATGCTGTCAGATACATTTCTCTACTAGAGGCATTTTAGATAATGGCAGAAAGTTCTAGAGTTACATCTTTGATTCATAAATATTGGACTGTTTTACAGGTTCACCCCTCATTGCAGGAGAGACCGCTAATTGCTTATCGTAGGGGTAAAACTATTCGTGAAATGCTGTCTTACAAACGAGTAGAATATTTACACAATCAGGATGATCTTATTGGCCATGGTCAATGTGGTAAGTGTCAGTGATGTACATTGACTATTCAAGGAATTGTTTGGCAGGTACCTAGTAATACGCAAAGTTTCACTGCACGACATAACACCTATTGTAATAGTAGTAATATGATTTATATGATATGTTGCCCCTATCAATTAATATATGTGGGCAAATCAATGAGACCGGTAAAATACAGATTAAATGAACATAAATCAAGAATTCACACGGCCACCTTAACAGCTCCCATTGTAAATCATTGGCTGACCAAGCAACATGACTGGTTAGATATAAAGTGGCGTGTTATTGATCAGATCCATTTGGGGAGAGAGGGAGGTGATGTTGACAGTCTGCTCAGCTACAAAGAGCAATGGTGGATTTATAAGCTAGGAACCATGACCCCTAGGGGCCTAAATCTAGAAATTGATTGGGCAGCTGCAATGTAAATAGAAGTGATGACATCAGGGGGTGGGGTTGTGAGTTATTGACGCTCTGAGCCTTGAAGCGTTATAAAAACGTAACACTGTGCATGGGTGGAAAAGCACAAAGATGGCAGACACCGATGCAATGTGGAGAAACTATTTTGCACTTTAGGTAAGTGAAGTGTTATGAAATGTTTTCTGACCAGTAATAGTATATTAGCAGCCTTATTTTCGAAAGTGATGGGCGCCCAGATTTCGACCCAAATCGGGAGATAGGCGCCCATCTCGCAAAGGCGCCCAAATCGGTATAATCGAAAGCCGATTTTGGGCGTCTTCAACTGCAATCTGTCGCAGAAACAGGCAAAGTTGACGGGGGCGTGTTGGAGGCATGGTGAAGGCGGGACTGGGGTGTGTTTATCGGCCGAGGAGAGATGGGTGCCTTCGGCCGATAATGGAAAAAAGAAAAGCATTTTTAGCGCGAATTTGGGTCAATTTTATTTGACCCTTTTTTTTCACCAACAAGTCCCAACAAAGTGCCCTAAATGACCACATGACCACCGAAGGGAATCAGGGATGATCACCTCTGACTCCCCCTGTGGTCACTAACCCCCTCCCAGCATTAAAAAAAACAACTTTAACAACTTTTTTTTCCAGACTGTATGCCAGCCTCAAATGCCATACCCAGCTCCATCACAGCAGTATGCAGGTCCCTGGAGCAGTTGTTAGTGGGTGCAGTGGACTTCACCCAGGTGGACCCAGGCCCATCCCCCCCCTACCTGTTACACTTGGGGAGGTAAATGGGAGACCTCCAAACCGCCCCCAAAACCCACTGTACCCACATGTAGGTGCCCCCCTTCAGCCATAAGTGCTATGGTAATGGTGTAGAGTTGTGGGCAGTGGGTTTTGGGGGGGATTTGAGGGGCTCAGCACCAAAGGGATGGGAGCTATGGACTTGGGAGGTATTTAAAAAAAATTTTTCTAATTGTTACAAGTGCCCCCTAGGGTGCCCGGTTGGTGTCCTGGCATGTGAGGGGGACCAGTGCACTACGAATCCTGGCCCCTCCACGACCCAATGCCTTGGATTTGTTCGTTTTTGAGCTGGGCGCCTTCGTTTTCCATTATCGCTGAAAAACGAAACTGCCCAGCTCAAATCCACACAAATCCGATGCATTTGCCCCGAACAAACCGTATTATCGAAAAAAAAGATGGGTGCCCATTGTTTTTGAAAATACAGTCTGCTCCGCCCCTTCACGTACCCGTTCGCGGACATAGACGCCCATGGAGATGGCCGTTCGCGTTCGATTATGCCCCTCAAAGTAGGCTGACTGTATGTTTTATTCCTTAGTTGAATTTCAGACCACACCCTGAGGCAGCGAATTGCGAACCATGCCGCATGTAGGTGGAGGCGTCCATGTACTGCATTCTATGTAATCTTGTGTGAAAGATATGCAAGTGATACAAATTGAAGCTGTAAAGCATTTTAAAGTATTATGATACAAGCCGAAAAATATTTTCTAAGAATAAAGTTTCAAGATGGTTGGAATACAAAAAGAAGTTTGGATCTAAGTGATGTTACAAATAGATTTAAAGATTGAACAGGTGGGTTGAAGATTATTTATTTACCTATGAAAAGATAGCACTATAAATACCACAGCAGGCCATAGAGCATCTACAGCAGGTAAATTAGAACAAGCTAGTCTGTTACATATTCTGACACATGCAAAACACACTAGCAAAACCCTTCACCTCTCTCACGCATGCAGATCGCCCGGATAGACCTTCCCTATTACAGAATAGAGGACCAAAAATAAGAAATGAAACAGAAATCTGCTCTCTAGGGTGACCCATTGATCTCCTGGGATGTCTGAGAGACCAGTCTACTAAAAACGATGTCTCCTCCAATATCCCAATGGCATGAATCTCTATGTTTTGCATTTATTATTTTTTTATTTTTTTTTTCCAAAAATGGACCAAAAAAACCAAAATGTCTAAAACACAAAACCTTGTTCAAAACAGTATTTTTGAAAAAAAAAGATAGACTTTTTTTTTTCAAAAATGACCTTCTTTCCTATTCAGATTTTGGACGTTTCCCCCTGGATTCTATATACTGCACCTAGAGATCAGTGCCAAAATCAGCACAGATTCTATAACAATGCACGTAATTTAACAAGCGATATGAGCACTAATTGGCACTGATTAGAATTTAAGTGCACAAGTCGCTAAGCGTATTCTATAACGATGTGTACTGAACTTCAAACATGCACAGGCAAAAGGGGGCGTGGTTATGGACGGGAAATGGGCGTTCTAAAATTTATGTACCTAGTTATAGAATATAGCCCAGTGTGCCTAAATCTGTGCTGGGATTTATGGCACATTTTTGTTGATGTAAATGGATGCACATAGATTTAGGTGCTGAAATATTAACTAAGCGTATTCTGCACCGATTATAGAACACGCTTAGTCAGCACTGATTTCAGCGCCAATTTTTCAGGTGCCATATATAGAATCTCTCCCATTGTGCAAAACTTCCAAAATCGGACTTAGACATCATATCGAAAATGCCCCTCTTTATTAAACATGCCCCTAAGTTCATTCTCCCAAGCAAACCACTTTTTCTGGAACAGCCACAATTTTAGTGGCTAAATATAGCTCCTAGTGAAATGCCCACTGTTCTATGCACAGGATCCCGGAAGTAGGTTCAGTGCAAGGATGTGATGATGACACATGAACAAGGGTTCTAGGTTCATTAGGAAATGGGGAACATTTTGGAGAATGAGGAGGCTATTCTGATGGGATGGATTTCACCTTAACCAGAATGAAACTTGCCTGTCAATTCCAGAATCTGTTGAGGAGAAAGAACTACTATTGAGGAGAAAGAGCAGTGTTTAAACTAATTAATGGGGCAAAGTAAAGCTTATATTCATGCAAGAGTGCATAGTTCAGAGAGGTATCGTATCCTCCAAGTGTACTGTTAAAACAAGGAAGTTAGAAGATACTACTACTACTTATCATTTCTATAGCGCTACTAGACGTATGCAGTGCTATACACTTGAACATGAAGAGACAGTCCCTGCTCGACAGAGCTTACAATCTAATTAGGACAGACAAACAGGACAAACAAGAGATAAGGGGATATTAAAGTGAGGATGATAAAATAAGGGTTCTGAACAAGTGAACAAGGATTAGGAGTTAAAAGCAGCATCAAAAAGGTGGGCTTTTAGCTTAGATTTGAAGACGGCCAGAGATGGAGCTTGACATACCGGCTCAGGAAGTCTATTCCAGGCATAAGGTTCAGCAAGATTAAAGGAACGGATAGATCCAGATAGAAAGGATGCAGAAAAATCTGCAATAGCATAGATGGACTTAAATGTATTTCCTTTTTAATTACCATTTTGCATAACCAGTAAATAATGAAGTTCTGCATATTCAAGATCCTGGACATCTTACAGACACTGTAAAGCAGAGCTATTATAGATAAATTGAAATGCTTTCTTAGATTAATAGCCTTTTTCTCTGTTTAGCTTTGCTAGTTCCTTGTTTAATAAAGTCTTAGCCTTTTCATAATCAAAGAACAATAGCTCTAATTAACTCAGAGGTTAATAGGGTATAGAATATATTTCAGCTTTCTCCTTTTAAGAATCATTTTTCAAAGCAATCTTGTCCTGAGGGGTGTAATTTTATAAAGCATGTTCCACATGCAAAGCATGGTTATTATGAAATTGTGCCAGTGTATATATGCCAGGGGAGTAGTCATCAGCAAATTTTGTATAGGCATAGAGAAAAAGTATTCTCCACATCTCCTCCTCCCCCTCCCCGCCCCACCCCCTGTCCACTCCTCCCTTCTATTCAACTTTTAAAAATACCTGAGCTGGTGGGGATCCTGCCAGCTGAAGACCTCCATCCAATTGTGCCAAAAATGCTGCTCTCCACCTCAGCGGTCTGCATCGCTCCCTGAGCTGCCAACTCCAGCAGATGCGCTTGCTCAGTTTTCAGCACATATGCAAAAACTAAGCATGTGTCAGTGTCAGTGGTTCGGGAGTTCACGCAGACTGCCGAGGTGGAGAGCAGAGTTTTCAGTCCCATTGGGGAGAGGTCTTCAGCTGGCTGGGCTTGGAGCTATCGCTAAGGGTGTGCCGCTGATAGGTGGGCCTGAGCCGTAAGTGGATGTGCCCTGACCTAGCCGTGGCTACGCCACTGATATATACACATATAAGTCCAAGTGTCAACAAGAGCATAAGTACTTTTACGTGATCTATACATAGGTGCTTCCAGGGCAGTATTTGGGCAGAACTGTGGTGGAGCAGAAAAGTACATAGATACTTTTATACTATCAGTCCCATTTTAGACAGAACATAGAAATCAGAATTAAGACATCTATGTCAGAAAGTGTGTAGCTCATAGAAAAGGATCTGCTGACATAAAGCCTTTTCTAAAATACATGCAGGAATGCACTTGTATATAGCAGCTATGTGCGAAGGGAGAAAATATTTAACATATTTATTTATTTATTGTACTTGATATACCACCCTTGATAATTAGATGTCAAGGTGATGATATACAACTGAATCTTGGAAAACAGAAGGAGAACTCTATCAAATTAATAGGAAAGCACAGAATAAATGTGTAAAAATATACTGGTCAATATTCAGCAGGTAGCAGTGGGCATTTTTTTTCAAACATTGACCACCGAGAGGTCACGTGATGCTTTGAGCGGAGCAGTCGCACTGCTGTTGGGCTCCGGTGGCCCCCCTCTCCATAATGTCTATAATTTAGGTTTTTTTATATTCCCATCAAGCTTAGTGTTGCAGTAGCGATAACAGGATTGCATGGACAAAGATCTGTCATCTTTCGGTGGTGCTATGCCTGTGAAAATTCATAAGGAGACTGGTAAAAACCATGGTGGGGATGAGAACATGGCCATGCCTATCAGCCCTGTGGCACCACTACGGATCAACTGGAGCAATTAACTATCACAGTGTCTCGGGCACTAGAACCTCAGCTGGCTAAACTCTCTGGTCAGTACCTTAACATAGAGACATTGCTTACTGAAACGAATAGGCGTCCTGGAGAGCTGGAACAGTACATGTCCAATATGGAGGATGACTCCGCATCTATGGAGGCCCAGATAAAGCGCTTACAGGAACACTTGCAAGATCAAGTCCACAAAATTGATGATTTAGAAAACCAATCATGATGCAATAATGTGCGTTTCATGGGGCTCTCAGAAACTATTCCTGAGGTTACACTGCCCTGTGCATTGGAAAGCTGGCTGAATTCAAAATATCCCCAACTATCTGAACTGGGACAATTCCAACTTGAATGAGCACGTCGAATAGGATGCAGGAGAGAGGGCTCCACATAGCCTCTGGCTGTGGTTGTCCCAATCTTAGATTTTTTTCACAAGGTGGAACTCCTACGTCACTACAAGCTCAACAAAGCACGTTTGGATTATGAAGGAGGTTCCGTCCTGCGTTTTCTGGATTACTCTCCCAGTTTATTGGAGCGTCGCCGTCAATCCTTTCCTTTGTGCAATTGTCTTACCGATCGTAAAATGAGATTTCATTTTTTATATCCTGCAGTGCTAAAGATCTTTCTCCGAGGACAAGCAAGTTGCTTGTTCTCACTTGTGGGTCGACGTCCACATCGGCCCAGGAATCGGCACTTTGCGAGCAAAATATTAAAAAGTTTTGCCAGAGTCTTCTGGTGCGCGTGCAGCGCACACCACGCATGCGCATACTGATTTCCCGCCCGTTGTGTGAGCACTTCTCTTCAGTTTTTCTTTCTCTGCGTTGAGGTGCGGCAGCGTTCGTTTCTGCTCCTCTTCAGGCCCAGGAAGAGTCTTCACTGTTCACGAGTTCGTTCGCGTCTCTTTATTTAATTTTTTTCTTTACAGATTTAAAAAAAAAAAAATTAAGGTTCCCGTAGTTTCCTTTTAGTTTTTTCACCTGTTTCAAGTTTTATTTCTTTTTCGTTGCGGCCGGCCTTTAGGCCGTGTGCATTCGGGTTCTCCCCATTTCTCTTTTGTGCCTTTTTCTGTTTTTTAGGCACAATCGCGTCTCTTGATTTCACCGAAGCCGTTTTTCCTTCCATGTCATCGAAGACTCCCAGCGGCTTCAAGCGTTGTACTCGTTGCAACTGGACTATCTCAGGTACCGTACCCATGCCTGGTGTATTCAGTGCATTGGGCCTGACATAGCCCAGCAGCTTGTAGTCTGTGTCTTCGTATGAAGAAATGGACCCAAACGTCTCAAGAGGCCCAACAAGAAAAACTTTTTGGGGCTCAGTCCGGTCCTTCGACGTCAACATCGGTACCGAGGTCGGCGGCGTCAACATCGAAGGGAGCATCAACGTCGGGGAGAGAGGTAATGGCTGCTATGAGACCAACTCATGCTGGGAGCAGTGAGGCGTCGAGTGGGTCTCCACCTGCCTTGAGGCCTCCTGTTATGCAGGCCCACTGGGACCGGCCTTTGTCGGACCCCGCCCCAAGGAGGTGTGAGGATTCCACATCTTCCTCATCGGTACCGAGGAGTCTCAATGACGGGCGTCGAGCGAAGGCTAAGAAGCACCGTCATCGTTCTCCGACGCACAGTACCGGGAGCTCTGGGACGTTGAGACAGTCGGCACCTGAGAAGCGTCAGTGCCAAGAGGATCACTCCCCCTTGATACAGGAGGTGCCAATGCGTCAGTCTCCTAGCAGCCCGATGCCTGCTCCCGAGCCTCCATGGATTCTGACACTGCCTGTCCCACCGACCCCGCAGCCTTCTCCGATTGCGGCTCTCGACGAGCCCATCCGGGCCTTGTTTCCAGAACTTCTGGAGGGACTGCTACGTCAGTCAGCTTCGGTGTCGGGGGTGCTTGCGCCTTCTGTACCATCTGCTGCAGCAGTGTCTGGCCCTTTACCTGTGGTGAGGTCCCCGACCAGGCGGCATCGACGTCAGCTTACACCCAGGTCGACTCCCCTTCGACATTGGTGGAGGGCATCAACCTCTCGACCTTACCATAGAGGACATCGTTCCTCAGCGTCGAGGCAGGTCCAGTGTCGAAGCACCTTAACTCAGGTTTTATCAGACACTGAGCAGGAGCGTTCGTGGGAGTCAGATGAGGATCCCAGGTACTTCTCTTCTGATGAGTCCTTTGGGATTCCCTCTGATCCTTCCCCTCCGCTAGAAAGGAGACTGTCTCCACCGGAGAGTCTGTCCTTTTCCTCTTTTGTCCGGGAAATGGCTACGGCTATTCCCTTCCCTGTGGAGGTTGAGGATGAGCCCAGGACTGAGATGCTTGAGGTACTGGATTATTCTTCTCCACCTAAAGATGCTGTAATAGTTCCTCCTCATAAGGTACTGAAGGAAGTCCTTATGAGAAACTGGTCAGCCTCTCTGTCTGGCCCTGTGGTCCCAAAGAAAGCTGAATCCCAGTATCAGATCCAGGGTGAACCTGGGTTGATGAGATCTCAGTTACCTCAGAATTCCATGGTGGTGGACTCCGCCCTCAAGATTGCCAGGAGTACTAGAGACTATGCTTCGGCGCCCCCAGGCAGAGAAGCTAGGACTCTTGATTCTTTTGGGAGAAAGATGTATCAGGCCGCTATGCTCGCTACCAAGATCCAGTCATACCAGCTCTTCACGAGCGTACACTTGTGGAACTCGATACGTCAACTGTCCAGCTTGGTTGATGCACTCCCTACGGAGCTGGCCGAGCCTTTTCGCCAGGTGGTCAGGCAGCAGAAGGCGTGTCACAAGTTCCTGGCAAGGGGTACTTTTGACACTTTTGACGTGGCATCCAGAATCGCTGCTCAAGGTATAGTGATGCGTAGACTCTTATGGCTGCGTCTCTCTGACCTGGATAATTCTGTCCAGCAGCAGATGTTCCTTGCTGGGGGGGGACAATCTTTTTGGAGAAAAAGTAGAGGATCTAGTTGATCAAATCAAGAAACATAATGATGCTATGGATTCTCTCTCCCACTGGGCGCCTTCTGCTACTGCCTCCTCATCTAGGAGGTTTTTTGGAGGGAGGAGGAGTGCTCCCTATACCTACTCTAGGCGTAGGTACACTCCTGCTTCTCGGCAGCCTGCCCAGGCTCAACCCCAGCGCATTCATTCTCGTCAACAGCGTGCGACTAAGGCCCATTCTGCTCCCTAACAAAAGCAAGGGACGGGCTTTTGACTGGCTCCAGTTCAGCATAGCCTCAGTAAAAGTGTCCATTCCAGATGACTTACCGGTAGGGGGAGGTTAATGTTTTTTCACCAGAGGTGGCCTCTCATAACCTCCGACCAGTGGGTTCTTCAAATAGTCCGGTTAGGATACACTCTCAATCTGGAATCCGAACCTCCAAATTGCCCACCGGGAGCTCAATCTTACAATTCCCAGCACAAGCAGGTACTTGCAGAGGAACTCTTCACCCTTCTACAGGCCAGTGCGGTCAAACCCGTTCCACCAGGGGAAGAAGGGCTGGGATTCTATTCCAGGTAATTCCTTGTGCAAAAGAAAATGGGGGGGGGGGGTGTCCCATCCTACATCTAAGGGGCCTGAACAAATTTCTAGTTGAAGAAAAGTTCAGGATGATTCAAGAGAACGATTGGCTATGCTCTCTGGACTTAAAGGATGCTTACACACACTTCTCGATACCTCCAGCTCACAGGAAGTATCTTCGATTTCGGCTGGGAGCTCAGCACTTTCAGTACTGTGTGCTGCCTTTTGGTCTGGCATCTGCGCCCAGTGTATTCACAAAGTGCCTTGCGGTAGTCGCAGCGTCACTACGCAGACTGGGAGTGCATGTGTTCCCTTATCTCGACGATTGGCTGGTGAACAGCACCTCGAAGGCAGGCGCTCAGCAGTCCATGCGAATGAATATTCAGGTGCTAGAACTACTGGGGTTCGTAATCAATTACCCCAAGTCCCATCTCACTCCAGTCCAAAAGTTGGAATTCATTGGAGCCCTGTTGAACACAAAGACAGTTCGAGCTTATCTTCCCGAGGCAAGGGCAGATAACCTCCTGTCCCTGGTGTCCATAGCTCGAGCGTCTCAACAGGTCATGGCTCGGCAGATGTTGAGACTTCTGGGCCACATGGCCTCCACAGTTCATGTGACTCTCATGGCACGCCTACACATGAGATCGGCTCAATGGACCCTAGCTTCCCAGTGGTACCAAGCTGCGGGGAGTTTAGAGGATGTGATCCAACTGTCCACCGACTTTCAGAATTCTCTTCAGTGGTGGACGATTCGATCCAATTTGACCTTGGGATGTCCATTCCAAATTTCTCAGCCACAAAAAGTGCTGATGATGGATGCATCCCTCCTGGGGTGGGGAGCTCAGGTAGATGGGCTTCACACTCAAGGAGTCTGGTCCTTTCTGGAAAAGGTCTTCAGATCAATCTCCTGGAATTGCGAGCGATCTGGATTGCACTAAAGGCTTTCAGAGATCAGCTGTCCAACCAAATTATATTGATTCAGACAGACAATCAGGTTGCCATGTACTACACCAACAAACAGGGGGGGCACTGGATCTCACCCTCTGAGTCAGGAAGCCGTTCAGATGTGGCTTTGGGCTCACCATCAGGGCATGTTTCTCCAAGCCACTTATCTGTCAGGCGTAAACAACAGTCTGGCCGACAGGTTGAGCAGGATAATGCAACCTCATGAGTGGTCACTGAACATGGGCATAGTCCGCAAGATCTTCCGAGCGTGTGGCACCCTCTCAGTGGATCTTTTTGCCACTCAGACCAATCACAAGGTTCCTCAGTTCTGTTCCAGGCTTCAGGCCCACGACAGACTAGCATCAGATACCTTTCTCCTGCATTGGGGGACAGGCCTTCTGTATGCATATCCTCCCATACCTCTGGTGGGGAGGACTTTGCTGAAGCTCAAGCAAGACTGCGGAACCATGATCCTGATTGTACCCTTCTAGCCGCGTCAGATTTGATTCCCTCTTCTTCTGGAGTTGTCCTTCAAAGAACCGTGGAGATTGGAGTGTTTTCCAACCCTCATCACCCAGAATGAGGGGTCACTTCTGCATCCCATCCCCCAGTCTCTGGCTCTCACAGCCTGGATGTTGATAGCTTAGAATTCGCCTCCTTGGGTCTTTCGGAGGACGTCTCCCGAGTCTTGCTTGCTTCCAGGAAAGATTCCACGAAGAGGTCTTACTCTTTCAAATGGAGGAGGTTTGCCGTCTGGTGTGACAGCAAGGCCCTAGATCCTTTTTCTTGTCCTACACAGACCCTGCTTGAATACCTTCTGCACTTATCAGAGTCTGGTCTCAAGACCAACTCTGTAAGAGTTCACCTTAGTGCGATTAGTGCTTAGCATCGCCGTGTAGAAGGTAAGCCTATCTCTGGACAGCCTTTAGTTGTTTGCTTCATGAGAGGTTTGCTTTTGTCAAAGCCCCCGGTCAAACCTCCATCGTCGTTCTCACCCAGCTGATGAAAGCTCCTTTTGAGCCACTGAATTCCTGCCATCTGAAGTACTTGACCTGGAAGGTCGTTTTCTTGGTGGCTGTTACTTCAGCTCGTAGGGTTAGTGAGCTTCAAGCCTTGGTAGTGCATGCACCTTATATCAAGTTTCATCATAACAGAGTAGTCCTCCGCCAGCACCCTAAGTTCCTGCCTAAGGTGGTGTTGGAATTCCATCTGAACCAGTCAATTGTCTTGCCAACATTTTTACCCCGTCCTCATACCCGCCCTGGCGAAAGCAGTTTGCATAACTTGGACTGCAAGAGAGCATTGGCCTTTTACGTGAAATGGACAAAGCCCTTCAGGCAGTCCGCCCAGTTGTTTGTTTCTTTCGACCCTAACAGGAGGGGAGTTGCCATTGGAAAATGCACAGTCTCAAATTGGCTAGCAGATTGCATTTCCTTCACTTATGCCCAAGCTGGGCTGACTCTAGAGGGCCATGTCATGGCTCATAATGTTAGAGCCATGGCTGCGTCAGTGGCTCACTTAAAGTCAGCCTCCATTGAGGAGATTTGCAAGGCTGCAACGTAGTCATCTGTTCACACATTCACATCTCACTACTGCCTTCAGCAGGCCACCCGACGCAACAGTCAGTTTGGGCAGTCGGTGCTGCAGAATCTGTTCGGGGTTTAAGATCCAACTCCACCCCCCTAGACCCATCTTTGTTCTGTTCCAGGCTGCACTCTGTTAGTTGTTTATGGTTTAAGGTCACTCTATGTTATGTCCTCGCCGTTGCAAGGCCCAATTGACCAATGTTCATTGTTTTGAGTGAGCCTGGGTGCTAGGGATACCCCACATGTGAGAACAAGCAGCCTGCTTGTCCTCGTAGAAAGCGAAGATACTTATCTGTAGCAGGTATTCTCCGAGGACAGCAGGCTGATTGTTCTCACAAACCTGCCCACCTCCCCTTTGGAGTTGTTATTTATTTCTCTATATGCTTTTGGATTTAACTGAAGAGAAGTGTTTGTGCAACGGGCAGGAAATCAGTCTGTGCATGCGCGGTGTGCGCTGCACGCGCGCCAGAAGACTCTGGCAAAATTTTTAAATATTTTGCATGCAAAATGCCAATTACTGGGCTGACGCGGACGTCGCCCCACATGTGAGAACAATCAGCCTGATGTCCTCGGAGAATACCTGCTACAGGTAAGTATCTTCGCTATCATGAAGGACAATGGCAGGTATTTGAATCATTATCAGAAGCACAGGATTTCAATCAACTTCCAAGTGTGTCCACCTGACTTTACATGTTTGTGGTTTCTACTTTGCAGTATAATAGGAATTTTTGTTTGCATATTCCATTGGTACAACTATGAAAGTATGTTCTAATGTTCACCATTTGTTCTTACTATATGTTTGATTTGATGGTGCAACAGGGATAATGTTTGGTTGGGCTGGGGAGGGGAGGGGAGCCTCCTTGCTCTCTGCTGACCTTGAGCACTTCTGACATGGTGGTTAGGGGTGTGTTGGTTTTGCCACAGGTCATTGGGGGTGGGATGGGAAAGGGGTTTGAGTTTTTGGAAATGTGGGATGTAATAATTGGTATCACTGCTGGGGGAATATTTTGGAAAGTAATTTGAATTACTTGAATTGCTATACATGTGGATGTGGTGCATGAATGACTCTGTTGTCTTTTGGAT